>NW_027327454.1:0-615645 GCF_047675955.1 Chlorocebus sabaeus | reverse complement strand
AAAGGGATATTTGGAAGCCCATAGAGGGCTATGGTGAAAAAGGAAATATCTTCCGTTAAAACTGGAAAGAAGCTTTCTGAGAAACTGCTCTGTGTTCTGTTAATTCATCTCACAGAGTTACATCTTTCTCTTCAAGAAGCCTTTCGCTAAGGCTGTTCTTGTGGAATTGGCAAAGTGATATTTGGAAGCCCATAGAGGGCTACGGTGAAAAAGGAAATATCTTCCGTTCAAAACTGGAAAGAAGCTTTCTGAGAAACTGCTCTGTGTTCTGTGAATTCATCTCACAGAGTTACATCTTTCCCTTCAAGAAGCCTTTCGCTAAGGCTGTTCTTGTGGAATTGGCAAAGGGATATTTGGAAGCCCATAGAGGGCTATGGTGAAAAAGGAAATATCTTGCGCTCAAAACTGGAAAGAAGCTTTCTTAGAAACTGCTCTGTGTTCTGTGAATTCATCTCACAGAGTTACATCTTTCCCTTCAAGAAGCCTTTCGCTAAGGCTGTTCTTGTGGAAATGGCAAAGGGATATTTGGAAGCCCATAGAGGGCTATGGTGAAAAAGGAAATATCTTCCGTTCAAAACTGGAAAGAAGCTTCTGAGAAACTCCTCTGTGTTCTGTTAATTCATCTCACAGAGTTACATCTTTCCCTTCAGGAAGCCTTTCGCTAAGGCTGTTCTTGTGGAATTGGCAAAGGGATATTTGGAAGCCCATAGAGGGCTTTGGTGAAATAGGAAATATCTTTCCGTTCAAAATTGGAAAAAAGCTTTCTGAGAAAGTGCTCTGTGTTCTGTGAATTCATCTCACAGAGTTACATCTTTCCCTTCAAGAAGCCTTTCGCTAAGGCTGTTCTTGTGGAATTGGCAAAGGGATATTTGGAATCCCATAGAGCGCTATGGTGAAAAAGGAAATATCTTCCGTTCAAAACATTAAAGAAGCTTTCTGAGAAACTGCTCTGTGTTCTGTGAATTCATCTCACAGAGTTACATCTTTCCCTTCAGGAATCCTTTCGCTACGGCTGTTCTTGTGGAATTGGCAAAGGGATATTTGGAAGCCCATAGAGGGCTATGGTGAAAAATTAAATATCTTCCGTTCAAAACTTGAAAGAAGCTTCCTGAGAAAATGCTCTGTGTTCTCTGAATTCATCTCACAGAGTTACATCTTTGCCTCAAGAAGCCTTTCGCTAAGGTTCTTCTTGGGGAATTGGCAAAGGGATATTTGGAAGCCCATAGAGGGCTATCGTGAAAAAGGAAATATCTTCCGTTCAAAACTGGAAAGAAGCTTTCTGGAAACTGCTCTGTGTTCTCTAAATTCATCTCACAGAGTTACATGTTTCCCTTCAAAAATCCTTTCGCTAAGGCTGTTCTTGTGGAATTGGCAAAGGGATATTTGGAAGCCCATAGAGGTCTATGGTGAAAAAGGAAATGTCTTCCATTCAAAACTGGAAAGAAGCTTTCTGAGAAACTGCTCTGTGTTCTTTGAATTCATCTCACAGAGTTACATCTTTCCCTTCAAGAAGACTTTCGCTACGGCTGTTCTTGTGGAATTGGCAAAGGGATATTTGGAAGCCCATAGAGGTCTATGGTGAAAAAGGAAATGTCTTCCATTCAAAACTGGAAAGAAGCTTTCTGAGAATCTCCTCTGTGTTCTGTGAATTCATCTTACAGAGTTACATCTTTCCCTTCAAGAAGACTTTCGCTACGGCTGTTCTTGTGGAATTGGCAAAGGGATATTTGGAAGCCCATAGAAGGCTATGGTGAAAAAGGAAATATCTTCCGTTCAAAACTGGAAAGAAGCTTCCTGAGAAACTGCTCTGTGTTCTGTTAACTCATCTCACAGAGTTACATCTTTCCCTTCAAGAAGCCTTTTGCTAAGGCTGTTCTTGTGGAATTGGCATAGGGATATTTGGAAGCCCATAGAGGGCTATGGTGAAAAAGGAAATATCTTCCGTTAAAACTGGAAAGAAGCTTTCTGAGAAACTGCTCAATGATCTGTTAATTCATCTCACAGATTTACATATTTCCCTTCAAGAAGCCTTTCGCTAAGGCTGTTCTTGTGGAATTGGCAAGGGGATATTTGGAAGCCCGTAGAGGGCGATGGTGATAAAGGAAATATCTTCCGTTGAAAATTGGAAAGAAGCTTTCTGAGAAACTGCTCTGTGTTCTCTTAATTCATCTCACACAGTTACATGTCTCCCTTCAAGAAGCCTTTCGCTAAGTTTTTTCTTGTGGAATTGGCAAAGGGATATTTAGAAGCCCATAGAGGGCTATGGTGAAAAAGGAAATTTATTCCGTTCAAAACTGGAAAGAAGCTTTCTGAGAAACTGCGCTGTGTTCTGTGAATTCATCTCACAGAGTTACATCTTTCCCTTCAGGAATCCTTTCGCTAAGGCTGTTCGTGTGGAATTGGCAAAGGGATATTTGGAAGCCCATAGAGGGCTTTGGTGAAAAAGGAAATATCTTCCTTTCAAAAGTGGAAAAAAGCTTTCTGAGAAACTGCTCTGTGTTCTGTGAATTCATCTCACAGAGTTACATCTTTCCCTTCAAGAAGCCTTTCGCTAAGGCTGTTCTTGTGGAATTGGCAAAGGGATATTTGGAAGCCTATAGAGGGCTATGGTGAAAAATTAAATATCTTCCGTTCAAAACGGGAAAGAAGCTTTCTGAGAAACTGCTCTGTGTTCTCTGAATTCATATCACAGAGTTACATCTTTGCCTTCAAGAAGCCTTTCGCTAAGGCTGTTCTTGGGGAATTGGCAAAGGATATTTGGAAGCCCATGGAGGGCTATGGTGAAAAAGGAAATATCTTCCGTTCAAAACTGGAAACAAGCTTTCTGAGAAACTGCTCTGTGTTCTGTGAATTCATCTCACAGAGTTACATCTTTCCCTTCAAGAAGCCTTTCGCTAAGGCTGTTCTTGTGGAATTGGCAAAGGGATATTTGGAAGCCCATAGAGGGCTATGGTGAAAAAGGAAATATCTTCCGTTCAAAACTGGAAAGTAGCTTTCTGAGAAACTGCTCTGTGTTCTGTTAATTCATCTCACAGAGTTCCATCTTTCCCTTCAAGAAGCCTTTCGTAAGGCTGTTCTTGTGGAATTGGCAAAGGGATATTTGGAAGCCCATAGAGGGCTATGGTGAAAAAGGAAATATCTTCCGTTCAACACTGGAAAGAAGCTTTCTGAGAAACTGCTCTGTGTTCTGTGAATTCATCTCACAGAGTTACATCTTTCCCTTCAGGAAGCCTTTCGCTAAGGCTGTTCTTGTGCAATTGGCAAAGGGATATTTGGAAGCCCATAGAAGGCTATGGTGAAAAAGGAAATATCTTCCGTTCAAACTGGAAAGAAGCTTTCTGAGAAACTAGTCTGTGATCTGTTAAGTCACCTCACAGAGTTACAACTTTCCCTTCAAGAAGCCTTTCCCTAAGGCTGTTCTTGTGGAATTGGCAAAGGGATATTTGGAAGCCCATAGAGGGCTATGGTGAAAAAGGAAATATCTTTCGTTCAAAACTGGAAAGAAGGTTTCTGAGAAACTGCTCTGTGTTCTGTGAATTCATCTCACAAATTTACATCTTTCCCTTCAAGAAGTATTTCGCTAACGCTGTTCTTTTGGAATTGGCAAAGGGATATTTGGAAGCCCATAGAGGGCTATGGTGAAAAAGGAAATATCTTCCGTTCAAAACCGGAAAGAAGCTTCCTGAGAAACTGCTCTGTGTTCTGTTAATTCATCTCACAGAGTTACATTTTTCCCTTCAAGAAGCCTTTTGCTAAGGCTGTTCTTGTGTTATTGGCATAGGGATATATGGAAGCCCATAGAGGGCTACGGTGAAAAAGGAAATATCTTCCGTTAAAACTGGAAAGAAGCTTTCTGAGAAACTGCTCTATGTTCCGTTAATTCATCTCAGAGAGTTACATCTTTCCCTTTAAGAAGCCTTTCGCTAAGGCTGTTCTTGGGGAATTGGCAAAGGGATATTTGGAAGCCCATAGAGTGCTATGGTGAAAAAGGAAATATCTTCCGTTGAAAATTGGAAAGAAGCTTTCTGAGAAACTGCTCTGTATTCTCTTAATTCATCTCACACAGTTACATGTCGCCCTTCAGGAATCCTTTCGCTAAGGCTGTTCTTGTGGAATTGGCAAAGGGATATTTGGAAGCCCATAGAGGGCTTTGGTGAAAAAGGAAATATCTTCCGTTCAAAACTGGAAAAAAGCTTTCTGAGAAACTGCTCTGTGTTCTGCGAATTCATCTCACAGAGTTACATCTTTCCCTTCAAGAAGCCTTTCGCTAAGGCTGTTCTTGTGGAATTGGCAAACGGATATTTGGAAGCCCATAGAGGGCTAGGGTGAAAAAGGAAATATCTTCCGTTCAAAACAGGAAAGAAGCTTTCTCAGAAACTGCTCTGTGTTCTGTGAATTCATCTCACAGAGTTACATCTTTCCCTTCAAGAAGCCTTTCGCTAAGGCTTTTCTTGTGGAATTGGCAAAGGGATATTTGGAAGCCCATAGAGGGCTATGGTTAAAAAGGAAATATCTTCCGTTCAAAACTGGAAAGAAGCTTTCTGAGAAACTGCTCTGTGTTCTCTTAATTCATCTCACAGAGTTACATCTTTCCCTTCAAGAAACCTTTCGCTAAGGCTGTTCTTGTGGAATTGGCAAAGGGATATTTGGAAGCCCATAGAGGGCTATGGTGAAAAAGGAAATATCTTCCGCTGAAAACTGGAAAGAAGCTTTCTGAGAAACTGCTCTGTGTTCCGTTAATTCATCTCACAGTGTTACATCTTTCCTTTCAAGAAGCCTTTCGCTAAGGCTGTTCTTGTGGAATTGGCAAAGGGATATTTGGAAGCCCATAGAGGGCTATGGTGAAAAAGGAAATATCTTCCGTTAAAACTGGAAAGAAGCTTTCTGAGAAACTGCTCTATGTTCTGTTAATTCATCTCACAGAGTTACATATTTCCCTTCAAGAAGCCTTTCTCTATGGCTGTTCTTGTGCAATTGGCAAAGGGATATTTGGAAGCCCATTTAGGGCTATGGTGAAAAAGGAAATATCTTCCGTTCAAAACTGGAAAGAAGCTTTCTGAGAAACTCCTCGGTGTTCTGTCAATTCATCTCACAGAGTTACATCTTTCCCTTCAAGAAGCCTTTCGCTAAGGCTGTTCTTGTGGAATTGGCAAAGGGATATTTGGAAGCCCATAGAGGGCTATGGTGAAAAAAGGAAATATCTTCCGTTCAAAACTGGAAAGAAGCTTCCTGAGAAACTGCTCGGTGTTCTGTTAATTCATCTCACAGATTTACATTTTTCCCTCAAGAAGCCTTTTGCTAAGGCTGTTCTTGTGTTATTGGCATAGGGATATATGGAAGCCCATAGAGGGCTACGGTGAAAAAGGAAATATCTTCCGTTAAAACTGGAAAGAAGCTTTCTGAGAAACTGCTCTATGTTAGGTTAATTCATCTCAGAGAGTTACATCTTTCCCTTTAAGAAGCCTTTCGCTAAGGCTGTTCTTGGGGAAATGGCAAAGGGATATTTGGAAGCCCATAGAGTGCTATGGTTAAAAAGGAAATATCTTCCGTTCAAAATTGGAAAGAAGCTTTCTGAGAAACTGCTCTGTGTTCTCTTAATTCATCTCACAGAGTTACATCTTTCCCTTCAAGAAACCTTTCGCTAGGGCTGTTCTTGTGGAATTGGCAAAGGGATATTTGGAAGCCCATAGAGGGCTATGGTGAAAAAGGAAATATCTTCCGCTGAAAACTGGAAAGAAGCTTTCTGAGAAACTGCTCTGTGTTCCGTTAATTCATCTCACAGTGTTACATCTTTCCTTTCAAGAAGCCTTTCGCTAAGGCTGTTCTTGTGGAATTGGCAAAGGGATATTTGGAAGCCCATAGAGGGCTATGGTGAAAAAGGAAATATCTTCCGTTAAAACTGGAAAGAAGCTTTCTGAGAAACTGCTCTGTGTTCTGTTAATTCATCTCACAGAGTTACATCTTTCTCTTCAAGAAGCCTTTCGCTAAGGCTGTTCTTGTGGAATTGGCAAAGTGATATTTGGAAGCCCATAGAGGGCTATGGTGAAAAAGGAAATATCTTCCGTTCAAAACTGGAAAGAAGCTTTCTGAGAAACTGCTCTGTGTTCTGTGAATTCATCTCACAGAGTTACATCTTTCCCTTCAAGAAGCCTTTCGCTAAGGCTGTTCTTGTGGAATTGGCAAAGGGATATTTGGAAGCCCATAGAGGGCTATGGTGAAAAAGGAAATATCTTGCGCTCAAAACTGGAAAGAAGCTTTCTTAGAAACTGCTCTGTGTTCTGTGAATTCATCTCACAGAGTTACATCTTTCCCTTCAAGAAGCCTTTCGCTAAGGCTGTTCTTGTGGAAATGGCAAAGGGATATTTGGAAGCCCATAGAGGGCTATGGTGAAAAAGGAAATATCTTCCGTTCAAAACTGGAAAGAAGCTTCTGAGAAACTCCTCTGTGTTCTGTTAATTCATCTCACAGAGTTACATCTTTCCCTTCAGGAAGCCTTTCGCTAAGGCTGTTCTTGTGGAATTGGCAAAGGGATATTTGGAAGCCCATAGAGGGCTTTGGTGAAATAGGAAATATCTTCCGTTCAAAATTGGAAAAAAGCTTTCTGAGAAAGTGCTCTGTGTTCTGTGAATTCATCTCACAGAGTTACATCTTTCCCTTCAAGAAGCCTTTCGCTAAGGCTGTTCTTGTGGAATTGGCAAAGGGATATTTGGAATCCCATAGAGCGCTATGGTGAAAAAGGAAATATCTTCCGTTCAAAACATTAAAGAAGCTTTCTGAGAAACTGCTCTGTGTTCTGTGAATTCATCTCACAGAGTTACATCTTTCCCTTCAGGAATCCTTTCGCTACGGCTGTTCTTGTGGAATTGGCAAAGGGATATTTGGAAGCCCATAGAGGGCTATGGTGAAAAATTAAATATCTTCCGTTCAAAACTTGAAAGAAGCTTCCTGAGAAAATGCTCTGTGTTCTCTGAATTCATCTCACAGAGTTACATCTTTGCCTCAAGAAGCCTTTCGCTAAGGTTCTTCTTGGGGAATTGGCAAAGGGATATTTGGAAGCCCATAGAGGGCTATCGTGAAAAAGGAAATATCTTCCGTTCAAAACTGGAAAGAAGCTTTCTGGAAACTGCTCTGTGTTCTCTAAATTCATCTCACAGAGTTACATGTTTCCCTTCAAAAATCCTTTCGCTAAGGCTGTTCTTGTGGAATTGGCAAAGGGATATTTGGAAGCCCATAGAGGTCTATGGTGAAAAAGGAAATGTCTTCCATTCAAAACTGGAAAGAAGCTTTCTGAGAAACTGCTCTGTGTTCTTTGAATTCATCTCACAGAGTTACATCTTTCCCTTCAAGAAGACTTTCGCTACGGCTGTTCTTGTGGAATTGGCAAAGGGATATTTGGAAGCCCATAGAGGTCTATGGTGAAAAAGGAAATGTCTTCCATTCAAAACTGGAAAGAAGCTTTCTGAGAATCTCCTCTGTGTTCTGTGAATTCATCTTACAGAGTTACATCTTTCCCTTCAAGAAGACTTTCGCTACGGCTGTTCTTGTGGAATTGGCAAAGGGATATTTGGAAGCCCATAGAAGGCTATGGTGAAAAAGGAAATATCTTCCGTTCAAAACTGGAAAGAAGCTTCCTGAGAAACTGCTCTGTGTTCTGTTAACTCATCTCACAGAGTTACATCTTTCCCTTCAAGAAGCCTTTTGCTAAGGCTGTTCTTGTGGAATTGGCATAGGGATATTTGGAAGCCCATAGAGGGCTATGGTGAAAAAGGAAATATCTTCCGTTAAAACTGGAAAGAAGCTTTCTGAGAAACTGCTCAATGATCTGTTAATTCATCTCACAGATTTACATATTTCCCTTCAAGAAGCCTTTCGCTAAGGCTGTTCTTGTGGAATTGGCAAGGGGATATTTGGAAGCCCGTAGAGGGCGATGGTGATAAAGGAAATATCTTCCGTTGAAAATTGGAAAGAAGCTTTCTGAGAAACTGCTCTGTGTTCTCTTAATTCATCTCACACAGTTACATGTCTCCCTTCAAGAAGCCTTTCGCTAAGTTTTTTCTTGTGGAATTGGCAAAGGGATATTTAGAAGCCCATAGAGGGCTATGGTGAAAAAGGAAATTTATTCCGTTCAAAACTGGAAAGAAGCTTTCTGAGAAACTGCGCTGTGTTCTGTGAATTCATCTCACAGAGTTACATCTTTCCCTTCAGGAATCCTTTCGCTAAGGCTGTTCGTGTGGAATTGGCAAAGGGATATTTGGAAGCCCATAGAGGGCTTTGGTGAAAAAGGAAATATCTTCCTTTCAAAAGTGGAAAAAAGCTTTCTGAGAAACTGCTCTGTGTTCTGTGAATTCATCTCACAGAGTTACATCTTTCCCTTCAAGAAGCCTTTCGCTAAGGCTGTTCTTGTGGAATTGGCAAAGGGATATTTGGAAGCCTATAGAGGGCTATGGTGAAAAATTAAATATCTTCCGTTCAAAACGGGAAAGAAGCTTTCTGAGAAACTGCTCTGTGTTCTCTGAATTCATATCACAGAGTTACATCTTTGCCTTCAAGAAGCCTTTCGCTAAGGCTGTTCTTGGGGAATTGGCAAAGGATATTTGGAAGCCCATGGAGGGCTATGGTGAAAAAGGAAATATCTTCCGTTCAAAACTGGAAACAAGCTTTCTGAGAAACTGCTCTGTGTTCTGTGAATTCATCTCACAGAGTTACATCTTTCCCTTCAAGAAGCCTTTCGCTAAGGCTGTTCTTGTGGAATTGGCAAAGGGATATTTGGAAGCCCATAGAGGGCTATGGTGAAAAAGGAAATATCTTCCGTTCAAAACTGGAAAGTAGCTTTCTGAGAAACTGCTCTGTGTTCTGTTAATTCATCTCACAGAGTTCCATCTTTCCCTTCAAGAAGCCTTTCGTAAGGCTGTTCTTGTGGAATTGGCAAAGGGATATTTGGAAGCCCATAGAGGGCTATGGTGAAAAAGGAAATATCTTCCGTTCAACACTGGAAAGAAGCTTTCTGAGAAACTGCTCTGTGTTCTGTGAATTCATCTCACAGAGTTACATCTTTCCCTTCAGGAAGCCTTTCGCTAAGGCTGTTCTTGTGCAATTGGCAAAGGGATATTTGGAAGCCCATAGAAGGCTATGGTGAAAAAGGAAATATCTTCCGTTCAAACTGGAAAGAAGCTTTCTGAGAAACTAGTCTGTGATCTGTTAAGTCACCTCACAGAGTTACAACTTTCCCTTCAAGAAGCCTTTCCCTAAGGCTGTTCTTGTGGAATTGGCAAAGGGATATTTGGAAGCCCATAGAGGGCTATGGTGAAAAAGGAAATATCTTTCGTTCAAAACTGGAAAGAAGGTTTCTGAGAAACTGCTCTGTGTTCTGTGAATTCATCTCACAAATTTACATCTTTCCCTTCAAGAAGTATTTCGCTAACGCTGTTCTTTTGGAATTGGCAAAGGGATATTTGGAAGCCCATAGAGGGCTATGGTGAAAAAGGAAATATCTTCCGTTCAAAACCGGAAAGAAGCTTCCTGAGAAACTGCTCTGTGTTCTGTTAATTCATCTCACAGAGTTACATTTTTCCCTTCAAGAAGCCTTTTGCTAAGGCTGTTCTTGTGTTATTGGCATAGGGATATATGGAAGCCCATAGAGGGCTACGGTGAAAAAGGAAATATCTTCCGTTAAAACTGGAAAGAAGCTTTCTGAGAAACTGCTCTATGTTCCGTTAATTCATCTCAGAGAGTTACATCTTTCCCTTTAAGAAGCCTTTCGCTAAGGCTGTTCTTGGGGAATTGGCAAAGGGATATTTGGAAGCCCATAGAGTGCTATGGTGAAAAAGGAAATATCTTCCGTTGAAAATTGGAAAGAAGCTTTCTGAGAAACTGCTCTGTATTCTCTTAATTCATCTCACACAGTTACATGTCGCCCTTCAGGAATCCTTTCGCTAAGGCTGTTCTTGTGGAATTGGCAAAGGGATATTTGGAAGCCCATAGAGGGCTTTGGTGAAAAAGGAAATATCTTCCGTTCAAAACTGGAAAAAAGCTTTCTGAGAAACTGCTCTGTGTTCTGCGAATTCATCTCACAGAGTTACATCTTTCCCTTCAAGAAGCCTTTCGCTAAGGCTGTTCTTGTGGAATTGGCAAACGGATATTTGGAAGCCCATAGAGGGCTAGGGTGAAAAAGGAAATATCTTCCGTTCAAAACAGGAAAGAAGCTTTCTCAGAAACTGCTCTGTGTTCTGTGAATTCATCTCACAGAGTTACATCTTTCCCTTCAAGAAGCCTTTCGCTAAGGCTTTTCTTGTGGAATTGGCAAAGGGATATTTGGAAGCCCATAGAGGGCTATGGTTAAAAAGGAAATATCTTCCGTTCAAAACTGGAAAGAAGCTTTCTGAGAAACTGCTCTGTGTTCTCTTAATTCATCTCACAGAGTTACATCTTTCCCTTCAAGAAACCTTTCGCTAAGGCTGTTCTTGTGGAATTGGCAAAGGGATATTTGGAAGCCCATAGAGGGCTATGGTGAAAAAGGAAATATCTTCCGCTGAAAACTGGAAAGAAGCTTTCTGAGAAACTGCTCTGTGTTCCGTTAATTCATCTCACAGTGTTACATCTTTCCTTTCAAGAAGCCTTTCGCTAAGGCTGTTCTTGTGGAATTGGCAAAGGGATATTTGGAAGCCCATAGAGGGCTATGGTGAAAAAGGAAATATCTTCCGTTAAAACTGGAAAGAAGCTTTCTGAGAAACTGCTCTATGTTCTGTTAATTCATCTCACAGAGTTACATATTTCCCTTCAAGAAGCCTTTCTCTATGGCTGTTCTTGTGCAATTGGCAAAGGGATATTTGGAAGCCCATTTAGGGCTATGGTGAAAAAGGAAATATCTTCCGTTCAAAACTGGAAAGAAGCTTTCTGAGAAACTCCTCGGTGTTCTGTCAATTCATCTCACAGAGTTACATCTTTCCCTTCAAGAAGCCTTTCGCTAAGGCTGTTCTTGTGGAATTGGCAAAGGGATATTTGGAAGCCCATAGAGGGCTATGGTGAAAAAAGGAAATATCTTCCGTTCAAAACTGGAAAGAAGCTTTCTGAGAAACTGCTCTGTGTTCTCTGAATTCATCTCACAGAGTTACATCTTTCCCTTCAAGAAGCCTTTCGCTAAAGCTGTTCTTGGGGAATTGGCAAAGGGATATTTGGAAGCCCATAGAGGGCTATGGTGAAAAAGGAAATATCTTCCGTTCAAAACTGGAAAGAAGCTTTCTGAGAAACTGCTCTGTGTTCTGTTAATTCATCTCACAGAGTTACATCTTTCTCTTCAAGAAGCCTTTCGCTAAGGCTGTTCTTGTGGAATTGGCAAATTGATATTTGGAAGCCCATAGAGGGCTATGGTGAAAAAGGAAATATCTTAGGTTCAAAACTGGAAAGAAGCTTTCTGAGAAACTGCTCTGTGTTCTGTGAATTCATCTCACAGGGTTACATCTTTCCCTTCAAGAAGCCTTTCGCTAAGGCTGTTCTTGTGGAATTGGCAAAGGGATATTTGGAAGCCCATAGAGGGCTATGGTGAAAAAGGAAATATCTTCCGCTCAAAACTGGAAAGAAGCTTTCTTAGAAACTGCTCTGTGTTCTGTGAATTCATCTCACAGAGTTACATCTTTCCCTTCAAGAAGCCTTTCGCTAAGGCTGTTCTTGTGGAATTGGCAAAGGGATATTTGGAAGCCCATAGAGGGCTATGGTGAAAAAGGAAATATCTTCCGTTCAAAACTGGAAAGAAGCTTCTGAGAAACTCCTCTGTGTTCTGTTAATTCATCTCACAGAGTTACATCTTTCCCTTCAGGAAGCCTTTCGCTAAGGCTGTTCTTGTGGAATTGGCAAAGGGATATTTGGAAGCCCATAGAGGGCTTTGGTGAAATAGGAAATATCTTCCGTTCAAAACTGGAAAAAAGCTTTCTGAGAAAGTGCTCTGTGTTCTGTGAATTCATCTCACAGAGTTACATCTTTCCCTTCCAGAAGCCTTTCGCTAAGGCTGTTCTTGTGGAATTGGCAAAGGGATATTTGGAATCCCATAGAGCGCTATGGTGAAAAAGGAAATATCTTCCGTTCAAAACATTAAAGAAGCTTTCTGAGAAACTGCTCTGTGTTCTGTGAATTCATCTCACAGAGTTACATCTTTCCCTTCAAGAATCCTTTCGCTAAGGCTTTTCTTGTGGAATTGGCAAAGGGATATTTGGAAGCCCATTGAGGGCTATGGTGAAAAATTAAATATCTTCGTTCAAAACTGGAAAGAAGCTTTCTGAGAAACTGCTCTGTGTTCTCTGAATTCATCTCACAGAGTTACATCTTTGCCTTCAAGAAGCCTTTCGCTAAGGCTGTTCTTGTGGAATTGGCAAAGGGATATTTGGAAGCCCGTAGAGGGCTATGGTGATAAAGGAAATATCTTCCGTTCAAAACTGGAAAGAGGCTTTCTGAGAAACTGCTCTGTGTTCCGTTAATTCATCTCACAGAGTTACATCTTTCCCTTCAAGAAACCTTGCGCTAAGGCGGTTCTTGTGGAACTGGCAAAGGGATATTTGGAATCCCATAGAGGGCTATGGTGAAAAAGGAAATATCTTCCATTGAAAATTGGAAAGAAGCTTTCTGAGAAACTGCTCTGTGTTCTCTTAATTCATCTCACACAGTTACATGTCTCCCTTCAAGAAGCCTTTCGCTTAGTTTGTTCTTGTGGAATTGGCAAAGGGATATTTAGAAGCCCATAGAGGGCTATGGTGAAAAAGGAAATTTATTCCGTTCAAAACTGGAAAGAAGCTTTCTGAGAAACTGCGCTGTGTTCTGTGAATTCATATCACAGAGTTACATCTTTCCCTTCAAGAAGCCTTTCACTAAGGCTGTTCTTGTGGAATTGGCAAAGGGATATTTGGAAGCCCATAGAGGGCTATGGTGAAAAAGGAAATATCTTCCGTTCAAAACTGGAAAGAAGCTTTCTGAGAAACTGCGCTGTGTTCTGTGAATTCATCTCAGAGAGTTACATCTTTCCTTTCAAGAAACCTTTCGCTAAGGCTGTTCTTGTGGAATTGGCAAAGGGATATTTGGAAGCCCATACAGGGCTATGGTGAAAAAGGAAATATCTCCCGTTCAAAACTGGAAAGAAGCTTTCTGAGAAACTGCTCTGTGTTCCGTTAATTCATCTCACAGAGTTACATCTTTCCCTTCAAAACGCCTTTCGCTAAGGCTGTTCTTGTGGAATTGGCAAAAGGATATTTGGAAGCCCATAGAGGGCTATGGTGAAAAATTAAATATCTTCCGTTCAAAACTGGAAAGAAGCTTCCTGAGAAAATGCTCTCTGTTCTCTGAATTCATCTCACAGAGTTACATCTTTGCCTCAAGAAGCCTTTCGCTAAGGTTCTTCTTGGGGAATTGGCAAAGGGATATTTGGAAGCCCAAGAGGGCTATGGTGAAAAAGGAAATATCTTCCGTGCAAAACTGGAAAGAAGCTTTCTGAGAAACTCCTCTGTGTTCTCTTAATTCATCTCACAGAGTTACATCTTTCCCTTCAAGAAGCCTTTCGATAAGGCTGTTCTTGTGGAATTGGCAAAGGGATATTTGGAAACACGTAGAGGGCTATGGTGAAAAAGGAAGTATCTTCCGCTGAAAACTGGAAAGAAGCTTTCTGAGAAACTGCTCTGTGTTCCGTTAATTCATCTCACAGTGTTACATCTTTCCCTTCAAGAAGCCTTTCGCTAAGGCTGTTCTTGTGGAATTGGCAAAAGGATATTTGGAAGCCCATAGAGGGCTATGGTGAAAAAGGAAATATCTTCCGTTCAAAACTGGAAAGAAGCTTTCTGAGAAACTGCTCTGTGTTCTGTTAATTCATCTCACAGAGTTACATCTTTCCCTTCAAGAAGCCTTTCGCTAAGGCTGTTCTTGTGGAATTGGCAAAGGGATATTTGGAAGCCCGTAGAGGGCTATGGTGAAAAAGGAAATATCTTCCGCTGAAAACTGGAAAGAAGCTTTCTGAGAAACTGCTCTGTGTTCTGTGAATTCATCTCACAAAGTTACATCTTTCCCTTCAAGAAGCCTTTCGCTAAGGCTGCTCTTGTGGAATTGGCAAAGTGATATTTGGAAGCCCATAGAGGGCTATGTTGAAAAAGGAAATATCTTCCGTTCAAAACTGGAAAGAAGCTTTCTGAGAACCTTCTCTGTGTTCTGTGACTTCTTCTCACAGACTTACATCTTTCCCTTCAAGAAACCTTTCGCTAAGGCTGTTCTTGTGGAATTGGCAAAGGGATATTTGGAAGCCCATAGAGGGCTATGGTGAAAAAGGAAATATCTTCCGCTGAAAACTGGAAAGAAGCTTTCTGAGAAACTGCTCTGTGTTCTGTGAATTCATCTCACAAAGTTACATCTTTCCCTTCAAGAAGCCTTTCGCTAAGGCTGTTCTTGTGGAATTGGCAAAGGGATATTTGGAAGCCCATAGAGGGCTATCGTGAAAAAGGAAATATCTTCCGTTCAAAACTGGAAAGAAGCTTTCTGGAAACTGCTCTGTGTTCTCTTAATTCATCTCACAGAGTTACATGTTTCCCTTCAAAAAGCCTTTCGCTAAGGCTGTTCTTGTGGAATTGGCAAAGGGATATTTGGAAGCCCATAGAGGTCTATGGTGAAAAAGGAAATGTCTTCCATTCAAAACTGGAAAGAAGCTTTCTGAGAAACTGCTCTGTGTTCTTTGAATTCATCTCACAGAGTTACATCTTTCCCTTCAAGAAGACTTTCGCTACGGCTGTTCTTGTGGAATTGGCAAAGGGATATTTGGAAGCCCATAGAGGTCTATGGTGAAAAAGGAAATGTCTTCCATTCAAAACTGGAAAGAAGCTTTCTGAGAATCTCCTCTGTGTTCTGTGAATTCATCTTACAGAGTTACATCTTTCCCTTCAAGAAGACTTTCGCTACGGCTGTTCTTGTGGAATTGGCAAAGGGATATTTGGAAGCCCATAGAAGGCTATGGTGAAAAAGGAAATATCTTCCGTTCAAAACTGGAAAGAAGCTTCCTGAGAAACTGCTCTGTGTTCTGTTAACTCATCTCACAGAGTTACATCTTTCCTTCAAGAAGCCTTTTGCTAAGGCTGTTCTTGTGGAATTGGCATAGGGATATTTGGAAGCCCTTAGAGGGCTATGGTGAAAAAGGAAATATCTTCCGTTAAAACTGGAAAGAAGCTTTCTGAGAAACTGCTCAATGATCTGTTAATTCATCTCACAGATTTACATATTTCCCTTCAAGAAGCCTTTCGCTAAGGCTGTTCTTGTGGAATTGGCAAGGGGATATTTGGAAGCCCGTAGAGGGCGATGGTGATAAAGGAAATATCTTCCGTTGAAAATTGGAAAGAAGCTTTCTGAGAAACTGCTCTGTGTTCTCTTAATTCATCTCACACAGTTACATGTCTCCCTTCAAGAAGCCTTTCGCTAAGTTTTTTCTTGTGGAATTGGCAAAGGGATATTTAGAAGCCCATAGAGGGCTATGGTGAAAAAGGAAATTTATTCCGTTCAAAACTGGAAAGAAGCTTTCTGAGAAACTGCGCTGTGTTCTGTGAATTCATCTCACAGAGTTACATCTTTCCCTTCAGGAATCCTTTCGCTAAGGCTGTTCGTGTGGAATTGGCAAAGGGATATTTGGAAGCCCATAGAGGGCTTTGGTGAAAAAGGAAATATCTTCCGTTCAAAAGTGGAAAAAAGCTTTCTGAGAAACTGCTCTGTGTTCTGTGAATTCATCTCACAGAGTTACATCTTTCCCTTCAAGAAGCCTTTCGCTAAGGCTGTTCTTGTGGAATTGGCAAAGGGATATTTGGAAGCCTATAGAGGGCTATGGTGAAAAATTAAATATCTTCCGTTCAAAACGGGAAAGAAGCTTTCTGAGAAACTGCTCTGTGTTCTCTGAATTCATATCACAGAGTTACATCTTTGCCTTCAAGAAGCCTTTCGCTAAGGCTGTTCTTGGGGAATTGGCAAAGGATATTTGGAAGCCCATGGAGGGCTATGGTGAAAAAGGAAATATCTTCCGTTCAAAACTGGAAACAAGCTTTCTGAGAAACTGCTCTGTGTTCTGTGAATTCATCTCACAGAGTTACATCTTTCCATTCATAAAGTCTTTCGCTAAGGCTGTTCTTGTGGAATTGGCAAAGGGATATTTGGAAGCCCATAGAGGGCTATGGTGAAAAAGGAAATATCTTCCGTTCAAAACTGGAAAGTAGCTTTCTGAGAAACTGCTCTGTGTTCTGTTAATTCATCTCACAGAGTTCCATCTTTCCCTTCAAGAAGCCTTTCGTAAGGCTGTTCTTGTGGAATTGGCAAAGGGATATTTGGAAGCCCATAGAGGGCTATGGTGAAAAAGGAAATATCTTCCGTTCAACACTGGAAAGAATCTTTCTGAGAAACTGCTCTGTGTTCTGTGAATTCATCTCACAGAGTTACATCTTTCCCTTCAAGAAGCCTTTCGCTAAGGCTGTTCTTGTGGAATTGGCAAAGGGATATTTGGAAGCCCATAGAAGGCTATGGTGAAAAAGGAAATATCTTCCGTTCAAACTGGAAAGAAGCTTTCTGAGAAACTGGTCTGTGATCTGTTAAGTCACCTCACAGAGTTACAACTTTCCCTTCAAGAAGCCTTTCCCTAAGGCTGTTCTTGTGGAATTGGCAAAGGGATATTTGGAAGCCCATAGAGGGGTATGGTGAAAAAGGAAATATCTTTCGTTCAAAACTGGAAAGAAGGTTTCTGAGAAACTGCTCTGTGTTCTGTGAATTCATCTCACAAATTTACATCTTTCCCTTCAAGAAGTATTTCGCTAACGCTGTTCTTTTGGAATTGGCAAAGGGATATTTGGAAGCCCATAGGGGGCTATGGTGAAAAAGGAAATATCTTCCGTTCAAAACCGGAAAGAAGCTTTCTGAGAAACTGCTCTATGTTCCGTTAATTCATCTCAGAGAGTTACATCTTTCCCTTTAAGAAGCCTTTCGCTAAGGCTGTTCTTGGGGAATTGGCAAAGGGATATTTGGAAGCCCATAGAGTGCTATGGTGAAAAAGGAAATATCTTCCGTTGAAAATTGGAAAGAAGCTTTCTGAGAAACTGCTCTGTGTTCTCTTAATTCATCTCACACAGTTACATGTCGCCCTTCAAGAAGCCTTTCGCTAAGGCTGTTCTTGGGGAATTGGCAAAGGGATATTTTGAAGCCCATAGAGTGCTATGGTGAAAAAGGAAATATCTTCCGTTGAAAATTGGAAAGAAGCTTTCTGAGAAACTGCTCTGTATTCTCTTAATTCATCTCACACAGTTACATGTCGCCCTTCAGGAATCCTTTCGCTAAGGCTGTTCTTGTGGAATTGGCAAAGGGATATTTGGAAGCCCGTAGAGGGCTATGGTGATAAAGGAAATATCTTCCGTTCAAAACTGGAAAGAGGCTTTCTGAGAAACTGCTCTGTGTTCCGTTAATTCATCTCACAGAGTTACATCTTTCCCTTCAAGAAACCTTGCGCTAAGGCGGTTCTTGTGGAACTGGCAAAGGGATATTTGGAATCCCATAGAGGGCTATGGTGAAAAAGGAAATATCTTCCATTGAAAATTGGAAAGAAGCTTTCTGAGAAACTGCTCTGTGTTCTCTTAATTCATCTCACACAGTTACATGTCTCCCTTCAAGAAGCCTTTCGCTTAGTTTGTTCTTGTGGAATTGGCAAAGGGATATTTAGAAGCCCATAGAGGGCTATGGTGAAAAAGGAAATTTATTCCGTTCAAAACTGGAAAGAAGCTTTCTGAGAAACTGCGCTGTGTTCTGTGAATTCATATCACAGAGTTACATCTTTCCCTTCAAGAAGCCTTTCACTAAGGCTGTTCTTGTGGAATTGGCAAAGGGATATTTGGAAGCCCATAGAGGGCTATGGTGAAAAAGGAAATATCTTCCGTTCAAAACTGGAAAGAAGCTTTCTGAGAAACTGCGCTGTGTTCTGTGAATTCATCTCAGAGAGTTACATCTTTCCTTTCAAGAAACCTTTCGCTAAGGCTGTTCTTGTGGAATTGGCAAAGGGATATTTGGAAGCCCATACAGGGCTATGGTGAAAAAGGAAATATCTCCCGTTCAAAACTGGAAAGAAGCTTTCTGAGAAACTGCTCTGTGTTCCGTTAATTCATCTCACAGAGTTACATCTTTCCCTTCAAAACGCCTTTCGCTAAGGCTGTTCTTGTGGAATTGGCAAAAGGATATTTGGAAGCCCATAGAGGGCTATGGTGAAAAATTAAATATCTTCCGTTCAAAACTGGAAAGAAGCTTCCTGAGAAAATGCTCTCTGTTCTCTGAATTCATCTCACAGAGTTACATCTTTGCCTCAAGAAGCCTTTCGCTAAGGTTCTTCTTGGGGAATTGGCAAAGGGATATTTGGAAGCCCAAGAGGGCTATGGTGAAAAAGGAAATATCTTCCGTGCAAAACTGGAAAGAAGCTTTCTGAGAAACTCCTCTGTGTTCTCTTAATTCATCTCACAGAGTTACATCTTTCCCTTCAAGAAGCCTTTCGATAAGGCTGTTCTTGTGGAATTGGCAAAGGGATATTTGGAAACACGTAGAGGGCTATGGTGAAAAAGGAAGTATCTTCCGCTGAAAACTGGAAAGAAGCTTTCTGAGAAACTGCTCTGTGTTCCGTTAATTCATCTCACAGTGTTACATCTTTCCCTTCAAGAAGCCTTTCGCTAAGGCTGTTCTTGTGGAATTGGCAAAAGGATATTTGGAAGCCCATAGAGGGCTATGGTGAAAAAGGAAATATCTTCCGTTCAAAACTGGAAAGAAGCTTTCTGAGAAACTGCTCTGTGTTCTGTTAATTCATCTCACAGAGTTACATCTTTCCCTTCAAGAAGCCTTTCGCTAAGGCTGTTCTTGTGGAATTGGCAAAGGGATATTTGGAAGCCCGTAGAGGGCTATGGTGAAAAAGGAAATATCTTCCGCTGAAAACTGGAAAGAAGCTTTCTGAGAAACTGCTCTGTGTTCTGTGAATTCATCTCACAAAGTTACATCTTTCCCTTCAAGAAGCCTTTCGCTAAGGCTGCTCTTGTGGAATTGGCAAAGTGATATTTGGAAGCCCATAGAGGGCTATGTTGAAAAAGGAAATATCTTCCGTTCAAAACTGGAAAGAAGCTTTCTGAGAACCTTCTCTGTGTTCTGTGACTTCTTCTCACAGACTTACATCTTTCCCTTCAAGAAACCTTTCGCTAAGGCTGTTCTTGTGGAATTGGCAAAGGGATATTTGGAAGCCCATAGAGGGCTATGGTGAAAAAGGAAATATCTTCCGCTGAAAACTGGAAAGAAGCTTTCTGAGAAACTGCTCTGTGTTCTGTGAATTCATCTCACAAAGTTACATCTTTCCCTTCAAGAAGCCTTTCGCTAAGGCTGTTCTTGTGGAATTGGCAAAGGGATATTTGGAAGCCCATAGAGGGCTATCGTGAAAAAGGAAATATCTTCCGTTCAAAACTGGAAAGAAGCTTTCTGGAAACTGCTCTGTGTTCTCTTAATTCATCTCACAGAGTTACATGTTTCCCTTCAAAAAGCCTTTCGCTAAGGCTGTTCTTGTGGAATTGGCAAAGGGATATTTGGAAGCCCATAGAGGTCTATGGTGAAAAAGGAAATGTCTTCCATTCAAAACTGGAAAGAAGCTTTCTGAGAAACTTCTCTGTGTTCTTTGAATTCATCTCACAGAGTTACATCTTTCCCTTCAAGAAGACTTTCGCTACGGCTGTTCTTGTGGAATTGGCAAAGGGATATTTGGAAGCCCATAGAGGTCTATGGTGAAAAAGGAAATGTCTTCCATTCAAAACTGGAAAGAAGCTTTCTGAGAATCTCCTCTGTGTTCTGTGAATTCATCTTACAGAGTTACATCTTTCCCTTCAAGAAGACTTTCGCTACGGCTGTTCTTGTGGAATTGGCAAAGGGATATTTGGAAGCCCATAGAAGGCTATGGTGAAAAAGGAAATATCTTCCGTTCAAAACTGGAAAGAAGCTTCCTGAGAAACTGCTCTGTGTTCTGTTAACTCATCTCACAGAGTTACATCTTTCCCTTCAAGAAGCCTTTTGCTAAGGCTGTTCTTGTGGAATTGGCATAGGGATATTTGGAAGCCCTTAGAGGGCTATGGTGAAAAAGGAAATATCTTCCGTTAAAACTGGAAAGAAGCTTTCTGAGAAACTGCTCAATGATCTGTTAATTCATCTCACAGATTTACATATTTCCCTTCAAGAAGCCTTTCGCTAAGGCTGTTCTTGTGGAATTGGCAAGGGGATATTTGGAAGCCCGTAGAGGGCGATGGTGATAAAGGAAATATCTTCCGTTGAAAATTGGAAAGAAGCTTTCTGAGAAACTGCTCTGTGTTCTCTTAATTCATCTCACACAGTTACATGTCTCCCTTCAAGAAGCCTTTCGCTAAGTTTTTTCTTGTGGAATTGGCAAAGGGATATTTAGAAGCCCATAGAGGGCTATGGTGAAAAAGGAAATTTATTCCGTTCAAAACTGGAAAGAAGCTTTCTGAGAAACTGCGCTGTGTTCTGTGAATTCATCTCACAGAGTTACATCTTTCCCTTCAGGAATCCTTTCGCTAAGGCTGTTCGTGTGGAATTGGCAAAGGGATATTTGGAAGCCCATAGAGGGCTTTGGTGAAAAAGGAAATATCTTCCGTTCAAAAGTGGAAAAAAGCTTTCTGAGAAACTGCTCTGTGTTCTGTGAATTCATCTCACAGAGTTACATCTTTCCCTTCAAGAAGCCTTTCGCTAAGGCTGTTCTTGTGGAATTGGCAAAGGGATATTTGGAAGCCTATAGAGGGCTATGGTGAAAAATTAAATATCTTCCGTTCAAAACGGGAAAGAAGCTTTCTGAGAAACTGCTCTGTGTTCTCTGAATTCATATCACAGAGTTACATCTTTGCCTTCAAGAAGCCTTTCGCTAAGGCTGTTCTTGGGGAATTGGCAAAGGATATTTGGAAGCCCATGGAGGGCTATGGTGAAAAAGGAAATATCTTCCGTTCAAAACTGGAAACAAGCTTTCTGAGAAACTGCTCTGTGTTCTGTGAATTCATCTCACAGAGTTACATCTTTCCATTCATAAAGTCTTTCGCTAAGGCTGTTCTTGTGGAATTGGCAAAGGGATATTTGGAAGCCCATAGAGGGCTATGGTGAAAAAGGAAATATCTTCCGTTCAAAACTGGAAAGTAGCTTTCTGAGAAACTGCTCTGTGTTCTGTTAATTCATCTCACAGAGTTCCATCTTTCCCTTCAAGAAGCCTTTCGTAAGGCTGTTCTTGTGGAATTGGCAAAGGGATATTTGGAAGCCCATAGAGGGCTATGGTGAAAAAGGAAATATCTTCCGTTCAACACTGGAAAGAATCTTTCTGAGAAACTGCTCTGTGTTCTGTGAATTCATCTCACAGAGTTACATCTTTCCCTTCAAGAAGCCTTTCGCTAAGGCTGTTCTTGTGGAATTGGCAAAGGGATATTTGGAAGCCCATAGAAGGCTATGGTGAAAAAGGAAATATCTTCCGTTCAAACTGGAAAGAAGCTTTCTGAGAAACTGGTCTGTGATCTGTTAAGTCACCTCACAGAGTTACAACTTTCCCTTCAAGAAGCCTTTCCCTAAGGCTGTTCTTGTGGAATTGGCAAAGGGATATTTGGAAGCCCATAGAGGGGTATGGTGAAAAAGGAAATATCTTTCGTTCAAAACTGGAAAGAAGGTTTCTGAGAAACTGCTCTGTGTTCTGTGAATTCATCTCACAAATTTACATCTTTCCCTTCAAGAAGTATTTCGCTAACGCTGTTCTTTTGGAATTGGCAAAGGGATATTTGGAAGCCCATAGGGGGCTATGGTGAAAAAGGAAATATCTTCCGTTCAAAACCGGAAAGAAGCTTTCTGAGAAACTGCTCTATGTTCCGTTAATTCATCTCAGAGAGTTACATCTTTCCCTTTAAGAAGCCTTTCGCTAAGGCTGTTCTTGGGGAATTGGCAAAGGGATATTTGGAAGCCCATAGAGTGCTATGGTGAAAAAGGAAATATCTTCCGTTGAAAATTGGAAAGAAGCTTTCTGAGAAACTGCTCTGTGTTCTCTTAATTCATCTCACACAGTTACATGTCGCCCTTCAAGAAGCCTTTCGCTAAGGCTGTTCTTGGGGAATTGGCAAAGGGATATTTTGAAGCCCATAGAGTGCTATGGTGAAAAAGGAAATATCTTCCGTTGAAAATTGGAAAGAAGCTTTCTGAGAAACTGCTCTGTATTCTCTTAATTCATCTCACACAGTTACATGTCGCCCTTCAGGAATCCTTTCGCTAAGGCTGTTCTTGTGGAATTGGCAAAAGGATATTTGGAAGCCCATAGAGGGCTTTGGTGAAAAAGGAAATATCTTCCGTTCAAAACTGGAAAAAAGCTTTCTGAGAAACTGCTCTGTGTTCTGCGAATTCATCTCACAGAGTTACATCTTTCCCTTCAAGAGGCCTTTCGCTAAGGCTGTTCTTGTGGAATTGGCAAAGGGATATTTGGAAGCCCATAGAGGGCTAGGGTGAAAAAGGAAATATCTTCCGTTCAAAACTGGAAAGAAGCTTTCTGAGAAACTGCTCTGTGTTCTGTGAATTCATCTCACAGAGTTACATCTTTCCCTTCAAGAAGCCTTTCGCTAAGGCTGTTCTTGTGGAATTGGCAAAGGGATATTTGGAAGCCCTTAGAGGGCTATGGTGAAAAAGGAAATATCTTCCGCTCAAAACTGGAAAGAAGCTTTCTAAGAAACTGCTCTGTGTTCTGTGAATTCATCTCACAGAGTTACATCTTTCCCTTCAAGAAGCCTTTCGCTAAGGCTGTTCTTGTGGAATTGGCAAAGGGATATTTGGAAGCCAATAGAGGGCTATGGTGAAAAAGGAAATATCTTCCGCTGAAAACTGGAAAGAAGCTTTCTGAGAAACTGCTCTGTGTTCTGTTAATTCATCTCACAGAGTTACATCTTTCCCTTCAAGAAGCCTTTCGCAAGGCTGTTCTTGTGGAATTGGCAAAGGGATATTTGGAAGCCCATAGAGGGCTATGGTGAAAAAGGAAATATCTTCCGCTGAAAACTGGAAAGAAGCTTTCTGAGAAACTGCTCTGTGTTCTGTGAATTCATCTCACAAAGTTACATCTTTCCCTTCAAGAAGTCTTTCGCTAAGACTGTTCTTGTGGAATTGGCAAAGGGATATTTGGAAGCCCATAGAGGGCTATGGTGGAAAAGGAAATATCTTCCGTTCAAAACTGGAAAGAAGCTTTCTGAGAAACTGCTCTGTGTTCTCTTAATTCATCTCACAGAGTTACATGTTTCCCTTCAAGAAGCCTTTCGCTAAGGCTGTTCTTGTGGAATTGGCAAAGGGATATTTGGAAGCCCATAGAGGGCTATGGTGAAAAATTAAATATCTTCCGTTCAAAACTGGAAAGAAGCTTCCTGAGAAAATGCTCTGTGGTCTCTGAATTCATCTCACAGAGTTACATCTTTGCCTCAAGAAGCCTTTCGCTAAGTTTCTTCTTGGGGAATTGGCAAAGGGATATTTGGAAGCCCATAGAGGGCTATGGTGAAAAAGGAAATATCTTCCGTTCAAAACTGGAAAGAAGCTTTCTGAGAAACTGCTCTGTCTTCTGTGAATTCATCTCACAGAGTTACACCTTTCCCTTCAAGAAGCCTTTCGCTAAGATTGTTCTTGTGGAATTGGCAAAGGGATATTTGGAAGCCCAAGAGGGCTATGGTGAAAAAGGAAATATCTTCCGTTCAAAACTGGAAAGAAGCTTTCTGAGAAACTCCTCTGTGTTCTGTTAATTCATCTCACAGAGTTACATCTTTCCCTTCAAGAAGCCTTTCGCTAAGGCTGTTCTTGTGGAATTAGCAAAGTGATATTTGGAAACCCGTAGAGGGCTATAGTGAAAAAGGAAATATCTTCCGCTGAAAACTGCAAAGAAGCTTTCTGAGAAACTGCTCTGTGTTCCGTTAATTCATCACACAGTGTTACATCTTTCCCTTCAAGAAGCCTTTTGCTAAAGCTGTTCTTGTGGAATTGGCAAAGGGATATTTGGAAGCCCATAGAGGGCTATGGTGAAAAAGGAAATATCTTCCGTTCAAAACTGGAAAGAAGCTTTCTGAGAAACTGCTCTGTGTTCTCTTAATTCATCTCACAGAGTTACATCTTTCCCTTCAAGAAGCCTTTCGCTAAGGCTGTTCTTGTGGAATTGGCAAAGGGATATTTGGAAGCCCATAGAGGGCTATGGTGAAAAAGGAAATATCTTCCGTTCAAAACTGGAAAGAAGCTTTCTGAGAAACTGCTCTGTGTTCTGTTAATTCATCTCACAGAGTTACATCTTTCCCTTCAAGAAGCCTTTCGCTAAGGCTGTTCTTGTGGAATTGGCAAAGGGATATTTGGAAGCCCATAGAGGGCTATGGTGAAAAAGGAAATATCTTCCGTTAAAAACTGGAAAGTAGCTTTCTAAGAAACTGCTCTGTGTTCTGTTAATTCATCTCACAGAGTTACATCTTTCCCTTCAAGAAGCCTTTCGCTAAGGCTGTTCTTGTGGAATTGGCAAAGGGATATTTGGAAGCCCATAGAGGGCTATGGGGAAAAAGGAAATATCTTCCGCTGACAACTGGAAAGAAGCTTTCTGAGAAACTGCTCTGTGTTCCGTTAATTCATCTCACAGTGTTACATCTTTCCCTTCAAGAAGCCTTTCGCTAAGGCTGTTCTTGTGGAATTGGCAAAGGGATATTTGGAAGCCCATAGGGGTCTATGGTGAAAAAGGAAATATCTTCCGTTCAACACTGGAAAGAAGCTTTCTGAGAAACTGCTCTGTGTTCTCTTAATTCATCTCACAGAGTTACATGTTTCCCTTCAAGAAGCCTTTCGCTAAGGCTGTTCTTGTGGAATTGGCAAAGGGATATTTGGAAGCCCATAGAGGTCTATGGTGAAAAAGGAAATTTATTCCGCTGAAAACTGGAAAGAAGCTTTCTGAGAAACTGCTTTGTGTTCCGTTAATTCATCTCACAGTGTTACATCTTTCCCTTCAAGAAGCCTTTCGCTAAGGCTGTTCTTGTGGAATTGGCAAAGCGATATTTGGAAGCCCATAGAGGGCTATGGTGAAAAAGGAAATATCTTCCGTTTAAAACTGGAAAGAAGCTTTCTGAGAAACTGCTCTGTGTTCTGTGAATTCATCTCACAGAGTTACATCTTTCCCTTCAAGAAGCCTTTCGCTAAGGCTGTTCTTGTGGAATTGGAAAAGGGATATTTGGAAGCCCATAGAAGGCTATGGTGAAAAAGGAAATATCTTCCGTTCAAACTGGAAAGAACCTTTCTGAGTTACTGGTCTGTGTTCTGTTAGGTCACCGCACAGAGTTACATCTTTCCCTTCAAGAAGCCTTTCGCTAAGGCTGTTCTTGTGGAATTGGCAAAGGGATATTTGGAAGCCCATAGAAGGCTATGGTGAAAAAGGAAATATCTTCCGTTCTAACTGGAAAGAAGCTTTCTGAGAAACTGGTCTGTGTTCTGTTAAGTCATCTCACAGAGTTACATCTTTCCCTTCAAGAAGCCTTTCGCTAAGGCTGTTCTTGTGGAATTGGCAAAGGGATATTTGGAAGCCCATAGAGGGCTATGGTGAAAAAGGAAATATCTTTCGTTCAAAACTGGAAAGAATCTTTCTGAGAAACTGCTCTGTGTTCTGTTAATTCATCTCACAGAGTTACATCTTTCCCTTCAGGAAGCCTTTCGCTAAGGCTGTTCTTGTGGAATTGGCAAAGTGATATTTGGAAGCCCATAGAGGGCTATGGTGAAAAAGGAAATATCTTCCGTTCAAAAGTGGAAAGAAGCTTTCTGAGATACTTCTCTGTGTTCTGTGACTTCTTCTCACAGAGTTACATCTTTCCCTTCAAGAAGCCTTTCGCTAAGGCTGTTCTTGTGAAATTGGCAAAGGGATATTTGGAAGCCCATAGAGGGCTATGGTGAAAAAGGAAATATCTTCCGTTCAAAACTGGAAAGATGCTTTCTGAGAAACTGCTCTGTGTTCTGTTAATTCATCTCACAAAGTTACATCTTTCCCTTCAAGAAGCCTTTCGCTAAGGCTGTTCTTGTGGAATTGGCAAAGGGATATTTGGAAGCCCATAGAGGGCTATGGTGAAAAAGGAAATATCTTCCGTTCAAAACTGGAAAGAAGCTTTCTGAGAAACTGCTCTGTGTTCCGTAAATTCATCTCACAGAGTTTCATCTTTCCTTCAAGAAGCCTTTTGCTAAGGCTGTTCTTGTGGAATTGGCAAAGGGATATTTGGAAGCCCATAGAGGGCTATGGTGAAAAAGGAAATATCTTTCGTTGAAAACTGGAAAGAAGCTTTCTGAGAAACTGCTCTGTGTTCTCTTAATTCATCTCACAGAGTTACATCTTTCCCTTCAAGAAGCCTTTCGCTAAGGCTGTTCTTGTGGAATTGGCAAAGGGATATTTGGAACCCCTAGAGGGCTATGGTGAAAAAGGAAATATCTTTCGTTCAAAACTGGAAAGTAGCTTTCTGAGAAACTGCTCTGTGTTCTGTGAATTCATCTCACAGAGTTACATCTTTCCCTTCAAGAAGCCTTTCGCTAAGGCTGTTCTTGGGGAATTGGCAAAGGGATATTTGGAAGCCCGTAGAGGGCTATGGAGAAAAAGGAAATATCTTCCGCTGAAAACTGGAAAGAAACTTTCTGAGAAACGGTTCTGTGTTCCGTTAATTCATCTCACAGTGTTACATCTTTCCCTTCAAGAAGCCTTTCGCTAAGGCTGTTCTTGTGGAATTGGCAAAGGGATATTTGGAAGCCCATAGAGGGCTATGGTGAAAAAGGAAATATCTTTCGTTCAAAACTGGAAAGAATCTTTCTGAGAAACTGCTCTGTGTTCTGTTAATTCATCTCACAGAGTTACATCTTTCCCTTCAAGAAGCCTTTCGCTAAGGCTGTTCTTGTGGAATTGGCAAAGTGATATTTGGAAGCCCATAGAGGTCTATGTTGTAAAGGAAATATCTTCCGTTCAAAACTGGAAAGAAGCTTTCTGAGAAACTTCTCTGTGTTCTGTGAATTCTTCTCAAAGAGTTACATCTTTCCCTTCAAGAAACCTTTCGTTAAGGCTGTTCTTGTGAAATTGGCAAAGGGATATTTGGAAGCCCATAGAGGGCTATGGTGAAAAAGGAAATATCTTCCGCTGAAAACTGGAAAGAAGCTTTCTGAGAAACTGCTCTGTGTTCTGTGAATTCATCACACAAAGTTACATCTTTCCCTTCAAGAAGCCTTTCGCTAAGGCTGTTCTTGTGGAATTGGCAAAGGGATATTTGGAAGCCCATAGAGGGCTATGGTGAAAAAGGAAATATCTTCCGTTCAAAATTGGAAAGAAGCTTTCTGAGAAACTGCTCTGTGTTCTGTGAATTCATCTCACAGAGTTACATCTTTCCCTTCAAGAAGCCTTTCGCTAAGGCTGTTCTTGTGGAATTGGCAAAGGGATATTTGGAAGCCCATAGAGGGCTATGGTGAAAAAGGAAATATCTTCCGTTCAAAACTGGAAAGAAGCTTTCTGAGAAACTGCTCTGTGTTCTGTTAATTCATCTCACAGAGTTACATTTTTCCCTTCAAGAAGCCTTTCTCTAAGGCTGTTCTTGTGGAATTGGCAAAGGGATATTTGGAAGCCCATAGAGGGCTATGCTGAAAAAGGAAATATCTTCCGTTAAAAACTTGAAAGTAGCTTTCTGAGAAACTGCTCTGTGTTCTGTTAATTCATCTCACAGAGTTACATCTTTCCCTTCAAGAAGCCTTTCGCTAAGGCTGTTCTTGTGGAATTGGCAAAGGGATATTTGGAAGCCCATAGAGGGCTATGGGGAAAAAGGAAATATCTTCCGCTGACAACTGGAAAGAAGCTTTCTGAGAAACTGCTCTGTGTTCCGTTAATTCATCTCACAGTGTTACATCTTTCCCTTCAAGAAGCCTTTCGCTAAGGCTGTTCTTGTGGAATTGGCAAAGGGATATTTGGAAGCCCATAGGGGTCTATGGTGAAAAAGGAAATATCTTCCGTTCAACATTGGAAAGAAGCTTTCTGAGAAACTGCTCTGTGTTCTCTTAATTCATCTCACAGAGTTACATGTTTCCCTTCAAGAAGCCTTTCGCTAAGGCTGTTCTTGTGGAATTGGCAAAGGGATATTTGGAAGCCCATAGAGGTCTATGGTGAAAAAGGAAATTTATTCCGCTGAAAACTGGAAAGAAGCTTTCTGAGAAACTGCTTTGTGTTCCGTTAATTCATCTCACAGTGTTACATCTTTCCCTTCAAGAAGCCTTTCGCTAAGGCTGTTCTTGTGGAATTGGCAAAGGGATATTTGGAAGCCCATAGAAGGCTATGGTGAAAAAGGAAATATCTTCCGTTCAAACTGGAAAGAACCTTTCTGAGTTACTGGTCTGTGTTCTGTTAGGTCACCGCACAGAGTTATATCTTTCCCTTCAAGAAGCCTTTCGCTAAGGCTGTTCTTGTGGAATTGGCAAAGGGATATTTGGAAGCCCATAGAGAGCTATGGTGAAAAAGGAAATATCTTCCGTTCAAAACTGGAAAGATGCTTTCTGAGAAACTGCTCTGTGTTCTGTTAATTCATCTCACAGAGTTACATCTTTCCCTTCAAGAAGCCTTTCGCTAAGTCTGTTCTTGTGGAATTGGCAAAGGGATATTTGGAAGATCATTTAGGGCTATGGTGAAAAAGGAAATATCTTCCGTTCAAAATTGGAAAGAAGCTTTCTGAGAAACTCCTCTGTGTTCTGTTAATTCATCTCACAGAGTTCATCTCACAGAGTTACATCTTTCCCTTCAAGAAGCCTTTCGCTAAGGCTGTTCTTGTGGAATTGGCAAAGGGATATTTGGAAGCCCATAGAGGGCTATGGTGAAAAAGGAAATTTATTCCGCTGAAAACTGGAAAGAAGCTTTCTGAGAAACTGCTTTGTGTTCCGTTAATTCATCTCACAGTGTTACATCTTTCCCTTCAAGAAGCCTTTCGCTAAGGCTGTTCTTGTGGAATTGGCAAAGCGATATTTGGAAGCCCATAGAGGGCTATGGTGAAAAAGGAAATATCTTCCGTTTAAAACTGGAAAGAAGCTTTCTGAGAAACTGCTCTGTGTTCTGTGAATTCATCTCACAGAGTTACATCTTTCCCTTCAAGAAGCCTTTCGCTAAGGCTGTTCTTGTGGAATTGGAAAAGGGATATTTGGAAGCCCATAGAAGGCTATGGTGAAAAAGGAAATATCTTCCGTTCAAACTGGAAAGAACCTTTCTGAGTTACTGGTCTGTGTTCTGTTAGGTCACCGCACAGAGTTACATCTTTCCCTTCAAGAAGCCTTTCGCTAAGGCTGTTCTTGTGGAATTGGCAAAGGGATATTTGGAAGCCCATAGAAGGCTATGGTGAAAAAGGAAATATCTTCCGTTCTAACTGGAAAGAAGCTTTCTGAGAAACTGGTCTGTGTTCTGTTAAGTCATCTCACAGAGTTACATCTTTCCCTTCAAGAAGCCTTTCGCTAAGGCTGTTCTTGTGGAATTGGCAAAGGGATATTTGGAAGCCCATAGAGGGCTATGGTGAAAAAGGAAATATCTTTCGTTCAAAACTGGAAAGAATCTTTCTGAGAAACTGCTCTGTGTTCTGTTAATTCATCTCACAGAGTTACATCTTTCCCTTCAGGAAGCCTTTCGCTAAGGCTGTTCTTGTGGAATTGGCAAAGTGATATTTGGAAGCCCATAGAGGGCTATGGTGAAAAAGGAAATATCTTCCGTTCAAAAGTGGAAAGAAGCTTTCTGAGATACTTCTCTGTGTTCTGTGACTTCTTCTCACAGAGTTACATCTTTCCCTTCAAGAAGCCTTTCGCTAAGGCTGTTCTTGTGAAATTGGCAAAGGGATATTTGGAAGCCCATAGAGGGCTATGGTGAAAAAGGAAATATCTTCCGTTCAAAACTGGAAAGATGCTTTCTGAGAAACTGCTCTGTGTTCTGTTAATTCATCTCACAAAGTTACATCTTTCCCTTCAAGAAGCCTTTCGCTAAGGCTGTTCTTGTGGAATTGGCAAAGGGATATTTGGAAGCCCATAGAGGGCTATGGTGAAAAAGGAAATATCTTCCGTTCAAAACTGGAAAGAAGCTTTCTGAGAAACTGCTCTGTGTTCCGTAAATTCATCTCACAGAGTTTCATCTTTCCTTCAAGAAGCCTTTTGCTAAGGCTGTTCTTGTGGAATTGGCAAAGGGATATTTGGAAGTCCATAGAGGGCTATGGTGAAAAAGGAAATATCTTTCGTTGAAAACTGGAAAGAAGCTTTCTGAGAAACTGCTCTGTGTTCTCTTAATTCATCTCACAGAGTTACATCTTTCCCTTCAAGAAGCCTTTCGCTAAGGCTGTTCTTGTGGAATTGGCAAAGGGATATTTGGAACCCCTAGAGGGCTATGGTGAAAAAGGAAATATCTTTCGTTCAAAACTGGAAAGTAGCTTTCTGAGAAACTGCTCTGTGTTCTGTGAATTCATCTCACAGAGTTACATCTTTCCCTTCAAGAAGCCTTTCGCTAAGGCTGTTCTTGGGGAATTGGCAAAGGGATATTTGGAAGCCCGTAGAGGGCTATGGAGAAAAAGGAAATATCTTCCGCTGAAAACTGGAAAGAAACTTTCTGAGAATCGGTTCTGTGTTCCGTTAATTCATCTCACAGTGTTACATCTTTCCCTTCAAGAAGCCTTTCGCTAAGGCTGTTCTTGTGGAATTGGCAAAGGGATATTTGGAAGCCCATAGAGGGCTATGGTGAAAAAGGAAATATCTTTCGTTCAAAACTGGAAAGAATCTTTCTGAGAAACTGCTCTGTGTTCTGTTAATTCATCTCACAGAGTTACATCTTTCCCTTCAAGAAGCCTTTCGCTAAGGCTGTTCTTGTGGAATTGGCAAAGTGATATTTGGAAGCCCATAGAGGTCTATGTTGTAAAGGAAATATCTTCCGTTCAAAACTGGAAAGAAGCTTTCTGAGAAACTTCTCTGTGTTCTGTGAATTCTTCTCAAAGAGTTACATCTTTCCCTTCAAGAAACCTTTCGTTAAGGCTGTTCTTGTGAAATTGGCAAAGGGATATTTGGAAGCCCATAGAGGGCTATGGTGAAAAAGGAAATATCTTCCGCTGAAAACTGGAAAGAAGCTTTCTGAGAAACTGCTCTGTGTTCTGTGAATTCATCACACAAAGTTACATCTTTCCCTTCAAGAAGCCTTTCGCTAAGGCTGTTCTTGTGGAATTGGCAAAGGGATATTTGGAAGCCCATAGAGGGCTATGGTGAAAAAGGAAATATCTTCCGTTCAAAATTGGAAAGAAGCTTTCTGAGAAACTGCTCTGTGTTCTGTGAATTCATCTCACAGAGTTACATCTTTCCCTTCAAGAAGCCTTTCGCTAAGGCTGTTCTTGTGGAATTGGCAAAGGGATATTTGGAAGCCCATAGAGGGCTATGGTGAAAAAGGAAATATCTTCCGTTCAAAACTGGAAAGAAGCTTTCTGAGAAACTGCTCTGTGTTCTGTTAATTCATCTCACAGAGTTACATTTTTCCCTTCAAGAAGCCTTTCTCTAAGGCTGTTCTTGTGGAATTGGCAAAGGGATATTTGGAAGCCCATAGAGGGCTATGGTGAAAAAGGAAATATCTTCCGTTAAAAACTTGAAAGTAGCTTTCTGAGAAACTGCTCTGTGTTCTGTTAATTCATCTCACAGAGTTACATCTTTCCCTTCAAGAAGCCTTTCGCTAAGGCTGTTCTTGTGGAATTGGCAAAGGGATATTTGGAAGCCCATAGAGGGCTATGGGGAAAAAGGAAATATCTTCCGCTGACAACTGGAAAGAAGCTTTCTGAGAAACTGCTCTGTGTTCCGTTAATTCATCTCACAGTGTTACATCTTTCCCTTCAAGAAGCCTTTCGCTAAGGCTGTTCTTGTGGAATTGGCAAAGGGATATTTGGAAGCCCATAGGGGTCTATGGTGAAAAAGGAAATATCTTCCGTTCAACATTGGAAAGAAGCTTTCTGAGAAACTGCTCTGTGTTCTCTTAATTCATCTCACAGAGTTACATGTTTCCCTTCAAGAAGCCTTTCGCTAAGGCTGTTCTTGTGGAATTGGCAAAGGGATATTTGGAAGCCCATAGAGGTCTATGGTGAAAAAGGAAATTTATTCCGCTGAAAACTGGAAAGAAGCTTTCTGAGAAACTGCTTTGTGTTCCGTTAATTCATCTCACAGTGTTACATCTTTCCCTTCAAGAAGCCTTTCGCTAAGGCTGTTCTTGTGGAATTGGCAAAGGGATATTTGGAAGCCCATAGAAGGCTATGGTGAAAAAGGAAATATCTTCCGTTCAAACTGGAAAGAACCTTTCTGAGTTACTGGTCTGTGTTCTGTTAGGTCACCGCACAGAGTTATATCTTTCCCTTCAAGAAGCCTTTCGCTAAGGCTGTTCTTGTGGAATTGGCAAAGGGATATTTGGAAGCCCATAGAGAGCTATGGTGAAAAAGGAAATATCTTCCGTTCAAAACTGGAAAGATGCTTTCTGAGAAACTGCTCTGTGTTCTGTTAATTCATCTCACAGAGTTACATCTTTCCCTTCAAGAAGCCTTTCGCTAAGTCTGTTCTTGTGGAATTGGCAAAGGGATATTTGGAAGATCATTTAGGGCTATGGTGAAAAAGGAAATATCTTCCGTTCAAAATTGGAAAGAAGCTTTCTGAGAAACTCCTCTGTGTTCTGTTAATTCATCTCACAGAGTTCATCTCACAGAGTTACATCTTTCCCTTCAAGAAGCCTTTCGCTAAGGCTGTTCTTGTGGAATTGGCAAAGGGATATTTGGAAGCCCATAGAGGGCTATGGTGAAAAAGGAAACATCTTCCGTTCAAAACTGTAAAGAAGCTTTCTGAGAAACTGCTCTGTGTTCCGTAAATTCATCTCACAGAGTTTCATCTTTCCTTCAAGTAGCCTTTTGCTAAGGCTGTTCTTGTGGAATTGGCAAAGGGATATTTGGAAGCCCATAGAGGGCTATGGTGAAAAAGGAAATATCTTTCGTTGAAAACTGGAAAGAAGCTTTCTGAGAAACTGCTCTGTGTTCTCTTAATTCATCTCACAGAGTTTCATCTTTCCCTTCAAGAAGCCTTTCGCTAAGGCTGTTCTTGTGGAATTGGCAAAGGGATATTTGGAAGCCCATAGAGGGCTATGGTGAAAAAGGAAATATCTTCCGTTCAAAACTGGAAAGTAGCTTTCTGAGAAACTGCTCTGTGTTCTGTGAATTCATCTCACAGAGTTACATCTTTCCCTTCAAGAAGCCTTTCGCTAAGGCTGTTCTTGTGGAATTGGCAAAGGGATATTTGGAAGCCCGTAGAGGGCTATGGAGAAAAAGGAAATATCTTCCGCTGGAAACTGGAAAGAAGCTTTCTGAGAAACTGCTCTGTGTTCTGTTAATTCATCTCACAGAGTTACATCTTTCCCTTCGAGAAGCCTTTCGCTAAGGCTGTTCTTGTGGAATTGGCAAAGGGATATTTTGAAGCCCATAGAGGGCTATGGTGAAAAAGGAAATATCTTCCGTTCAAAACTGGAAAGAAGCTTTCTGAGAAACTGCTCTGTGTTCTGTTAATTCATCTCACAGAGTTACATATTTCCCTTCAAGAAGCCTTTCGCTAAGGCTGTTCTTGTGGAATTGGCAAAGGGATATTTGGAAGCCCATAGAGGGCTATGGTGAAAAAGGAAATATCTTCCGCTGACAACTGGAAAGAAGCTTTCTGAGAAACTGCTCTGTGTTCCGTTAATTCATCTCACAGAGTTACATATTTCCCTTCAAGAAGCCTTTCGCTAAGGCTGTTCTTGTGGAATTGGCAAAGGGATATTTGGAAGCCCATAGGGGTCTATGGTGAAAAAGGAAATATCTTCCGTTCAACACTGGAAAGAAGCTTTCTGAGAAACTGCTCTGTGTTCTCTTAATTCATCTCACAGAGTTACATGTTTCCCTTCAAGAAGCCTTTCGCTAAGGCTGTTCTTGTGGAATTGGCAAAGGGATATTTGGAAGCCCATAGAGGTCTATGGTGAAAAAGGAAATTTATTCCGCTGAAAACTGGAAAGAAGCTTTCTGAGAAACTGCTTTGTGTTCCGTTAATTCATCTCACAGTGTTACATCTTTCCCTTCAAGAAGCCTTTCGCTAAGGCTGTTCTTGTGGAATTGGCAAAGGGATATTTGGAAGCCCATAGAGGGCTATGGTGAAAAAGGAAATATCTTCCGTTTAAAACTGGAAAGAAGCTTTCTGAGAAACTGCTCTGTGTTCTGTGAATTCATCTCACAGAGTTACATCTTTCCCTTCAAGAAGCCTTTCGCTAAGGCTGTTCTTGGGGAATTGGCAAAGGGATATTTGGAAGCCCATAGAGGTCTATGGTGAAAAAGGAAATTTATTCCGCTGAAAACTGGAAAGAAGCTTTCTGAGAAACTGCTTTGTGTTCCGTTAATTCATCTCACAGTGTTACATCTTTCCCTTCAAGAAGCCTTTCGCTAAGGCTGTTCTTGTGGAATTGGCAAAGGGATATTTGGAAGCCCATAGAGGGCTATGGTGAAAAAGGAAATATCTTCCGTTTAAAACTGGAAAGAAGCTTTCTGAGAAACTGCTCTGTGTTCTGTGAATTCATCTCACAGAGTTACATCTTTCCCTTCAAGAAGCCTTTCGCTAAGGCTGTTCTTGTGGAATTGGCAAAGGGATATTTGGAAGCCCATAGAAGGCTATGGTGAAAAAGGAAATATCTTCCGTTCAAACTGGAAAGAACCTTTCTGAGTTACTGGTCTGTGTTCTGTTAGGTCACCGCACAGAGTTATATCTTTCCCTTCAAGAAGCCGTTCGCTAAGGCTGTTCTTGTGGAATTGGCAAAGGGATATTTGGAAGCCCATAGAAGGCTATGGTGAAAAAGGAAATATCTTCCGTTCAAACTGGAAAGAAGCTTTCTGAGAAACTGGTCTGTGTTCTGTTAAGTCATCTCACAGAGTTACATCTTTCCCTTCAAGAAGCCTTTCGCTAAGGCTGTTCTTGTGGAATTGGCAAAGGGATATTTGGAAGCCCATAAAGGGCTATGGTGAAAAAGGAAATATCTTTCGTTCAAAACTGGAAAGAATCTTTCTGAGAAACTGCTCTGTGTTCTCTTAATTCATCTCACAGAGGTACATCTTTCCCTTCAAGAAGCCTTTCGCTAAGGCTGTTCTTGTGGAATTGGCAAAGTGATATTTGGAAGCCCATAGAGGGCTATGGTGAAAAAGGAAATATCTTCCGTTCAAAAGTGGAAAGAAGCTTTCTGAGATACTTCTCTGTGTTCTGTGACTTCTTCTCACAGAGTTACATCTTTCCTTTCAAGAAGCCTTTCGCTAAGGCTGTTCTTGTGGAATTGGCAAAGGGATATTTGGAAGCCCATAGAGGTCTATGGTGAAAAAGGAAATATCTTCCGTTCAAAACTGGAAAGATGCTTTCTGAGAAACTGCTCTGTGTTCTGTTAATTCATCTCACAGAGTTACATCTTTCCCTTCAAGAAGCCTTTCGCTAAGGCTGTTCTTGTGGAATTGGCAAAGGGATATTTGGAAGCCCATTTAGGGCTATGGTGAAAAAGGAAATATCTTCCGTTCAAAATTGGAAAGAAGCTTTCTGAGAAACTCCTCTGTGTTCTGTTAATTCATCTCACAGAGTTCATATCACAGAGTTACATCTTTCCCTTCAAGAAGCCTTTCGCTAAGGCTGTTCTTGGGGAATTGGCAAAGGGATATTTGGAAGCCCATAGAGGGCTATGGTGAAAAAGGAAACATCTTCCGTTCAAAACTGTAAAGAAGCTTTCTGAGAAACTGCTCTGTGTTCCGTAAATTCATCTCACAGAGTTTCATCTTTCCTTCAAGAAGCCTTTTGCTAAGGCTGTTCTTGTGGAATTGGCAAAGGGATATTTGGAAGCCCATAGAGGGCTATGGTGAAAAAGGAAATATCTTTCGTTGAAAACTGGAAAGAAGCTTTCTGAGAAACTGCTCTGTGTTCTCTTAATTCATCTCACAGAGTTTCATCTTTCCCTTCAAGAAGCCTTTCGGTAAGGCTGTTCTTGTGGAATTGGCAAAGGGATATTTGGAAGCCCATAGAGGGCTATGGTGAAAAAGGAAATATCTTCCGTTGAAAACTGGAAAGAAGCTTTCTGAGAAACTGCTCTGTGTTCTGTTAATTCATCTCACAGAGTTACATCTTTCCCTTCAAGAAGCCTTTCGCTAAGGCTGTTCTTGTGGAATTGGCAAAGGGATATTTGGAAGCCCATAGAGGGCTATGGTGAAAAAGGAAATATCTTCCGTTCAAAACTGGAAAGTAGCTTTCTGAGAAACTGCTCTGTGTTCTGTGAATTCATCTCACAGAGTTACATGTTTCCCTTCAAGAAGCCTTTCGCTAAGGCTGTTCTTGTGGAATTGGCAAAGGGATATTTGGAAGCCCGTAGAGGGCTATGGTGAAAAAGGAAATATCTTCCGCTGAAAACTGCAAAGAAGCTTTCTGAGAAACTGTTCTGTGTTCCGTTAATTCATCTCACAGTGTTACATCTTTCCCTTCGAGAAGCCTTTCGCTAAGGCTGTTCTTGTGGAATTGGCAAAGGGATATTTGGAAGCCCATAGAGGGCTATGGTGAAAAAGGAAATATCTTCCGTTCAAAACTGGAAAGAAGCTTTCTGAGAAACTGCTCTGTGTTCTGTGAATTCATCTCACAGAGTTACATCTTTCCCTTCAAGAAGCCTTTCGCTAAGGCTGTTCTTGTGGAATTGGCAAAGGGATATTTGGAAGCCCATAGAAGGCTATGGTGAAAAAGGAAATATCTTCCGTTCAAACTGGAAAGAAGCTTTCTGAGAAACTGGTCTGTGTTCTGTTAAGTCATCTCACAGAGTTACATCTTTTCCTTCAAGAAGCATTTCGCTAAGGCTGTTCTTGTGGAATTGGCAAAGGGATATTTGGAAGCCCCTAGAGGGCTATGGTGAAAAAGGAAATATCTTTCGTTCAAAACTGGAAAAAAGCTTTCTGAGAAACTGCTCTGTGTTCTGTGAATTCATCTCACAGAGTTACATCTTTCCCTTCAAGAAGCCTTTCGCTAAGGCTGTTCTTGTGGAATTGGCAAAGGGATATTTGGAAGCCCATAGAGCGCTATGATGAAAAAGGAAATATCTTCCGTTCAAAACAGGAAAGAAGCTTTCTGAGAAACTGCTCTGTGTTCTGTGAATTCATCTCACAGAGTTACATCTTTCCCTTCAAGAAGCCTTTCGCTAAGGCTTTTCTTGTGGAATTGGCAAAGGGATATTTGGAAGCCCATAGAGGGCTATGGTGAAAAATTAAATATCTTCCGTTCAAAACTGGAAAGAAGCTTTCTGAGAAACTGCTCTGTGTTCTCTGAATTCATCTCACAGAGTTACATCTTTGCCTTCAAGAAGCCTTTCGCTAAGGCTGTTCTTGGGGAATTGGCAAAGGGATATTTGGAAGCCCATTTAGGGCTATGGTGAAAAAGGAAATATCTTCCGTTCAAAACTGGAAAGAAGCTTTCTGAGAAACTCTTCTGTGTTCCGTCAATTCATCTCACAGAGTTACATCTTTCCCTTCAAGAAGCCTTTCGCTAAGGCTGTTCTTGTGGAATTGGCAAAGGGATATTTGGAAGCCCATAGAGGGCTAGGGTGAAAAAAGGAAATATATTCCGTTCAAAACTGGAAAGAAGCTTTCTGAGAAACTGCTCTGTGTTCTCTGAATTCATCTCACAGAGTTACATCTTTCCCTTCAAGAAGCCTTTCGCTAAGGCTGTTCTTGGGGAATTGGCAAAGGGATATTTGGAAGCCCATAGAGGGCTATGGTGAAAAAGGAAATATCTTCCTTTCAAAACTGGAAAGAAGCTTTCTGAGAAACTGCTCTGTATTCTATTAATTCATCTCATAGAGTTACATCTTTCTCTTCAAGAAGCCTTTCGCTAAGGCTGTTCTTGTGGAATTGGCAAAGTGATATTTGGAAGCCCATAGAGGGCTACGGTGAAAAAGGAAATATCTTCCGTTCAAAACTGGAAAGAAGCTTTCTGAGAAACTGCTCTGTGTTCTCTGAATTCATCTCACAGAGTTACATCTTTCCCTTCAAGAAGCCTTTCGCTAAGGCTGTTCTTGTGGAATTGGCAAAGGGATATTTGGAAGCCCATTTACGGCTATGGTGAAAAAGGAAATATCTTCCGTTCAAACCTGGAAAGAAGCTTTCTGAGAAACTCCTCTGTGTTCTGTTAATACATCTCACAGAGTTACATCTTTCCCTTCAGGAAGCCTTTCGCTAAGGCTGTTCTTGTGGAATTGGCAAAGGGATATTTGGAAGCCCATAGAGGGCTATGGTGAAAAAGAAAATATCTTCCGTTCAAAACTGGAAAGAAGCTTTCTGAGAAACTGCTCTGTGTTCTGTTAATTCATCTCACAAAGTTACATCTTTCCCATCAAGAAGAATTTCGCTAAGGCTGTTCTTGTGGAATTGGCAAAGGGATATTTGGAAGCACATAGAGGGCTATGGTGAAAAAGGAAATATCTTCCGTTCAAAACTGGAAAGAAGCTTTCTGAGAAACTGCTCTGTGTTCTCCTAATTCATCTCACAGAGTTACATGTTTCCCTTCAAGAAGCCTTTCGCTAAGGCTGTTCTTGTGGAATTGGAAAAGGGATATTTGGAAGCCCATAGAAGGCTATGGTGAAAAAGGAAATGTCTTCCATTCAAAACTGGAAAGAAGTTTTCTGAGAAACTGCTCTGTGTTTTGTGAATTCATCTCACAGAGTTACATCTTTCCCTTCAAGAAGCCTTTCGCTAAGCCAGTTCTTGTGGAATTGGCAAAGGGATATTTGGAAGCCCATAGAGGGCTATGGTGAAAAAGGAAATATCTTAGGTTCAAAATTGGAAAGAACCTTTCTGAGAAACTTCTCTGTGTTCTGTGAATTCATCTAACAGAGTTACATCTTTCCCTTCAAGAAGCTTTTCGCTAAGTCGGTTCTTGTGGAATTGGGAAAGGGATATTTGGAAGCCCATACAGGGCTATGGTGAAAAAGGAAATATCTTCCGTTCAAAACTGGAAAGAAGCTTTCTGAGAAACTGCTCTGTGTTCCGTTAATTCATCTCACAGTGTTACATCTTTCCCTTCAAGAATCCTTTCGCTAAGGCTGTTCTTGTGGAATTGGCAAAGGGATATTTGGAAGCCCTTAGGGTGCTATGGTGAAAAAGGAAATATATTCCGTTCAACACTGGAAAGAAGCTTTCTGAGAAACTGCTCTGTGTTCTCTTAATTCATCTCACAGAGTTACATGTTTCCCTTCAAGAAGCCTTTCGCTAAGGCTGTTCTTGTGGAATTGGCAAAGGGATATTTGGAAGCCCATAGAGGTCTATGGTGAAAAAGGAAATTTATTCCGCTGAAAACTGGAAAGAAGCTTTCTGAGAAACTGCTTTGTGTTCCGTTAATTCATCTCACAGTGTTACATCTTTCCCTTCAAGAAGCCTTTCGCTAAGGCTGTTCTTGTGGAATTGGCAAAGGGATATTTGGAAGCCCATAGAAGGCTATGGTGAAAAAGGAAATATCTTCCGTTCAAACTGGAAAGAACCTTTCTGAGTTACTGGTCTGTGTTCTGTTAGGTCACCGCACAGAGTTATATCTTTCCCTTCAAGAAGCCTTTCGCTAAGGCTGTTCTTGTGGAATTGGCAAAGGGATATTTGGAAGCCCATAGAGAGCTATGGTGAAAAAGGAAATATCTTCCGTTCAAAACTGGAAAGATGCTTTCTGAGAAACTGCTCTGTGTTCTGTTAATTCATCTCACAGAGTTACATCTTTCCCTTCAAGAAGCCTTTCGCTAAGTCTGTTCTTGTGGAATTGGCAAAGGGATATTTGGAAGATCATTTAGGGCTATGGTGAAAAAGGAAATATCTTCCGTTCAAAATTGGAAAGAAGCTTTCTGAGAAACTCCTCTGTGTTCTGTTAATTCATCTCACAGAGTTCATCTCACAGAGTTACATCTTTCCCTTCAAGAAGCCTTTCGCTAAGCCTGTTCTTGTGGAATTGGCAAAGGGATATTTGGAAGCCCATAGAGGGCTATGGTGAAAAAGGAAACATCTTCCGTTCAAAACTGTAAAGAAGCTTTCTGAGAAACTGCTCTGTGTTCCGTAAATTCATCTCACAGAGTTTCATCTTTCCTTCAAGAATTCTTTTGCTAAGGCTGTTCTTGTGGAATTGGCAAAGGGATATTTGGAAGCCCATAGAGGGCTATGGTGAAAAAGGAAATATCTTTCGTTGAAAACTGGAAAGAAGCTTTCTGAGAAACTGCTCTGTGTTCTCTTAATTCATCTCACAGAGTTTCATCTTTCCCTTCAAGAAGCCTTTCGCTAAGGCTGTTCTTGTGGAATTGGCAAAGGGATATTTGGAAGCCCATAGAGGGCTATGGTGAAAAAGGAAATATCTTCCGTTGAAAACTGGAAAGAAGCTTTCTGAGAAACTGCTCTGTGTTCTGTTAATTCATCTCACAGAGTTACATCTTTCCCTTCAAGAAGCCTTTCGCTAAGGCTGTTCTTGTGGAATTGGCAAAGGGATATTTGGAAGCCCATAGAGGGCTATGGTGAAAAAGGAAATATCTTCCGTTCAAAACTGGAAAGTAGCTTTCTGAGAAACTGCTCTGTGTTCTGTGAATTCATCTCACAGAGTTACATCTTTCCCTTCAAGAAGCCTTTCGCTAAGGCTGTTCTTGTGGAATTGGCAAAGGGATATTTGGAATCCCGTAGAGGGCTATGGTGAAAAAGGAAATATCTTCCGCTGAAAACTGGAAAGAAGCTTTCTGAGAAACTCCTCTGTGTTCTGTTAATTCATCTCACAGAGTTACATCTTTCCCTTCGAGAAGCCTTTCGCTAAGGCTGTTCTTGTGGAATTGGCAAAGGGATATTTTGAAGCCCATAGAGGGCTATGGTGAAAAAGGAAATATCTTCCGTTCAAAACTGGAAAGAAGCTTTCTGAGAAACTGCTCTGTGTTCTGTTAATTCATCTCACAGAGTTACATATTTCCCTTCAAGAAGCCTTTCGCTAAGGCTGTTCTTGTGGAATTGGCAAAGGGATATTTGGAAGCCCATAGAGGGCTATGGTGAAAAAGGAAATATCTTCCGCTGACAACTGGAAAGAAGCTTTCTGAGAAACTGCTCTGTGTTCCGTTAATTCATCTCACAGTGTTACATCTTTCCCTTCAAGAAGCCTTTCGCTAAGGCTGTTCTTGTGGAATTGGCAAAGGGATATTTGGAAGCCCATAGGGGTCTATGGTGAAAAAGGAAATATCTTCCGTTCAACACTGGAAAGAAGCTTTCTGAGAAACTGCTCTGTGTTCTCTTAATTCATCTCACAGAGTTACATGTTTCCCTTCAAGAAGCCTTTCGCTAAGGCTGTTCTTGTGGAATTGGCAAAGGGATATTTGGAAGCCCATAGAGGTCTATGGTGAAAAAGGAAATTTATTCCGCTGAAAACTGGAAAGAAGCTTTCTGAGAAACTGCTTTGTGTTCCGTTAATTCATCTCACAGTGTTACATCTTTCCCTTCAAGAAGCCTTTCGCTAAGGCTGTTCTTGTGGAATTGGCAAAGGGATATTTGGAAGCCCATAGAGGGCTATGGTGAAAAAGGAAATATCTTCCGTTTAAAACTGGAAAGAAGCTTTCTGAGAAACTGCTCTGTGTTCTGTGAATTCATCTCACAGAGTTACATCTTTCCCTTCAAGAAGCCTTTCGCTAAGGCTGTTCTTGGGGAATTGGCAAAGGGATATTTGGAAGCCCATAGAGGTCTATGGTGAAAAAGGAAATTTATTCCGCTGAAAACTGGAAAGAAGCTTTCTGAGAAACTGCTTTGTGTTCCGTTAATTCATCTCACAGTGTTACATCTTTCCCTTCAAGAAGCCTTTCGCTAAGGCTGTTCTTGTGGAATTGGCAAAGGGATATTTGGAAGCCCATAGAGGGCTATGGTGAAAAAGGAAATATCTTCCGTTTAAAACTGGAAAGAAGCTTTCTGAGAAACTGCTCTGTGTTCTGTGAATTCATCTCACAGAGTTACATCTTTCCCTTCAAGAAGCCTTTCGCTAAGGCTGTTCTTGTGGAATTGGCAAAGGGATATTTGGAAGCCCATAGAAGGCTATGGTGAAAAAGGAAATATCTTCCGTTCAAACTGGAAAGAACCTTTCTGAGTTACTGGTCTGTGTTCTGTTAGGTCACCGCACAGAGTTATATCTTTCCCTTCAAGAAGCCGTTCGCTAAGGCTGTTCTTGTGGAATTGGCAAGGGATATTTGGAAGCCCATAGAAGGCTATGGTGAAAAAGGAAATATCTTCCGTTCAAACTGGAAAGAAGCTTTCTGAGAAACTGGTCTGTGTTCTGTTAAGTCATCTCACAGAGTTACATCTTTCCCTTCAAGAAGCCTTTCGCTAAGGCTGTTCTTGTGGAATTGGCAAAGGGATATTTGGAAGCCCATAAAGGGCTATGGTGAAAAAGGAAATATCTTTCGTTCAAAACTGGAAAGAATCTTTCTGAGAAACTGCTCTGTGTTCTGTTAATTCATCTCACAGAGTTACATCTTTCCCTTCAAGAAGCCTTTCGCTAAGGCTGTTCTTGTGGAATTGGCAAAGTGATATTTGGAAGCCCATAGAGGGCTATGGTGAAAAAGGAAATATCTTCCGTTCAAAAGTGGAAAGAAGCTTTCTGAGATACTTCTCTGTGTTCTGTGACTTCTTCTCACAGAGTTACATCTTTCCTTTCAAGAAGCCTTTCGCTAAGGCTGTTCTTGGGGAATTGACAAAGGGATATTTGGAAGCCCATAGAGGGCTATGGTGAAAAAGGAAATATCTTCCGTTCAAAACTGGAAAGATGCTTTCTGAGAAACTGCTCTGTGTTCTGTTAATTCATCTCACAGAGTTACATCTTTCCCTTCAAGAAGCCTTTCGCTAAGGCTGTTCTTGTGGAATTGGCAAAGGGATATTTGGAAGCCCATTTAGGGCTATGGTGAAAAAGGAAATATCTTCCGTTCAAAATTGGAAAGAAGCTTTCTGAGAAACTCCTCTGTGTTCTGTTAATTCATCTCACAGAGTTCATCTCACAGAGTTACATCTTTCCCTTCAAGAAGCCTTTCGCTAAGGCTGTTCTTGTCTTATTGGCAAAGGGATATTTGGAAGCCCATAGAGGGCTATGGTGAAAAAGGAAACATCTTCCGTTCAAAACTGTAAAGAAGCTTTCTGAGAAACTGCTCTGTGTTCCGTAAATTCATCTCACAGAGTTTCATCTTTCCTTCAAGAAGCCTTTTGCTAAGGCTGTTCTTGTGGAATTGGCAAAGGGATATTTGGAAGCCCATAGAGGGCTATGGTGAAAAAGGAAATATCTTTCGTTGAAAACTGGAAAGAAGCTTTCTGAGAAACTGCTCTGTGTTCTCTTAATTCATCTCACAGAGTTTCATCTTTCCCTTCAAGAAGCCTTTCGGTAAGGCTGTTCTTGTGGAATTGGCAAAGGGATATTTGGAAGCCCATAGAGGGCTATGGTGAAAAAGGAAATATCTTCCGTTGAAAACTGGAAAGAAGCTTTCTGAGAAACTGCTCTGTGTTCTGTTAATTCATCTCACAGAGTTACATCTTTCCCTTCAAGAAGCCTTTCGCTAAGGCTGTTCTTGTGGAATTGGCAAAGGGATATTTGGAAGCCCATAGAGGGCTATGGTGAAAAAGGAAATATCTTCCGTTCAAAACTGGAAAGTAGCTTTCTGAGAAACTGCTCTGTGTTCTGTGAATTCATCTCACAGAGTTACATCTTTCCCTTCAAGAAGCCTTTCGCTAAGGCTGTTCTTGTGGAATTGGCAAAGGGATATTTGGAAGCCCGTAGAGGGCTATGGTGAAAAAGGAAATATCTTCCGCTGAAAACTGCAAAGAAGCTTTCTGAGAAACTGTTCTGTGTTCCGTTAATTCATCTCACAGTGTTACATCTTTCCCTTCGAGAAGCCTTTCGCTAAGGCTGTTCTTGTGGAATTGGCAAAGGGATATTTGGAAGCCCATAGAGGGCTATGGTGAAAAAGGAAATATCTTCCGTTCAAAACTGGAAAGAAGCTTTCTGAGAAACTGCTCTGTGTTCTGTGAATTCATCTCACAGAGTTACATCTTTCCCTTCAAGAAGCCTTTCGCTAAGGCTGTTCTTGTGGAATTGGCAAAGGGATATTTGGAAGCCCATAGAAGGCTATGGTGAAAAAGGAAATATCTTCCGTTCAAACTGGAAAGAAGCTTTCTGAGAAACTGGTCTGTGTTCTGTTAAGTCATCTCACAGAGTTACATCTTTTCCTTCAAGAAGCATTTCGCTAAGGCTGTTCTTGTGGAATTGGCAAAGGGATATTTGGAAGCCCCTAGAGGGCTATGGTGAAAAAGGAAATATCTTTCGTTCAAAACTGGAAAGAATCTTTCTGAGAAACTGCTCTGTGTTCTGTTAATTCATCTCACAGAGTTACATCTTTCCCTTCAAGAAGCCTTTCGCTAAGGCTGCTCTTGTGGAATTGGCAAAGTGATATTTGGAAGCCCATAGAGGGCTATGTTGAAAAAGGAAATATCTTCCGTTCAAAACTGGAAAGAAGCTTTCTGAGAAACTTCTCTGTGTTCTGTGACTTCTTCTCACAGAGTTACATCTTTCCCTTCAAGAAACCTTTCGCTAAGGCTGTTCTTGTGGAATTGGCAAAGGGATATTTGGAAGCCCATAGAGGGCTATGGTGAAAAAGGAAATATCTTCCGCTGAAAACTGGAAAGAAGCTTTCTGAGAAACTGCTCTGTGTTCTGTGAATTCATCTCACAAAGTTACATCTTTCCCTTCAAGAAGCCTTTCGCTAAGGCTGTTCTTGTGGAATTGGCAAAGGGATATTTGGAAGCCCATAGAGGGCTATGGTGAAAAAGGAAATATCTTCCGTTCAAAACTGGAAAGAAGCTTTCTGAGAAACTGCTCTGTGTTCTCTTAATTCATCTCACAGATTTATATGTTTCCCTTCAAAAAGCCTTTCGCTAAGGCTGTTCTTGTGGAATTGGCAAAGGGATATTTGGAAGCCCATAGAGGTCTATGGTGAAAAAGGAAATGTCTTCCATTCAAAACTGGAAAGAAGCTTTCTGAGAAACTGCTCTGTGTTCTGTGAATTCATCTCATAGAGTTACATCTTTCCCTTCAAGAAGACTTTCGCTACGGCTGTTCTTGTGGAATTGGCAAAGGGATATTTGGAAGCCCATAGAGGTCTATTGTGAAAAAGGAAATGTCTTCCATTCAAAACTGGAAAGAAGCTTTCTGAGAATCTCCTCTGTGTTCTGTGAATTCATCTTACAGAGTTACATCTTTCCCTTCAAGAAGACTTTCGCTACGGCTGTTCTTGTGGAATTGGCAAAGGGATATTTGGAAGCCCATAGAAGGCTATGGTGAAAAAGGAAATATCTTCCGTTCAAAACTGGAAAGAAGCTTCCTGAGAAACTGCTCTGTGTTCTGTTAACTCATCTCACAGAGTTACATCTTTCCCTTCAAGAAGCCTTTTGCTAAGGCTGTTCTTGTGGAATTGGCATAGGGATATTTGGAAGCCCATAGAGGGCTATGGTGAAAAAGGAAATATCTTCCGTTAAAACTGGAAAGAAGCTTTCTGAGAAACTGCTCTGTGTTCTCTTAATTCATCTCACACAGTTACATGTCGCCCTTCAGGAATCCTTTCACTAAGGCTGTTCTTGTGGAATTGGCAAAGGGATATTTGGAAGCCCGTAGAGGGCTTTGGTGAAATAGGAAATATCTTCCGTTCAAAACTGGAAAAAAGCTTTCTGAGAAACTGCTCTGTGTTCTGTGAATTCATCTCACAGAGTTACATCTTTCCCTTCAAGAAGCCTTTCGCTAAGGCTGTTCTTGTGGAATTGGCAAAGGGATATTTGGAAGCCCATTTACGGCTATGGTGAAAAAGGAAATATCTTCCGTTCAAAACTGGAAAGAAGCTTTCTGAGAAACTCCTCTGTGTTCTGTTAATTCATCTCACAGAGTTACATCTTTCCCTTCAGGAAGCCTTTCGCTAAGGCTGTTCTTGTGGAATTGGCAAAGGGATATTTGGAAGCCCATAGAGGGCTATGGTGAAAAAGAAAATATATTCCGTTCAAAACTGGAAAGAAGCTTTCTGAGAAACTGCTCTGTGTTCTGTTAATTCATCTCACAAAGTTACATCTTTCCCATCAAGAAGAATTTCGCTAAGGCTGTTCTTGTGGAATTGGCAAAGGGATATTTGGAAGCACATAGAGGGCTATGGTGAAAAAGGAAATATCTTCCGTTCAAAACTGGAAAGAAGCTTTCTGAGAAACTGCTCTGTGTTCTCCTAATTCATCTCACAGAGTTACATGTTTCCCTTCAAGAAGCCTTTCGCTAAGGCTGTTCTTGTGGAATTGGAAAAGGGATATTTGGAAGCCCATAGAAGGCTATGGTGAAAAAGGAAATGTCTTCCATTCAAAACTGGAAAGAAGTTTTCTGAGAAACTGCTCTGTGTTTTGTGAATTCATCTCACAGAGTTACATCTTTCCCTTCAAGAAGCCTTTCGCTAAGCCAGTTCTTGTGGAATTGGCAAAGGGATATTTGGAAGCCCATAGAGGGCTATGGTGAAAAAGGAAATATCTTAGGTTCAAAATTGGAAAGAACCTTTCTGAGAAACTTCTCTGTGTTCTGTGAATTCATCTAACAGAGTTACATCTTTCCCTTCAAGAAGCTTTTCGCTAAGTCGGTTCTTGTGGAATTGGGAAAGGGATATTTGGAAGCCCATACAGGGCTATGGTGAAAAAGGAAATATCTTCCGTTCAAAACTGGAAAGAAGCTTTCTGAGAAACTGCTCTGTGTTCCGTTAATTCATCTCACAGTGTTACATCTTTCCCTTCAGGAATCCTTTCGCTAAGGCTGTTCTTGTGGAATTGGCAAAGGGATATTTGGAAGCCCATAGGGTGCTATGGTGAAAAAGGAAATATATTCCGTTCAACACTGGAAAGAAGCTTTCTGAGAAACTGCTCTGTGTTCTCTTAATTCATCTCACAGAGTTACATGTTTCCCTTCAAGAAGCCTTTCGCTAAGGCTGTTCTTGTGGAATTGGCAAAGGGATATTTGGAAGCCCATAGAGGTCTATGGTGAAAAAGGAAATTTATTCCGCTGAAAACTGGAAAGAAGCTTTCTGAGAAACTGCTTTGTGTTCCGTTAATTCATCTCACAGTGTTACATCTTTCCCTTCAAGAAGCCTTTCGCTAAGGCTGTTCTTGTGGAATTGGCAAAGGGATATTTGGAAACCCATAGAGGGCTATGATGAAAAAGGAAATATCTTCCGTTTAAAACTGGAAAGAAGCTTTCTGAGAAACTGCTCTGTGTTCTGTGAATTCATCTCACAGAGTTACATCTTTCCCTTGAAGAAGCCTTTCGCTAAGGCTGTTCTTGTGGAATTGGAAAAGGGATATTTGGAAGCCCATAGAAGGCTAGGGTGAAAAAGGAAATATCTTCCGTTCAAACTGGAAAGAACCTTTCTGAGTTACTGCTCTGTGTTCCGTTAGGTCACCGCACAGAGTTACATCTTTCCCTTCAAGAAGCCTTTCGCTAAGGCTGTTCTTGTGGAATTGGCAAAGGGATATTTGGAAGCCCATAGAAGGCTATGGTGAAAAAGGAAATATCTTCCGTTCAAACTGGAAAGAAGCTTTCTGAGAAACTGGTCTGTGTTCTGTTAAGTCATCTCACAGAGTTACATCTTTCCCTTCAAGAAGCCTTTCGCTAAGGCTGTTCTTGTGGAATTGGCAAAGGGATATTTGGAAGCCCATAGAGGGCTATGTTGAAAAAGGAAATATCTTCCATTCAAAACTGGAAAGAAGCTTTCTGAGAAACTGCTCTGTGTTCCGTAAATTCATCTCACAGAGTTTCATCTTTCCTTCAAGAAGCCTTTTGCTAAGGCTGTTCTTGTGGAATTGGCAAAGGGATATTTGGAAGCCCATAGAGGGCTATGGTGAAAAAGGAAATATCTTCCGTTCAAAACTGGAAAGAAGCTTTCTGAGAAACTGCTCTGTGTTCTCTTAATTCATCTCACAGATTTATATGTTTCCCTTCAAAAAGCCTTTCGCTAAGGCTGTTCTTGTGGAATTGGCAAAGGGATATTTGGAAGCCCATAGAGGTCTATGGTGAAAAAGGAAATGTCTTCCATTCAAAACTGGAAAGAAGCTTTCTGAGAAACTGCTCTGTGTTCTGTGAATTCATCTCATAGAGTTACATCTTTCCCTTCAAGAAGACTTTCGCTACGGCTGTTCTTGTGGAATTGGCAAAGGGATATTTGGAAGCCCATAGAGGTCTATTGTGAAAAAGGAAATGTCTTCCATTCAAAACTGGAAAGAAGCTTTCTGAGAATCTCCTCTGTGTTCTGTGAATTCATCTTACAGAGTTACATCTTTCCCTTCAAGAAGACTTTCGCTACGGCTGTTCTTGTGGAATTGGCAAAGGGATATTTGGAAGCCCATAGAAGGCTATGGTGAAAAAGGAAATATCTTCCGTTCAAAACTGGAAAGAAGCTTCCTGAGAAACTGCTCTGTGTTCTGTTAACTCATCTCACAGAGTTACATCTTTCCCTTCAAGAAGCCTTTTGCTAAGGCTGTTCTTGTGGAATTGGCATAGGGATATTTGGAAGCCCATAGAGGGCTATGGTGAAAAAGGAAATATCTTCCGTTAAAACTGGAAAGAAGCTTTCTGAGAAACTGCTCTGTGTTCTCTTAATTCATCTCACACAGTTACATGTCGCCCTTCAGGAATCCTTTCGCTAAGGCTGTTCTTGTGGAATTGGCAAAGGGATATTTGGAAGCCCGTAGAGGGCTTTGGTGAAATAGGAAATATCTTCCGTTCAAAACTGGAAAAAAGCTTTCTGAGAAACTGCTCTGTGTTCTGTGAATTCATCTCACAGAGTTACATCTTTCCCTTCAAGAAGCCTTTCGCTAAGGCTGTTCTTGTGGAATTGGCAAAGGGATATTTGGAAGCCCATAGAGCGCTATGATGAAAAAGGAAATATCTTCCGTTCAAAACAGGAAAGAAGCTTTCTGAGAAACTGCTCTGTGTTCTGTGAATTCATCTCACAGAGTTACATCTTTCCCTTCAAGAAGCCTTTCGCTAAGGCTTTTCTTGTGGAATTGGCAAAGGGATATTTGGAAGCCCATAGAGGGCTATGGTGAAAAATTAAATATCTTCCGTTCAAAACTGGAAAGAAGCTTTCTGAGAAACTGCTCTGTGTTCTCTGAATTCATCTCACAGAGTTACATCTTTGCCTTCAAGAAGCCTTTCGCTAAGGCTGTTCTTGGGGAATTGGCAAAGGGATATTTGGAAGCCCATTTAGGGCTATGGTGAAAAAGGAAATATCTTCCGTTCAAAACTGGAAAGAAGCTTTCTGAGAAACTCTTCTGTGTTCTGTCAATTCATCTCACAGAGTTACATCTTTCCCTTCAAGAAGCCTTTCGCTAAGGCTGTTCTTGTGGAATTGGCAAAGGGATATTTGGAAGCCCATAGAGGGCTAGGGTGAAAAAAGGAAATATATTCCGTTCAAAACTGGAAAGAAGCTTTCTGAGAAACTGCTCTGTGTTCTCTGAATTCATCTCACAGAGTTACATCTTTCCCTTCAAGAAGCCTTTCGCTAAGGCTGTTCTTGGGGAATTGGCAAAGGGATATTTGGAAGCCCATAGAGGGCTATGGTGAAAAAGGAAATATCTTCCTTTCAAAACTGGAAAGAAGCTTTCTGAGAAACTGCTCTGTATTCTGTTAATTCATCTCATAGAGTTACATCTTTCTCTTCAAGAAGCCTTTCGCTAAGGCTGTTCTTGTGGAATTGGCAAAGTGATATTTGGAAGCCCATAGAGGGCTACGGTGAAAAAGGAAATATCTTCCGTTCAAAACTGGAAAGAAGCTTTCTGAGAAACTGCTCTGTGTTCTGTGAATTCATCTCACAGAGTTACATCTTTCCCTTCAAGAAGCCTTTCGCTAAGGCTGTTCTTGTGGAATTGGCAAAGGGATATTTGGAAGCCCATTTACGGCTATGGTGAAAAAGGAAATATCTTCCGTTCAAAACTGGAAAGAAGCTTTCTGAGAAACTCCTCTGTGTTCTGTTAATTCATCTCACAGAGTTACATCTTTCCCTTCAGGAAGCCTTTCGCTAAGGCTGTTCTTGTGGAATTGGCAAAGGGATATTTGGAAGCCCATAGAGGGCTATGGTGAAAAAGAAAATATATTCCGTTCAAAACTGGAAAGAAGCTTTCTGAGAAACTGCTCTGTGTTCTGTTAATTCATCTCACAAAGTTACATCTTTCCCATCAAGAAGAATTTCGCTAAGGCTGTTCTTGTGGAATTGGCAAAGGGATATTTGGAAGCACATAGAGGGCTATGGTGAAAAAGGAAATATCTTCCGTTCAAAACTGGAAAGAAGCTTTCTGAGAAACTGCTCTGTGTTCTCCTAATTCATCTCACAGAGTTACATGTTTCCCTTCAAGAAGCCTTTCGCTAAGGCTGTTCTTGTGGAATTGGAAAAGGGATATTTGGAAGCCCATAGAAGGCTATGGTGAAAAAGGAAATGTCTTCCATTCAAAACTGGAAAGAAGTTTTCTGAGAAACTGCTCTGTGTTTTGTGAATTCATCTCACAGAGTTACATCTTTCCCTTCAAGAAGCCTTTCGCTAAGCCAGTTCTTGTGGAATTGGCAAAGGGATATTTGGAAGCCCATAGAGGGCTATGGTGAAAAAGGAAATATCTTAGGTTCAAAATTGGAAAGAACCTTTCTGAGAAACTTCTCTGTGTTCTGTGAATTCATCTAACAGAGTTACATCTTTCCCTTCAAGAAGCTTTTCGCTAAGTCGGTTCTTGTGGAATTGGGAAAGGGATATTTGGAAGCCCATACAGGGCTATGGTGAAAAAGGAAATATCTTCCGTTCAAAACTGGAAAGAAGCTTTCTGAGAAACTGCTCTGTGTTCCGTTAATTCATCTCACAGTGTTACATCTTTCCCTTCAAGAATCCTTTCGCTAAGGCTGTTCTTGTGGAATTGGCAAAGGGATATTTGGAAGCCCATAGGGTGCTATGGTGAAAAAGGAAATATATTCCGTTCAACACTGGAAAGAAGCTTTCTGAGAAACTGCTCTGTGTTCTCTTAATTCATCTCACAGAGTTACATGTTTCCCTTCAAGAAGCCTTTCGCTAAGGCTGTTCTTGTGGAATTGGCAAAGGGATATTTGGAAGCCCATAGAGGTCTATGGTGAAAAAGGAAATTTATTCCGCTGAAAACTGGAAAGAAGCTTTCTGAGAAACTGCTTTGTGTTCCGTTAATTCTTCTCACAGTGTTACATCTTTCCTTCAAGAAGCCTTTCGCTAAGGCTGTTCTTGTGGAATTGGCAAAGGGATATTTGGAAGCCCATAGAGGGCTATGATGAAAAAGGAAATATCTTCCGTTTAAAACTGGAAAGAAGCTTTCTGAGAAACTGCTCTGTGTTCTGTGAATTCATCTCACAGAGTTACATCTTTCCCTTCAAGAAGCCTTTCGCTAAGGCTGTTCTTGTGGAATTGGAAAAGGGATATTTGGAAGCCCATAGAAGGCTAGGGTGAAAAAGGAAATATCTTCCGTTCAAACTGGAAAGAACCTTTCTGAGTTACTGGTCTGTGTTCCGTTAGGTCACCGCACAGAGTTACATCTTTCCCTTCAAGAAGCCTTTCGCTAAGGCTGTTCTTGTGGAATTGGCAAAGGGATATTTGGAAGCCCATAGAAGGCTATGGTGAAAAAGGAAATATCTTCCGTTCAAACTGGAAAGAAGCTTTCTGAGAAACTGGTCTGTGTTCTGTTAAGTCATCTCACAGAGTTACATCTTTCCCTTCAAGAAGCCTTTCGCTAAGGCTGTTCTTGTGGAATTGGCAAAGGGATATTTGGAAGCCCATAGAGGGCTATGTTGAAAAAGGAAATATCTTCCGTTCAAAACTGGAAAGAAGCTTTCTGAGAAACTGCTCTGTGTTCCGTAAATTCATCTCACAGAGTTTCATCTTTCCTTCAAGAAGCCTTTTGCTAAGGCTGTTCTTGTGGAATTGGCAAAGGGATATTTGGAAGCCCATAGCGGGCTATGGTGAAAAAGGAAATATCTTTCGTTGAAAACTGGAAAGAAGCTTTCTGAGAAACTGCTCTGTGTTCTCTTAATTCATCTCACAGAGTTACATCTTTCCCTTCAAGAAGCCTTTCGCTAAGGCTGTTCTTGTGGAATTGGCAAAGGGATATTTGGAAGCCCATAGAAGGCTATGTTGAAAAAGGAAATATCTTCCGTTCAAACTGGAAAGAAGCTTTCTGAGAAACTGGTCTGTGTTCTGTTAAGTCATCTCACAGAGTTACATCTTTCCCTTCAAGAAGCCTTTCGCTAAGGCTGTTCTTGTGGAATTGGCAAAGGGATATTTGGAAGCCCATAGAGGGCTATGGTGAAAAAGGAAATATCTTTCGTTCAAAACTGGAAAGAATCTTTCTGAGAAACTGCTCTGTGTTCTGTTAATTCATCTCACAGAGTTACAACTTTCCCTTCAAGAAGCCTTTCGCTAAGGCTGTTCTTGTGGAATTGGCAAAGTGATATTTGGAAGCCCATAGAGGGCTATGGTGAAAAAGGAAATATCTTCCGTTCAAAAGTGGAAAGAAGCTTTCTGAGATACTTCTCTGTGTTCTGTGACTTCTTCTCACAGAGTTACATCTTTCCTTTCAAGAAGACTTTCGCTAAGGCTGTTCTTGTGGAATTTTCAAAGGGATATTTGGAAGCCCGTAGAGGGCTATGGTGAAAAAGGAAATATCTTCCGCTGAAAACTGGAAAGAAGCTTTCTGAGAAACTGTTCTGTGTTCCGTTAATTCATCTCACAGTGTTACATCTTTCCCTTCGAGAAGCCTTTCGCTAAGGCTGTTCTTGTGGAATTGGCAAAGGGATATTTGGAAGCCCATAGAGGGCTATGGTGAAAAAGGAAATATCTTCCGTTCAAAACTGGAAAGAAGCTTTCTGAGAAACTGCTCTGTGTTCTGTGAATTCATCTCACAGAGTTACATCTTTCCCTTCAAGAAGCCTTTCGCTAAGGCTGTTCTTGTGGAATTGGCAAAGGGATATTTGGAAGCCCATAGAAGGCTATGGTGAAAAAGGAAATATCTTCCGTTCAAACTGGAAAGAAGCTTTCTGAGAAACTGGTCTGTGTTCTGTTAAGTCATCTCACAGAGTTACATCTTTTCCAACAAGAAGCATTTCGCTAAGGCTGTTCTTGTGGAATTGGCAAAGGGATATTTGGAAGCCCCTAGAGGGCTATGGTGAAAAAGGAAATATCTTTCGTTCAAAACTGGAAAGAATCTTTCTGAGAAACTGCTCTGTGTTCTGTTAATTCATCTCACAGAGTTACATCTTTCCCTTCAAGAAGGCTTTCGCTACGGCTGTTCTTGTGGAATTGGCAAAGGGATATTTGGAAGCCCATAGAGGGCTATGGTGAAAAAGGAAATATCTTCCGCTGAAAACTGGAAAGAAGCTTTCTGAAAACTGCTCTGTGTTCTGTGAATTCATCTCACAAAGTTTCATCTTTCCCTTCAAGAAGCCTTTCGCTAAGGCTGTTCTTGTGGAATTGGCAAAGGGATATTTGGAAGCCCATAGAGGGCTATGGTGAAAAAGGAAATATCTTCCGTTCAAAACTGGAAAGAAGCTTTCTGAGAAACTGCTCTGTGTTCTCTTAATTCATCTCACAGATTTATATGTTTCCCTTCAAAAAGCCTTTCGCTAAGGCTGTTCTTGTGGAATTGGCAAAGGGATATTTGGAAGCCCATAGAGGTCTATGGTGAAAAAGGAAATGTCTTCCATTCAAAACTGGAAAGAAGCTTTCTGAGAAACTGCTCTGTGTTCTGTGAATTCATCTCATAGAGTTACATCTTTCCCTTCAAGAAGACTTTCGCTACGGCTGTTCTTTTGGAATTGGCAAAGGGATATTTGGAAGCCCGTAGAGGTCTATGGTGAAAAAGGAAATGTCTTCCATTCAAAACTGGAAAGAAGCTTTCTGAGAATCTCCTCTGTGTTCTGTGAATTCATCTTACAGAGTTACATCTTTCCCTTCAAGAAGACTTTCGCTACGGCTGTTCTTGTGGAATTGGCAAAGGGATATTTGGAAGCCCATAGAAGGCTATGGTGAAAAAGGAAATATCTTCCGTTCAAAACTGGAAAGAAGCTTCCTGAGAAACTGCTCTGTGTTCTGTTAACTCATCTCACAGAGTTACATCTTTCCCTTCAAGAAGCCTTTTGCTAAGGCTGTTCTTGTGGAATTGGCATAGGGATATTTGGAAGCCCATAGAGGGCTATGGTGAAAAAGGAAATATCTTCCGTTAAAACTGGAAAGAAGCTTTCTGAGAATCTGCTCTGTGTTCTCTTAATTCATCTCACACAGTTACATGTCGCCCTTCAGGAATCCTTTCGCTAAGGCTGTTCTTGTGGAATTGGCAAAGGGATATTTGGAAGCCCGTAGAGGGCTTTGGTGAAATAGGAAATATCTTCCGTTCAAAACTGGAAAAAAGCTTTCTGAGAAACTGCTCTGTGTTCTGTGAATTCATCTCACAGAGTTACATCTTTCCCTTCAAGAAGCCTTTCGCTAAGGCTGTTCTTGTGGAATTGGCAAAGGGATATTTGGAAGCCCATAGAGCGCTATGATGAAAAAGGAAATATCTTCCGTTCAAAACAGGAAAGAAGCTTTCTCAGAAACTGCTCTGTGTTCTGTGAATTCATCTCACAGAGTTACATCTTTCCCTTCAAGAAGCCTTTCGCTAAGGCTTTTCTTGTGGAATTGGCAAAGGGATATTTGGAAGCCCATAGAGGGCTATGGTGAAAAATTAAATATCTTCCGTTCAAAACTGGAAAGAAGCTTTCTGAGAAACTGCTCTGTGTTCTCTGAATTCATCTCACAGAGTTACATCTTTGCCTTCAAGAAGCCTTTCGCTAAGGCTGTTCTTGGGGAATTGGCAAAGGGATATTTGGAAGCCCATTTAGGGCTATGGTGAAAAAGGAAATATCTTCCGTTCAAAACTGGAAAGAAGCTTTCTGAGAAACTCCTCTGTGTTCTGTCAATTCATCTCACAGAGTTACATCTTTCCCTTCAAGAAGCCTTTCGCTAAGGCTGTTCTTGTGGAATTGGCAAAGGGATATTTGGAAGCCCATAGAGGGCTAGGGTGAAAAAAGGAAATATATTCCGTTCAAAACTGGAAAGAAGCTTTCTGAGAAACTGCTCTGTGTTCTCTGAATTCATCTCACAGAGTTACATCTTTCCCTTCAAGAAGCCTTTCGCTAAGGCTGTTCTTGGGGAATTGGCAAAGGGATATTTGGAAGCCCATAGAGGGCTATGGTGAAAAAGGAAATATCTTCCGTTCAAAACTGGAAAGAAGCTTTCTGAGAAACTGCTCTGTGTTCTGTTAATTCATCTCATAGAGTTACATCTTTCTCTTCAAGAAGCCTTTCGCTAAGGCTGTTCTTGTGGAATTGGCAAAGTGATATTTGGAAGCCCATAGAGGGCTACGGTGAAAAAGGAAATATCTTCCGTTCAAAACTGGAAAGAAGCTTTCTGAGAAACTGCTCTGTGTTCTGTGAATTCATCTCACAGAGTTACATCTTTCCCTTCAAGAAGCCTTTCGCTAAGGCTATTCTTGTGTAATTGGCAAAGGGATATTTGGAAGCCCATAGAGGGCTATGGTGAAAAAGGAAATATCTTCCGCTCAAAACTTGAAAGAAGCTTTCTAAGAAACTGCTCTGTGTTCTGTGAATTCATCTCACAGAGTTACATCTTTCCCTTCAAGAAGCCTTTCGCTAAGGCTGTTCTTGTGGAATTGGCAAAGGGATATTTGGAAGCCCATTTACGGCTATGGTGAAAAAGGAAATATCTTCCGTTCAAAACTGGAAAGAAGCTTTCTGAGAAACTCCTCTGTGTTCTGTTAATTCATCTCACAGAGTTACATCTTTCCCTTCAGGAAGCCTTTCGCTAAGGCTGTTCTTGTGGAATTGGCAAAGGGATATTTGGAATCCCATAGAGGTCTATGGTGAAAAAGGAAATATCTTCCGTTCAAAACTGGAAAGAAGCTTTCTGAGAAACTGCTCTGTGTTCTGTTAATTCATCTCACAAAGTTACATCTTTCCCATCAAGAAGAATTTCGCTAAGGCTGTTCTTGTGGAATTGGCAAAGGGATATTTGGAAGCACATAGAGGGCTATGGTGAAAAAGGAAATATCTTCCGTTCAAAACTGGAAAGAAGCTTTCTGAGAAACTGCTCTGTGTTCTCCTAATTCATCTCACAGAGTTACATGTTTCCCTTCAAGAAGCCTTTCGCTAAGGCTGTTCTTGTGGAATTGGCAAAGGCATATTTGGAAGCCCATAGAAGGCTATGGTGAAAAAGGAAATGTCTTCCATTCAAAACTGGAAATAAGTTTTCTGAGAAACAGCTCTGTGTTTTGTGAATTCATCTCACAGAGTTACATCTTTCCCTTCAAGAAGCCTTTCGCTAAGCCAGTTCTTGTGGAATTGGCAAAGGGATATTTGGAAGCCCATAGAGGGCTATGGTGAAAAAGGAAATATCTTAGGTTCAAAACTGGAAAGAACCTTTCTGAGAAACTTCTCTGTGTTCTGTGAATTCATCTAACAGAGTTACATCTTTCCCTTCAAGAAGCTTTTCGCTAAGTCGGTTCTTGTGGAATTGGGAAAGGGATATTTGGAAGCCCATACAGAGCTATGGTGAAAAAGGAAATATCTTCCGTTCAAAACTGGAAAGAAGCTTTCTGAGAAACTGCTCTGTGTTCCGTTAATTCATCTCACAGTGTTACATCTTTCCCTTCAAGAATCCTTTCGCTAAGGCTGTTCTTGTGGAATTGGCAAAGGGATATTTGGAAGCCATAGGGTGCTATGGTGAAAAAGGAAATATATTCCGATCAACACTGGAAAGAAGCTTTCTGAGAAACTGCTCTGTGTTCTGTTAATTCATCTCACAGAGTTACATGTTTCCCTTCAAGAAGCCTTTCGGTAAGGCTGTTCTTGTGGAATTGGCAAAGGGATATTTGGAAGCCCATAGAGGTCTATGGTGAAAAAGGAAATTTATTCCGCTGAAAACTGGAAAGAAGCTTTCTGAGAAACTGCTTTGTGTTCCGTTAATTCATCTCACAGTGTTACATCTTTCCCTTCAAGAAGCCTTTCGCTAAGGCTGTTCTTGTGGAATTGGCAAAGGGATATTTGGAAGCCCATAGAGGGCTATGGTGAAAAAGGAAATATCTTAGGTTCAAAACTGGAAAGAACCTTTCTGAGAAACTTCTCTGTGTTCTATGAATTCATCTAACAGAGTTACATCTTTCCCTTCAAGAAGCTTTTCGCTAAGGCGGTTCTTGTGGAATTGGGAAAGGGATATTTGGAAGCCCATAGAGGGCAATGGTGAAAAAGGAAATATCTTCCGCTGAAAACTGGAAAGAAGCTTTCTGAGAAACTTCTCTGTGTTCTGTGAATTCATCTAACAGAGTTACATCTTCCCCTTCAAGAAGCTTTTCGCTAAGGCTGTTCTTGTGGAATTGTTAAAGGGATATTTGGAAGCCCATAGAGGGCTATGGTGAAAAAGGAAATATCTTCCGCTGGAAACTGGAAAGAAGCTTTCTGAGAAACTGCTCTGTGTTCTGTGAATTCATCTCACAAAGTTACATCTTTCCCTTCAAGTAGTCTTTCGCTAAGGCTGTTCTTTTGGAATTGGCAAAGGGATATTTGGAAGCCCATAGAGGGCTATGGTGAAAAAGGAAATATCTTCCGTTCAAAACTGGAAAGAAGCTTTCTGACAAACTGCTCTGTGTTCTCTTAATTCATGTCACAGAGTTACATGTTTCCCTTCAAGAAGCCTTTCGCTAAGGCTGTTCTTGTGGAATTGGCAAAGGGATATTTGGAAGCCCATAGAGGTCTACGGTGAAAAAGGAAATGTCTTCCATTCAAAACTGGAAAGAATCTTTCTGAGAAACTCCTCTGTGTTCTGTGAATTCATCTCACAGAGTTACATCTTTCCCTTCAAGAAGACTTTCGCTACGGCTGTTCTTGTGGAATTGGCAAAGGGATATTTGGAAGCCCATAGAGGGCTATGGTGAAAAAGGAAATATCTTCCGTTCAAAACTGGAAAGAAGCTTCCTGAGAAACTGCTCTGTGTTCTGTTAATTCGTCTCACAGAGTTACATCTTTCCCTTCAAGAAGCCTTTTGCTAAGGCTGTTCTTGTGTTATTGGCATAGCTATATATGGAAGCCCATAGAGGGCTACGGTGAAAAAGGAAATATCTTCCGTTCAAAACTGGAAAGAAGCTTTCTGAGAAACTGCTCTGTGTTCCGTTAATTCATCTCACAGAGTTACATCTTTCCCTTCAAGAAGCCTTTCGCTAAGGCTGTTCTTGGGGAATTGGCAAAGGGATATTTGGAAGCCCATAGAGTGCTATGGTGAAAAAGGAAATATCTTCCGTTGAAAATTGGAAAGAAGCTTTCTGAGAAACTGCTCTGTGTTCTCTTAATTCATCTCACACAGTTACATGTCGCACGTCAAGAAGCCTTTCGCTAAGTTTGTTCTTGTGGTATTGGCAAAGGGATATTTAGAAGCCCATAGAGGGCTATGGTGATAAAGGAAATTTATTCCGTTCAAAACTGGAAAGAAGCTTTCTGAGAAACTGCGCTGTGTTCTGTGAATTCATCTCACAGAGTTACATCTTCCCCTTCAGGAATCCTTTCGCTAAGGCTGTTCTTGTGGAATTGGCAAAGGGATATTTGGAAGCCCATAGAGGGCTTTGGTGAAATAGGAAATATCTTCCGTTCAAAACTGGAAAAAAGCTTTCTGAGAAACTGCTCTGTGTTCTGTGAATTCATCTCACAGAGTTACATCTTTCCCTTCAAGAAGCCTTTCGCTAAGGCTGTTCTTGTGGAATTGGCAAAGGAATATTTGGAAGCCCATAGAGGGCTATGGTGAAAAATTAAATATCTTCTGTTCAAAACTGGAAAGAAGCTTTCTGAGAAACTGCTCTGTGTTTTGTGAATTCATCTCACAGAGTTACATCTTTCCCTTCAAGAAGCCTTTCGCTAAGCCTGTTCTTGTGGAATTGGCAAAGGGATATTTGGAAGCCCATAGAGGGCTATGGTGAAAAAGGAAATATATTCCGTTCAAAACTGGAAAGAAGCTTTCTGAGAAACTGCTCTGTGTTCCGTTAATTCATCTCACAAAGTTACATCTTTCCCATCAAGAAGAATTTCGTTAAGGCTGTTCTTGTGGAATTGGCAAAGGGATATTTGGAAGCCCATAGAGGGCTATGGTGAAAAAGGAAATATCTTAGGTTCAAAACTGGAAAGAACCTTTCTGAGAAACTTCTCTGTGTTCTGTGAATTCATCTAACAGAGTTACATCTTTCCCTTCAAGAAGCTTTTCGCTAAGGCGGTTCTTGTGGAATTGGGAAAGGGATATTTGGAAGCCCATAGAGGGCAATGGTGAAAAAGGAAATATCTTCCGCTGAAAACTGGAAAGAAGCTTTCTGAGAAACTTCTCTGTGTTCTGTGAATTCATCTAACAGAGTTACATCTTTCCCTTCAAGAAGCTGTTCGCTAAGGCTGTTCTTGTGGAATTGTTAAAGGGATATTTGGAAGCCCATAGAGGGCTATGGTGAAAAAGGAAATATCTTCCGCTGAAAACTGGAAAGAAGCTTTCTGAGAAACTGCTCTGTGTTCTGTGAATTCATCTCACAAAGTTACATCTTTCCCTTCAAGTAGTCTTTCGCTAAGGCTGTTCTTTTGGAATTGGCAAAGGGATATTTGGAAGCCCATAGAGGGCTATGGTGAAAAAGGAAATATCTTCCGTTCAAAACTGGAAAGAAGCTTTCTGACAAACTGCTCTGTGTTCTCTTAATTCATGTCACAGAGTTACATGTTTCCCTTCAGGAAGCCTTTCGCTAAGGCTGTTCTTGTGGAATTGGCAAAGGGATATTTGGAAGCCCATAGAGGTCTATGGTGAAAAAGGAAATGTCTTCCATTCAAAACTGGAAAGAATCTTTCTGAGAAACTCCTCTGTGTTCTGTGAATTCATCTCACAGAGTTACATCTTTCCCTTCAAGAAGACTTTCGCTACGGCTGTTCTTGTGGAATTGGCAAAGGGATATTTGGAAGCCCATAGAGGGCTATGGTGAAAAAGGAAATATCTTCCGTTCAAAACTGGAAAGAAGCTTCCTGAGAAACTGCTCTGTGTTCTGTTAATTCATCTCACAGAGTTACATCTTTCCCTTCAAGAAGCATTTTGCTAAGGCTGTTCTTGTGTTATTGGCATAGCTATATATGGAAGCCCATAGAGGGCTACGGTGAAAAAGGAAATATCTTCCGTTCAAAACTGGAAAGAAGCTTTCTGAGAAACTGCTCTGTGTTCCGTTAATTCATCTCACAGAGTTACATCTTTCCCTTCAAGAAGCCTTTCGCTAAGGCTGTTCTTGGGGAATTGGCAAAGGGATATTTGGAAGCCCATAGAGTGCTATGGTGAAAAAGGAAATATCTTCCGTTGAAAATTGGAAAGAAGCTTTCTGAGAAACTGCTCTGTGTTCTCTTAATTCATCTCACACAGTTACATGTCGCCCTTCAAGAAGCCTTTCGCTAAGTTTGTTCTTGTGGTATTGGCAAAGGGATATTTAGAAGCCCATAGAGGGCTATGGTGATAAAGGAAATTTATTCCGTTCAAAACTGGAAAGAAGCTTTCTGAGAGACTGCGCTGTGTTCTGTGAATTCATCTCACAGAGTTACATCTTCCTCTTCAGGAATCCTTTCGCTAAGGCTGTTCTTGTGGAATTGGCAAAGGGATATTTGGAAGCCCATAGAGGGCTTTGGTGAAATAGGAAATATCTTCCGTTCAAAACTGGAGAAAAGCTTTCTGAGAAACTGCTCTGTGTTCTGTGAATTCATCTCACAGAGTTACATCTTTCCCTTCAAGAATCCTTTCGCTAAGGCTGTTCTTGTGGAATTGGCAAAGGGATATTTGGAAGCCCATAGAGGGCTATGGTGAAAAATTAAATATCTTCTGTTCAAAACTGGAAAGAAGCTTTCTGAGAAACTGCTCTGTGTTTGTGAATTCATCTCACAGAGTTACATCTTTCCCTTCAAGAAGCCTTTCGCTAAGCCTGTTCTTGTGGAATTGGCAAAGGGATATTTGGAAGCCCATAGAGGGCTATGGTGAAAAAGGAAATATATTCCGTTCAAAACTGGAAAGAAGCTTTCTGAGAAACTGCTCTGTGTTCCGTTAATTCATCTCACAAAGTTACATCTTTCCCATCAAGAAAAATTTCGCTAAGGCTGTTCTTGTGGAATTGGCAAAGGGATATTTGGAAGCCCATAGAGGGCTATGGTGACAAAGGAAATATCTTCCCCTGAAAACTGGAAAGAAGCTTTCTGAGAAACTGCTCTGTGTTCTGTGAATTCATCTCACCGAGTTACATCTTTCCCTTCAAGAAGCCCTTCGCTAATGCTGTTCTTGTGGAATTGGCAAAGGGATATTTGGAAGCCCATAGAGGGCTATGGTGAAAAAGGAAATATCTTCCGTTCAAAACAGGAAAGAAGCTTTCTGAGAAACTGCTCTGTGTTCTCCTAATTCATCTCACAGAGTTACATGTTTCCCTTCAAGAAGCCTTTCGCTAAGGCTGTTCTTGTGGAATTGGCAAACGGATATTTGGAAGCCCATAGAAGGCTATGGTGAAAAAGGAAATGTCTTCCGTTCAAAACTGGAAAGAAGTTTTCTGAGAAACTGCTCTGTGTTTTGTGAATTCATCTCACAGAGTTACATCTTTCCCTTCAAGAAGCCTTTCGCTAAGGCTGTTCTTGTGGAATTGGCAAAGGGATATTTGGAAGCCCATAGAGGGCTATGGTGAAAAAGGAAATATCTTAGGTTCAAAACTGGAAAGAACCTTTCTGAGAAACTTCCCTGTGTTCTGTGAATTCATCTAACAGAGTTACATCTTTCCCTTCAAGAAGCTTTTCGCTAAGGCGGTTCTTGTGGAACTGGGAAAGGGATATTTGGAAGCCCATACAGGGCTATGGTGAAAAAGGAAATATCTTCCGTTCAAAACTGGAAAGAAGCTTTCTGAGAAACTGCTCTGTGTTCCGTTAATTCATCTCACAGAGTTACATCTTTCCCTTCAAGAAGCCTTTTGCTAAGGCTGTTCTTGTGGAATTGGCAAAGGGATATTTGGAAGCCCATAGAGGGCTATGGTGAAAAAGGAAATATCTTCCGTTCAAAACTGGAAAGAATCTTTCTGAGAAACTGCTCTGTGTTCTGTTAATTCATCTCACAGAGATACATCTTTCCCTTCAAGAAGCCTTTCGCTAAGGCTGTTCTTGTGGAATTGGCAAAGGGATATTTGGAAGCCCATAGAGGGCTATGGTGAAAAAGGAAATATCCTCCGCTGAAAACTGGAAAGAAGCTTTCTGAGAAACTGCTCTGTGTTCCGTTAATTCATCTCACAGTGTTACATCTTTCCCGTCAAGGAGCCTTTCGCTAAGTTTGTTCTTGTGGAATTGGCAAAGGGATATTTGGAAGCCCATAGAGGGCTATGGTGAAAAAGGAAATATATTCCGTTCAAAACTGGTAAGAAGCTTTCTGAGAAACTGCGCTGTGTTCTGTGAATTCATCTCACAGAGTTACATCTTTCCCTTCAGGAATCCTTTCGCTAAGGCTGTTCTTGTGGAATTGGTAAATGGATATTTGGAAGCCCATAGAGGGCTTTGGTTAAAAAGGAAATATCTTCCGTTCAAAACTGGAAAAAAGCTTTCTGAGAAACTGCTCTGTGTTCTGTGAATTCATCTCACAGAGTTACATCTTTCCCTTCAAGAAGCCTTTCGCTAAGGCTGTTCTTGTGGAATTGGCAAAGGGATATTTGGAAGCCCATAGAGGGCTATGGTGAAAAAGGAAATATCTTCCGTTCAAAACTGGAAAGAAGCTTTCTGACAAACTGCTCTGTGTTCTCTTAATTCATGTCACAGAGTTACATGTTTCCCTTCAGGAAGCCTTTCGCTAAGGCTGTTCTTGTGGAATTGGCAAAGGGATATTTGGAAACCCATAGAGGTCTATGGTGAAAAAGGAAATGTCTTCCATTCAAAACTGGAAAGAATCTTTCTGAGAAACTCCTCTGTGTTCTGTGAATTCATCTCACAGAGTTACATCTTTCCCTTCAAGAAGACTTTCGCTACGGCTGTTCTTGTGGAATTGGCAAAGGGATATTTGGAAGCCCATAGAGGGCTATGGTGAAAAAGGAAATATCTTCCGTTCAAAACTGGAAAGAAGCTTCCTGAGAAACTGCTCTGTGTTCTGTTAATTCATCTCACAGAGTTACATCTTTCCCTTCAAGAAGCCTTTTGCTAAGGCTGTTCTTGTGTTATTGGCATAGCTATATATGGAAGCCCATAGAGGGCTACGGTGAAAAAGGAAATATCTTCCGTTCAAAACTGGAAAGAAGCTTTCTGAGAAACTGCTCTGTGTTCCGTTAATTCATCTCACAGAGTTACATCTTTCCCTTCAAGAAGCCTTTCGCTAAGGCTGTTCTTGGGGAATTGGCAAAGGGATATTTGGAAGCCCATAGAGTGCTATGGTGAAAAAGGAAATATCTTCCGTTGAAAATTGGAAAGAAGCTTTCTGAGAAACTGCTCTGTGTTCTCTTAATTCATCTCACACAGTTACATGTCGCCCTTCAAGAAGCCTTTCGCTAAGTTTGTTCTTGTGGTATTGGCAAAGGGATATTTAGAAGCCCATAGAGGGCTATGGTGATAAAGGAAATTTATTCCGTTCAAAACTGGAAAGAAGCTTTCTGAGAAACTGTGCTGTGTTCTGTGAATTCATCTCACAGAGTTACATCTTCCCCTTCAGGAATCCTTTCGCTAAGGCTGTTCTTGTGGAATTGGCAAAGGGATATTTGGAAGCCCATAGAGGGCTTTGGTGAAATAGGAAATATCTTCCGTTCAAAACTGGAGAAAAGCTTTCTGAGAAACTGCTCTGTGTTCTGTGAATTCATCTCACAGAGTTACATCTTTCCCTTCAAGAATCCTTTCGCTAAGGCTGTTCTTGTGGAATTGGCAAAGGGATATTTGGAAGCCCATAGAGTGCTATGGTGAAAAATTAAATATCTTCTGTTCAAAACTGGAAAGAAGCTTTCTGAGAAACTGCTCTGTGTTTGTGAATTCATCTCACAGAGTTACATCTTTCCCTTCAAGAAGCCTTTCGCTAAGCCTGTTCTTGTGGAATTGGCAAAGGGATATTTGGAAGCCCATAGAGGGCTATGGTGAAAAAGGAAATATATTCCGTTCAAAACTGGAAAGAAGCTTTCTGAGAAACTGCTCTGTGTTCCGTTAATTCATCTCACAAAGTTACATCTTTCCCATCAAGAAAAATTTCGCTAAGGCTGTTCTTGTGGAATTGGCAAAGGGATATTTGGAAGCCCATAGAGGGCTATGGTGACAAAGGAAATATCTTCCCCTGAAAACTGGAAAGAAGCTTTCTGAGAAACTGCTCTGTGTTCTGTGAATTCATCTCACAGAGTTACATCTTTCCCTTCAAGAAGCCCTTCGCTAATGCTGTTCTTGTGGAATTGGCAAAGGGATATTTGGAAGCCCATAGAGGGCTATGGTGAAAAAGGAAATATCTTCCGTTCAAAACAGGAAAGAAGCTTTCTGAGAAACTGCTCTGTGTTCTCCTAATTCATCTCACAGAGTTACATGTTTCCCTTCAAGAAGCCTTTCGCTAAGGCTGTTCTTGTGGAATTGGCAAACGGATATTTGGAAGCCCATAGAAGGCTATGGTGAAAAAGGAAATGTCTTCCGTTCAAAACTGGAAAGAAGTTTTCTGAGAAACTGCTCTGTGTTTTGTGAATTCATCTCACAGAGTTACATCTTTCCCTTCAAGAAGCCTTTCGCTAAGGCTGTTCTTGTGGAATTGGCAAAGGGATATTTGGAAGCCCATAGAGGGCTATGGTGAAAAAGGAAATATCTTAGGTTCAAAACTGGAAAGAACCTTTCTGAGAAACTTCCCTGTGTTCTGTGAATTCATCTAACAGAGTTACATCTTTCCCTTCAAGAAGCTTTTCGCTAAGGCGGTTCTTGTGGAACTGGGAAAGGGATATTTGGAAGCCCATACAGGGCTATGGTGAAAAAGGAAATATCTTCCGTTCAAAACTGGAAAGAAGCTTTCTGAGAAACTGCTCTGTGTTCCGTTAATTCATCTCACAGAGTTACATCTTTCCCTTCAAGAAGCCTTTTGCTAAGGCTGTTCTTGTGGAATTGGCAAAGGGATATTTGGAAGCCCATAGAGGGCTATGGTGAAAAAGGAAATATCTTCCGTTCAAAACTGGAAAGAAGCTTTCTGAGAAACTGCTCTGTGTTCTGTTAATTCATCTCACAGAGATACATCTTTCCCTTCAAGAAGCCTTTCGCTAAGGCTGTTCTTGTGGAATTGGCAAAGGGATATTTGGAAGCCCATAGAGGGCTATGGTGAAAAAGGAAATATCCTCCGCTGAAAACTGGAAAGAAGCTTTCTGAGAAACTGCTCTGTGTTCCGTTAATTCATCTCACAGTGTTACATCTTTCCCGTCAAGAAGCCTTTCGCTAAGTTTGTTCTTGTGGAATTGGCAAAGGGATATTTGGAAGCCCCTAGAGGGCTATGGTGAAAAAGGAAATATATTCCGTTCAAAACTGGAAAGAAGCTTTCTGAGAAACTGCGCTGTGTTCTGTGAATTCATCTCACAGAGTTACATCTTTCCCTTCAGGAATCCTTTCGCTAAGGCTGTTCTTGTGGAATTGGTAAATGGATATTTGGAAGCCCATAGAGGGCTTTGGTTAAAAAGGAAATATCTTCCGTTCAAAACTGGAAAAAAGCTTTCTGAGAAACTGCTCTGGGTTCTGTGAATTCATCTCACAGAGTTACATCTTTCCCTTCAAGAAGCCTTTCGCTAAGGCTGTTCTTGTGGAATTGGCAAAGGGATATTTGGAAGCCCATAGAGGTCTATGGTGAAAAAGGAAATATCTTCCGTTCAAAACTGGAAAGAAGCTTTCTGAGAAACTGCTCTGTGTTCTGTGAATTCATCTCACAGAGTTACATCTTCCCCTTCAGGAATCCTTTCGCTAAAGCTGTTCTTGTGGAATTGGCAAAGGGATATTTTGAAGCCCATAGAGGGCTTCGCTGAAATAGGAAATATCTTCCGTTCAAAACTGGAAAGAAGCTTTCTGAGAAACTGCTCTGTGTTCTGTGAATTCATCTCACAGAGTTACATCTTTCCCTTCAAGAAGCCTTTCGCTAAGGCTGTTCTTGTGGAATTGGCAAAGGGATATTTGGAAGCCCATTTAGGGCTATGGTGAAAAAGGAAATATCTTCCGTTCAAAACTGGAAAGAAGCTTTCTGAGAAACTCCTCTGTGTTCTGTTAATTCATCTCACAGAGTTACATCTTTCCCTTCAAGAAGCCATTCGCTAAGGCTGTTCTTGTGGAATTGGCAAAGTGATATTTGGAAGCCCATAGAGGGCTACGGTGAAAAAGGAAATATCTTCCGTTCAAAACTGGAAGGAAGCTTTCTGAGAAACTGCTCTGTGTTCTGTGAATTCATCTCACAGAGTTACATCTTTCCCTTCAAGAAGCCTTTCGCTAAGGCTGTTCTTGTGGAATTGGCAAAGTGATATTTGGAAGCCCATAGAGGGCTACGGTGAAAAAGGAAATATCTTCCGTTCAAAACTGGAAAGACGCTTTCTGAGAAACTGCTCTGTGTTCTGTGAATTCATCTCACAGAGTTACATCTTTCCCTTAGAAGCCTTTCGCTAAGGCTGTTCTTGTGGAATTGGCAAAGGGATATTTGGAAGCCCATAGAGGGCTATGGTGAAAAAGGAAATATCTTCCATTCAAAACTGGAAAGAAGCTTTCTGAGAAACTCCTCTGTGTTCTGTTAATTCATCTCACAGAGTTACATGTTTCCCTTCAAGAAGCCTTTCGCTAAGGCTGTTCTTGTGGAATTGGCAAAGGGATATTTGGAAGCCCATAGAAGGCTATGCTGAAAAAGGAAATGTCTTCCATTCAAAACTGGAAAGAAGTTTTCTGAGAAACTGCTCTGTGTTTTGTGAATTCATCTCACAGAGTTACATCTTTCCCTTCAAGAAGCCTTTCGCTAAGCCTGTTCTTGTGGAATTGGCAAAGGGATATTTGGAAGCCCATAGAGGGCTATGGTGAAAAAGGAAATATCTTAGGTTCAAAACTGGAAAGAACCTTTCTGAGAAACTTCTCTGTGTTCTGTGAATTCATCTAACAGAGTTACATCTTTCCCTTCAAGAAGCCTTTCGCTAAGGCTGTTCTTGTGCAATTGGCAAAGGGATATTTGGAAGCCCGTAGAGGGCTATGGTGAAAAAGGAAATATCTTCCGTTCAAAACTGGAAAGAAGCTTTCTGAGAAACTGCTCTGTGTTCTGTTAATTCATCTCACAGAGTTACATCTTTCCCTTCAAGAAGCCTTTCGCTAAGGCTTTTCTTGTGGAATTGGCAAAGGGATATTTGGAATCCCATAGAGGGCTATGGTGAAAAAGGAAATATCTTCCGATGAAAATTGGAAAGAAGCTTTCGGAGAACCTGCTCTGTGTTCTCTTAATTCATCTCACACAGTTACATGTTTCCCTTCAAGAAGCCTTTCGCTAAGTTTGTTTTTGTGGAATTGGCAAAGGGATATTTGGAAGCCCATGGAGGGCTATGGTGAAAAAGGAAATATATTCCGTTCAAAACTGGAAAGAAGCTTTCTGAAAACTGCGCTGTGTTCTGTGAATTCATCTCACACAGTTACATCTTTCCCTTCAGGAATCCTTTCGCTAAGGCTGTTCTTGTGGAATTGGCAAATGGATATTTGGAAGCCCATAGAGGGCTTTGGTGAAAAAGGAAATATCTTCCGTTCAAAACTGCAAAAAAGCTTTCTGAGAAACTGCTCTGTGTTCTGTGAATTCAGCTCACAGAGTTACATATTTCCCTTCAAGAAGCCTTTCGCTAAGGCTGTTCTTGTGGAATTGGCAAAGGGATATTTGGAAGCCCATAGAGGGCTATGGTGAAAAAGGAAATATCTTCCGTTCAAAACAGGAAAGAAGCTTTCTGAGAAACTGCTCTGTGTTCTGTGAATTCATCTCACAGAGTTACATCTTTCGCTTCAAGCAGCCTTTCGCTAAGGCTGTTCTTGTGGAATTGGCAAAGCGATATTTGGAAGCCCATAGAGGGCTATGGTGAAAAATTAAATATCTTCCGTTCAAAACTGGAACGAAGCTTTCTGAGAAACTGCTCTGTGTTCTCTGAATTCATCTCACAGAGTTACATCTTTCCCTTCAAGAAGACTTTCGCTAAGGCTGTTCTTGGGGAATTGGCAAAGGGATATTTGGAAGCCCATAGAGGGCTATGGTGAAAAAGGAAATATCTTCCGTTCAAAACTGGAAAGAAGCTTTCTGAGAAACTGCTCTGTGTTCTGTTAATTCATCTCACAGAGTTTCATCTTTCCCTTCAAGAAGCCTTTCGCTAAGGCTGTTCTTGTGGTATTGGCAAAGTGATATTTGGAAGCCCATAAAGGGCTACGGTGAAAAAGGAAATCTCTTCCGTTCAAAACTGGAAAGAAGCTTTCTGAGAAACTGCTCTATGTTCTGTTAATTCATCTCACAGAGTTACATATTTCCCTTCAAGAAGCCTTTCGCTAAGGCTGTTCTTGTGAAATTGGCAAAGGGATATTTGGAAGCCCATAGAGGGCTATGGTGAAAAAGGAAATATCTTCCGTTCAAAACTGGAAAGAAGCTTTCTGAGAAACTGCTCTGTGTTCTGTTAATTCATCCCACAGAGTTACATCTTTCCCTTCAAGAAGCCTTTCGCTAAGGCGGTTCTTGTGGAATTGGCAAAGGGATATTTGGAATCCCATAGAGGGCTATGGTGAATAAGGAAATATCTTCCGTTGAAAATTGGAAAGAAGCTTTCTGAGAAACTGCTGTGTGTTCTCTTAATTCATCTCACACAGTTACATGTTTCCCTTCAAGAAGCCTTTCGCTAAGTTTGTTCTTGTGGAATTGGCAAAGGGATATTTGGAAGCCCATAGAGGGCTATGTTGAAAAAGGAAATATATTCCGTGCAAAACTGGAAATAAGCTTTCTGAGAAACTGCTCTGTGTTCTCTGAATTCATCTCACAGAGTTACATCTTTCCCTTCAAGAAGCCTTTCGATAAGGCTGTTCTTGTGGAATTGGCAAAGTGATATTTGGAAGCCCATAGAGGGCTATGGTGAAAAAGGAAATGTCTTCCGTTCAAAACTGGAAAGAAGCTTTCTGAGAAACTTCTCTGTGTTCTGTGACTTCTTCTCACAGAGTTACATCTTTCCCTTCAAGAAGCCTTTCGCTAAGGCTGTTCTTGTGGAATTGGCAAAGGGATATTTGGAAGCCCATAGAGGGCTATGGTGAAAAAGGAAATATCTTCCGCTGAAAACTGGAAAGAAGCTTTCTGAGAAACTGCTCTGTGTTCTGTGAATTCATCTCACAAAGTTACATCTTTCCCTTCAAGAAGTTTTTCGCTAAGGCTGTTCTTTTGGAATTGGCAAAGGGATATTTGGAAGCCCATAGAGGGCTATGGTGAAAAAGGAAATATCTTCCGTTCAAAACTGGAAAGAAGCTTTCTGAGAAACTGTTCTGTGTTCTCTTAATTCATCTCACAGAGTTACATGTTTCCCTTCAAGAAGCCTTTCGCTAAGGCTGTTCTTGTGGAATTGGCAAAGGGATATTTGGAAGCCCTTAGAGGTCTATGGTGAAAAAGGAAATGTCTTCCATTCAAAACTGGAAAGAAGCTTTCTGAGAAACTGCTCTGTGTTCCGTTAATTCATCTCACAGAGTTACATATTTCCCTTCAAGAAGCCTTTCGCTAATTCTGTTCTTGGGGAATTGGCAAAGGGATATTTGGAAGCCCATAGAGTGCTATGGTGAAAAAGGAAATATCTTCCGTTGAAAATTGGAAAGAAGCTTTCTGAGAAACTGCTCTGTGTTCTCTTAATTCATCTCACACAGTTACATGTCGCCCTTCAAGAAGACTTTCGCTAAGTTTGTTGTTGTGGTATTGGCAAAGGGATATTTAGAAGCCCATAGAGGGCTATGGTGATAAAGGAAATTTATTCCGTTCAAAACTGGAAAGAAGCTTTCTGAGAAACTGCGCTGTGTTCTGTGAATTCATCTCACAGAGTTACATCTTCCCCTTCAGGAATCCTTTCGCTAAGGCTGTTCTTGTGGAATTGGCAAAGGGATATTTGGAAGCCCATAGAGGGCTTTGGTGAAATAGGAAATATCTTTCGTTCAAAACTGGAAAAAAGCTTTCTGAGAAACTGCTCTGTGTTCTGTGAATTCATCTCACAGAGTTACATCTTTCCCTTCAAGAAGCCTTTCGCTAAGGCTGTTCTTGTGGAATTGGCAAAGGGATATTTGGTAGCCCATAGAGGGCTATGGTGAAAAATTAAATATCTTTTGTTCAAAACTGGAAAGAAGCTTTCTGAGAAACTGCTCTGTGTTTTGTGAATTCATCTCACAGAGTTACATCTTTCCCTTCAAGAAGCCTTTCGCTAAGCCTGTTCTTGTGGAATTGGCAAAGGGATATTTGGAAGCCCATAGAGGGCTATGGTGAAAAAGGAAATATATTCCGTTCAAAACTGGAAAGAAGCTTTCTGAGAAACTGCTCTGTGTTCCGTTAATTCATCTCACAAAGTTACATCTTTCCCATCAAGAAGAATTTCGCTAAGGCTGTTCTTGTGGAATTGGCAAAGGGATATTAGGAAGCCCATAGAGGGCTATGGTGAAAAAGGAAATATCTTAGGTTCAAAACTGGAAAGAACCTTTCTGAGAAACTTCTCTGTGTTCTGTGAATTCATCTAACAGAGTTACATCTTTCCCTTCAAGAAGCTTTTCGCTAAGGCGGTTCTTGTGGAATTGGGAAAGGGATATTTGGAAGCCCATAGAGGGCAATGGTGAAAAAGGAAATATCTTCCGCTGAAAACTGGAAAGAAGCTTTCTGAGAAACTTCTCTGTGTTCTGTGAATTCATCTAACAGAGTTACATCTTTCCCTTCAAGAAGCTTTTCGCTAAGGCTGTTCTTGTGGAATTGTTAAAGGGATATTTGGAAGCCCATAGAGGGCTATGGTGAAAAAGGAAATATCTTCCGCTGAAAACTGGAAAGAAGCTTTCTGAGAAACTGCTCTGTATTCTGTGAATTCATCTCACAAAGTTATATCTTTCCCTTCAAGTAGTCTTTCGCTAAGGCTGTTCTTTTGGAATTGGCAAAGGGATATTTGGAAGCCCATAGAGGGCTATGGTGAAAAAGGAAATATCTTCCGTTCAAAACTGGAAAGAAGCTTTCTGACAAACTGCTCTGTGTTCTCTTAATTCATGTCACAGAGTTACATGTTTCCCTTCAAGAAGCCTTTCGCTAAGACTGTTCTTGTGGAATTGGCAAAGGGATATTTGGAAGCCCATAGAGGTCTATGGTGAAAAAGGAAATGTCTTCCATTCAAAACTGGAAAGAATCTTTCTGAGAAACTCCTCTGTGTTCTGTGAATTCATCTCACAGAGTTACATCTTTCCCTTCAAGAAGACTTTCGCTACGGCTGTTCTTGTGGAATTGGCAAAGGGATATTTGGAAGCCCATAGAGGGCTATGGTGAAAAAGGAAATATCTTCCGTTCAAAACTGGAAAGAAGCTTCCTGAGAAACTGCTCTGTGTTCTGTTAATTCATCTCACAGAGTTACATCTTTCCCTTCAAGAAGCCTTTTGCTAAGGCTGTTCTTGTGTTATTGGCATAGCTATATATGGAAGCCCATAGAGGGCTACGGTGAAAAAGGAAATATCTTCCGTTCAAAACTGGAAAGAAGCTTTCTGAGAAACTGCTCTGTGTTCCGTTAATTCATCTCACAGAGTTACATCTTTCCCTTCAAGAAGCCTTTCGCTAAGGCTGTTCTTGGGGAATTGGCAAAGGGATATTTGGAAGCCCATAGAGTGCTATGGTGAAAAAGGAAATATCTTCCGTTGAAAATTGGAAAGAAGCTTTCTGAGAAACTGCTCTGTGTTCTCTTAATTCATCTCACACAGTTACATGTCGCCCTTCAAGAAGCCTTTCGCTAAGTTTGTTCTTGTGGTATTGGCAAAGGGATATTTAGAAGCCCATAGAGGGCTATGGTGATAAAGGAAATTTATTCCGTTCAAAACTGGAAAGAAGCTTTCTGAGAGACTGCGCTGTGTTCTGTGAATTCATCTCACAGAGTTTCATCTTTCCCTTCAAGAAGCCTTTCGCTAAGGCTGTTCTTGTGGTATTGGCAAAGTGATATTTGGAAGCCCATAAAGGGCTACGGTGAAAAAGGAAATCTCTTCCGTTCAAAACTGGAAAGAAGCTTTCTGAGAAACTGCTCTATGTTCTGTTAATTCAACTCACAGAGTTACATATTTCCCTTCAAGAAGCCTTTCGCTAAGGCTGTTCTTGTGAAATTGGCAAAGGGATATTTGGAAGCCCATAGAGGGCTATGGTGAAAAAGGAAATATCTTCCGTTCAAAACTGGAAAGAAGCTTTCTGAGAAACTGCTCTGTGTTCTGTTAATTCATCCCACAGAGTTACATCTTTCCCTTCAAGAAGCCTTTCGCTAAGGCGGTTCTTGTGAAATTGGTAAAGGGATATTTGGAATCCCATAGAGGGCTATGGTGAATAAGGAAATATCTTCCGTTGAAAATTGGAAAGAAGCTTTCTGAGAAACTGCTGTGTGTTCTCTTAATTCATCTCACACAGTTACATGTTTCCCTTCAAGAAGCCTTTCGCTAAGTTTGTTCTTGTGGAATTGGCAAAGGGATATTTGGAAGCCCATAGAGGGCTATGTTGAAAAAGGAAATATATTCCGTGCAAAACTGGAAATAAGCTTTCTGAGAAACTGCTCTGTGTTCTCTGAATTCATCTCACAGAGTTACATCTTTCCCTTCAAGAAGCCTTTCGATAAGGCTGTTCTTGTGGAATTGGCAAAGTGATATTTGGAAGCCCATAGAGGGCTATGGTGAAAAAGGAAATGTCTTCCGTTCAAAACTGGAAAGAAGCTTTCTGAGAAACTTCTCTGTGTTCTGTGACTTCTTCTCACAGAGTTACATCTTTCCCTTCAAGAAGCCTTTCGCTAAGGCTGTTCTTGTGGAATTGGCAAAGGGATATTTGGAAGCCCATAGAGGGCTATGGTGAAAAAGGAAATATCTTCCGCTGAAAACTGGAAAGAAGCTTTCTGAGAAACTGCTCTGTGTTCTGTGAATTCATCTCACAAAGTTACATCTTTCCCTTCAAGAAGTTTTTCGCTAAGGCTGTTCTTTTGGAATTGGCAAAGGGATATTTGGAAGCCCATAGAGGGCTATGGTGAAAAAGGAAATATCTTCCGTTCAAAACTGGAAAGAAGCTTTCTGAGAAACTGTTCTGTGTTCTCTTAATTCATCTCACAGAGTTACATGTTTCCCTTCAAGAAGCCTTTCGCTAAGGCTGTTCTTGTGGAATTGGCAAAGGGATATTTGGAAGCCCTTAGAGGTCTATGGTGAAAAAGGAAATGTCTTCCATTCAAAACTGGAAAGAAGCTTTCTGAGAAACTGCTCTGTGTTCTGTGAATTCATCTCACAGAGTTACATCTTTCCCTTCAAGAAGACTTTCGCTACGGCTGTTCTTGTGGAATTGGCAAAGGGATATTTGGAAGCCCATAGAGGGCTATGGTGAAAAAGGAAATATCTTCCGTTCAAAACTGGAAAGAAGCTTCCTGAGAAACTGCTCTGTGTTCTGTTAATTCATCTCACAGAGTTACATCTTTCCCTTCAAGAAGCCTTTTGCTAAGGCTGTTCTTGTGTTATTGGCATAGCTATATATGGAAGCCCATAGAGGGCTACGGTGAAAAAGGAAATATCTTCCGTTCAAAACTGGAAAGAAGCTTTCTGAGAAACTGCTCTGTGTTCCGTTAATTCATCTCACAGAGTTACATATTTCCCTTCAAGAAGCCTTTCGCTAATTCTGTTCTTGGGGAATTGGCAAAGGGATATTTGGAAGCCCATAGAGTGCTATGGTGAAAAAGGAAATATCTTCCGTTCAAAATTGGAAAGAAGCTTTCTGAGAAACTGCTCTGTGTTCTCTTAATTCATCTCACACAGTTACATGTCGCCCTTCAAGAAGACTTTCGCTAAGTTTGTTGTTGTGGTATTGGCAAAGGGATATTTAGAAGCCCATAGAGGGCTATGGTGATAAAGGAAATTTATTCCGTTCAAAACTGGAAAGAAGCTTTCTGAGAAACTGCGCTGTGTTCTGTGAATTCATCTCACAGAGTTACATCTTCCCCTTCAGGAATCCTTTCGCTAAGGCTGTTCTTGTGGAATTGGCAAAGGGATATTTGGAAGCCCATAGAGGGCTTTGGTGAAATAGGAAATATCTTTCGTTCAAAACTGGAAAAAAGCTTTCTGAGAAACTGCTCTGTGTTCTGTGAATTCATCTCACAGAGTTACATCTTTCCCTTCAAGAAGCCTTTCGCTAAGGCTGTTCTTGTGGAATTGGCAAAGGGATATTTGGTAGCCCATAGAGGGCTATGGTGAAAAATTAAATATCTTTTGTTCAAAACTGGAAAGAAGCTTTCTGAGAAACTGCTCTGTGTTTTGTGAATTCATCTCACAGAGTTACATCTTTCCCTTCAAGAAGCCTTTCGCTAAGCCTGTTCTTGTGGAATTGGCAAAGGGATATTTGGAAGCCCATAGAGGGCTATGGTGAAAAAGGAAATATATTCCGTTCAAAACTGGAAAGAAGCTTTCTGAGAAACTGCTCTGTGTTCCGTTAATTCATCTCACAAAGTTACATCTTTCCCATCAAGAAGAATTTCGCTAAGGCTGTTCTTGTGGAATTGGCAAAGGGATATTAGGAAGCCCATAGAGGGCTATGGTGAAAAAGGAAATATCTTAGGTTCAAAACTGGAAAGAACCTTTCTGAGAAACTTCTCTGTGTTCTGTGAATTCATCTAACAGAGTTACATCTTTCCCTTCAAGAAGCTTTTCGCTAAGGCGGTTCTTGTGGAATTGGGAAAGGGATATTTGGAAGCCCATAGAGGGCAATGGTGAAAAAGGAAATATCTTCCGCTGAAAACTGGAAAGAAGCTTTCTGAGAAACTTCTCTGTGTTCTGTGAATTCATCTAACAGAGTTACATCTTTCCCTTCAAGAAGCTTTTCGCTAAGGCTGTTCTTGTGGAATTGTTAAAGGGATATTTGGAAGCCCATAGAGGGCTATGGTGAAAAAGGAAATATCTTCCGCTGAAAACTGGAAAGAAGCTTTCTGAGAAACTGCTCTGTATTCTTTGAATTCATCTCACAAAGTTACATCTTTCCCTTCAAGTAGTCTTTCGCTAAGGCTGTTCTTTTGGAATTGGCAAAGGGATATTTGGAAGCCCATAGAGGGCTATGGTGAAAAAGGAAATATCTTCCGTTCAAAACTGGAAAGAAGCTTTCTGACAAACTGCTCTGTGTTCTCTTAATTCATGTCACAGAGTTACATGTTTCCCTTCAAGAAGCCTTTCGCTAAGACTGTTCTTGTGGAATTGGCAAAGGGATATTTGGAAGCCCATAGAGGTCTATGGTGAAAAAGGAAATGTCTTCCATTCAAAACTGGAAAGAATCTTTCTGAGAAACTCCTCTGTGTTCTGTGAATTCATCTCACAGAGTTACATCTTTCCCTTCAAGAAGACTTTCGCTACGGCTGTTCTTGTGGAATTGGCAAAGGGATATTTGGAAGCCCATAGAGGGCTATGGTGAAAAAGGAAATATCTTCCGTTCAAAACTGGAAAGAAGCTTCCTGAGAAACTGCTCTGTGTTCTGTTAATTCATCTCACAGAGTTACATCTTTCCCTTCAAGAAGCCTTTTGCTAAGGCTGTTCTTGTGTTATTGGCATAGCTATATATGGAAGCCCATAGAGGGCTACGGTGAAAAAGGAAATATCTTCCGTTCAAAACTGGAAAGAAGCTTTCTGAGAAACTGCTCTGTGTTCCGTTAATTCATCTCACAGAGTTACATCTTTCCCTTCAAGAAGCCTTTCGCTAAGGCTGTTCTTGGGGAATTGGCAAAGGGATATTTGGAAGCCCATAGAGTGCTATGGTGAAAAAGGAAATATCTTCCGTTGAAAATTGGAAAGAAGCTTTCTGAGAAACTGCTCTGTGTTCTCTTAATTCATCTCACACAGTTACATGTCGCCCTTCAAGAAGCCTTTCGCTAAGTATGTTCTTGTGGTATTGGGAAAGGGATATTTAGAAGCCCATAGAGGGCTATGGTGATAAAGGAAATTTATTCCGTTCAAAACTGGAAAGAAGCTTTCTGAGAGACTGCGCTGTGTTCTGTGAATTCATCTCACAGAGTTACATCTTTCCCTTCAAGAAGCCTTTCGCTAAGGCTGTTCTTGTGGAATTGGCAAAGGGATATTTGGAAGCCCATAGAGGGCTATGGTGAAAAATTAAATATCTTCTGTTCAAAACTGGAAAGAAGCTTTCTGAGAAACTGCTCTGTGTTTTGTGAATTCATCTCACAGAGTTACATCTTTCCCTTCAAGAAGCCTTTCGCTAAGCCTGTTCTTGTGGAATTGGCAAAGGGATATTTGGAAGCCCATAGAGGGCTATGGTGAAAAAGGAAATATATTCCGTTCAAAACTGGAAAGAAGCTTTCTGAGAAACTGCTCTGTGTTCCGTTAATTCATCTCACAAAGTTACATCTTTCCCATCAAGAAGAATTTCGCTAAGGCTGTTCTTGTGGAATTGGCAAAGGGATATTTGGTAGCCCATAGAGGGCTATGGTGACAAAGGAAATATCTACCCCTGAAAACTGGAAAGAAGCTTTCTGAGAAACTGCTCTGTGTTCTGTGAATTCATCTCACAGAGTTACATCTTTCCCTTCAAGAAGCCCTTCGCTAATGCTGTTCTTGTGGAATTGGCAAAGGGATATTTGGAAGCACATAGAGGGCTATGGTGAAAAAGGAAATATCTTCTGTTCAAAACAGGAAAGAAGCTTTCTGAGAAACTGCTCTGTGTTCTCCTAATTCATCTCACAGAGTTACATGTTTCCCTTCAAGAAGCCTTTCGCTAAGGCTGTTCTTGTGGAATTGGCAAAGGGATATTTGGAAGCCCATAGAAGGCTATGGTGAAAAAGGAAATGTCTTCCGTTCAAAACTGGAAAGAAGTTTTCTGAGAAACTGCTCTGTGTTTTGTGAATTCATCTCACAGAGTTACATCTTTCCCTTCAAGAAGCCTTTCGCTAAGGCTGTTCTTGTGGAATTGGCAAAGGGATATTTGGAAGCCCATAGAGGGCTATGGTGAAAAAGGAAATATCTTAGGTTCAAAACTGGAAAGAACCTTTCTGAGAAACTTCTCTGTGTTCTGTGAATTCATCTAACAGAGTTACATCTTTCCCTTCAAGAAGCTTTTCGCTAAGGCGGTTCTTGTGGAACTGGGAAAGGGATATTTGGAAGCCCATACAGGGCTATGGTGAAAAAGGAAATATCTTCCGTTCAAAACTGGAAAGAAGCTTTCTGAGAAACTGCTCTGTGTTCCGTTAATTCATCTCACAGAGTTACATCTTTCCCTTCAAGAAGCCTTTTGCTAAGGCTGTTCTTGTGGAATTGGCAAAGGGATATTTGGAAGCCCATAGAGGGCTATGGTGAAAAAGGAAATATCTTCCGTTCAAAACTGGAAAGAAGCTTTCTGAGAAACTGCTCTGTGTTCTGTTAATTCATCTCACAGAGTCACATCTTTCCCTTCAAGAAGCCTTTCGCTAATGCTGTTCTTGTGGAATTGGCAAAGGGATATTTGGAAGCCCATAGAGGGCTATGGTGAAAAAGGAATTATATTCCGCTGAAAACTGGAAAGAAGCTTTCTGAGAAACTGCTCTGTGTTCCGTTAATTCATCTCACAGTGTTACATCTTTCCCGTCAAGAAGCCTTTCGCTAAGGCTGTTCTTGTGGAATTGGCAAAGGGATATTTGGAAGCCCATAGAGGGCTATGGTGAAAAAGGAAATATCTTCCGTTAAAACTGGAAAGAAGCTTTCTGAGAAACTGCTCTATGTTCTGTTAATTCATCTCACAGAGTTACATATTTCCCTTCAAGAAGCCTTTCGCTAAGGCTGTTCTTTTGCAATTGGCAAAGGGATATTTGGAAGCCCGTAGAGGGCTATGGTGAAAAAGGAAATATCTTCCGCTGAAAACTGGAAAGAAGCTTTCTGAGAAACTGCTCTGTGTTCTGTGAATTCATCTCACAGAGTTACATCTTTCCCTTCAAGAAGCCTTTCGCTAAGGCGGTTCTTGTGGAATTGGCAAAGGGATATTTGGAATCCCATAGAGGGCTATGGTGGAAAAGGAAATATCTTCCGTTGAAAATTGGAAAGAAGCTTTCTGAGAAACTGCTGTGTGTTCTCTTAATTCATCTCACACAGTTACATGTTTCCCTTCAAGAAGCCTTTCGCTAAGTTTGTTCTTGTGGAATTGGCAAAGGGATATTTGGAAGCCCATAGAGGGCTATGGTGAAAAAGGAAATATATTCCGTTCAAAACTGGAAAGAAGCTTTCTGAGAAACTGCGCTGTGTTCTGTGAATTCATCTCACAGAGTTACATCTTTCCCTTCAGGAATCCTTTCGCTAAGGCTGTTCTTGTGGAATTGGCAAATGGATATTTGGAAGCCCATAGAGGGCTTTGGTGAAAAAGGAATTATCTTCTGTTCAAAACTGGAAAAAAGCTTTCTGAGAAACAGCTCTGTGTTCTGTTAATTCATCTCACAGAGTTACATCTTTCCCTTCAAGAAGCCTTTCGCTAAGGCTGTTCTTGTGGAATTGGCAAAGGGATATTTGGAAGCCCATAGAGGTCTATGGTGAAAAAGGAAATATCTTCCGTTCAAAACTGGAAAGAAGCTTTCTGAGAAACTGCTCTGTGTTCTGTGAATTCATCTCACAGAGTTACATCTTCCCCTTCAGGAATCCTTTCCTTAAGGCTGTTCTTGTGGAATTGGCAAAGGGATATTTTGAAGCCCATAGAGGGCTTCGCTGAAATAGGAAATATCTTCCGTTCAAAACTGGAAAGAAGCTTTCTGAGAAACTGCTCTGTGTTCTGTGAATTCATCTCACAGAGTTACATCTTTCCCTTCAAAAAGCCTTTCGCTAAGGCTGTTCTTGTGGAATTGGCAAAGGGATATTTGGAAGCCCATTTAGGGCTATGGTGAAAAGGAAATATCTTCCGTTCAAAACTGGAAAGAAGCTTTCTGAGAAACTCCTCTGTGTTCTGTTAATTCATCTCACAGAGTTACATCTTTCCCTTCAAGAAGCCATTCGCTAAGGCTGTTCTTGTGGAATTGGCAAAGGGATATTTGGAAGCCCATAGAGGGCTTTGGTGAAAAAAGGAAATATATTCCGTTCAAAACTGGAAAGAAGCTTTCTGAGAAACTGCTCTGTGTTCTCTGAAATCATCTCATAGAGTTACATCTTTCCCTTCAAGAAACCTTTCGCTAAGGCTGTTCTTGTGGAATTGGCAAAGGGATATTTGGAAACCCATAGAGGGCTATGGTGAAAAAGGAAATATATTCCGTTCAAAACTGGAAAGAAGCTTTCTGAGAAACTGCTCTGTGTTCTGTGAATTCATCTCACAGAGTTACATCTTTCCCTTCAAGAAGCCTTTCGCTAAGGCTGTTCTTGTGGAATTGGCAAAGTGATATTTGGAAGCCCATAGAGGGCTACGGTGAAAAAGGAAATATCTTCCGTTCAAAACTGGAAAGAAGCTTTCTGAGAAACTGCTCTGTGTTCTGTGAATTCATCTTACAGAGTTACATCTTTCCCTTCAAGAAGCCTTTCGCTAAGGCTGTTCTTGTGGAATTGGCAAAGGGATATTTGGTAGCCCATAGAGGGCTATGGTGAAAAAGGAAATATCTTCCGCTCAAAACTGGAAAGAAGCTTTCTGAGAAACTGCTCTGTGTTCCGTTAATTCATCTCACAAAGTTACATCTTTCCCATCAAGAAGAATTTCGCTAAGGCTGTTCTTGTGGAATTGGCAAAGGGATATTTGGAAGCCCATAGAGGGCTATGGTGAAAAAGGAAATATCTTAGGTTCAAAACTGGAAAGAACCTTTCTGAGAAACATCTCTGTGTTCTGTGAATTCATCTAACAGAGTTACATCTTTCCCTTCAAGAAGCTTTTCGCTAAGGCGGTTCTTGTGGAACTGGGAAAGGGATATTTGGAAGCCCATACAGGGCTATGGTGAAAAAGGAAATATCTTCCGTTCAAAACTCGAAAGAAGCTTTCTGAGAAACGGCTCTGTGTTCCGTTAATTCATCTCACAGAGTTACATCTTTCCCTTCAAGAAGCCTTTTGCTAAGTCTGTTCTTGTGGAATTGGCAAAGGGATATTTGGAAGCCCATAGAGGGCTATGGTGAAAAAGGAAATATCTTCCGTTCAAAACTGGAAAGAAGCTTTCTGAGAAACTGCTCTGTGTTCTGTTAATTCATCTCACAGAGATACATCTTTCCCTTCAAGAAGCCTTTCGCTAAGGCTGTTCTTCTGGAATTGGCAAAGGGATATTTGGAAGCCCATAGAGGGCTATGGTGAACAAGGAAATATCTTCCGCTGAAAACTGGAAAGAAGCTTTCTGAGAAACTGCTCTGTGTTCCGTTAATTCATCTCACAGTGTTACATCTTTCCCGTCAAGAAGCCTTTCGCTAAGGCTGTTCTTGTGGAATTGGCAAAGGGATATTTGGAAGCCCATAGAGGGCTATGGTGAAAAAGGAAATATCTTCCGTTAAAACTGGAAAGAAGCTTTCTGAGAAACTGCTCTATGTTCTGTTAATTCATCTCACAGAGTTACATATTTCCCTTCAAGAAGCCTTTCGCTAAGGCTGTTCTTGTGCAATTGGCAAAGGGATATTTGGAAGCCCGTAGAGGGCTATGGTGAAAAAGGAAATATCTTCTGTTCAAAACTGGAAAGAAGCTTTCTGAGAAACTGCTCTGTGTTCTGTTAATTCATCTCACAGAGTTACATCTTTCCCTTCAAGAAGCCTTTCGCTAAGACGGTTCTTGTGGAATTGGCAAAGGGATATTTGGAATCCCATAGAGGGCTATGGTGGAAAAGGAAATATCTTCCGTTGAAAATTGGAAAGAAGCTTTCTGAGAAACTGCTGTGTGTTCTCTTAATTCATCTCACACAGTTACATGTTTCCCTTCAAGAAGCCTTTCGCTAAGTTTGTTCTTGTGGAATTGGCAAAGGGATATTTGGAAGCCCATAGAGGGCTATGGTGAAAAAGGAAATATCTTCCGTTCAAAACTGGAAAAAACCTTTCTGAGAAACTGCTCTGTGTTCTGTGAATTCATCTCACAGAGTTACATCTTTCCCTTCAAGAAGCCTTTCGCTAAGGCTGTTCTTGTGGAATTGGCAAAGGGATATTTGGAAGCCCATAGAGGTCTATGGTGAAAAAGGAAATATCTTCCGTTCAAAACGGGAAAGAAGCTTTCTGAGAAACTGCTCTGTGTTCTGTGAATTCATCTCACAGAGTTACATCTTCCCCTTCAGGAATCCTTTCGCTAAGGCTGTTCTTGGGGAATTGGCAAAGGGATATTTTGAACCCCATAGAGGGCTTCGCTGAAATAGGAAATATCTTCCGTTCAAAACTGGAAAGAAGCTTTCTGAGAAACTGCTCTGTGTTCTGTGAATTCATCTCACAGAGTTACATCTTTCCCTTCAAGAAGCCTTTCGCTAAGGCTGTTCTTGTGGAATTGGCAAAGGGATATTTGGAAGCCCATTTAGGGCTATGGTGAAAAAGGAAATATCTTCCGTTCAAAACTGGAAAGAAGCTTTCTGAGAAACTCCTCTGTGTTCTGTTAATTCATCTCACAGAGTTACATCTTTCCCTTCAAGAAGCCATTCGCTAAGGCTGTTCTTGTGGAATTGGCAAAGTGATATTTGGAAGCCCATAGAGGGCTACGGTGAAAAAGGAAATATCTTCCGTTCAAAACTGGAAGGAAGGTTTCTGAGAAACTGCTCTGTGTTCTGTGAATTCATCTCACAGAGTTACATCTTTCCCTTCAAGAAGCCTTTCGCTAAGGCTGTTCTTGTGGAATTGGCAAAGGGATATTTGGAAGCCCATAGAGGGCTATGGTGAAAAAGGAAATATCTTCCGCTCAAAACTGGAAAGAAGCTTTCTAAGAAACTGCTCTGTGTTCTGTGAATTCATCTCACAGAGTTACATCTTTCCCTTCAAGAAGCCTTTCGCTAAGGCTGTTCTTGTGGAATTGGCAAAGGGATATTTGGAAGCCCATTTAAGGCTATGGTGAAAAAGGAAATATCTTCCGTTCAAAACTGGAAAGAAGCTTTCTGAGAAACTCCTCTGTGTTCTGTTAATTCATCTCACAGAGTTACATGTTTCCCTTCAAGAAGCCTTTCGCTAAGGCTGTTCTTGTGGAATTGGCAAAGGGATATTTGGAAGCCCATAGAAGGCTATGCTGAAAAAGGAAATGTCTTCCATTCAAAACTGGAAAGAAGTTTTCTGAGAAACTGCTCTGTGTTTTGTGAATTCATCTCACAGAGTTACATCTTTCCCTTCAAGAAGCCTTTCGCTAAGCCTGTTCTTGTGGAATTGGCAAAGGGATATTTGGAAGCCCATAGAGGGCTATGGTGAAAAAGGAAATATCTTAGGTTCAAAACTGGAAAGAACCTTTCTGAGAAACTTCTCTGTGTTCTGTGAATTCATCTAACAGAGTTACATCTTTCCCTTCAAGAAGCCTTTCGCTAAGGCTGTTCTTGTGCAATTGGCAAAGGGATATTTGGAAGCCCGTAGAGGGCTATGCTGAAAAAGGAAATATCTTCCGTTCAAAACTGGAAAGAAGCTTTCTGAGAAACTGCTCTGTGTTCTGTAAATTCATCTCACAGAGTTACATCTTTCCCTTCAAGAAGCCTTTCGCTAAGGCTTTTCTTGTGGAATTGGCAAAGGGATATTTGGAATCCCATAGAGGGCTATGGTGAAAAAGGAAATATCTTCCGATGAAAATTGGAAAGAAGCTTTCGGAGAAACTGCTCTGTGTTCTCTTAATTCATCTCACACAGTTACATGTTTCCCTTCAAGAAGCCTTTCGCTAAGTTTGTTTTTGTGGAATTGGCAAAGGGATATTTGGAAGCCCATAGAGGGCTATGGTGAAAAAGGAAATATATTCCGTTCAAAACTGGAAAGAAGCTTTCTGAAAACTGCGCTGTGTTCTGTGAATTCATCTCACAGAGTTACATCTTTCCCTTCAGGAATCCTTTCGCTAAGGCTGTTCTTGTGGAATTGGCAAATGGATATTTGGAAGCCCATAGAGGGCTTTGGTGAAAAAGGAAATATCTTCCGTTCAAAACTGCAAAAAAGCTTTCTGAGAAACTGCTCTGTGTTCTGTGAATTCAGCTCACAGAGTTACATATTTCCCTTCAAGAAGCCTTTCGCTAAGGCTGTTCTTGTGGAATTGGCAAAGGGATATTTGGAAGCCCATAGAGGGCTATGGTGAAAAAGGAAATATCTTCCGTTCAAAACAGGAAAGAAGCTTTCTGAGAAACTGCTCTGTGTTCTGTGAATTCATCTCACAGAGTTACATCTTTCGCTTCAAGCAGCCTTTCGCTAAGGCTGTTCTTGTGGAATTGGCAAAGCGATATTTGGAAGCCCATAGAGGGCTATGGTGAAAAATTAAATATCTTCCGTTCAAAACTGGAACGAAGCTTTCTGAGAAACTGCTCTGTGTTCTCTGAATTCATCTCACAGAGTTACATCTTTCCCTTCAAGAAGACTTTCGCTAAGGCTGTTCTTGGGGAATTGGCAAAGGGATATTTGGAAGCCCATAGAGGGCTATGGTGAAAAAGGAAATATCTTCCGTTCAAAACTGGAAAGAAGCTTTCTGAGAAACTGCTCTGTGTTCTGTTAATTCATCTCACAGAGTTTCATCTTTCCCTTCAAGAAGCCTTTCGCTAAGGCTGTTCTTGTGGTATTGGCAAAGTGATATTTGGAAGCCCATAGAGGGCTACGGTGAAAAAGGAAATCTCTTCCGTTCAAAACTGGAAAGAAGCTTTCTGAGAAACTGCTCTATGTTCTGTTAATTCATCTCACAGAGTTACATATTTCCCTTCAAGAAGCCTTTCGCTAAGGCTGTTCTTGTGCAATTGGCAAAGGGATATTTGGAAGCCCGTAGAGGGCTATGGTGAAAAAGGAAATATCTTCCGTTCAAAACTGGAAAGAAGCTTTCTGAGAAACTGCTCTGTGTTCTGTTAATTCATCTCACAGAGTTACATCTTTCCCTTCAAGAAGCCTTTCGCTAAGGCGGTTCTTGTGGAATTGGCAAAGGGATATTTGGAATCCCATAGAGGGCTATGGTGAAAAAGGAAATATCTTCCGTTGAAAATTGGAAAGAAGCTTTCTGAGAAACTGCTGTGTGTTCTCTTAATTCATCTCACACAGTTACATGTTTCCCTTCAAGAAGCCTTTCGCTAAGTTTGTTCTTGTGGAATTGGCAAAGGGATATTTGGAAGCCCATAAAGGGCTATGGTGAAAAAGGAAATATCTTCCGTTCAAAACTGGAAAGAAGCTTTCTGAGAAACTGCTCTGTGTTCTGTGAATTCATCTCACAAAGTTACATCTTTCCCTTCAAGAAGTTTTTCGCTAAGGCTGTTCTTTTGGAATTGGCAAAGGGATATTTGGAAGCCCATAAAGGGCTATGGTGAAAAAGGAAATATCTTCCGTTCAAAACTGGAAAGAAGCTTTCTGAGAAACTGTTCTGTGTTCTCTTAATTCATCTCACAGAGTTACATGTTTCCCTTCAAGAAGCCTTTCGCTAAGGCTGTTCTTGTGGAATTGGCAAAGGGATATTTGGAAGCCCTTAGAGGTCTATGGTGAAAAAGGAAATGTCTTCCATTCAAAACTGGAAAGAAGCTTTCTGAGAAACTGCTCTGTGTTCTGTGAATTCATCTCACAGAGTTACATCTTTCCCTTCAAGAAGACTTTCGCTACGGCTGTTCTTGTGGAATTGGCAAAGGGATATTTGGAAGCCCATAGAGGTCTATGGTGAAAAAGGAAATATCTTCCGTTCAAAACTGGAAAGAAGCTTCCTGAGAAACTGCTCTGTGTTCTGTTAATTCATCTCACAGAGTTACATCTTTCCCTTCAAGAAGCCTTTTGCTAAGGCTGTTCTTGTGTTATTGGCATAGGGATATATGGAAGCCCATAGAGGGCTACGGTGAAAAAGGAAATATCTTCCGTTAAAACTGGAAAGAAGCTTTCTGAGAAACTGCTCTATGTTCCGTTAATTCATCTCACAGATTTACATCTTTCCCTTCAAGAAGCCTTTCGCTAAGGCTGTTCTTGGGGAATTGGCAAAGGGATATTTGGAAGCCCATAGAGTGCTATGGTGAAAAAGGAAATATCTTCCGTTGAAAATTGGAAAGAAGCTTTCTGAGAAACTGCTCTGTGTTCTCTTAATTCATATCACACAGTTACATGTCGCCCTTCAAGAAGACTTTCGCTAAGTTTGTTCTTGTGGAATTGGCAAAGGGATATTTAGAAGCCCATAGAGGGCTATGGTGATAAAGGAAATTTATTCCGTTCAAAACTGGAAAGAAGCTTTCTGAGAAACTGCGCTGTGTTCTGTGAATTCATCTCACAGAGTTACATCTTCCCCTTCAGGAATCCTTTCGCTAAGGCTGTTCTTGTGGAATTGGCAAAGGGATATTTGGAAGCCCATAGAGGGCTTTGGTGAAATAGGAAATATCTTCCGTTCAAAACTGGAAAAAAGCTTTCTGAGAAACTGCTCTGTGTTCTGTGAATTGATCTCACAGAGTTACATCTTTCCCTTCAAGAAGCCTTTCGCTAAGGCTGTTCTTGTGGAATTGGCAAAGGGATATTTGGAAGCCCATAGAGGGCTTTGGTGAAAAAGGAAATATCTTCCGTTCAAAACAGGAAAGAAGCTTTCTGAGAAACTGCTCTGTGTTCTGTGAATTCATCTCACAGAGTTACATCTTTCCCTTCAAGAAGCCTTTCGCTAACGCTTTTCTTGTGGAATTGGCAAAGGGATATTTGGAAGCCCATAGAGGGCTATGGTGAAAAATTAAATATCTTCCGTTCAAAACTGGAAAGAAGCTTTCTGAGAAACTGCTCTGTGTTCTCTGAATTCATCTCACAGAGTTACATCTTTGCCTTCAAGAAGCCTTTCGCTAAGGCTGTTCTTGGGGAATTGGCAAAGTGATATTTGGAAGCCCATAGAGGGCTACGGTGAAAAAGGAAATATCTTCAGTTCAAAACTGGAAAGAAGCTTTCTGAGAAACTCCTCAGTGTTCTGTTAATTCATCTCACAGAGTTACATTTTTCCCTTCAAGAAGCCTTTAGCTAAGGCGGTTCTTGTGGAATTAGCAAAGGGATATTTGGAAGCCCATCGAGGGCTATGGTGAAAAGGGAAATATCTTCCGTTCAAAACTAGTAAGAAGCTTTCTGAGAAACTGTTCTGTGTTCTGTGAATTCATCTCACAGAGTTACATCTTTCCCTTCAAGAATCCTTTCGTTATGGCTGTTCTTGTGTAATTGGCAAAGGGATATTTGCAAGCCCATAGAGGGCTACGGTGAAAAAGGAAATATCTTCCGTTCAAAACTGGAAAGAAGCTTTCTGAGAAACTGCTCTGTGTTCTTTTAATTCATCTCACAGAGTTACATCTTTCCCTTCAAGAAGCCTTTCGCTAAGCCAGTTCTTGTGGAATTGGCAAAGGGATATTTGGAAGCCCATAGAGGGCTATGGTGAAAAAGGAAATATCTTAGGTCAAAACTGGAAAGAACCATTCTGAGAAACTTCTCTGTGTTCTGTGAATTCATCTCACAGAGTTACATCTTTCCCTTCAAGAAGCCTTTCGCTAAGGCTGTTCTTGTGGAATTGGCAAAGGGATATTTGGAAGCCCATTTACGGCTATGGTGAAAAAGGAAATATCTTCCGTTCAAAACTGGAAAGAATCTTTCTGAGAAACTCCTCTGTGTTCTGTTAATTCATCTCACAGAGTTACATCTTTCCCTTCAGGAAGCCTTTCGCTAAGGCTGTTCTTGTGGAATTGGCAAAGGGATATTAGGAAGCCCATAGAGGGCTATGGTGAAAAAGGAAATATATTCCGTTCAAAACTGGAAAGAAGCTTTCTGAGAAACTGCTCTGTGTTCTGTTAATTCATCTCACAAAGTTACATCTTTCCCATCAAGAAGAATTTCGCTAAGGCTGCTCTTGTGGAATTGGCAAAGGGATATTTGGAAGCCCATAGAGGGCTATGGTGACAAAGGAAATATCTTCCGCTGAAAACTGGAAAGAAGCTTTCTGAGAAACTGCTCTGTGTTCTGTGAATTCATCTCACAGAGTTACATCTTTCCCTTCAAGAAGCCCTTCGCTAATGCTGTTCTTGTGGAATTGGCAAAGGGATATTTGGAATCCCATAGAGGGCTATGGTGAAAAATTAAATATCTTCCTTTCAAAACTGGAAAGAAGCTTTCTGAGAAACTGCTCTGTGTTCTCCTAATTCATCTCACAGAGTTACATGTTTCCCTTCAAGAAGCCTTTCGCTAAGGCTGTTCTTGTGGAATTGGCAAAGGGATATTTGGAAGCCCATAGAAGGCTATGGTGAAAAAGGAAATGTCTTCCGTTCAAAACTGGAAAGAAGTTTTCTGAGAAACTGCTCTGTGTTTTGTGAATTCATCTCACAGAGTTACATCTTTCCCTTCAAGAAGCCTTTCGCTAAGGCTGTTCTTGTGGAATTGGCAAAGGGATATTTGGAAGCCCATAGAGGGCTATGGTGAAAAAGGAAATATCCTCCGCTGAAAACTGGAAAGAAGCTTTCTGAGAAACTGCTCTGTGTTCCGTTAATTCATCTCAAAGTGTTACATCTTTCCCGTCAAGAAGCCTTTCGCTAAGTTTGTTCTTGTGGAATTGGCAAAGGGATATTTGGAAGCCCCTAGAGGGCTATGGTGAAAAAGGAAATATATTCCGTTCAAAACTGGAAAGAAGCTTTCTGAGAAACTGCTCTGTGTTCTGTGAATTCATCTCACAGAGTTACATCTTCCCCTTCAGGAATCCTTTCGCTAAGGCTGTTCTTGTGGAATTGGCAAAGGGATATTTTGAAGCCCATAGAGGGCTTCGCTGAAATAGGAAATATCTTCCGTTCAAAACTGGAAAGAAGCTTTCTGAGAAACTGCTCTGTGTTCTGTGAATTCATCTCACAGAGTTACATCTTTCCCTTCAAGAAGCCTTTCGCTAAGGCTGTTCTTGTGGAATTGGCAAAGGGATATTTGGAAGCCCATTTAGGGCTATGGTGAAAAAGGAAATATCTTCCGTTCAAAACTGGAAAGAAGCTTTCTGAGAAACTCCTCTGTGTTCTGTTAATTCATCTCACAGAGTTACATCTTTCCCTTCAAGAAGCCATTCGCTAAGGCTGTTCTTGTGGAATTGGCAAAGTGATATTTGGAAGCCCATAGAGGGCTACGGTGAAAAAGGAAATATCTTCCGTTCAAAACTGGAAGGAAGCTTTCTGAGAAACTGCTCTGTGTTCTGTGAATTCATCTCACAGAGTTACATCTTTCCCTTCAAGAAGCCTTTCGCTAAGGCTGTTCTTGTGGAATTGGCAAAGTGATATTTGGAAGCCCATAGAGGGCTACGGTGAAAAAGGAAATATCTTCCGTTCAAAACTGGAAAGACGCTTTCTGAGAAACTGCTCTGTGTTCTGTGAATTCATCTCACAGAGTTACATCTTTCCCTTAGAAGCCTTTCGCTAAGGCTGTTCTTGTGGAATTGGCAAAGGGATATTTGGAAGCCCATAGAGGGCTATGGTGAAAAAGGAAATATCTTCCATTCAAAACTGGAAAGAAGCTTTCTGAGAAACTCCTCTGTGTTCTGTTAATTCATCTCACAGAGTTACATGTTTCCCTTCAAGAAGCCTTTCGCTAAGGCTGTTCTTGTGGAATTGGCAAAGGGATATTTGGAAGCCCATAGAAGGCTATGCTGAAAAAGGAAATGTCTTCCATTCAAAACTGGAAAGAAGTTTTCTGAGAAACTGCTCTGTGTTTTGTGAATTCATCTCACAGAGTTACATCTTTCCCTTCAAGAAGCCTTTGCTAAGCCTGTTCTTGTGGAATTGGCAAAGGGATATTTGGAAGCCCATGGAGGGCTATGGTGAAAAAGGAAATATCTTAGGTTCAAAACTGGAAAGAACCTTTCTGAGAAACTTCTCTGTGTTCTGTGAATTCATCTCACACAGTTACATCTTTCCCTTCAAGAAGCCTTTCGCTAAGGCTGTTCTTGTGCAATTGGCAAAGGGATATTTGGAAGCCCGTAGAGGGCTATGGTGAAAAAGGAAATATCTTCCGTTCAAAACTGGAAAGAAGCTTTCTGAGAAACTGCTCTGTGTTCTGTGAATTCATCTCACAGAGTTACATCTTTCCCTTCAAGAAGCCTTTCGCTAAGGCTTTTCTTGTGGAATTGGCAAAGGGATATTTGGAATCCCATAGAGGGCTATGGTGAAAAAGGAAATATCTTCCGATGAAAATTGGAAAGAAGCTTTCGGAGAACCTGCTCTGTGTTCTCTTAATTCATCTCACACAGTTACATGTTTCCCTTCAAGAAGCCTTTCGCTAAGTTTGTTTTTGTGGAATTGGCAAAGGGATATTTGGAAGCCCATGGAGGGCTATGGTGAAAAAGGAAATATCTTCCGTTCAAAACTGGAAAGAAGCTTTCTGAAAACTGCGCTGTGTTCTGTGAATTCATCTCACACAGTTACATCTTTCCCTTCAAGAATCCTTTCGCTAAGGCTGTTCTTGTGGAATTGGCAAAGGGATATTTGGAAGCCCATAGAGGGCTTTGGTGAAAAAGGAAATATCTTCCGTTCAAAACTGCAAAAAAGCTTTCTGAGAAACTGCTCTGTGTTCTGTGAATTCAGCTCACAGAGTTACATATTTCCCTTCAAGAAGCCTTTCGCTAAGGCTGTTCTTGTGGAATTGGCAAAGGGATATTTGGAAGCCCATAGAGGGCTATGGTGAAAAAGGAAATATCTTCCGTTCAAAACAGGAAAGAAGCTTTCTGAGAAACTGCTCTGTGTTCTGTGAATTCATCTCACAGAGTTACATCTTTCGCTTCAAGCAGCCTTTCGCTAAGGCTGTTCTTGTGGAATTGGCAAAGCGATATTTGGAAGCCCATAGAGGGCTATGGTGAAAAATTAAATATCTTCCGTTCAAAACTGGAACGAAGCTTTCTGAGAAACTGCTCTGTGTTCTCTGAATTCATCTCACAGAGTTACATCTTTCCCTTCAAGAAGACTTTCGCTAAGGCTGTTCTTGGGGAATTGGCAAAGGGATATTTGGAAGCCCATAGAGGGCTATGGTGAAAAAGGAAATATCTTCCGTTCAAAACTGGAAAGAAGCTTTCTGAGAAACTGCTCTGTGTTCTGTTAATTCATCTCACAGAGTTTCATCTTTCCCTTCAAGAAGCCTTTCGCTAAGGCTGTTCTTGTGGTATTGGCAAAGTGATATTTGGAAGCCCATAAAGGGCTACGGTGAAAAAGGAAATCTCTTCCGTTCAAAACTGGAAAGAAGCTTTCTGAGAAACTGCTCTATGTTCTGTTAATTCATCTCACAGAGTTACATATTTCCCTTCAAGAAGCCTTTCGCTAAAGCTGTTCTTGTGAAATTGGCAAAGGGATATTTGGAAGCCCATAGAGGGCTATGGTGAAAAAGGAAATATCTTCCGTTCAAAACTGGAAAGAAGCTTTCTGAGAAACTGCTCTGTGTTCTGTTAATTCATCCCACAGAGTTACATCTTTCCCTTCAAGAAGCCTTTCGCTAAGGCGGTTCTTGTGGAATTGGCAAAGGGATATTTGGAATCCCATAGAGGGCTATGGTGAATAAGGAAATATCTTTCGTTGAAAATTGGAAAGAAGCTTTCTGAGAAACTGCTGTGTGTTCTCTTAATTCATCTCACACAGTTACATGTTTCCCTTCAAGAAGCCTTTCGCTAAGTTTGTTCTTGTGGAATTGGCAAAGGGATATTTGGAAGCCCATAGAGGGCTATGTTGAAAAAGGAAATATATTCCGTGCAAAACTGGAAATAAGCTTTCTGAGAAACTGCTCTGTGTTCTCTGAATTCATCTCACAGAGTTACATCTTTCCCTTCAAGAAGCCTTTCGATAAGGCTGTTCTTGTGGAATTGGCAAAGTGATATTTGGAAGCCCATAGAGGGCTATGGTGAAAAAGGAAATGTCTTCCGTTCAAAACTGGAAAGAAGCTTTCTGAGAAACTTCTCTGTGTTCTGTGACTTCTTCTCACAGAGTTACATCTTTCCCTTCAAGAAGCCTTTCGCTAAGGCTGTTCTTGTGGAATTGGCAAAGGGATATTTGGAAGCCCATAGAGGGCTATGGTGAAAAAGGAAATATCTTCCGCTGAAAACTGGAAAGAAGCTTTCTGAGAAACTGCTCTGTGTTCTGTGAATTCATCTCACAAAGTTACATCTTTCCCTTCAAGAAGTTTTTCGCTAAGGCTGTTCTTTTGGAATTGGCAAAGGGATATTTGGAAGCCCATAGAGGGCTATGGTGAAAAAGGAAATATCTTCCGTTCAAAACTGGAAAGAAGCTTTCTGAGAAACTGTTCTGTGTTCTCTTAATTCATCTCACAGAGTTACATGTTTCCCTTCAAGAAGCCTTTCGCTAAGGCTGTTCTTGTGGAATTGGCAAAGGGATATTTGGAAGCCCTTAGAGGTCTATGGTGAAAAAGGAAATGTCTTCCATTCAAAACTGGAAAGAAGCTTTCTGAGAAACTGCTCTGTGTTCTGTGAATTCATCTCACAGAGTTACATCTTTCCCTTCAAGAAGACTTTCGCTACGGCTGTTCTTGTGGAATTGGCAAAGGGATATTTGGAAGCCCATAGAGGGCTATGGTGAAAAAGGAAATATCTTCCGTTCAAAACTGGAAAGAAGCTTCCTGAGAAACTGCTCTGTGTTCTGTTAATTCATCTCACAGAGTTACATCTTTCCCTTCAAGAAGCCTTTTGCTAAGGCTGTTCTTGTGTTATTGGCATAGCTATATATGGAAGCCCATAGAGGGCTACGGTGAAAAAGGAAATATCTTCCGTTCAAAACTGGAAAGAAGCTTTCTGAGAAACTGCTCTGTGTTCCGTTAATTCATCTCACAGAGTTACATATTTCCCTTCAAGAAGCCTTTCGCTAATTCTGTTCTTGGGGAATTGGCAAAGGGATATTTGGAAGCCCATAGAGTGCTATGGTGAAAAAGGAAATATCTTCCGTTGAAAATTGGAAAGAAGCTTTCTGAGAAACTGCTCTGTGTTCTCTTAATTCATCTCACACAGTTACATGTCGCCCTTCAAGAAGACTTTCGCTAAGTTTGTTGTTGTGGTATTGGCAAAGGGATATTTAGAAGCCCATAGAGGGCTATGGTGATAAAGGAAATTTATTCCGTTCAAAACTGGAAAGAAGCTTTCTGAGAAACTGCGCTGTATTCTGTGAATTCATCTCACAGAGTTACATCTTCCCCTTCAGGAATCCTTTCGCTAAGGCTGTTCTTGTGGAATTGGCAAAGGGATATTTGGAAGCCCATAGAGGGCTTTGGTGAAATAGGAAATATCTTTCGTTCAAAACTGGAAAAAAGCTTTCTGAGAAACTGCTCTGTGTTCTGTGAATTCATCTCACAGAGTTACATCTTTCCCTTCAAGAAGCCTTTCGCTAAGGCTGTTCTTGTGGAATTGGCAAAGGGATATTTGGTAGCCCATAGAGGGCTATGGTGAAAAATTAAATATCTTTTGTTCAAAACTGGAAAGAAGCTTTCTGAGAAACTGCTCTGTGTTTTGTGAATTCATCTCACAGAGTTACATCTTTCCCTTCAAGAAGCCTTTCGCTAAGCCTGTTCTTGTGGAATTGGCAAAGGGATATTTGGAAGCCCATAGAGGGCTATGGTGAAAAAGGAAATATATTCCGTTCAAAACTGGAAAGAAGCTTTCTGAGAAACTGCTCTGTGTTCCGTTAATTCATCTCACAAAGTTACATCTTTCCCATCAAGAAGAATTACGCTAAGGCTGTTCTTGTGGAATTGGCAAAGGGATATTAGGAAGCCCATAGAGGGCTATGGTGAAAAAGGAAATATCTTAGGTTCAAAACTGGAAAGAACCTTTCTGAGAAACTTCTCTGTGTTCTGTGAATTCATCTAACAGAGTTACATCTTTCCCTTCAAGAAGCTTTTCGCTAAGGCGGTTCTTGTGGAATTGGGAAAGGGATATTTGGAAGCCCATAGAGGGCAATGGTGAAAAAGGAAATATCTTCCCCTGAAAACTGGAAAGAAGCTTTCTGAGAAACTTCTCTGTGTTCTGTGAATTCATCTAACAGAGTTACATCTTTCCCTTCAAGAAGCTTTTCGCTAAGGCTGTTCTTGTGGAATTGTTAAAGGGATATTTGGAAGCCCATAGAGGGCTATGGTGAAAAAGGAAATATCTTCCGCTGAAAACTGGAAAGAAGCTTTCTGAGAAACTGCTCTGTATTCTGTGAATTCATCTCACAAAGTTACATCTTTCCCTTCAAGTAGTCTTTCGCTAAGGCTGTTCTTTTGGAATTGGCAAAGGGATATTTGGAAGCCCATAGAGGGCTATGGTGAAAAAGGAAATATCTTCCGTTCAAAACTGGAAAGAAGCTTTCTGACAAACTGCTCTGTGTTCTCTTAATTCATGTCACAGAGTTACATGTTTCCCTTCAAGAAGCCTTTCGCTAAGACTGTTCTTGTGGAATTGGCAAAGGGATATTTGGAAGCCCATAGAGGTCTATGGTGAAAAAGGAAATGTCTTCCATTCAAAACTGGAAAGAATCTTTCTGAGAAACTCCTCTGTGTTCTGTGAATTCATCTCACAGAGTTACATCTTTCCCTTCAAGAAGACTTTCGCTACGGCTGTTCTTGTGGAATTGGCAAAGGGATATTTGGAAGCCCATAGAGGGCTATGGTGAAAAAGGAAATATCTTCCGTTCAAAACTGGAAAGAAGCTTCCTGAGAAACTGCTCTGTGTTCTGTTAATTCATCTCACAGAGTTACATCTTTCCCTTCAAGAAGCCTTTTGCTAAGGCTGTTCTTGTGTTATTGGCATAGCTATATATGGAAGCCCATAGAGGGCTACGGTGAAAAAGGAAATATCTTCCGTTCAAAACTGGAAAGAAGCTTTCTGAGAAACTGCTCTGTGTTCCGTTAATTCATCTCACAGAGTTACATCTTTCCCTTCAAGAAGCCTTTCGCTAAGGCTGTTCTTGGGGAATTGGCAAAGGGATATTTGGAAGCCCATAGAGTGCTATGGTGAAAAAGGAAATATCTTCCGTTGAAAATTGGAAAGAAGCTTTCTGAGAAACTGCTCTGTGTTCTCTTAATTCATCTCACACAGTTACATGTCGCCCTTCAAGAAGCCTTTCGCTAAGTTTGTTCTTGTGGTATTGGCAAAGGGATATTTAGAAGCCCATAGAGGGCTATGGTGATAAAGGAAATTTATTCCGTTCAAAACTGGAAAGAAGCTTTCTGAGAGACTGCGCTGTGTTCTGTGAATTCATCTCACAGAGTTTCATCTTTCCCTTCAAGAAGCCTTTCGCTAAGGCTGTTCTTGTGGTATTGGCAAAGTGATATTTGGAAGCCCATAAAGGGCTACGGTGAAAAAGGAAATCTCTTCCGTTCAAAACTGGAAAGAAGCTTTCTGAGAAACTGCTCTATGTTCTGTTAATTCATCTCACAGAGTTACATATTTCCCTTCAAGAAGCCTTTCGCTAAGGCTGTTCTTGTGAAATTGGCAAAGGGATATTTGGAAGCCCATAGAGGGCTATGGTGAAAAAGGAAATATCTTCCGTTCAAAACTGGAAAGAAGCTTTCTGAGAAACTGCTCTGTGTTCTGTTAATTCATCCCACAGAGTTACATCTTTCCCTTCAAGAAGCCTTTCGCTAAGGCGGTTCTTGTGGAATTGGTAAAGGGATATTTGGAATCCCATAGAGGGCTATGGTGAATAAGGAAATATCTTCCGTTGAAAATTGGAAAGAAGCTTTCTGAGAAACTGCTGTGTGTTCTCTTAATTCATCTCACACAGTTACATGTTTCCCTTCAAGAAGCCTTTCGCTAAGTTTGTTCTTGTGGAATTGGCAAAGGGATATTTGGAAGCCCATAGAGGGCTATGTTGAAAAAGGAAATATATTCCGTGCAAAACTGGAAATAAGCTTTCTGAGAAACTGCTCTGTGTTCTCTGAATTCATCTCACAGAGTTACATCTTTCCCTTCAAGAAGCCTTTCGATAAGGCTGTTCTTGTGGAATTGGCAAAGTGATATTTGGAAGCCCATAGAGGGCTATGGTGAAAAAGGAAATGTCTTCCGTTCAAAACTGGAAAGAAGCTTTCTGAGAAACTTCTCTGTGTTCTGTGACTTCTTCTCACAGAGTTACATCTTTCCCTTCAAGAAGCCTTTCGCTAAGGCTGTTCTTGTGGAATTGGCAAAGGGATATTTGGAAGCCCATAGAGGGCTATGGTGAAAAAGGAAATATCTTCCGCTGAAAACTGGAAAGAAGCTTTCTGAGAAACTGCTCTGTGTTCTGTGAATTCATCTCAGAAAGTTTCATCTTTCCCTTCAAGTAGTTTTTCGCTAAGGCTGTTCTTTTGGAATTGGCAAAGGGATATTTGGAAGCCCATAGAGGGCTATGGTGAAAAAGGAAATATCTTCCGTTCAAAACTGGAAAGAAGCTTTCTGAGAAACTGTTCTGTGTTCTCTTAATTCATCTCACAGAGTTACATGTTTCCCTTCAAGAAGCCTTTCGCTAAGGCTGTTCTTGTGGAATTGGCAAAGGGATATTTGGAAGCCCTTAGAGGTCTATGGTGAAAAAGGAAATGTCTTCCATTCAAAACTGGAAAGAAGTTTTCTGAGAAACTGCTCTGTGTTTTGTGAATTCATCTCACAGAGTTACATCTTTCCCTTCAAGAAGCCTTTCGCTAAGCCTGTTCTTGTGGAATTGGCAAAGGGATATTTGGAAGCCCATAGAGGGCTATGGTGAAAAAGGAAATATCTTAGGTTCAAAACTGGAAAGAACCTTTCTGAGAAACTTCTCTGTGTTCTGTGAATTCATCTAACAGAGTTACATCTTTCCCTTCAAGAAGCCTTTCGCTAAGGCTGTTCTTGTGCAATTGGCAAAGGGATATTTGGAAGCCCGTAGAGGGCTATGCTGAAAAAGGAAATATCTTCCGTTCAAAACTGGAAAGAAGCTTTCTGAGAAACTGCTCTGTGTTCTGTAAATTCATCTCACAGAGTTACATCTTTCCCTTCAAGAAGCCTTTCGCTAAGGCTTTTCTTGTGGAATTGGCAAAGGGATATTTGGAATCCCATAGAGGGCTATGGTGAAAAAGGAAATATCTTCCGATGAAAATTGGAAAGAAGCTTTCGGAGAAACTGCTCTGTGTTCTCTTAATTCATCTCACACAGTTACATGTTTCCCTTCAAGAAGCCTTTCGCTAAGTTTGTTTTTGTGGAATTGGCAAAGGGATATTTGGAAGCCCATAGAGGGCTATGGTGAAAAAGGAAATATATTCCGTTCAAAACTGGAAAGAAGCTTTCTGAAAACTGCGCTGTGTTCTGTGAATTCATCTCACAGAGTTACATCTTTCCCTTCAGGAATCCTTTCGCTAAGGCTGTTCTTGTGGAATTGGCAAATGGATATTTGGAAGCCCATAGAGGGCTTTGGTGAAAAAGGAAATATCTTCCGTTCAAAACTGCAAAAAAGCTTTCTGAGAAACTGCTCTGTGTTCTGTGAATTCAGCTCACAGAGTTACATATTTCCCTTCAAGAAGCCTTTCGCTAAGGCTGTTCTTGTGGAATTGGCAAAGGGATATTTGGAAGCCCATAGAGGGCTATGGTGAAAAAGGAAATATCTTCCGTTCAAAACAGGAAAGAAGCTTTCTGAGAAACTGCTCTGTGTTCTGTGAATTCATCTCACAGAGTTACATCTTTCGCTTCAAGCAGCCTTTCGCTAAGGCTGTTCTTGTGGAATTGGCAAAGCGATATTTGGAAGCCCATAGAGGGCTATGGTGAAAAATTAAATATCTTCCGTTCAAAACTGGAACGAAGCTTTCTGAGAAACTGCTCTGTGTTCTCTGAATTCATCTCACAGAGTTACATCTTTCCCTTCAAGAAGACTTTCGCTAAGGCTGTTCTTGGGGAATTGGCAAAGGGATATTTGGAAGCCCATAGAGGGCTATGGTGAAAAAGGAAATATCTTCCGTTCAAAACTGGAAAGATGCTTTCTGAGAAACTGCTATGTGTTCTGTTAATTCATCTCACAGAGTTTCATCTTTCCCTTCAAGAAGCCTTTCGCTAAGGCTGTTCTTGTGGTATTGGCAAAGTGATATTTGGAAGCCCATAGAGGGCTACGGTGAAAAAGGAAATCTCTTCCGTTCAAAACTGGAAAGAAGCTTTCTGAGAAACTGCTCTATGTTCTGTTAATTCATCTCACAGAGTTACATATTTCCCTTCAAGAAGCCTTTCGCTAAGGCTGTTCTTGTGCAATTGGCAAAGGGATATTTGGAAGCCCGTAGAGGGCTATGGTGAAAAAGGAAATATCTTCCGTTCAAAACTGGAAAGAAGCTTTCTGAGAAACTGCTCTGTGTTCTGTTAATTCATCTCACAGAGTTACATCTTTCCCTTCAAGAAGCCTTTCGCTAAGGCGGTTCTTGTGGAATTGGCAAAGGGATATTTGGAATCCCATAGAGGGCTATGGTGAAAAAGGAAATATCTTCCGTTGAAAATTGGAAAGAAGCTTTCTGAGAAACTGCTGTGTGTTCTCTTAATTCATCTCACACAGTTACATGTTTCCCTTCAAGAAGCCTTTCGCTAAGTTTGTTCTTGTGGAATTGGCAAAGGGATATTTGGAAGCCCATAAAGGGCTATGGTGAAAAAGGAAATATCTTCCGTTCAAAACTGGAAAGAAGCTTTCTGAGAAACTGCTCTGTGTTCTGTGAATTCATCTCACAAAGTTACATCTTTCCCTTCAAGAAGTTTTTCGCTAAGGCTGTTCTTTTGGAATTGGCAAAGGGATATTTGGAAGCCCATAAAGGGCTATGGTGAAAAAGGAAATATCTTCCGTTCAAAACTGGAAAGAAGCTTTCTGAGAAACTGTTCTGTGTTCTCTTAATTCATCTCACAGAGTTACATGTTTCCCTTCAAGAAGCCTTTCGCTAAGGCTGTTCTTGTGGAATTGGCAAAGGGATATTTGGAAGCCCTTAGAGGTCTATGGTGAAAAAGGAAATGTCTTCCATTCAAAACTGGAAAGAAGCTTTCTGAGAAACTGCTCTGTGTTCTGTGAATTCATCTCACAGAGTTACATCTTTCCCTTCAAGAAGACTTTAGCTACGGCTGTTCTTGTGGAATTGGCAAAGGGATATTTGGAAGCCCATAGAGGTCTATGGTGAAAAAGGAAATATCTTCCGTTCAAAACTGGAAAGAAGCTTCCTGAGAAACTGCTCTGTGTTCTGTTAATTCATCTCACAGAGTTACATCTTTCCCTTCAAGAAGCCTTTTGCTAAGGCTGTTCTTGTGTTATTGGCATAGGGATATATGGAAGCCCATAGAGGGCTACGGTGAAAAAGGAAATATCTTCCGTTAAAACTGGAAAGAAGCTTTCTGAGAAACTGCTCTATGTTCCGTTAATTCATCTCACAGATTTACATCTTTCCCTTCAAGAAGCCTTTCGCTAAGGCTGTTCTTGGGGAATTGGCAAAGGGATATTTGGAAGCCCATAGAGTGCTATGGTGAAAAAGGAAATATCTTCCGTTGAAAATTGGAAAGAAGCTTTCTGAGAAACTGCTCTGTGTTCTCTTAATTCATATCACACAGTTACATGTCGCCCTTCAAGAAGACTTTCGCTAAGTTTGTTCTTGTGGAATTGGCAAAGGGATATTTAGAAGCCCATAGAGGGCTATGGTGATAAAGGAAATTTATTCCGTTCAAAACTGGAAAGAAGCTTTCTGAGAAACTGCGCTGTGTTCTGTGAATTCATCTCACAGAGTTACATCTTCCCCTTCAGGAATCCTTTCGCTAAGGCTGTTCTTGTGGAATTGGCAAAGGGATATTTGGAAGCCCATAGAGGGCTTTGGTGAAATAGGAAATATCTTCCGTTCAAAACTGGAAAAAAGCTTTCTGAGAAACTGCTCTGTGTTCTGTGAATTGATCTCACAGAGTTACATCTTTCCCTTCAAGAAGCCTTTCGCTAAGGCTGTTCTTGTGGAATTGGCAAAGGGATATTTGGAAGCCCATAGAGGGCTTTGGTGAAAAAGGAAATATCTTCCGTTCAAAACAGGAAAGAAGCTTTCTGAGAAACTGCTCTGTGTTCTGTGAATTCATCTCACAGAGTTACATCTTTCCCTTCAAGAAGCCTTTCGCTAACGCTTTTCTTGTGGAATTGGCAAAGGGATATTTGGAAGCCCATAGAGGGCTATGGTGAAAAATTAAATATCTTCCGTTCAAAACTGGAAAGAAGCTTTCTGAGAAACTGCTCTGTGTTCTCTGAATTCATCTCACAGAGTTACATCTTTGCCTTCAAGAAGCCTTTCGCTAAGGCTGTTCTTGGGGAATTGGCAAAGTGATATTTGGAAGCCCATAGAGGGCTACGGTGAAAAAGGAAATATCTTCAGTTCAAAACTGGAAAGAAGCTTTCTGAGAAACTCCTCAGTGTTCTGTTAATTCATCTCACAGAGTTACATTTTTCCCTTCAAGAAGCCTTTAGCTAAGGCGGTTCTTGTGGAATTAGCAAAGGGATATTTGGAAGCCCATCGAGGGCTATGGTGAAAAAGGAAATATCTTCCGTTCAAAACTAGTAAGAAGCTTTCTGAGAAACTGTTCTGTGTTCTGTGAATTCATCTCACAGAGTTACATCTTTCCCTTCAAGAATCCTTTCGTTATGGCTGTTCTTGTGTAATTGGCAAAGGGATATTTGCAAGCCCATAGAGGGCTATGGTGAAAAAGGAAATATCTTCCGTTCAAAACTGGAAAGAAGCTTTCTGAGAAACTGCTCTGTGTTCTTTTAATTCATCTCACAGAGTTACATCTTTCCCTTCAAGAAGCCTTTCGCTAAGCCAGTTCTTGTGGAATTGGCAAAGGGATATTTGGAAGCCCATAGAGGGCTATGGTGAAAAAGGAAATATCTTAGGTCAAAACTGGAAAGAACCATTCTGAGAAACTTCTCTGTGTTCTGTGAATTCATCTCACAGAGTTACATCTTTCCCTTCAAGAAGCCTTTCGCTAAGGCTGTTCTTGTGGAATTGGCAAAGGGATATTTGGAAGCCCATTTACGGCTATGGTGAAAAAGGAAATATCTTCCGTTCAAAACTGGAAAGAAGCTTTCTGAGAAACTCCTCTGTGTTCTGTTAATTCATCTCACAGAGTTACATCTTTCCCTTCAGGAAGCCTTTCGCTAAGGCTGTTCTTGTGGAATTGGCAAAGGGATATTTGGAAGCCCATAGAGGGCTATGGTGAAAAAGGAAATATATTCCGTTCAAAACTGGAAAGAAGCTTTCTGAGAAACTGCTCTGTGTTCTGTTAATTCATCTCACAAAGTTACATCTTTCCCATCAAGAAGAATTTCGCTAAGGCTGCTCTTGTGGAATTGGCAAAGGGATATTTGGAAGCCCATAGAGGGCTATGGTGACAAAGGAAATATCTTCCGCTGAAAACTGGAAAGAAGCTTTCTGAGAAACTGCTCTGTGTTCTGTGAATTCATCTCACAGAGTTACATCTTTCCCTTCAAGAAGCCCTTCGCTAATGCTGTTCTTGTGGAATTGGCAAAGGGATATTTGGAATCCCATAGAGGGCTATGGTGAAAAATTAAATATCTTCCTTTCAAAACTGGAAAGAAGCTTTCTGAGAAACTGCTCTGTGTTCTCCTAATTCATCTCACAGAGTTACATGTTTCCCTTCAAGAAGCCTTTCGCTAAGGCTGTTCTTGTGGAATTGGCAAAGGGATATTTGGAAGCCCATAGAAGGCTATGGTGAAAAAGGAAATGTCTTCCGTTCAAAACTGGAAAGAAGTTTTCTGAGAAACTGCTCTGTGTTTTGTGAATTCATCTCACAGAGTTACATCTTTCCCTTCAAGAAGCCTTTCGCTAAGGCTGTTCTTGTGGAATTGGCAAAGGGATATTTGGAAGCCCATAGAGGGCTATGGTGAAAAAGGAAATATCCTCCGCTGAAAACTGGAAAGAAGCTTTCTGAGAAACTGCTCTGTGTTCCGTTAATTCATCTCACAGTGTTACATCTTTCCCGTCAAGAAGCCTTTCGCTAAGTTTGTTCTTGTGGAATTGGCAAAGGGATATTTGGAAGCCCCTAGAGGGCTATGGTGAAAAAGGAAATATATTCCGTTCAAAACTGGAAAGAAGCTTTCTGAGAAACTGCTCTGTGTTCTGTGAATTCATCTCACAGAGTTACATCTTCCCCTTCAGGAATCCTTTCGCTAAGGCTGTTCTTGTGGAATTGGCAAAGGGATATTTTGAAGCCCATAGAGGGCTTCGCTGAAATAGGAAATATCTTCCGTTCAAAACTGGAAAGAAGCTTTCTGAGAAACTGCTCTGTGTTCTGTGAATTCATCTCACAGAGTTACATCTTTCCCTTCAAGAAGCCTTTCGCTAAGGCTGTTCTTGTGGAATTGGCAAAGGGATATTTGGAAGCCCATTTAGGGCTATGGTGAAAAAGGAAATATCTTCCGTTCAAAACTGGAAAGAAGCTTTCTGAGAAACTCCTCTGTGTTCTGTTAATTCATCTCACAGAGTTACATCTTTCCCTTCAAGAAGCCATTCGCTAAGGCTGTTCTTGTGGAATTGGCAAAGTGATATTTGGAAGCCCATAGAGGGCTACGGTGAAAAAGGAAATATCTTCCGTTCAAAACTGGAAGGAAGCTTTCTGAGAAACTGCTCTGTGTTCTGTGAATTCATCTCACAGAGTTACATCTTTCCCTTCAAGAAGCCTTTCGCTAAGGCTGTTCTTGTGGAATTGGCAAAGTGATATTTGGAAGCCCATAGAGGGCTACGGTGAAAAAGGAAATATCTTCCGTTCAAAACTGGAAAGACGCTTTCTGAGAAACTGCTCTGTGTTCTGTGAATTCATCTCACAGAGTTACATCTTTCCCTTAGAAGCCTTTCGCTAAGGCTGTTCTTGTGGAATTGGCAAAGGGATATTTGGAAGCCCATAGAGGGCTATGGTGAAAAAGGAAATATCTTCCATTCAAAACTGGAAAGAAGCTTTCTGAGAAACTCCTCTGTGTTCTGTTAATTCATCTCACAGAGTTACATGTTTCCCTTCAAGAAGCCTTTCGCTAAGGCTGTTCTTGTGGAATTGGCAAAGGGATATTTGGAAGCCCATAGAAGGCTATGCTGAAAAAGGAAATGTCTTCCATTCAAAACTGGAAAGAAGTTTTCTGAGAAACTGCTCTGTGTTTTGTGAATTCATCTCACAGAGTTACATCTTTCCCTTCAAGAAGCCTTTGCTAAGCCTGTTCTTGTGGAATTGGCAAAGGGATATTTGGAAGCCCATAGAGGGCTATGGTGAAAAAGGAAATATCTTAGGTTCAAAACTGGAAAGAACCTTTCTGAGAAACTTCTCTGTGTTCTGTGAATTCATCTAACAGAGTTACATCTTTCCCTTCAAGAAGCCTTTCGCTAAGGCTGTTCTTGTGCAATTGGCAAAGGGATATTTGGAAGCCCGTAGAGGGCTATGGTGAAAAAGGAAATATCTTCCGTTCAAAACTGGAAAGAAGCTTTCTGAGAAACTGCTCTGTGTTCTGTTAATTCATCTCACAGAGTTACATCTTTCCCTTCAAGAAGCCTTTCGCTAAGGCTTTTCTTGTGGAATTGGCAAAGGGATATTTGGAATCCCATAGAGGGCTATGGTGAAAAAGGAAATATCTTCCGATGAAAATTGGAAAGAAGCTTTCGGAGAACCTGCTCTGTGTTCTCTTAATTCATCTCACACAGTTACATGTTTCCCTTCAAGAAGCCTTTCGCTAAGTTTGTTTTTGTGGAATTGGCAAAGGGATATTTGGAAGCCCATGGAGGGCTATGGTGAAAAAGGAAATATATTCCGTTCAAAACTGGAAAGAAGCTTTCTGAAAACTGCGCTGTGTTCTGTGAATTCATCTCAGAAAGTTTCATCTTTCCCTTCAAGAAGTTTTTCGCTAAGGCTGTTCTTTTGGAATTGGCAAAGGGATATTTGGAAGCCCATAGAGGGCTATGGTGAAAAAGGAAATATCTTCCGTTCAAAACTGGAAAGAAGCTTTCTGAGAAACTGTTCTGTGTTCTCTTAATTCATCTCACAGAGTTACATGTTTCCCTTCAAGAAGCCTTTCGCTAAGGCTGTTCTTGTGGAATTGGCAAAGGGATATTTGGAAGCCCTTAGAGGTCTATGGTGAAAAAGGAAATGTCTTCCATTCAAAACTGGAAAGAAGCTTTCTGAGAAACTGCTCTGTGTTCTGTGAATTCATCTCACAGAGTTACATCTTTCCCTTCAAGAAGACTTTCGCTACGGCTGTTCTTGTGGAATTGGCAAAGGGATATTTGGAAGCCCATAGAGGGCTATGGTGAAAAAGGAAATATCTTCCGTTCAAAACTGGAAAGAAGCTTCCTGAGAAACTGCTCTGTGTTCTGTTAATTCATCTCACAGAGTTACATCTTTCCCTTCAAGAAGCCTTTTGCTAAGGCTGCTCTTGTGTTATTGGCATAGCTATATATGGAAGCCCATAGAGGGCTACGGTGAAAAAGGAAATATCTTCCGTTCAAAACTGGAAAGAAGCTTTCTGAGAAACTGCTCTGTGTTCCGTTAATTCATCTCACAGAGTTACATATTTCCCTTCAAGAAGCCTTTCGCTAATTCTGTTCTTGGGGAATTGGCAAAGGGATATTTGGAAGCCCATAGAGTGCTATGGTGAAAAAGGAAATATCTTCCGTTCAAAATTGGAAAGAAGCTTTCTGAGAAACTGCTCTGTGTTCTCTTAATTCATCTCACACAGTTACATGTCGCCCTTCAAGAAGACTTTCGCTAAGTTTGTTGTTGTGGTATTGGCAAAGGGATATTTAGAAGCCCATAGAGGGCTACGGTGATAAAGGAAATTTATTCCGTTCAAAACTGGAAAGAAGCTTTCTGAGAATCTGCGCTGTGTTCTGTGAATTCATCTCACAGAGTTACATCTTCCCCTTCAGGAATCCTTTCGCTAAGGCTGTTCTTGTGGAATTGGCAAAGGGATATTTGGAAGCCCATAGAGGGCTTTGGTGAAATAGGAAATATCTTTCGTTCAAAACTGGAAAAAAGCTTTCTGAGAAACTGCTCTGTGTTCTGTGAATTCATCTCACAGAGTTACATCTTTCCCTTCAAGAAGCCTTTCGCTAAGGCTGTTCTTGTGGAATTGGCAAAGGGATATTTGGTAGCCCATAGAGGGCTATGGTGAAAAATTAAATATCTTTTGTTCAAAACTGGAAAGAAGCTTTCTGAGAAACTGCTCTGTGTTTTGTGAATTCATCTCACAGAGTTACATCTTTCCCTTCAAGAAGCCTTTCGCTAAGCCTGTTCTTGTGGAATTGGCAAAGGGATATTTGGAAGCCCATAGAGGGCTATGGTGAAAAAGGAAATATATTCCGTTCAAAACTGGAAAGAAGCTTTCTGAGAAACTGCTCTGTGTTCCGTTAATTCATCTCACAAAGTTACATCTTTCCCATCAAGAAGAATTTCGCTAAGGCTGTTCTTGTGGAATTGGCAAAGGGATATTAGGAAGCCCATAGAGGGCTATGGTGAAAAAGGAAATATCTTAGGTTCAAAACTGGAGAGAACCTTTCTGAGAAACTTCTCTGTGTTCTGTGAATTCATCTAACAGAGTTACATCTTTCCCTTCAAGAAGCTTTTCGCTAAGGCGGTTCTTGTGGAATTGGGAAAGGGATATTTGGAAGCCCATAGAGGGCAATGGTGAAAAAGGAAATATCTTCCGCTGAAAACTGGAAAGAAGCTTTCTGAGAAACTTCTCTGTGTTCTGTGAATTCATCTAACAGAGTTACATCTTTCCCTTCAAGAAGCTTTTCGCTAAGGCTGTTCTTGTGGAATTGTTAAAGGGATATTTGGAAGCCCATAGAGGGCTATGGTGAAAAAGGAAATATCTTCCGCTGAAAACTGGAAAGAAGCTTTCTGAGAAACTGCTCTGTATTCTTTGAATTCATCTCACAAAGTTACATCTTTCCCTTCAAGTAGTCTTTCGCTAAGGCTGTTCTTTTGGAATTGGCAAAGGGATATTTGGAAGCCCATAGAGGGCTATGGTGAAAAAGGAAATATCTTCCGTTCAAAACTGGAAAGAAGCTTTCTGACAAACTGCTCTGTGTTCTCTTAATTCATGTCACAGAGTTACATGTTTCCCTTCAAGAAGCCTTTCGCTAAGACTGTTCTTGTGGAATTGGCAAAGGGATATTTGGAAGCCCATAGAGGTCTATGGTGAAAAAGGAAATGTCTTCCATTCAAAACTGGAAAGAATCTTTCTGAGAAACTCCTCTGTGTTCTGTGAATTCATCTCACAGAGTTACATCTTTCCCTTCAAGAAGACTTTCGCTACGGCTGTTCTTGTGGAATTGGCAAAGGGATATTTGGAAGCCCATAGAGGGCTATGGTGAAAAAGGAAATATCTTCCGTTCAAAACTGGAAAGAAGCTTCCTGAGAAACTGCTCTGTGTTCTGTTAATTCATCTCACAGAGTTACATCTTTCCCTTCAAGAAGCCTTTTGCTAAGGCTGTTCTTGTGTTATTGGCATAGCTATATATGGAAGCCCATAGAGGGCTACGGTGAAAAAGGAAATATCTTCCGTTCAAAACTGGAAAGAAGCTTTCTGAGAAACTGCTCTGTGTTCCGTTAATTCATCTCACAGAGTTACATCTTTCCCTTCAAGAAGCCTTTCGCTAAGGCTGTTCTTGGGGAATTGGCAAAGGGATATTTGGAAGCCCATAGAGTGCTATGGTGAAAAAGGAAATATCTGCCGTTGAAAATTGGAAAGAAGCTTTCTGAGAAACTGCTCTGTGTTCTCTTAATTCATCTCACACAGTTACATGTCGCCCTTCAAGAAGCCTTTCGCTAAGTTTGTTCTTGTGGTATTGGCAAAAGGGATATTTAGAAGCCCATAGAGGGCTATGGTGATAAAGGAAATTTATTCCGTTCAAAACTGGAAAGAAGCTTTCTGAGAGACTGCGCTGTGTTCTGTGAATTCATCTCACAGAGTTACATCTTTCCCTTCAAGAAGCCTTTCGCTAAGGCTGTTCTTGTGGAATTGGCAAAGGGATATTTGGAAGCCCATAGAGGGCTATGGTGAAAAATTAAATATCTTCTGTTCAAAACTGGAAAGAAGCTTTCTGAGAAACTGCTCTGTGTTTTGTGAATTGATCTCACAGAGTTACATCTTTCCCTTCAAGAAGCCTTTCGCTAAGCCTGTTCTTGTGGAATTGGCAAAGGGATATTTGGAAGCCCATAGAGGGCTATGGTGAAAAAGGAAATATATTCCGTTCAAAACTGGAAAGAAGCTTTCTGAGAAACTGCTCTGTGTTCCGTTAATTCATCTCACAAAGTTACATCTTTCCCATCAAGAAGAATTTCGCTAAGGCTGTTCTTGTGGAATTGGCAAAGGGATATTTGGTAGCCCATAGAGGGCTATGGTGACAAAGGAAATATCTACCCCTGAAAACTGGAAAGAAGCTTTCTGAGAAACTGCTCTGTGTTCTGTGAATTCATCTCACAGAGTTACATCTTTCCCTTCAAGAAGCCCTTCGCTAATGCTGTTCTTGTGGAATTGGCAAAGGGATATTTGGAAGCCCATAGAGGGCTATGGTGAAAAAGGAAATATCTTCTGTTCAAAACAGGAAAGAAGCTTTCTGAGAAACTGCTCTGTGTTCTCCTAATTCATCTCACAGAGTTACATGTTTCCCTTCAAGAAGCCTTTCGCTAAGGCTGTTCTTGTGGAATTGGCAAAGGGATATTTGGAAGCCCATAGAAGGCTATGGTGAAAAAGGAAATGTCTTCCGTTCAAAACTGGAAAGAAGTTTTCTGAGAAACTGCTCTGTGTTTTGTGAATTCATCTCACAGAGTTACATCTTTCCCTTCAAGAAGCCTTTCGCTAAGGCTGTTCTTGTGGAATTGGCAAAGGGATATTTGGAAGCCCATAGAGGGCTATGGTGAAAAAGGAAATATCTTAGGTTCAAAACTGGAAAGAACCTTTCTGAGAAACTTCTCTGTGTTCTGTGAATTCATCTAACAGAGTTACATCTTTCCCTTCAAGAAGCTTTTCGCTAAGGCGGTTCTTGTGGAACTGGGAAAGGGATATTTGGAAGCCCATACAGGGCTATGGTGAAAAAGGAAATATCTTCCGTTCAAAACTGGAAAGAAGCTTTCTGAGAAACTGCTCTGTGTTCCGTTAATTCATCTCACAGAGTTACATCTTTCCCTTCAAGAAGCCTTTTGCTAAGGCTGTTCTTGTGGAATTGGCAAAGGGATATTTCGAAGCCCATAGAGGGCTATGGTGAAAAAGGAAATATCTTCCGTTCAAAACTGGAAAGAAGCTTTCTGAGAAACTGCTCTGTGTTCTGTTAATTCATCTCACAGAGATACATCTTTCCCTTCAAGAAGCCTTTCGCTAATGCTGTTCTTGTGGAATTGGCAAAGGGATATTTGGAAGCCCATAGAGGGCTATGGTGAAAAAGGAATTATATTCCGCTGAAAACTGGAAAGAAGCTTTCTGAGAAACTGCTCTGTGTTCCGTTAATTCATCTCACAGTGTTACATCTTTCCCGTCAAGAAGCCTTTCGCTAAGGCTGTTCTTGTGGAATTGGCAAAGGGATATTTGGAAGCCCATAGAGGGCTATGGTGAAAAAGGAAATATCTTCCGTTAAAACTGGAAAGAAGCTTTCTGAGAAACTGCTCTATGTTCTGTTAATTCATCTCACAGAGTTACATATTTCCCTTCAAGAAGCCTTTCGCTAAGGCTGTTCTTGTGCAATTGGCAAAGGGATATTTGGAAGCCCGTAGAGGGCTATGGTGAAAAAGGAAATATCTTCCGCTGAAAACTGGAAAGAAGCTTTCTGAGAAACTGCTCTGTGTTCTGTGAATTCATCTCACAGAGTTACATCTTTCCCTTCAAGAAGCCTTTCGCTAAGGCGGTTCTTGTGGAATTGGCAAAGGGATATTTGGAATCCCATAGAGGGCTATGGTGGAAAAGGAAATATCTTCCGTTGAAAATTGGAAAGAAGCTTTCTGAGAAACTGCTGTGTGTTCTCTTAATTCATCTCACACAGTTACATGTTTCCCTTCAAGAAGCCTTTCGCTAAGTTTGTTCTTGTGGAATTGGCAAAGGGATATTTGGAAGCCCATAGAGGGCTATGGTGAAAAAGGAAATATATTCCGTTCAAAACTGGAAAGAAGCTTTCTGAGAAACTGCGCTGTGTTCTGTGAATTCATCTCACAGAGTTACATCTTTCCCTTCAGGAATCCTTTCGCTAAGGCTGTTCTTGTGGAATTGGCAAATGGATATTTGGAAGCCCATAGAGGGCTTTGGTGAAAAAGGAATTATCTTCTGTTCAAAACTGGAAAAAAGCTTTCTGAGAAACAGCTCTGTGTTCTGTTAATTCATCTCACAGAGTTACATCTTTCCCTTCAAGAAGCCTTTCGCTAAGGCTGTTCTTGTGGAATTGGCAAAGGGATATTTGGAAGCCCATAGAGGTCTATGGTGAAAAAGGAAATATCTTCCGTTCAAAACTGGAAAGAAGCTTTCTGAGAAACTGCTCTGTGTTCTGTGAATTCATCTCACAGAGTTACATCTTCCCCTTCAGGAATCCTTTCCTTAAGGCTGTTCTTGTGGAATTGGCAAAGGGATATTTTGAAGCCCATAGAGGGCTTCGCTGAAATAGGAAATATCTTCCGTTCAAAACTGGAAAGAAGCTTTCTGAGAAACTGCTCTGTGTTCTGTGAATTCATCTCACAGAGTTACATCTTTCCCTTCAAAAAGCCTTTCGCTAAGGCTGTTCTTGTGGAATTGGCAAAGGGATATTTGGAAGCCCATTTAGGGCTATGGTGAAAAAGGAAATATCTTCCGTTCAAAACTGGAAAGAAGCTTTCTGAGAAACTCCTCTGTGTTCTGTTAATTCATCTCACAGAGTTACATCTTTCCCTTCAAGAAGCCATTCGCTAAGGCTGTTCTTGTGGAATTGGCAAAGGGATATTTGGAAGCCCATAGAGGGCTTTGGTGAAAAAAGGAAATACATTCCGTTCAAAACTGGAAAGAAGCTTTCTGAGAAACTGCTCTGTGTTCTCTGAAATCATCTCATAGAGTTCCATCTTTCCCTTCAAGAAGCCTTTCGCTAAGGCTGTTCTTGTGGAATTGGCAAAGGGATATTTGGAAACCCTTTTAGGGCTATGGTGAAAAAGGAAATATATTCCGTTCAAAACTGGAAAGAAGCTTTCTGAGAAACTGCTCTGTGTTCTGTGAATTCATCTCACAGAGTTACATCTTTCCCTTCAAGAAGCCTTTCGCTAAGGCTGTTCTTGTGGAATTGGCAAAGTGATATTTGGAAGCCCATAGAGGGCTACGGTGAAAAAGGAAATATCTTCCGTTCAAAACTGGAAAGAAGCTTTCTGAGAAACTGCTCTGTGTTCTGTGAATTCATCTGACAGAGTTACATCTTTCCCTTCAAGAAGCCTTTCGCTAAGGCTGTTCTTGTGGAATTGGCAAAGGGATATTTGGTAGCCCATAGAGGGCTATGGTGAAAAAGGAAATATCTTCCGCTCAAAACTGGAAAGAAGCTTTCTGAGAAACTGCTCTGTGTTCCGTTAATTCATCTCACAAAGTTACATCTTTCCCATCAAGAAGAATTTCGCTAAGGCTGTTCTTGTGGAATTGGCAAAGGGATATTTGGAAGCCCATAGAGGGCTATGGTGAAAAAGGAAATATCTTAGGTTCAAAACTGGAAAGAACCTTTCTGAGAAACATCTCTGTGTTCTGTGAATTCATCTAACAGAGTTACATCTTTCCCTTCAAGAAGCTTTTCGCTAAGGCGGTTCTTGTGGAACTGGGAAAGGGATATTTGGAAGCCCATACAGGGCTATGGTGAAAAAGGAAATATCTTCCGTTCAAAACTCGAAAGAAGCTTTCTGAGAAACTGCTCTGTGTTCCGTTAATTCATCTCACAGAGTTACATCTTTCCCTTCAAGAAGCCTTTTGCTAAGTCTATTCTTGTGGAATTGGCAAAGGGATATTTGGAAGCCCATAGAGGGCTATGGTGAAAAAGGAAATATCTTCCGTTCAAAACTGGAAAGAAGCTTTCTGAGAAACTGCTCTGTGTTCTGTTAATTCATCTCACAGAGATACATCTTTCCCTTCAAGAAGCCTTTCGCTAAGGCTGTTCTTCTGGAATTGGCAAAGGGATATTTGGAAGCCCATAGAGGGCTATGGTGAACAAGGAAATATCTTCCGCTGAAAACTGGAAAGAAGCTTTCTGAGAAACTGCTCTGTGTTCCGTTAATTCATCTCACAGTGTTACATCTTTCCCGTCAAGAAGCCTTTCGCTAAGGCTGTTCTTGTGGAATTGGCAAAGGGATATTTGGAAGCCCATAGAGGGCTATGGTGAAAAAGGAAATATCTTCCGTTAAAACTGGAAAGAAGCTTTCTGAGAAACTGCTCTATGTTCTGTTAATTCATCTCACAGAGTTACATATTTCCCTTCAAGAAGCCTTTCGCTAAGGCTGTTCTTGTGCAATTGGCAAAGGGATATTTGGAAGCCCGTAGAGGGCTATGGTGAAAAAGGAAATATCTTCTGTTCAAAACTGGAAAGAAGCTTTCTGAGAAACTGCTCTGTGTTCTGTTAATTCATCTCACAGAGTTACATCTTTCCCTTCAAGAAGCCTTTCGCTAAGACGGTTCTTGTGGAATTGGCAAAGGGATATTTGGAATCCCATAGAGGGCTATGGTGGAAAAGGAAATATCTTCCGTTGAAAATTGGAAAGAAGCTTTCTGAGAAACTGCTGTGTGTTCTCTTAATTCATCTCACACAGTTACATGTTTCCCTTCAAGAAGCCTTTCGCTAATTTTGTTCTTGTGGAATTGGCAAAGGGATATTTGGAAGCCCATAGAGGGCTATGGTGAAAAAGGAAATATATTCCGTTCAAAACTGGAAAGAAGCTTTCTGAGAAACTGCGCTGTGTTCTGTGAATTCATCTCACAGAGTTACATCTTTCCCTTCAGGAATCCTTTCGCTAAGGCTGTTCTTGTGGAATTGGTAAATGGATATTTGGAAGCCCATAGAGGTCTTTGGTGAAAAAGGAAATATCTTCCGTTCAAAACTGGAAAAAAGCTTTCTGAGAAACTGCTCTGTGTTCTGTGAATTCATCTCACAGAGTTACATCTTTCCCTTCAAGAAGCCTTTCGCTAAGGCTGTTCTTGTGGAATTGGCAAAGGGATATTTGGAAGCCCATAGAGGTCTATGGTGAAAAAGGAAATATCTTCCGTTCAAAACGGGAAAGAAGCTTTCTGAGAAACTGCTCTGTGTTCTGTGAATTCATCTCACAGAGTTACATCTTCCCCTTCAGGAATCCTTTCGCTAAGGCTGTTCTTGTGGAATTGGCAAAGGGATATTTTGAACCCCATAGAGGGCTTCGCTGAAATAGGAAATATCTTCCGTTCAAAACTGGAAAGAAGCTTTCTGAGAAACTGCTCTGTGTTCTGTGAATTCATCTCACAGAGTTACATCTTTCCCTTCAAGAAGCCTTTCGCTAAGGCTGTTCTTGTGGAATTGGCAAAGGGATATTTGGAAGCCCATTTAGGGCTATGGTGAAAAAGGAAATATCTTCCGTTCAAAACTGGAAAGAAGCTTTCTGAGAAACTCCTCTGTGTTCTGTTAATTCATCTCACAGAGTTACATCTTTCCCTTCAAGAAGCCATTCGCTAAGGCTGTTCTTGTGGAATTGGCAAAGTGATATTTGGAAGCCCATAGAGGGCTACGGTGAAAAAGGAAATATCTTCCGTTCAAAACTGGAAGGAAGGTTTCTGAGAAACTGCTCTGTGTTCTGTGAATTCATCTCACAGAGTTACATCTTTCCCTTCAAGAAGCCTTTCGCTAAGGCTGTTCTTGTGGAATTGGCAAAGGGATATTTGGAAGCCCATAGAGGGCTATGGTGAAAAAGGAAATATCTTCCGCTCAAAACTGGAAAGAAGCTTTCTAAGAAACTGCTCTGTGTTCTGTGAATTCATCTCACAGAGTTACATCTTTCCCTTCAAGAAGCCTTTCGCTAAGGCTGTTCTTGTGGAATTGGCAAAGGGATATTTGGAAGCCCATTTAAGGCTATGGTGAAAAAGGAAATATCTTCCGTTCAAAACTGGAAAGAAGCTTTCTGAGAAACTCCTCTGTGTTCTGTTAATTCATCTCACAGAGTTACATGTTTCCCTTCAAGAAGCCTTTCGCTAAGGCTGTTCTTGTGGAATTGGCAAAGGGATATTTGGAAGCCCATAGAAGGCTATGCTGAAAAAGGAAATGTCTTCCATTCAAAACTGGAAAGAAGTTTTCTGAGAAACTGCTCTGTGTTTTGTGAATTCATCTCACAGAGTTACATCTTTCCCTTCAAGAAGCCTTTCGCTAAGCCTGTTCTTGTGGAATTGGCAAAGGGATATTTGGAAGCCCATAGAGGGCTATGGTGAAAAAGGAAATATCTTAGGTTCAAAACTGGAAAGAACCTTTCTGAGAAACTTCTCTGTGTTCTGTGAATTCATCTAACAGAGTTACATCTTTCCCTTCAAGAAGCCTTTCGCTAAGGCTGTTCTTGTGCAATTGGCAAAGGGATATTTGGAAGCCCGTAGAGGGCTATGCTGAAAAAGGAAATATCTTCCGTTCAAAACTGCAAAGAAGCTTTCTGAGAAACTGTTCTGTGTTCTCTTAATTCATCTCACAGAGTTACATCTTTCCCTTCAAGAAGCCTTTCGCTAAGGCTTTTCTTGTGGAATTGGCAAAGGGATATTTGGAATCCCATAGAGGGCTATGGTGAAAAAGGAAATATCTTCCGATGAAAATTGGAAAGAAGCTTTCGGAGAAACTGCTCTGTGTTCTCTTAATTCATCTCACACAGTTACATGTTTCCCTTCAAGAAGCCTTTCGCTAAGTTTGTTTTTGTGGAATTGGCAAAGGGATATTTGGAAGCCCATAGAGGGCTATGGTGAAAAAGGAAATATATTCCGTTCAAAACTGGAAAGAAGCTTTCTGAAAACTGCGCTGTGTTCTGTGAATTCATCTCACAGAGTTACATCTTTCCCTTCAGGAATCCTTTCGCTAAGGCTGTTCTTGTGGAATTGGCAAATGGATATTTGGAAGCCCATAGAGGGCTTTGGTGAAAAAGGAAATATCTTCCGTTCAAAACTGCAAAAAAGCTTTCTGAGAAACTGCTCTGTGTTCTGTGAATTCAGCTCACAGAGTTACATATTTCCCTTCAAGAAGCCTTTCGCTAAGGCTGTTCTTGTGGAATTGGCAAAGGGATATTTGGAAGCCCATAGAGGGCTATGGTGAAAAAGGAAATATCTTCCGTTCAAAACAGGAAAGAAGCTTTCTGAGAAACTGCTCTGTGTTCTGTGAATTCATCTCACAGAGTTACATCTTTCGCTTCAAGCAGCCTTTCGCTAAGGCTGTTCTTGTGGAATTGGCAAAGCGATATTTGGAAGCCCATAGAGGGCTATGGTGAAAAATTAAATATCTTCCGTTCAAAACTGGAACGAAGCTTTCTGAGAAACTGCTCTGTGTTCTCTGAATTCATCTCACAGAGTTACATCTTTCCCTTCAAGAAGACTTTCGCTAAGGCTGTTCTTGGGGAATTGGCAAAGGGATATTTGGAAGCCCATAGAGGGCTATGGTGAAAAAGGAAATATCTTCCGTTCAAAACTGGAAAGATGCTTTCTGAGAAACTGCTATGTGTTCTGTTAATTCATCTCACAGAGTTTCATCTTTCCCTTCAAGAAGCCTTTCGCTAAGGCTGTTCTTGTGGTATTGGCAAAGTGATATTTGGAAGCCCATAGAGGGCTACGGTGAAAAAGGAAATCTCTTCCGTTCAAAACTGGAAAGAAGCTTTCTGAGAAACTGCTCTATGTTCTGTTAATTCATCTCACAGAGTTACATATTTCCCTTCAAGAAGCCTTTCGCTAAGGCTGTTCTTGTGCAATTGGCAAAGGGATATTTGGAAGCCCGTAGAGGGCTATGGTGAAAAAGGAAATATCTTCCGTTCAAAACTGGAAAGAAGCTTTCTGAGAAACTGCTCTGTGTTCTGTTAATTCATCTCACAGAGTTACATCTTTCCCTTCAAGAAGCCTTTCGCTAAGACGGTTCTTGTGGAATTGGCAAAGGGATATTTGGAATCCCATAGAGGGCTATGGTGGAAAAGGAAATATCTTCCGTTGAAAATTGGAAAGAAGCTTTCTGAGAAACTGCTGTGTGTTCTCTTAATTCATCTCACACAGTTACATGTTTCCCTTCAAGAAGCCTTTCGCTAAGTTTGTTCTTGTGGAATTGGCAAAGGGATATTTGGAAGCCCATAGAGGGCTATGGTGAAAAAGGAAATATATTCCGTTCAAAACTGGAAAGAAGCTTTCTGAGAAACTGCGCTGTGTTCTGTGAATTCATCTCACAGAGTTACATCTTTCCCTTCAGGAATCCTTTCGCTAAGGCTGTTCTTGTGGAATTGGTAAATGGATATTTGGAAGCCCATAGAGGTCTTTGGTGAAAAAGGAAATATCTTCCGTTCAAAACTGGAAAAAAGCTTTCTGAGAAACTGCTCTGTGTTCTGTGAATTCATCTCACAGAGTTACATCTTTCCCTTCAAGAAGCCTTTCGCTAAGGCTGTTCTTGTGGAATTGGCAAAGGGATATTTGGAAGCCCATAGAGGTCTATGGTGAAAAAGGAAATATCTTCCGTTCAAAACGGGAAAGAAGCTTTCTGAGAAACTGCTCTGTGTTCTGTGAATTCATCTCACAGAGTTACATCTTCCCCTTCAGGAATCCTTTCGCTAAGGCTGTTCTTGTGGAATTGGCAAAGGGATATTTTGAACCCCATAGAGGGCTTCGCTGAAATAGGAAATATCTTCCGTTCAAAACTGGAAAGAAGCTTTCTGAGAAACTGCTCTGTGTTCTGTGAATTCATCTCACAGAGTTACATCTTTCCCTTCAAGAAGCCTTTCGCTAAGGCTGTTCTTGTGGAATTGGCAAAGGGATATTTGGAAGCCCATTTAGGGCTATGGTGAAAAAGGAAATATCTTCCGTTCAAAACTGGAAAGAAGCTTTCTGAGAAACTCCTCTGTGTTCTGTTAATTCATCTCACAGAGTTACATCTTTCCCTTCAAGAAGCCATTCGCTAAGGCTGTTCTTGTGGAATTGGCAAAGTGATATTTGGAAGCCCATAGAGGGCTACGGTGAAAAAGGAAATATCTTCCGTTCAAAACTGGAAGGAAGGTTTCTGAGAAACTGCTCTGTGTTCTGTGAATTCATCTCACAGAGTTACATCTTTCCCTTCAAGAAGCCTTTCGCTAAGGCTGTTCTTGTGGAATTGGCAAAGGGATATTTGGAAGCCCATAGAGGGCTATGGTGAAAAAGGAAATATCTTCCGCTCAAAACTGGAAAGAAGCTTTCTAAGAAACTGCTCTGTGTTCTGTGAATTCATCTCACAGAGTTACATCTTTCCCTTCAAGAAGCCTTTCGCTAAGGCTGTTCTTGTGGAATTGGCAAAGGGATATTTGGAAGCCCATTTAAGGCTATGGTGAAAAAGGAAATATCTTCCGTTCAAAACTGGAAAGAAGCTTTCTGAGAAACTCCTCTGTGTTCTGTTAATTCATCTCACAGAGTTACATGTTTCCCTTCAAGAAGCCTTTCGCTAAGGCTGTTCTTGTGGAATTGGCAAAGGGATATTTGGAAGCCCATAGAAGGCTATGCTGAAAAAGGAAATGTCTTCCATTCAAAACTGGAAAGAAGTTTTCTGAGAAACTGCTCTGTGTTTTGTGAATTCATCTCACAGAGTTACATCTTTCCCTTCAAGAAGCCTTTCGCTAAGCCTGTTCTTGTGGAATTGGCAAAGGGATATTTGGAAGCCCATAGAGGGCTATGGTGAAAAAGGAAATATCTTAGGTTCAAAACTGGAAAGAACCTTTCTGAGAAACTTCTCTGTGTTCTGTGAATTCATCTAACAGAGTTACATCTTTCCCTTCAAGAAGCCTTTCGCTAAGGCTGTTCTTGTGCAATTGGCAAAGGGATATTTGGAAGCCCGTAGAGGGCTATGCTGAAAAAGGAAATATCTTCCGTTCAAAACTGCAAAGAAGCTTTCTGAGAAACTGTTCTGTGTTCTCTTAATTCATCTCACAGAGTTACATCTTTCCCTTCAAGAAGCCTTTCGCTAAGGCTTTTCTTGTGGAATTGGCAAAGGGATATTTGGAATCCCACAGAGGGCTATGGTGAAAAAGGAAATATCTTCCGATGAAAATTGGAAAGAAGCTTTCGGAGAAACTGCTCTGTGTTCTCTTAATTCATCTCACACAGTTACATGTTTCCCTTCAAGAAGCCTTTCGCTAAGTTTGTTTTTGTGGAATTGGCAAAGGGATATTTGGAAGCCCATAGAGGGCTATGGTGAAAAAGGAAATATATTCCGTTCAAAACTGGAAAGAAGCTTTCTGAAAACTGCGCTGTGTTCTGTGAATTCATCTCACAGAGTTACATCTTTCCCTTCAGGAATCCTTTCGCTAAGGCTGTTCTTGTGGAATTGGCAAATGGATATTTGGAAGCCCATAGAGGGCTTTGGTGAAAAAGGAAATATCTTCCGTTCAAAACTGCAAAAAAGCTTTCTGAGAAACTGCTCTGTGTTCTGTGAATTCAGCTCACAGAGTTACATATTTCCCTTCAAGAAGCCTTTCGCTAAGGCTGTTCTTGTGGAATTGGCAAAGGGATATTTGGAAGCCCATAGAGGGCTATGGTGAAAAAGGAAATATCTTCCGTTAAAAACAGGAAAGAAGCTTTCTGAGAAACTGCTCTGTGTTCTGTGAATTCATCTCACAGAGTTACATCTTTCGCTTCAAGCAGCCTTTCGCTAAGGCTGTTCTTGTGGAATTGGCAAAGCGATATTTGGAAGCCCATAGAGGGCTATGGTGAAAAATTAAATATCTTCCGTTCAAAACTGGAACGAAGCTTTCTGAGAAACTGCTCTGTGTTCTCTGAATTCATCTCACAGAGTTACATCTTTCCCTTCAAGAAGACTTTCGCTAAGGCTGTTCTTGGGGAATTGGCAAAGGGATATTTGGAAGCCCATAGAGGGCTATGGTGAAAAAGGAAATATCTTCCGTTCAAAACTGGAAAGATGCTTTCTGAGAAACTGCTATGTGTTCTGTTAATTCATCTCACAGAGTTTCATCTTTCCCTTCAAGAAGCCTTTCGCTAAGGCTGTTCTTGTGGTATTGGCAAAGTGATATTTGGAAGCCCATAGAGGGCTACGGTGAAAAAGGAAATCTCTTCCGTTCAAAACTGGAAAGAAGCTTTCTGAGAAACTGCTCTATGTTCTGTTAATTCATCTCACAGAGTTACATATTTCCCTTCAAGAAGCCTTTCGCTAAGGCTGTTCTTGTGCAATTGGCAAAGGGATATTTGGAAGCCCGTAGAGGGCTATGGTGAAAAAGGAAATATCTTCCGTTCAAAACTGGAAAGAAGCTTTCTGAGAAACTGCTCTGTGTTCTGTTAATTCATCTCACAGAGTTACATCTTTCCCTTCAAGAAGCCTTTCGCTAAGGCGGTTCTTGTGGAATTGGCAAAGGGATATTTGGAATCCCATAGAGGGCTATGGTGAAAAAGGAAATATCTTCCGTTGAAAATTGGAAAGAAGCTTTCTGAGAAACTGCTGTGTGTTCTCTTAATTCATCTCACACAGTTACATGTTTCCCTTCAAGAAGCCTTTCGCTAAGTTTGTTCTTGTGGAATTGGCAAAGGGATATTTGGAAGCCCATAAAGGGCTATGGTGAAAAAGGAAATATCTTCCGTTCAAAACTGGAAAGAAGCTTTCTGAGAAACTGCTCTGTGTTCTGTGAATTCATCTCACAAAGTTACATCTTTCCCTTCAAGAAGTTTTTCGCTAAGGCTGTTCTTTTGGAATTGGCAAAGGGATATTTGGAAGCCCATAAAGGGCTATGGTGAAAAAGGAAATATCTTCCGTTCAAAACTGGAAAGAAGCTTTCTGAGAAACTGTTCTGTGTTCTCTTAATTCATCTCACAGAGTTACATGTTTCCCTTAAAGAAGCCTTTCGCTAAGGCTGTTCTTGTGGAATTGGCAAAGGGATATTTGGAAGCCCTTAGAGGTCTATGGTGAAAAAGGAAATGTCTTCCATTCAAAACTGGAAAGAAGCTTTCTGAGAAACTGCTCTGTGTTCTGTGAATTCATCTCACAGAGTTACATCTTTCCCTTCAAGAAGACTTTCGCTACGGCTGTTCTTGTGGAATTGGCAAAGGGATATTTGGAAGCCCATAGAGGTCTATGGTGAAAAAGGAAATATCTTCCGTTCAAAACTGGAAAGAAGCTTCCTGAGAAACTGCTCTGTGTTCTGTTAATTCATCTCACAGAGTTACATCTTTCCCTTCAAGAAGCCTTTTGCTAAGGCTGTTCTTGTGTTATTGGCATAGGGATATATGGAAGCCCATAGAGGGCTACGGTGAAAAAGGAAATATCTTCCGTTAAAACTGGAAAGAAGCTTTCTGAGAAACTGCTCTATGTTCCGTTAATTCATCTCACAGATTTACATCTTTCCCTTCAAGAAGCCTTTCGCTAAGGCTGTTCTTGGGGAATTGGCAAAGGGATATTTGGAAGCCCATAGAGTGCTATGGTGAAAAAGGAAATATCTTCCGTTGAAAATTGGAAAGAAGCTTTCTGAGAAACTGCTCTGTGTTCTCTTAATTCATATCACACAGTTACATGTCGCCCTTCAAGAAGACTTTCGCTAAGTTTGTTCTTGTGGAATTGGCAAAGGGATATTTAGAAGCCCATAGAGGGCTATGGTGATAAAGGAAATTTATTCCGTTCAAAACTGGAAAGAAGCTTTCTGAGAAACTGCGCTGTGTTCTGTGAATTCATCTCACAGAGTTACATCTTCCCCTTCAGGAATCCTTTCGCTAAGGCTGTTCTTGTGGAATTGGCAAAGGGATATTTGGAAGCCCATAGAGGGCTTTGGTGAAATAGGAAATATCTTCCGTTCAAAACTGGAAAAAAGCTTTCTGAGAAACTGCTCTGTGTTCTGTGAATTGATCTCACAGAGTTACATCTTTCCCTTCAAGAAGCCTTTCGCTAAGGCTGTTCTTGTGGAATTGGCAAAGGGATATTTGGAAGCCCATAGAGGGCTTTGGTGAAAAAGGAAATATCTTCCGTTCAAAACAGGAAAGAAGCTTTCTGAGAAACTGCTCTGTGTTCTGTGAATTCATCTCACAGAGTTACATCTTTCCCTTCAAGAAGCCTTTCGCTAACGCTTTTCTTGTGGAATTGGCAAAGGGATATTTGGAAGCCCATAGAGGGCTATGGTGAAAAATTAAATATCTTCCGTTCAAAACTGGAAAGAAGCTTTCTGAGAAACTGCTCTGTGTTCTCTGAATTCATCTCACAGAGTTACATCTTTGCCTTCAAGAAGCCTTTCGCTAAGGCTGTTCTTGGGGAATTGGCAAAGTGATATTTGGAAGCCCATAGAGGGCTACGGTGAAAAAGGAAATATCTTCAGTTCAAAACTGGAAAGAAGCTTTCTGAGAAACTCCTCAGTGTTCTGTTAATTCATCTCACAGAGTTACATTTTTCCCTTCAAGAAGCCTTTAGCTAAGGCGGTTCTTGTGGAATTAGCAAAGGGATATTTGGAAGCCCATCTAGGGCTATGGTGAAAAAGGAAATATCTTCCGTTCAAAACTAGTAAGAAGCTTTCTGAGAAACTGTTCTGTGTTCTGTGAATTCATCTCACAGAGTTACATCTTTCCCTTCAAGAATCCTTTCGTTATGTCTGTTCTTGTGTAATTGGCAAAGGGATATTTGCAAGCCCATAGAGGGCTATGGTGAAAAAGGAAATATCTTCCGTTCAAAACTGGAAAGAAGCTTTCTGAGAAACTGCTCTGTGTTCTTTTAATTCATCTCACAGAGTTACATCTTTCCCTTCAAGAAGCCTTTCGCTAAGCCAGTTCTTGTGGAATTGGCAAAGGGATATTTGGAAGCCCATAGAGGGCTATGGTGAAAAAGGAAATATCTTAGGTCAAAACTGGAAAGAACCATTCTGAGAAACTTCTCTGTGTTCTGTGAATTCATCTCACAGAGTTACATCTTTCCCTTCAAGAAGCCTTTCGCTAAGGCTGTTCTTGTGGAATTGGCAAAGGGATATTTGGAAGCCCATTTACGGCTATGGTGAAAAAGGAAATATCTTCCGTTCAAAACTGGAAAGAAGCTTTCTGAGAAACTCCTCTGTGTTCTGTTAATTCATCTCACAGAGTTACATCTTTCCCTTCAGGAAGCCTTTCGCTAAGGCTGTTCTTGTGGAATTGGCAAAGGGATATTTGGAAGCCCATAGAGGGCTATGGTGAAAAAGGAAATATATTCCGTTCAAAACTGGAAAGAAGCTTTCTGAGAAACTGCTCTGTGTTCTGTTAATTCATCTCACAAAGTTACATCTTTCCCAAAGCCCATAGAGGGCTATGGTGACAAAGGAAATATCTTCCGCTGAAAACTGGAAAGAAGCTTTCTGAGAAACTGCTCTGTGTTCTGTGAATTCATCTCACAGAGTTACATCTTTCCCTTCAAGAAGCCCTTCGCTAATGCTGTTCTTGTGGAATTGGCAAAGGGATATTTGGAATCCCATAGAGGGCTATGGTGAAAAATTAAATATCTTCCTTTCAAAACTGGAAAGAAGCTTTCTGAGAAACTGCTCTGTGTTCTCCTAATTCATCTCACAGAGTTACATGTTTCCCTTCAAGAAGCCTTTCGCTAAGGCTGTTCTTGTGGAATTGGCAAAGGGATATTTGGAAGCCCATAGAAGGCTATGGTGAAAAAGGAAATGTCTTCCGTTCAAAACTGGAAAGAAGTTTTCTGAGAAACTGCTCTGTGTTTTGTGAATTCATCTCACAGAGTTACATCTTTCCCTTCAAGAAGCCTTTCGTTAAGGCTGTTCTTGTGGAATTGGCAAAGGGATATTTGGAAGCCCATAGAGGGCTATGGTGAAAAAGGAAATATCTTAGGTTCAAAACTGGAAAGAACCTTTCTGAGAAACTTCTCTGTGTTCTGTGAATTCATCTAACAGAGTTACATCTTTCCCTTCAAGAAGCTTTTCGCTAAGGCTGTTCTTGTGGAATTGGCAAAGGGATATTTGGAAGCCCATAGAGGGCTATGGTGAAAAAGGAAATATCTTCCGTTAAAACTGGAAAGAAGCTTTCTGAGAAAGTGCTCTATGTTCTGTTAATTCATCTCACAGAGTTACATATTTCCCTTCAAGAAGCCTTTCGCTAAGGCTGTTCTTGTGCAATTGGCAAAGGGATATTTGGAAGCCCGTAGAGGGCTATGGTGAAAAAGGAAATATCTTCCGTTCAAAACTGGAAAGAAGCTTTCTGAGAAACTGCTCTGTGTTCTGTTAATTCATCTCACAGAGTTACATCTTTCCCTTCAAGAAGCCTTTCGCTAAGGCGGTTCTTGTGGAATTGGCAAAGGGATATTTGGAATCCCATAGAGGGCTATGGTGGAAAAGGAAATATCTTCCGTTGAAAAGTGGAAAGAAGCTTTCTGAGAAACTGCTGTGTGTTCTCTTAATTCATCTCACACAGTTACATGTTTCCCTTCAAGAAGCCTTTCGCTAAGTTTGTTCTTGTGCAGTTGGCAAAGGGATATTTGGAAGCCCATAGAGGGCTATGGTGAGAAAGGAAATATATTCCGTTCAAAACTGGAAAGAAGCTTTCTGAGAAACTGCGCTGTGTTCTGTGAATTCATCTCACAGAGTTACATCTTTCCCTTCAGGAATCCTTTCGCTAAGGCTGTTCTTGTGGAATTGGCAAATGGATATTTGGAAGCCCATAGAGGGCTTTGGTGAAAAAGGAAATATCTTCCGTTCAAAACTGGAAAAAAGCTTTCTGAGAAACTGCTCTGTGTTCTGTGAATTCATCTCACAGAGTTACATCTTACCCTTCAAGAAGCCTTTCGCTAAGGCTGTTCTTGTGGAATTGGCAAAGGGATATTTGGAAGCCCATAGAGGGCTATGGAGAAAAAGGAAATATCTTCCGTTCAAAACTGGAAAGAAGCTTTCTGAGAAACTGCTCTGTGTTCTGTGAATTCATCTCACAGAGTTACATCTTTCCCTTCAAGAAGACTTTCGCTAAGGCTGTTCTTGTGTTATTGGCATAGGGATATGTGGAAGCCCATAGATGGCTATGGTGAAAAAGGAAATATCTTCCGTTAGAACTGGAAAGAAGCTTTCTGAGAAACTGCTCTATTTTCTGTTAATTAATCTCACAGAGTTACATCTTTCCTTTCAAGAAGCCTTTCGCTAAGGCTGTTCTTGGGGAATTGGCAAAGGGATATTTTGAAGCCCATAGAGGGCTATGGTGAAAAAGGAAATATCTTCCGTTGAAAATTGGAAAGAAGCTTTCTGAGAAACTGCTCTGTGTTCTCTTAATTCATCTCACACAGTTACATGTCTCCCTTCAAGAAGCCTTTCGCTAAGTTTGTTCTTGTGGAATTGGCAAAGGGATATTTAGAAGCCCATAGAGGGCTATGGTGAAAAAGGAAATTTATTCCGTTCAAAACTGGAAAGAAGCTTTCTGAGAAACTGCGCTGTGTTCTGTGAATTCATCTCACAGAGTTACATCTTCCCCTTCAGGAATCCTTTCGCTAAGGCTGTTCTTGTGGAATTGGCAAAGGGATATTTTGAAGCCCATTTAGGGCTATGGTGAAAAAGGAAATATCTTCCGTTCAAAACTGGAAAGAAGCTTTCTGAGAAACTGCTCTGTGTTCTGTTAATTCATCTCACAAAGTTACATCTTTCCCATCAAGAAGAATTTCGCTAAGGCTGTTCTTGTGGAATTGGCAAAGGGATATTTGGAAGCCCATAGAGGGCTATGGTGACAAAGGAAATATCTTCCGCTGAAAACTGGAAAGAAGCTTTCTGAGAAACTGCTCTGTGTTCTGTGAATTCATCTCACAGAGTTACATCTTTCCCTTCAAGAAGCCCTTCGCTAATGCTGTTCTTGTGGAATTGGCAAAGGGATATTTGGAATCCCATAGAGGGCTATGGTGAAAAATTAAATATCTTCCTTTCAAAACTGGAAAGAAGCTTTCTGAGAAACTGCTCTGTGTTCTCCTAATTCATCTCACAGAGTTACATATTTCCCTTCAGAAAGCCTTTCGCTAAGGCTGTTCTTGTGGAATTGGCAAAGGGATATTTGGAAGCCCATAGAAGGCTATGGTGAAAAAGGAAATGTCTTCCGTTCAAAACTGGAAAGAAGTTTTCTGAGAAACTGCTCTGTGTTTTGTGAATTCATCTCACAGAGTTACATCTTTCCCTTCAAGAAGCCTTTCGCTAAGGCTGTTCTTGTGGAATTGGCAAAGGGATATTTGGAAGCCCATAGAGGGCTATGGTGAAAAAGGAAATATCTTAGGTTCAAAACTGGAAAGAACCTTTCTGAGAAACTTCTCTGTGTTCTGTGAATTCATCTAACAGAGTTACATCTTTCCCTTCAAGAAGCTTTTCGCTAAGGCTGTTCTTGTGGAATTGGGAAAGGGATATTTGGAAGCCATACAGGGCTATGGTGAAAAAGGAAATATCTTCCGTTCAAAACTGGAAAGAAGCTTTCTGAGAAACTGTTCTGTGTTCCGTTAATTCATCTCACAGAGTTACATCTTTCCCTTCAAGAAGCCTTTTGCTAAGGCTGTTCTTGTGGAATTGTCAAAGGGATATTTGGAAGCCCATAGAGGGCTATGGTGAGAAAGGAAATATATTCCGTTCAAAACTGGAAAGAAGCTTTCTGAGAAACTGCGCTGTGTTCTGTGAATTCATCTCACAGAGTTACAACTTTCCCTTCTGGAATCCTTTCGCTAAGGCTGTTCTTGTGGAATTGGCAAATGGATATTTGAAAGCCCATAGAGGGCTTTGGTGAAAAAGGAAATATCTTCCGTTCAAAACTGGAAAAAAGCTTTCTGAGAAACTGCTCTGTGTTCTGTGAATTCATCTCACAGAGTTACATCTTTCCCTTCAAGAAGCCTTTCGCTAAGGCTGTTCTTGTGGAATTGTCAAAGGGATATTTGGAAGCCCATAGAGGGCTATGGTGAAAAAGGAAATATCTTCCGTTCAAAACTGGAAAGAAGCTTTCTGAGAAACTGCTCTGTGTTCTGTGAATTCATCTCACAGAGTTACATCTTTCCCTTCAAGAAGCCTTTCGCTAAGGCTGTTCTTGTGTTATTGGCATAGGGATATATGGAAGCCCATAGATGGCTATGGTGAAAAAGGAAATATCTTCCGTTAAAACTGGAAAGAAGCTTTCTGAGAAACTGCTCTATTTTCTGTTAATTAATCTCACAGAGTTACATCTTTCCCTTCAAGAAGCCTTTCGCTAAGGCTGTTCTTGGGGAATTGGCAAAGGGATATTTTGAAGCCCATAGAGGGCTATGGTGAAAAAAGAAATATCTTCCGTTGAAAATTGGAAAGAAGCTTTCTGAGAAACTGCTCTGTGTTCTCCTAATTCATCTCACAGAGTTACATGTTTCCCTTCAAGAAGCCTTTCGCTAAGGCTGTTCTTGTGGAATTGGCAAAGGGATATTTGGAAGCCCATAGAGGGCTATGGTGAAAAAGGAATTATCTTCCGCTGAAAACTGGAAAGAAGCTTTCTGAGAAACTGCTCTGTGTTCCGTTAATTCATCTCACAGTGTTACATCTTTCCCGTCAAGAAGCCTTTCGCTAAGGCTGTTCTTGTGGAATTGGCAAAGGGATATTTGGAAGCCCATAGAGGGCTATGGTGAAAAAGGAAATATCTTCCGTTAAAACTGGAAAGAAGCTTTCTGAGAAACTGCTCTGTGTTCTGTTAATTCATCTCACACAGTTACATGTTTCCCTTCAAGAAGCCTTTCGCTAAGTTTGTTCTTGTGGAATTGGCAAAGGGATATTTGGAAGCCCATAGAGGGCTATGGTGAAAAAGGAAATATATTCCGTTCAAAACTGGAAAGAAGCTTTCTGAGAAACTGCGCTGTGTTCTGTGAATTCATCTCACAGAGTTACATCTTTCCCTTCAGGAATCCTTTCGCTAAGGCTGTTCTTGTGGAATTGGCAAATGGATATTTGGAAGCCCATAGAGGGCTTAGGTGAAAAAGGAATTATCTTCCGTTCAAAACTGGAAAAAAGCTTTCTGAGAAACTGCTCTGTGTTCTGTGAATTCATCTCACAGAGTTACATCTTTCCCTTCAAGAAGCCTTTCGCTAAGGCTGTTCTTGTGGAATTGGCAAAGGGATACTTGGAAGCCCATAGAGGTCTATGGTGAAAAAGGAAATATCTTCCGTTCAAAACTGGAAAGAAGCTTTCTGAGAAACTGCTCTGTGTTCTGTGAATTCATCTCACAGAGTTACATCTTCCCCTTCAGGAATCCTTTCCTTAAGGCTGTTCTTGTGGAATTGGCAAAGGGATATTTTGAAGCCCATAGAGGGCTTCGCTGAAATAGGAAATATCTTCCGTTCAAAACTGGAAAGAAGCTTTCTGAGAAACTGCTCTGTGTTCTGTGAATTCATCTCACGGAGTTACATCTTTCCCTTCAAAAAGCCTTTCGCTAAGGCTGTTCTTGTGGAATTGGCAAAGGGATATTTGGAAGCCCATTTAGGGCTATGGTGAAAAAGAAATATCTTCCGTTCAAAACTGGAAAGAAGCTTTCTGAGAAACTCCTCTGTGTTCTGTTAATTCATCTCACAGAGTTACATCTTTCCCTTCAAGAAGCCTTTCGCTAAGGCTGTTCTTGTGGAATTGGCAAAGGGATATTTGGAAGCCCATAGAGGGCTATGGTGAAAAAAGGAAATATATTCCGTTCAAAACTGGAAAGAAGCTTTCTGAGAAACTGCTCTGTGTTCTCTGAATTCATCTCATAGAGTTACATCTTTCCCTTCAAGAAGCCTTTCGCTAAGGCTGTTCTTGTGGAATTGGCAAAGGGATATTTGGAAACCCATAGAGGGCTATGGTGAAAAAGGAAATATATTCCGTTCAAAACTGGAAAGAAGCTTTCTGAGAAACTGCTCTGTGTTCTGTTAATTCATCTCACAGAGTTACATCTTTCTCTTCAAGAAGCCTTTCGCTAAGGCTGTTCTTGTGGAATTGGCAAAGTGATATTTGGAAGCCCTTAGAGGGCTACGGTGAAAAAGGAAATATCTTCCGTTCAAAACTGGAAAGAAGCTTTCTGAGAAACTGCTCTGTGTTCTGTGAATTCATCTAACAGAGTTACATCTTTCCCTTCAAGAAGCCTTTCGCTAAGGCTGTTCTTGTGCAATTGGCAAAGGGATATTTGGAAGCCCGTAGAGGGCTATGCTGAAAAAGGAAATATCTTCCGTTCAAAACTGGAAAGAAGCTTTCTGAGAAACTGCTCTGTGTTCTGTTAATTCATCTCACAGAGTTACATCTTTCCCTTCAAGAAGCCTTTCGCTAAGGCTTTTCTTGTGGAATTGGCAAAGGGATATTTGGAATCCCATAGAGGGCTATGGTGAAAAAGGAAATATCTTCCGATGAAAATTGGAAAGAAGCTTTCGGAGAAACTGCTCTGTGTTCTCTTAATTCATCTCACACAGTTACATGTTTCCCTTCAAGAAGCCTTTCGCTAAGTTTGTTTTTGTGGAATTGGCAAAGGGATATTTGGAAGCCCATAGAGGGCTATGGTGAAAAAGGAAATATATTCCGTTCAAAACTGGAAAGAAGCTTTCTGAAAACTGCGCTGTGTTCTGTGAATTCATCTCACAGAGTTACATCTTTCCCTTCAGGAATCCTTTCGCTAAGGCTGTTCTTGTGGAATTGGCAAATGGATATTTGGAAGCCCATAGAGGGCTTTGGTGAAAAAGGAAATATCTTCCGTTCAAAACTGCAAAAAAGCTTTCTGAGAAACTGCTCTGTGTTCTGTGAATTCAGCTCACAGAGTTACATATTTCCCTTCAAGAAGCCTTTCGCTAAGGCTGTTCTTGTGGAATTGGCAAAGGGATATTTGGAAGCCCATAGAGGGCTATGGTGAAAAAGGAAATATCTTCCGTTCAAAACTGGAAAGAAGCTTTCTGAGAAACTGCTCTGTGTTCTGTTAATTCATCTCACAGAGTTACATCTTTCCCTTCAAGAAGCCTTTCGCTAAGGCTGTTCTTGTGGTATTGGCAAAGTGATATTTGGAAGCCCATAGAGGGCTACGGTGAAAAAGGAAATCTCTTCCGTTCAAAACTGGAAAGAAGCTTTCTGAGAAACTGCTCTATGTTCTGTTAATTCATCTCACAGAGTTACATATTTCCCTTCAAGAAGCCTTTCGCTAAGGCTGTTCTTGTGCCATTGGCAAAGGGATATTTGGAAGCCCGTAGAGGGCTATGGTGAAAAAGGAAATATCTTCCGTTCAAAACTGGAAAGAAGCTTTCTGAGAAACTGCTCTGTGTTCTGTTAATTCATCTCACAGAGTTACATCTTTCCCTTCAAGAAGCCTTTCGCTAAGGCGGTTCTTGTGGAATTGGCAAAGGGATATTTGGATTCCCATAGAGGGCTATGGTGAAAAAGGAAATATCTTCCGTTGAAAATTGGAAAGAAGCTTTCTGAGAAACTGCTGTGTGTTCTCTTAATTCATCTCACACAGTTACATGTTTCCCTTCAAGAAGCCTTTCGCTAAGTTTGTTCTTGTGGAATTGGCAAAGGGATATTTGGAAGCCCATAGAGGGCTATGTTGAAAAAGGAAATATATTCCGTGCAAAACTGGAAATAAGCTTTCTGAGAAACTGCTCTGTGTTCTCTGAATTCATCTCACAGAGTTACATCTTTCCCTTCAAGAAGCCTTTCGATAAGGCTGTTCTTGTGGAATTGGCAAAGTGATATTTGGAAGCCCATAGAGGGCTATGGTGAGAAAGGAAATATCTTCCGTTCAAAACTGGAAAGAAGCTTTCTGAGAAACTTCTCTGTGTTCTGTGACTTCTTCTCACAGAGTTACATCTTTCCCTTCAAGAAGCCTTTCGCTAAGGCTGTTCTTGTGGAATTGGCAAAGGGATATTTGGAAGCCCATAGAGGGCTATGGTGAAAAAGGAAATATCTTCCGCTGAAAACTGGAAAGAAGCTTTCTGAGAAACTGCTCTGTGTTCTGTGAATTCATCTCACAAAGTTACATCTTTCCCTTCAAGAAGTTTTTCGCTAAGGCTGTTCTTTTGGAATTGGCAAAGGGATATTTGGAAGCCCATAAAGGGCTATGGTGAAAAAGGAAATATCTTCCGTTCAAAACTGGAAAGAAGCTTTCTGAGAAACTGTTCTGTGTTCTCTTAATTCATCTCACAGAGTTACATGTTTCCCTTCAAGAAGCCTTTCGCTAAGGCTGTTCTTGTGGAATTGGCAAAGGGATATTTGGAAGCCCTTAGAGGTCTATGGTGAAAAAGGAAATGTCTTCCATTCAAAACTGGAAAGAAGCTTTCTGAGAAACTGCTCTGTGTTCTGTGAATTCATCTCACAGAGTTACATCTTTCCCTTCAAGAAGACTTTCGCTACGGCTGTTCTTGTGGAATTGGCAAAGGGATATTTGGAAGCCCATACAGGTCTATGGTGAAAAAGGAAATATCTTCCGTTCAAAACTGGAAAGAAGCTTCCTGAGAAACTGCTCTGTGTTCTGTTAATTCATCTCACAGAGTTACATCTTTCCCTTCAAGAAGCCTTTTGCTAAGGCTGTTCTTGTGTTATTGGCATAGGGATATATGGAAGCCCATAGAGGGCTACGGTGAAAAAGGAAATATCTTCCGTTAAAACTGGAAAGAAGCTTTCTGAGAAACTGCTCTATGTTCCGTTAATTCATCTCACAGATTTACATCTTTCCCTTCAAGAAGCCTTTCGCTAAGGCTGTTCTTGGGGAATTGGCAAAGGGATATTTGGAAGCCCATAGAGTGCTATGGTGAAAAAGGAAATATCTTCCGTTGAAAATTGGAAAGAAGCTTTCTGAGAAACTGCTCTGTGTTCTCTTAATTCATCTCACACAGTTACATGTCGCCCTTCAAGAAGACTTTCGCTAAGTTTGTTCTTGTGGAATTGGCAAAGGGATATTTAGAAGCCCATAGAGGGCTATGGTGATAAAGGAAATTTATTCCGTTCAAAACTGGAAAGAAGCTTTCTGAGAAACTGCGCTGTGTTCTGTGAATTCATCTCACAGAGTTACATCTTCCCCTTCAGGAATCCTTTCGCTAAGGCTGTTCTTGTGGAATTGGCAAAGGGATATTTGGAAGCCCATAGAGGGCTTTGGTGAAATAGGAAATATCTTCCGTTCAAAACTGGAAAAAAGCTTTCTGAGAAACTGCTCTGTGTTCTGTGAATTCATCTCACAGAGTTACATCTTTCCCTTCAAGAAGCCTTTCGCTAAGGCTGTTCTTGTGGAATTGGCAAAGGGATATTTGGAAGCCCATAGAGGGCTTTGGTGAAAAAGGAAATATCTTCCGTTCAAAACAGGAAAGAAGCTTTCTGAGAAACTGCTCTGTGTTCTGTGAATTCAACTCACAGAGTTACATCTTTCCCTTCAAGAAGCCTTTCGCTAACGCTTTTCTTGTGGAATTGGCAAAGGGATATTTGGAAGCCCATAGAGGGCTATGGTGAAAAATTAAATATCTTCCGTTCAAAACTGGAAAGAAGCTTTCTGAGAAACTGCTCTGTGTTCTCTGAATTCATCTCACAGAGTTACATCTTTGCCTTCAAGAAGCCTTTCGCTAAGGCTGTTCTTGGGGAATTGGCAAAGTGATATTTGGAAGCCCATAGAGGGCTACGGTGAAAAAGGAAATATCTTCAGTTCAAAACTGGAAAGAAGCTTTCTGAGAAACTCCTCAGTGTTCTGTTAATTCATCTCACAGAGTTACATTTTTCCCTTCAAGAAGCCTTTAGCTAAGGCGGTTCTTGTGGAATTAGCAAAGGGATATTTGGAAGCCCATCGAGGGCTATGGTGAAAAAGGAAATATCTTCCGTTCAAAACTAGTAAGAAGCTTTCTGAGAAACTGTTCTGTGTTCTGTGAATTCATCTCACAGAGTTACATCTTTCCCTTCAAGAATCCTTTCGTTATGGCTGTTCTTGTGTAATTGGCAAAGGGATATTTGCAAGCCCATAGAGGGCTATGGTGAAAAAGGAAATATCTTCCGTTCAAAACTGGAAAGAAGCTTTCTGAGAAACTGCTCTGTGTTCTTTTAATTCATCTCACAGAGTTACATCTTTCCCTTCAAGAAGCCTTTCGCTAAGCCAGTTCTTGTGGAATTGGCAAAGGGATATTTGGAAGCCCATAGAGGGCTATGGTGAAAAAGGAAATATCTTAGGTCAAAACTGGAAAGAACCATTCTGAGAAACTTCTCTGTGTTCTGTGAATTCATCTCACAGAGTTACATCTTTCCCTTCAAGAAGCCTTTCGCTAAGGCTGTTCTTGTGGAATTGGCAAAGGGATATTTGGAAGCCCATTTACGGCTATGGTGAAAAAGGAAATATCTTCCGTTCAAAACTGGAAAGAAGCTTTCTGAGAAACTCCTCTGTGTTCTGTTAATTCATCTCACAGAGTTACATCTTTCCCTTCAGGAAGCCTTTCGCTAAGGCTGTTCTTGTGGAATTGGCAAAGGGATATTTGGAAGCCCATAGAGGGCTATGGTGAAAAAGGAAATATATTCCGTTCAAAACTGGAAAGAAGCTTTCTGAGAAACTGCTCTGTGTTCTGTTAATTCATCTCACAAAGTTACATCTTTCCCATCAAGAAGAATTTCGCTAAGGCTGCTCTTGTGGAATTGGCAAAGGGATATTTGGAAGCCCATAGAGGGCTATGGTGACAAAGGAAATATCTTCCGCTGAAAACTGGAAAGAAGCTTTCTGAGAAACTGCTCTGTGTTCTGTGAATTCATCTCACAGAGTTACATCTTTCCCTTCAAGAAGCCCTTCGCTAATGCTGTTCTTGTGGAATTGGCAAAGGGATATTTGGAATCCCATAGAGGGCTATGGTGAAAAATTAAATATCCTCCTTTCAAAACTGGAAAGAAGCTTTCTGAGAAACTGCTCTGTGTTCTCCTAATTCATCTCACAGAGTTACATGTTTCCCTTCAAGAAGCCTTTCGCTAAGGCTGTTCTTGTGGAATTGGCAAAGGGATATTTGGAAGCCCATAGAAGGCTATGGTGAAAAAGGAAATGTCTTCCGTTCAAAACTGGAAAGAAGTTTTCTGAGAAACTGCTCTGTGTTTTGTGAATTCATCTCACAGAGTTACATCTTTCCCTTCAAGAAGCCTTTCGCTAAGGCTGTTCTTGTGGAATTGGCAAAGGGATATTTGGAAGCCCATAGAGGGCTATGGTGAAAAAGGAAATATCTTAGGTTCAAAACTGGAAAGAACCTTTCTGAGAAACTTCTCTGTGTTCTGTGAATTCATCTAACAGAGTTACATCTTTCCCTTCAAGAAGCTTTTCGCTAAGGCTGTTCTTGTGGAATTGGCAAAGGGATATTTGGAAGCCCATAGAGGGCTATGGTGAAAAAGGAAATATCTTCCGTTAAAACTGGAAAGAAGCTTTCTGAGAAAGTGCTCTATGTTCTGTTAATTCATCTCACAGAGTTACATATTTCCCTTTAAGAAGCCTTTCGCTAAGGCTGTTCTTGTGCAATTGGCAAAGGGATATTTGGAAGCCCGTAGAGGGCTATGGTGAAAAAGGAAATATCTTCCGTTCAAAACTGGAAAGAAGCTTTCTGAGAAACTGCTCTGTGTTCTGTTAATTCATCTCACAGAGTTACATCTTTCCCTTCAAGAAGCCTTTCGCTAAGGCGGTTCTTGTGGAATTGGCAAAGGGATATTTGGAATCCCATAGAGGGCTATGGTGGAAATGGAAATATCTTCCGTTGAAAAGTGGAAAGAAGCTTTCTGAGAAACTGCTGTGTGTTCTCTTAATTCATCTCACACAGTTACATGTTTCCCTTCAAGAAGCCTTTCGCTAAGTTTGTTCTTGTGCAGTTGGCAAAGGGATATTTGGAAGCCCATAGAGGGCTATGGTGAGAAAGGAAATATATTCCGTTCAAAACTGGAAAGAAACTTTCTGAGAAACTGCGCTGTGTTCTGTGAATTCATCTCACAGAGTTACATCTTTCCCTTCAGGAATCCTTTCGCTAAGGCTGTTCTTGTGGAATTGGCAAATGGATATTTGGAAGCCCATAGAGGGCTTTGGTGAAAAAGGAAATATCTTCCGTTCAAAACTGGAAAAAAGCTTTCTGAGAAACTGCTCTGTGTTCTGTGAATTCATCTCACAGAGTTACATCTTACCCTTCAAGAAGCCTTTCGCTAAGGCTGTTCTTGTGGAATTGGCAAAGGGATATTTGGAAGCCCATAGAGGGCTATGGTGAAAAAGGAAATATCTTCCGTTCAAAACTGGAAAGAAGCTTTCTGAGAAACTGCTCTGTGTTCTGTGAATTCATCTCACAGAGTTACATCTTTCCCTTCAAGAAGCCTTTCGCTAAGGCTGTTCTTGTGTTATTGGCATAGGGATATGTGGAAGCCCATAGATGGCTATGGTGAAAAAGGAAATATCTTCCGTTAGAACTGGAAAGAAGCTTTCTGAGAAACTGCTCTATTTTCTGTTAATTAATCTCACAGAGTTACATCTTTCCTTTCAAGAAGCCTTTCGCTAAGGCTGTTCTTGGGGAATTGGCAAAGGGATATTTTGAAGCCCATAGAGGGCTATGGTGAAAAAGGAAATATCTTCCGTTGAAAATTGGAAAGAAGCTTTCTGAGAAACTGCTCTGTGTTCTCTTAATTCATCTCACACAGTTACATGTCTCCCTTCAAGAAGCCTTTCGCTAAGTTTGTTCTTGTGGAATTGGCAAAGGGATATTTAGAAGCCCATAGAGGGCTATGGTGAAAAACGAAATTTATTCCGTTCAAAACTGGAAAGAAGCTTTCTGAGAAACTGCGCTGTGTTCTGTGAATTCATCTCACAGAGTTACATCTTCCCCTTCAGGAATCCTTTCGCTAAGGCTGTTCTTGTGGAATTGGCAAAGGGATATTTTGAAGCCCATTTAGGGCTATGGTGAAAAAGGAAATATCTTCCGTTCAAAACTGGAAAGAAGCTTTCTGAGAAACTGCTCTGTGTTCTGCTAATTCATCTCACAAAGTTACATCTTTCCCATCAAGAAGAATTTCGCTAAGGCTGTTCTTGTGGAATTGGCAAAGGGATATTTGGAAGCCCATAGAGGGCTATGGTGACAAAGGAAATATCTTCCGCTGAAAACTGGAAAGAAGCTTTCTGAGAAACTGCTCTGTGTTCTGTGAATTCATCTCACAGAGTTACATCTTTCCCTTCAAGAAGCCCTTCGCTAATGCTGTTCTTGTGGAATTGGCAAAGGGATATTTGGAATCCCATAGAGGGCTATGGTGAAAAATTAAATATCTTCCTTTCAAAACTGGAAAGAAGCTTTCTGAGAAACTGCTCTGTGTTCTCCTAATTCATCTCACAGAGTTACAGGTTTCCCTTCAGGAAGCCTTTCGCTAAGGCTGTTCTTGTGGAATTGGCAAAGGGATATTTGGAAGCCCATAGAAGGCTATGGTGAAAAAGGAAATGTCTTCCGTTCAAAACTGGAAAGAAGTTTTCTGAGAAACTGCTCTGTGTTTTGTGAATTCATCTCACAGAGTTACATCTTTCCCTTCAAGAAGCCTTTCGCTAAGGCTGTTCTTGTGGAATTGGCAAAGGGATATTTGGAAGCCCATAGAGGGCTATGGTGAAAAAGGAAATATCTTAGGTTCAAAACTGGAAAGAACCTTTCTGAGAAACTTCTCTGTGTTCTGTGAATTCATCTAACAGAGTTACATCTTTCCCTTCAAGAAGCTTTTCGCTAAGGCGGTTCTTGTGGAATTGGGAAAGGGATATTTGGAAGCCATACAGGGCTATGGTGAAAAAGGAAATATCTTCCGTTCAAAACTGGAAAGAAGCTTTCTGAGAAACTGTTCTGTGTTCCGTTAATTCATCTCACAGAGTTACATCTTTCCTTTCAAGAAGCCTTTTGCTAAGGCTGTTCTTGTGGAATTGTCAAAGGGATATTTGGAAGCCCATAGAGGGCTATGGTGAGAAAGGAAATATATTCCGTTCAAAACTGGAAAGAAGCTTTCTGAGAAACTGCGCTGTGTTCTGTGAATTCATCTCACAGAGTTACATCTTTCCCTTCAGGAATCCTTTCGCTAAGGCTGTTCTTGTGGAATTGGCAAATGGATATTTGAAAGCCCATAGAGGGCTTTGGTGAAAAAGGAAATATCTTCCGTTCAAAACTGGAAAAAAGCTTTCTGAGAAACTGCTCTGTGTTCTGTGAATTCATCTCACAGAGTTACATCTTTCCTTTCAAGAAGCCTTTCGCTAAGGCTGTTCTTGTGGAATTGTCAAAGGGATATTTGGAAGCCCATAGAGGGCTATGGTGAAAAAGGAAATATCTTCCGTTCAAAACTGGAAAGAAGCTTTCTGAGAAACTGCTCTGTGTTCTGTGAATTCATCTCACAGAGTTACATCTTTCCCTTCAAGAAGCCTTTCGCTAAGGCTGTTCTTGTGTTATTGGCATAGGGATATATGGAAGCCCATAGATGGCTATGGTGAAAAAGGAAATATCTTCCGTTAAAACTGGAAAGAAGCTTTCTGAGAAACTGCTCTATTTTCTGTTAATTAATCTCACAGAGTTACATCTTTCCCTTCAAGAAGCCTTTCGCTAAGGCTGTTCTTGGGGAATTGGCAAAGGGATATTTTGAAGCCCATAGAGGGCTATGGTGAAAAAAGAAATATCTTCCGTTGAAAATTGGAAAGAAGCTTTCTGAGAAACTGCTCTGTGTTCTCTTAATTCATCTCACACAGTTACATGTCTCCCTTCAAGAAGCCTTTCGCTAAGTTTGTTCTTGTGGAATTGGCAAAGGGATATTTAGAAGCCCATAGAGGGCTATGGTGAAAAAGGAAATTTATTCCGTTCAAAACTGGAAAGAAGCTTTCTGAGAAACTGCGCTGTGTTCTGTGAATTCATCTCACAGAGTTACATCTTCCCCTTCAGGAATCCTTTCGCTAAGGCTGTTCTTGTGGAATTGGCAAAGGGATATTTTGAAGCCCATAGAGGGCTTTGCTGAAATAGGAAATATCTTCCGTTCAAAACTGGAATAAAGCTTTCTGAGAAACTGCTCTGTGTTCTCTGAATTCATCCCACAGAGTTACATCTTTCCCTTCAAGAAGCCTTTCGCTAAGGCTGTTCTTGTGGAATGGGCAAAGGGATATTTGGAAGCCCATTTAGGGCTATGGTGAAAAAGGAAATATCTTCCGTTCAAAACTGGAAAGAACCTTTCTGAGAAACTCCTCTGTGTTCTGTTAATTCATCTCACAGAGTTACATCTTTCCCTTCAAGAAGCCATTCGCTAAGGCTGTTCTTGTGGAATTCGCAAAGGGATATTTGGAAGCCCATAGAGGGCTATGGTGAAAAAAGGAAATATATTCCGTTCAAAACTGGAAAGAAGCTTTCTGAGAAACTGCTCTGTGTTCTCTGAATTCATCTCACAGAGTTACATCTTTCCCTTCAAGAAGCCTTTCGCTAAGGCTGTTCTTGGGGAATTGGCAAAGGGATATTTGGAAACCCATAGAGGGCTATGGTGAAAAAGGAAATATATTCCGTTCAAAACTGGAAACAAGCTTTCTGAGAAACTGCTCTGTGTTCTGTTAATTCATCTCACAGAGTTACATCTTTCTCTTCAAGAAGCCTTTCGCTAAGGCTGTTCTTGTGGAATTGGCAAAGTGATATTTGGAAGCCCATAGAGGGCTATGGTGAAAAAGGAAATATCTTCCGTTCAAAACTGGAAAGAAGCTTTCTGAGAAACTGCTCTGTGTTCTGTGAATTCATCTCACAGAGTTACATCTTTCCCTTCAAGAAGCCTTTCGCTAAGGCTGTTCTTGTGGAATTGGCAAAGAGATATTTGGAAGCCCATAGAGGGCTACGGTGAAAAAGGAAATATCTTCCGTTCAAAACTGGAAAGAAGCTTTCTGAGAAACTGCTCTGTGTTCTGTGAATTCTTCTCACAGAGTTACATCTTTCCCTTCAAGAAGCCTTTCGCTAAGGCTGTTCTTGTGGAATTGGCAAAGGGATATTTGGAAGCCCATAGAGGGCTATGGTGAAAAAGGAAATATCTTCCGCTCAAAACTGGAAAGAAGCTTTCTAAGAAACTGCTCTGTGTTCTTTGAATTCATCTCACAGAGTTACATCTTTCCCTTCAAGAAGCCTTTCGATAAGGCTGTTCTTGTGGAATTGGCAAAGGGATATTTGGAAGCCCATTTACGGCTATGGTGAAAAAGAAAATATCTTCCGTTCAAAACTGGAAAGAAGCTTTCTGAGAAACTCCTCTGTGTTCTGTTAATTCATCTCACAGAGTTACATCTTTCCCTTCAGGAAGCCTTTCGCTAAGGCTGTTCTTGTGGAATTGGCAAAGGGATATTTGGAAGCCCATAGAGGGCTATGGTGAAAAAGGAAATATATTCCGTTCAAAACTGGAAAGAAGCTTTCTGAGAAACTGCTCTGTGTTCTGTGAATTCATCTCACAAAGTTACATCTTTCCCATCAAGAAGAATTTCGCTAAGGCTGTTCTTGTGGAGTTGGCAAAGGGATATTTGGAACCCCTAGAGGGCTATGGTGACAAAGGAAATATCTTCCGCTGAAAACTGGAAAGAAGCTTTCTGAGAAACTGCTCTGTGTTCCGTTAATTCATCTCACAGTGTTACATCTTTCCCTTCAAGAAGCCTTTCGCTAAGGCTGTTCTTGTGGAATTGGCAAAGGGATATTTGGAAGCCCATAGAGGGCTATGGTGAAAAAGGAAATATCTTCCGTTCAAAATTGGAAAGAATCTTTCTGAGAAACTGCTCAGTGTTCTGTGAATTCATCTCACAGAGTTACATCTTTCCCTTCAACAAGCCTTTCGCTAAGGCTGTTCTTGTGGAATTGGCAAAGGGATATTTGGAAGCCCATAGAGGGCTATGGTGAAAAAGGAAATATCTTCCGTTAAAACTGGAAAGAAGCTTTCTGAGAAACTGCTCTATGTTCTGTGAATTCATCTCACAGAGTTACATATTTCCCTTAAAGAAGCCTTTCGCTATGGCTGTTCTTGTGCAATTGGCAAAGGGATATTTGGAAGCCCATTTAGGGCTATGGTGAAAAAGGAAATATCTTCCGTTCAAAACTGGAAAGAAGCTTTCTGAGAAACTCCTTGGTGTTCTGTCAATTCATCTCACAGAGTTACATCTTTCCCTTCAAGAAGCCTTTCACTAAGGCTGTTCTTGTGGAATTGGCAAAGGGATATTTGGAAGCCCATAGAGGGCTATGGTGAAAAAAGGAAATATCTTCCGTTCAAAACTGGAAAGAAGCTTTCTGAGAAACTGCTCTGTGTTCTGTTAATTCATCTCACAGAGTTACATCTTTCTCTTCAAGAAGCCTTTCGCTAAGGCTGTTCTTGTGGAATTGGCAAAGTGATATTTGGAAGCCCATAGAGGGCTATGGTGAAAAAGGAAATATCTTCCGTTCAAAACTGGAAAGAAGCTTTCTGAGAAACTGCTCTGTGTTCTGTGAATTCATCTCACAGAGTTACATCTTTCCCTTCAAGAAGCCTTTCGCTAAGGCTGTTCTTGTGGAATTGGCAAAGGGATATTTGGAAGCCCATAGAGGACTATGGTGAAAAAGGAAATATCTTCCGCTCAAAACTGGAAAGAAGCTTTCTAAGAAACTGCTCTGTGTTCTGTGAATTCATCTCACAGAGTTACATCTTTCCCTTCAAGAAGCCTTTCGCTAAGGCTGTTCTTGTGGAATTGGCAAAGTGATATTTGGAAGCCCATTTACGGCTATGGTGAAAAAGGAAATATCTTCCGTTCAAAACTGGAAAGAAGCTTTCTGAGAAACTCCTCTGTGTTCTGTTACTTCATCTCACAGAGTTACATCTTTCCCTTCAGGAAGCCTTTCGCTAAGCCTGTTCTTGTGGAATTGACAAAGGGATATTTGGAAGCCCATAGAGTGCTATGGTGAAAAAGGAAATATATTCCGTTCAAAACTGGAAAGAAGCTTTCTGAGAAACTGCTCTGTGTTCTGTTAATTCATCTCACAAAGTTACATCTTTCCCATCAAGAAGAATTTCGCTAAGGCTGTTCTTGTGGAATTGGCAAAGGGATATTTGGAAGCCCATAGAGGGCTATGGTGACAAAGGAAATATCTTCCGCTGAAAACTGGAAAGAAGCTTTCTGAGAAACTGCTCTGTGTTCTGTGAATTCATCTCACAGAGTTACATCTTTCCCTTCAAGAAGCCCTTCGCTAATGCTGTTCTTGTGGAATTGGCAAAGGGATATTTGGAATCCCATAGAGGGCTATGGTGAAAAATTAAATATCTTCCTTTCAAAACTGGAAAGAAGCTTTCTGAGAAACTGCTCTGTGTTCTCCTAATTCATCTCACAGAGTTACAGGTTTCCCTTCAGGAAGCCTTTCGCTAAGGCTGTTCTTGTGGAATTGGCAAAGGGATATTTGGAAGCCCATAGAAGGCTATGGTGAAAAAGGAAATGTCTTCCGTTCAAAACTGGAAAGAAGTTTTCTGAGAAACTGCTCTGTGTTTTGTGAATTCATCTCACAGAGTTACATCTTTCCCTTCAAGAAGCCTTTCGCTAAGGCTGTTCTTGTGGAATTGGCAAAGGGATATTTGGAAGCCCATAGAGGGCTATGGTGAAAAAGGAAATATCTTAGGTTCAAAACTGGAAAGAACCTTTCTGAGAAACTTCTCTGTGTTCTGTGAATTCATCTAACAGAGTTACATCTTTCCCTTCAAGAAGCTTTTCGCTAAGGCGGTTCTTGTGGAATTGGGAAAGGGATATTTGGAAGCCATACAGGGCTATGGTGAAAAAGGAAATATCTTCCGTTCAAAACTGGAAAGAAGCTTTCTGAGAAACTGTTCTGTGTTCCGTTAATTCATCTCACAGAGTTACATCTTTCCTTTCAAGAAGCCTTTTGCTAAGGCTGTTCTTGTGGAATTGTCAAAGGGATATTTGGAAGCCCATAGAGGGCTATGGTGAGAAAGGAAATATATTCCGTTCAAAACTGGAAAGAAGCTTTCTGAGAAACTGCGCTGTGTTCTGTGAATTCATCTCACAGAGTTACATCTTTCCCTTCAGGAATCCTTTCGCTAAGGCTGTTCTTGTGGAATTGGCAAATGGATATTTGAAAGCCCATAGAGGGCTTTGGTGAAAAAGGAAATATCTTCCGTTCAAAACTGGAAAAAAGCTTTCTGAGAAACTGCTCTGTGTTCTGTGAATTCATCTCACAGAGTTACATCTTTCCTTTCAAGAAGCCTTTCGCTAAGGCTGTTCTTGTGGAATTGACAAAGGGATATTTGGAAGCCCATAGAGGGCTATGGTGAAAAAGGAAATATCTTCCGTTCAAAACTGGAAAGAAGCTTTCTGAGAAACTGCTCTGTGTTCTGTGAATTCATCTCACAGAGTTACATCTTTCCCTTCAAGAAGCCTTTCGCTAAGGCTGTTCTTGTGTTATTGGCATAGGGATATATGGAAGCCCATAGATGGCTATGGTGAAAAAGGAAATATCTTCCGTTAAAACTGGAAAGAAGCTTTCTGAGAAACTGCTCTATTTTCTGTTAATTAATCTCACAGAGTTACATCTTTCCCTTCAAGAAGCCTTTCGCTAAGGCTGTTCTTGGGGAATTGGCAAAGGGATATTTTGAAGCCCATAGAGGGCTATGGTGAAAAAAGAAATATCTTCCGTTGAAAATTGGAAAGAAGCTTTCTGAGAAACTGCTCTGTGTTCTCTTAATTCATCTCACACAGTTACATGTCTCCCTTCAAGAAGCCTTTCGCTAAGTTTGTTCTTGTGGAATTGGCAAAGGGATATTTAGAAGCCCATAGAGGGCTATGGTGAAAAAGGAAATTTATTCCGTTCAAAACTGGAAAGAAGCTTTCTGAGAAACTGCGCTGTGTTCTGTGAATTCATCTCACAGAGTTACATCTTCCCCTTCAGGAATCCTTTCGCTAAGGCTGTTCTTGTGGAATTGGCAAAGGGATATTTTGAAGCCCATAGAGGGCTTTGCTGAAATAGGAAATATCTTCCGTTCAAAACTGGAATAAAGCTTTCTGAGAAACTGCTCTGTGTTCTGTGAATTCATCCCACAGAGTTACATCTTTCCCTTCAAGAAGCCTTTCGCTAAGGCTGTTCTTGTGGAATGGGCAAAGGGATATTTGGAAGCCCATTTAGGGCTATGGTGAAAAAGGAAATATCTTCCGTTCAAAACTGGAAAGAACCTTTCTGAGAAACTCCTCTGTGTTCTGTTAATTCATCTCACAGAGTTACATCTTTCCCTTCAAGAAGCCATTCGCTAAGGCTGTTCTTGTGGAATTCGCAAAGGGATATTTGGAAGCCCATAGAGGGCTATGGTGAAAAAAGGAAATATATTCCGTTCAAAACTGGAAAGAAGCTTTCTGAGAAACTGCTCTGTGTTCTCTGAATTCATCTCACAGAGTTACATCTTTCCCTTCAAGAAGCCTTTCGCTAAGGCTGTTCTTGGGGAATTGGCAAAGGGATATTTGGAAACCCATAGAGGGCTATGGTGAAAAAGGAAATATATTCCGTTCAAAACTGGAAAGAAGCTTTCTGAGAAACTGCTCTGTGTTCTGTTAATTCATCTCACAGAGTTACATCTTTCTCTTCAAGAAGCCTTTCGCTAAGGCTGTTCTTGTGGAATTGGCAAAGTGATATTTGGAAGCCCATAGAGGGCTATGGTGAAAAAGGAAATATCTTCCGTTCAAAACTGGAAAGAAGCTTTCTGAGAAACTGCTCTGTGTTCTGTGAATTCATCTCACAGAGTTACATCTTTCCCTTCAAGAAGCCTTTCGCTAAGGCTGTTCTTGTGGAATTGGCAAAGAGATATTTGGAAGCCCATAGAGGGCTACGGTGAAAAAGGAAATATCTTCCGTTCAAAACTGGAAAGAAGCTTTCTGAGAAACTGCTCTGTGTTCTGTGAATTCATCTCACAGAGTTACATCTTTCCCTTCAAGAAGCCTTTCGCTAAGGCTGTTCTTGTGGAATTGGCAAAGGGATATTTGGAAGCCCATAGAGGGCTATGGTGAAAAAGGAAATATCTTCCGCTCAAAACTGGAAAGAAGCTTTCTAAGAACCTGCTCTGTGTTCTTTGAATTCATCTCACAGAGTTACATCTTTCCCTTCAAGAAGCCTTTCGATAAGGCTGTTCTTGTGGAATTGGCAAAGGGATATTTGGAAGCCCATTTACGGCTATGGTGAAAAAGAAAATATCTTCCGTTCAAAACTGGAAAGAAGCTTTCTGAGAAACTCCTCTGTGTTCTGTTAATTCATCTCACAGAGTTACATCTTTCCCTTCAGGAAGCCTTTCGCTAAGGCTGTTCTTGTGGAATTGGCAAAGGGATATTTGGAAGCCCATAGAGGGCTATGGTGAAAAAGGAAATATATTCCGTTCAAAACTGGAAAGAAGCTTTCTGAGAAACTGCTCTGTGTTCTGTGAATTCATCTCACAAAGTTACATCTTTCCCATCAAGAAGAATTTCGCTAAGGCTGTTCTTGTGGAGTTGGCAAAGGGATATTTGGAACCCCTAGAGGGCTATGGTGACAAAGGAAATATCTTCCGCTGAAAACTGGAAAGAAGCTTTCTGAGAAACTGCTCTGTGTTCCGTTAATTCATCTCACAGTGTTACATCTTTCCCTTCAAGAAGCCTTTCGCTAAGGCTGTTCTTGTGGAATTGGCAAAGGGATATTTGGAAGCCCATAGAGGGCTATGGTGAAAAAGGAAATATCTTCCGTTCAAAATTGGAAAGAATCTTTCTGAGAAACTGCTCAGTGTTCTGTGAATTCATCTCACAGAGTTACATCTTTCCCTTCAACAAGCCTTTCGCTAAGGCTGTTCTTGTGGAATTGGCAAAGGGATATTTGGAAGCCCATAGAGGGCTATGGTGAAAAAGGAAATATCTTCCGTTAAAACTGGAAAGAAGCTTTCTGAGAAACTGCTCTATGTTCTGTGAATTCATCTCACAGAGTTACATATTTCCCTTAAAGAAGCCTTTCGCTATGGCTGTTCTTGTGCAATTGGCAAAGGGATATTTGGAAGCCCATTTAGGGCTATGGTGAAAAAGGAAATATCTTCCGTTCAAAACTGGAAAGAAGCTTTCTGAGAAACTCCTTGGTGTTCTGTCAATTCATCTCACAGAGTTACATCTTTCCCTTCAAGAAGCCTTTCACTAAGGCTGTTCTTGTGGAATTGGCAAAGGGATATTTGGAAGCCCATAGAGGGCTATGGTGAAAAAAGGAAATATCTTCCGTTCAAAACTGGAAAGAAGCTTTCTGAGAAACTGCTCTGTGTTCTGTTAATTCATCTCACAGAGTTACATCTTTCTCTTCAAGAAGCCTTTCGCTAAGGCTGTTCTTGTGGAATTGGCAAAGTGATATTTGGAAGCCCATAGAGGGCTATGGTGAAAAAGGAAATATCTTCCGTTCAAAACTGGAAAGAAGCTTTCTGAGAAACTGCTCTGTGTTCTGTGAATTCATCTCACAGAGTTACATCTTTCCCTTCAAGAAGCCTTTCGCTAAGGCTGTTCTTGTGGAATTGGCAAAGGGATATTTGGAAGCCCATAGAGGACTAGGGTGAAAAAGGAAATATCTTCCGCTCAAAACTGGAAAGAAGCTTTCTAAGAAACTGCTCTGTGTTCTGTGAATTCATCTCACAGAGTTACATCTTTCCCTTCAAGAAGCCTTTCGCTAAGGCTGTTCTTGTGGAATTGGCAAAGTGATATTTGGAAGCCCATTTACGGCTATGGTGAAAAAGGAAATATCTTCCGTTCAAAACTGGAAAGAAGCTTTCTGAGAAACTCCTCTGTGTTCTGTTACTTCATCTCACAGAGTTACATCTTTCCCTTCAGGAAGCCTTTCGCTAAGCCTGTTCTTGTGGAATTGACAAAGGGATATTTGGAAGCCCATAGAGTGCTATGGTGAAAAAGGAAATATATTCCGTTCAAAACTGGAAAGAAGCTTTCTGAGAAACTGCTCTGTGTTCTGTTAATTCATCTCACAAAGTTACATCTTTCCCATCAAGAAGAATTTCGCTAAGGCTGTTCTTGTGGAATTGGCAAAGGGATATTTGGAAGCCCATAGAGGGCTATGGTGACAAAGGAAATATCTTCCGCTGAAAACTGGAAAGAAGCTTTCTGAGAAACTGCTCTGTGTTCTGTGAATTCATCTCACAGAGTTACATCTTTCCCTTCAAGAAGCCCTTCGCTAATGCTGTTCTTGTGGAATTGGCAAAGGGATATTTGGAATCCCATAGAGGACTATGGTGAAAAATTAAATATCTTCCTTTCAAAACTGGAAAGAAGCTTTCTGAGAAACTGCTCTGTGTTCTCCTAATTCATCTCACAGAGTTACATGTTTCCCTTCAAGAAGCCTTTCGCTAAGGCTGTTCTTGTGGAATTGGCAAAGGGATATTTGGAAGCCCATAGAAGGCTATGGTGAAAAAGGAAATGTCTTCCGTTCAAAACTGGAAAGAAGTTTTCTGAGAAACTGCTCTGTGTTTTGTGAATTCATCTCACAGAGTTACATCTTTCCCTTCAAGAAGCCTTTCGCTAAGGCTGTTCTTGTGGAATTGGCAAAGGGATATTTGGAAGCCCATAGAGGGCTATGGTGAAAAAGGAAATATCTTAGGTTCAAAACTGGAAAGAACCTTCCTGAGAAACTTCTCTGTGTTCTGTGAATTCATCTAACAGAGTTACATCTTTCCCTTCAAGAAGCTTTTCGCTAAGGCGGTTCTTGTGGAATTGGGAAAGGGATATTTGGAAGCCATACAGGGCTATGGTGAAAAAGGAAATATCTTCAGTTCAAAACTGGAAAGAAGCTTTCTGAGAAACTGTTCTGTGTTCCGTTAATTCATCTCACAGAGTTACATCTTTCCCTTCAAGAAGCCTTTTGCTAAGGCTGTTCTTGTGGAATTGGCAAAGGGATATTTGGAAGCCCATAGAGGGCTATGGTGAAAAAGGAAATATCTTCCGTTCAAAACTGGAAAGAAGCTTTCTGAGAAACTGCTCTGTGTTCTGTTAATTCATCTCACAGAGATACATCTTTCCCTTCAAGAAGCCTTTCGCTAAGGCTGTTCTTGTGGAATTGACAAAGGGATATTTGGAAACCCATAGAGGGCTATGGTGAAAAAGGAAATATCTTCCGCTGAAAACTGGAAAGAAGCTTTCTGAGAAACTGCTCTGTATTCCGTTAATTCATCTCACAGTGTTACATCTTTTCCGTCAAGAAGCCTTTCGCTAAGGCTGTTCTTGTGGAATTGGCAAAGGGATATTTGGAAGCCCATAGAGGGCTATGGTGAAAAAGGAAATATCTTCCGCTGAAAACTGGAAAGAAGCTTTCTGAGAAACTGCTCTGTATTCCGTTAATTCATCTCACAGTGTTACATCTTTTCCGTCAAGAAGCCTTTCGCTAAGGCTGTTCTTGTGGAATTGGCAAAGGGATATTTGGAAGCCCATAGAGGGCTATGGTGAAAAAGGAAATATCTTCCGTTAAAACTGGAAAGAAGCTTTCTGAGAAAGTGCTCTATGTTCTGTTAATTCATCTCACAGAGTTACATATTTCCCTTCAAGAAGCCTTTCGCTAAGGCTGTTCTTGTGCAATTGGCAAAGGGATATTTGGAAGCCCGTAGAGGGCTATGGTGAAAAAGGAAATATCTTCCGTTCAAAACTGGAAAGAAGCTTTCTGAGAAACTGCTCTGTGTTCTGTTAATTCATCTCACAGAGTTACATCTTTCCCTTCAAGAAGCCTTTCGCTAAGGCGGTTCTTGTGGAATTGGCAAAGGGATATTTGGAATCCCATAGAGGGCTATGGTGGAAAAGGAAATATCTTCCGTTTAAAAGTGGAAAGAAGCTTTCTGAGAAACTGCTGTGTGTTCTCTTAATTCATCTCACACAGTTACATGTTTCCCTTCAAGAAGCCTTTCGCTAAGTTTGTTCTGGTGCAAATGGCAAAGGGATATTTGGAAGCCCATAGAGGGCTATGGTGAGAAAGGAAATATATTCCGTTCAAAACTGGAAAGAAGCTTTCTGAGAAACTGCGCAGTGTTCTGTGAATTCATCTCACAGAGTTACATCTTTACCTTCAGGAATCCTTTCGCTAAGGCTGTTCTTGTGGAATTGGCAAATGGATATTTGGAAGCCCATAGAGGGCTTTGGTGAAAAAGGAAATATCTTCCGTTCAAAACTGGAAAAAAGCTTTCTGAGAAACTGCTCTGTGTTCTGTGAATTCATCTCACAGGGTTACATCTTTCCCTTCAAGAAGCCTTTCGCTAAGGCTGTTCTTGTGGAATTGGCAAAGGGATATTTGGAAGCCCATAGAGGGCTATGGTGAAAAGGGAAATATCTTCCGCTCAAAACTGGAAAGAAGCTTTCTGAGAAACTGCTCTGTGTTCTGTGAATTCATCTCACAGAGTTACATCTTTCCCTTCAAGAAGCCTTTCGCTAAGGCTGTTCTTGTGGAATTGGCAAAGGGATATTTGGAAGCCCATTTACGGCTATGGTGAAAAAGGAAATATCTTCCGTTCAAAACTGGAAAGAAGCTTTCTGAGAAACTGCTCTGTGTTCTGTGAATTCATCTCACAGAGTTACATCTTTCCCTTCAGGAAGCCTTTCGCTAAGGCTGTTCTTGTGGAATTGGCAAAGGGATATTTGGAAGCCCATAGAGGGCTATGGTGACAAAGGAAATATCTTCCGCTGAAAACTGGAAAGAAGCTTTCTGAGAAACTGCTCTGTGTTCTGTGAATTCATCTAACAGAGTTACATCTTTCCCTTCAAGAAGCCTTTCGCTAAGGCTGTTCTTGTGGAATTGGCAAAGGGATATTTGGAAGCCCATAGAGGGCTATGGTGAAAAATTAAATATCTTCTGTTCAAAACTGGAAAGAAGCTTTCTGAGAAACTGCTCTGTGTTTTGTGAATTCATCTCACAGAGTTACATCTTTCCCTTCAAGAAGCCTTTCGCTAAGCCTGTTCTTGTGGAATTGGCAAAGGGATATTTGGAAGCCCATTGAGGGCTATGGTGAAAAAGGAAATATATTCCGTTCAATACTGGAGAGAAGCTTTCTGAGAAACTGCTCTGTGTTCTGTTAATTCATCTCACAAAGTTACATCTTTCCCATCAAGAAGAATTTCGCTAAGGCTGTTCTTGTGGAATTGGCAAAGGGATATTTGGAAGCCCATAGAGGGCTATGGTGACAAAGGAAATATCTTCCGCTGAAAACTGGAAAGAAGCTTTCTGAGAAACTGCTCTGTGTTCTGTGAATTCATCTCACAGAGTTACATCTTTCCCTTCAAGAAGCCCTTCGCTAATGCTGTTCTTGTGGAATTGGCAAAGGGATATTTGGAAGCCCATAGAGGGCTATGGTGAAAAATTAAATATCTTCCTTTCAAAACTGGAAAGAAGCTTTCTGAGAAACTGCACTGTGTTCTCCTAATTCATCTCGCAGAGTTACATGTTTCCCTTCAAGAAGCCTTTCGCTAAGGCTGTTCTTGTGGAATTGGCAAAGGGATATTTGGAAGCCCATTTACGGCTATGGTGAAAAAGGAAATGTCTTCCGTTCAAAACTGGAAAGAAGTTTTCTGAGAAACTGCTCTGTGTTTTGTGAATTCATCTCACAGAGTTACATCTTTCCCTTCAAGAAGTCTTTCGCTAAGGCTGTTCTTGTGGAATTGGCAAAGGGATATTTGGAAGCCCATAGAGGGCTATGGTGAAAAAGGAAATATCTTAGGTTCAAAACTGGAAAGAACCTTTCTGAGAAACTTCTCTGTGTTCTGTGAATTCATCTAACAGAGTTACATCTTTCCCGTCAAGAAGCTTTTCGCTAAGGCGGTTCTTGTGGAATTGGGAAAGGGATATTTGGAAGCCATACAGGGCTATGGTGAAAAAGGAAATATCTTCCGTTGAAAACTGGAAAGAAGCTTTCTGAGAAACTGCGCTGTGTTCTGTGAATTCATCTCACAGAGTTACATCTTTCCCTTCAGGAATCCTATCGCTAAGGCTGTTCTTGTGGAATTGGCAAATGGATATTTGGAAGCCCATAGAGGGCTTTGGTGAAAAAGGAAATATCTTCCGTTCAAAACTGGAAAAAAGCTTTCTGAGAAACTGCTCTGTGTTCTGTGAATTCATCTCACAGAGTTACATCTTTCCCTTCAAGAAGCCTTTCGCTAAGGCTGTTCTTGTGGAATTGGTAAAGGGATATTTGGAAGCCCATAGAGGGCTATGGTGAAAAAGGAAATATCTTCCGTTCAAAACTGGAAAGAAGCTTTCTGAGAAACTGCTCTGTGTTCTGTGAATTCATCTCACAGAGTTACATCTTTGCCTTCAAGAAGCCTTTCGCTAAGGCTGTTCTTGTGTTATTGGCATAGAGATATATGGAAGCCCATAGAGGGCTATGGTGAAAAAGGAAATATCTTCCGTTAAAACGGAAAGAAGCTTTCTGAGAAACTGCTCTATTTTCTGTTAATTAATCTCACAGAGTTACATCTTTCCCTTCAAGAAGCCTTTCGCTAAGGCTGTTCTTGGGGAATTGGGAAAGGGATATTTTGAAGCCCATAGAGGGCTATGGTGAAAAAGGAAATATCTTCCGTTGAAAATTGGAAAGAAGCTTTCTGAGAAACTGCTCTGTGTTCTGTGAATTCATCCCACAGAGTTACATCTTTCCCTTCAAGAAGCCTTTCGCTAAGGCTGTTCTTGTGGAATTGGCAAGGGGATATTTGGAAGCCCGTAGAGGGCTATGGTGAAAAAGGAAATATCTTCCGTTCAAAACTGGAAAGAAGCTTTCTGAGAAACTGCTCTGTGTTCTGTTAATTCATCTCACAGAGTTACATCTTTCCCTTCAAGAAGCCTTTCGCTAAGGCTTTTCTTGTGGAATTGGCAAAGGGATATTTGGAATCCCATAGAGGGCTATGGTGAAAAAGGAAATATCTTCCGTTGAAAATTGGAAAGAAGCTTTCGGAGAAACTGCTCTGTGTTCTCTTAATTCATCTCACACAGTTACATGTTTCCCTTCAAGAAGCCTTTCGCTAAGTTTGTTCTTGTGGAATTGGCAAAGGGATATTTGGAAGCCCATAGAGGGCTATGGTGAAAAAGGAAATATATTCCGTTCAAAACTGGAAAGAAGCTTTCTGAAAACTGCGCTGTGTTCTGTGAATTCATCTCACAGAGTTACATCTTTCCCTTCAGGAATACTTTCGCTAAGGCTGTTCTTGTGGAATTGGCAAATGGATATTTGGAAGCCCATAGAAGTCTTTGGTGAAAAAGAAAATATCTTCCTTTCAAAACTGCAAAAAAGCTTTCTGAGAAAATGCTCTGTGTTCTGTGAATTCAGCTCACAGAGTTACATATTTCCATTCAAGAAGCCTTTCGCTAAGGCTGTTCTTGTGGAATTGGCAAAGGGATATTTGGAAGCCCATAGAGGGCTATGGTGAAAAAGGAAATATCTTCCGTTCAAAACAGGAAAGAAGCTTTCTGAGAAACTGCTCTGTGTTCTGTGAATTCATCTCACAGAGTTACATCTTTCGCTTCAAGCAGCCTTTCGCTAAGGCTGTTCTTGTGGAATTGGCAAAGCGATATTTGGAAGCCCATAGAGGGCTATGGTGAAAAATTAAATATCTTCCGTTCAAAACTGGAACGAAGCTTTCTGAGAAACTGCTCTGTGTTCTCTGAATTCATCTCACAGAGTTACATCTTTCCCTTCAAGAAGCCTTTCGCTAAGGCTGTTCTTGGGGAATTGGCAAAGGGATATTTGGAAGCCCATAGAGGGCTATGGTGAAAAAGGAAATATCTTCCGTTCAAAACTGGAAAGTAGCTTTCTGAGAAACTGCTCTGTGTTCTGTTAATTCATCTCACAGAGTTTCATCTTTCCCTTCAAGAAGCCTTTCGCTAAGGCTGTTCTTGTGCAATTGGCAAAGGGATATTTGGAAGCCCGTAGAGGGCTATGGTGAAAAAGGAAATATCTTCCGTTCAAAACTGGAAAGAAGCTTTCTGAGAAACTGCTCTGTGTTCTGTTAATTCATCTCACAGAGTTACATCTTTCCCTTCAAGAAGCCTTTCGCTAAGGCGGTTCTTGTGGAATTGGCAAAGGGATATTTGGAATCCCTTAGAGGGCTATGGTGAAAAAGGAAATATCTTCCGTTGAAAACTGGAAAGAAGCTTTCTGACAAACTGCTGTGTGTTCTCTTAATTCATCTCACACAGTTACATGTTTCCCTTCAAGAAGCCTTTCGCTAAGTTTGTTCTTGTGGAATTGGCAAAGGGATATTTGGTAGCCCATAGAGGGCTATGGTGAAAAAGGAAATGTCTTCCGTTCAAAACTGGAAAGAAGTTTTCTGAGAAACTGCTCTGTGTTTTGTGAATTCATCTCACAGAGTTACATCTTTCCCTTCAAGAAGCCTTTCGCTAAGCCTGTTCTTGTGGAATTGGCAAAGGGATATTTGGAAGCCCATAGAGGGCTACGGTGAAAAATTAAATATCTTCCGTACAAAACTGGAAAGAAGCTTTCTGAGAAACTGCTCTGTGTTCTCCTAATTCATCTCACAGAGTTACATGTTTCCCTTCAAGAAGCCATTCGCTAAGGCTGTTCTTGTGGAATTGGCAAACGGATATTTGGAAGCCCATAGAAGGCTATGGTGAAAAAGGAAATGTCTTCCGTTCAAAACTGGAAAGAAGTTTTCTGAGAAACTGCTCTGTGTTTTGTGAATTCATCTCACAGAGTTACATCTTTCCCTTCAAGAAGCCTTTCGCTAAGGCTGTTCTTGTGGAATTGGCAAAGGGATATTTGGAAGCCCATAGAGGGCTATGGTGAAAAAGGAAATATCTTAGGTTCAAAACTGGAAAGAACCTTCCTGAGAAACTTCTCTGTGTTCTGTGAATTCATCTAACAGAGTTACATCTTTCAATTCAAGAAGCTTTTCGCTAAGGCGGTTCTTGTGGAATTGGGAAAGGGATATTTGGAAGCCATACAGGGCTATGGTGAAAAAGGAAATATCTTCCGTTCAAAACTGGAAAGAAGCTTTCTGAGAAACTGTTCTGTGTTCCGTTAATTCATCTCACAGAGTTACATCTTTCCCTTCAAGAAGCCTTTTGCTAAGGCTGTTCTTGTGGAATTGGCAAAGGGATATTTGGAAGCCCATAGAGGGCTATGGTGAAAAAGGAAATATCTTCCGTTCAAAACTGGAAAGAAGCTTTCTGAGAAACTGCTCTGTGTTCTGTTAATTCATCTCACAGAGATACATCTTTCCCTTCAAGAAGCCTTTCGCTAAGGCTGTTCTTGTGGAATTGGCAAAGGGTTATTTGGAAACCCGTAGAGGGCTATGGTGAAAAAGGAAATATCTTCCGCTGAAAACTGGAAAGAAGCTTTCTGAGAAACTGCTCTGTATTCCGTTAATTCATCTCACAGTGTTACATCTTTCCCGTCAAGAAGCCTTTCGCTAAGGCTGTTCTTGTGGAATTGGCAAAGGGATATTTGGAAGCCCATAGAGGGCTATGGTGAAAAAAGAAATATCTTCCGTTAAAACTGGAAAGAAGCTTTCTGAGAAAGTGCTCTATGTTCTGTTAATTCATCTCACAGAGTTACATATTTCCCTTCAAGAAGCCTTTCGCTAAGGCTGTTCTTGTGCAATTGGCAAAGGGATATTTGGAAGCCCGTAGAGGGCTATGGTGAAAAAGGAAATATCTTCCGTTCAAAACTGGAAAGAAGCTTTCTGAGAAACTGCTCTGTGTTCTGTTAATTCATCTCACAGAGTTACATCTTTCCCTTCAAGAAGCCTTTCGCTAAGGCGGTTCTTGTGGAATTGGCAAAGGGATATTTGGAATCCCATAGAGGGCTATGGTGGAAAAGGAAATATCTTCCGTTGAAAAGTGGAAAGAAGCTTTATGAGAAACTGCTGTGTGTTCTCTTAATTCATCTCACACAGTTACATGTTTCCCTTCAAGAAGCCTTTCGCTAAGTTTGTTCTTGTGCAAATGGCAAAGGGATATTTGGAAGCCCATAGAGGGCTATGGTGAGAAAGGAAATATATTCCGTTCAAAACTGGAAAGAAGCTTTCTGAGAAACTGCGCAGTGTTCTGTGAATTCATCTCACAGAGTTACATCTTTCCCTTCAGGAATCCTTTCGCTAAGGCTGTTCTTGTGGAATTGGCAAATGGATATTTGGAAGCCCATAGAGGGCTTTGGTGAAAAAGGAAATATCTTCCGTTCAAAACTGGAAAAAAGCTTTCTGAGAAACTGCTCTGTGTTCTGTGAATTCATCTCACAGGGTTACATCTTTCCCTTCAAGAAGCCTTTCGCTAAGGCTGTTCTTGTGGAATTGGCAAAGGGATATTTGGAAGCCCATAGAGGGCTATGGTGAAAAAGGAAATATCTTCCGTTCAAAACTGGAAAGAAGCTTTCTGAGAAACTGCTCTGTGTTCTGTGAATTCATCTCACAGAGTTACATCTTTCCCTTCAAGAAGCCTTTCACTAAGGCTGTTCTTGTGTTATTGGCATAGGGATATATGGAAGCCCATAGATGGCTATGGTGAAAAAGGAAATATCTTCCGTTAAAACTGGAAAGAAGCTTTCTGAGAAACTGCTCTATTTTCTGTTAATTAATCTCACAGAGTTACATCTTTCCCTTCAAGAAGCCTTTCGCTAGGGCTGTTCTTGGGGAATTGGCAAAGGGATATTTTGAAGCCCATAGAGGGCTATGGTGAAAAAGGAAATATCTTCCGTTGAAAATTGGAAAGAAGCTTTCTGAGAAACTGCTCTGTGTTCTCTTAATTCATCTCACACAGTTACATGTCTCCCTTCAAGAAGCCTTTCGCTAAGTTCGTTCTTGTGGAATTGGCAAAGGGATATTTAGAAGCCCATAGAGGGCTATGGTGAAAAAGGAAATTTATTCCGTTCAAAACTGGAAAGAAGCTTTCTGAGAAACTGCGCTGTGTTCTGTGAATTCATCTCATAGAGTTACATCTTCCCCTTCAGGAATCCTTTCGCTAAGGCTGTTCTTGTGGAATTGGCAAAGGGATATTTTGAAGCCCATAGAGGGCTTTGCTGAAATAGGAAATATCTTCCGTTCAAAACTGGAATAAAGCTTTCTGAGAAACTGCTCTGTGTTCTGTGAATTCATCCCACAGAGTTACATCTTTCCCTTCAAGAAGCCTTTCGCTAAGGCTGTTCTTGTGGAATTGGCAAAGGGATATTTGGAAGCCCATTTAGGGCTATGGTGAAAAAGCAAATATCTTCCGTTCAAAACTGGAAAGAAGCTTTCTGAGAAACTCCTCTGTGTTCTGTTAATTCATCTCACAGAGTTACATCTTTCCCTTCAAGAAGCCATTCGCTAAGGCTGTTCTTGTGGAATTGGCAAAGGGATATTTGGAAGCCCATAGAGGGCTATGGTGAAAAAAGGAAATATATTCCGTTCAGAACTGGAAAGAAGCTTTCTGAGAAACTGCTCTGTGTTCTCTGAATTCATCTCACAGAGTTACATCTTTCCCTTCAAGAAGCCTTTCGCTAAGGCTGTTCTTGGGGAATTGGCAAAGGGATATTTGGAAACCCATAGAGGCCTATGGTGAAAAAGGAAATATATTCCGTTCAAAACTGGAAAGAAGCTTTCTGAGAAACTGCTCTGTGTTCTGTTAATTCATCTCACAGAGTTACATCTTTCCCTTCAAGAAGCCTTTCGCTAAGGCTGTTCTTGTGGAATTGGCAAAGTGATATTTGGAAGCCCATAGAGGGCTACGGTGAAAAAGGAAATATCTTCCGTTCAAAACTGGAAAGAAGCTTTCTGAGAAACTGCTCTGTGTTCTGTGAATTCATCTCACAGAGTTACATCTTTCCCTTCAAGAAGCCTTTCGCTAAGGCTGTTCTTGTTCAATTGGCAAAGGGATATTTGGAAGCCCATAGAGGGCTATGGTGAAAAAGGAAATATCTTCCGCTCAAAACTGGAAAGAAGCTTTCTAAGAAACTGCTCTGTGTTCTGTGAATTCATCTCACAGAGTTACATCTTTCCCTTCAAGAAGCCTTTCGCTAAGGCTGTTCTTGTGGAATTGGCAAAGGGATATTTGGAAGCCCATTTACGGCTATGGTGAAAAAGGAAATATCTTCCGTTCCAAACTTGAAAGAAGCTTTCTGAGAAACTGCTCTGTGTTCTGTGAATTCATCTCACAGAGTTACATCTTTCCCTTCAGGAAGCCTTTCGCTAAGGCTGTTGTTGTGGAATTGGCAAAGGGATATTTGGAAGCCCATAGAGGGCTATGGTGTAAAAGGAAATATATTCCGTTCAAAACTGGAAAGAAGCTTTCTGAGAAACTGCTCTGTGTTCTGTGAATTCATCTCACAAAGTTACATCTTTCCCATCAAGAAGAATTTCGCTAAGGCTGTTCTTGTGGAGTTGGCAAAGGGATATTTGGAAGCCCATAGAGGGCTATGGTGACAAAGGAAATATCTTCCGCTGAAAACTGGAAAGAAGCTTTCTGAGAAACTACTCTGTGTTCTGTGAATTCATCTCACAGAGTTACATCTTTCCCTTCAAGAAGCCTTTCGCTAAGGCTGTTCTTGTGGAATTGGCAAAGGGATATTTGGAAGCCCATAGAGGGCTATGGTGAAAAATTAAATATCTTCTGTTCAAAACTGGAAAGAAGCTTTCTGAGAAACTGCTCTGTGTTTTGTGAATTCATCTCACAGAGTTACATCTTTCCCTTCAAGAAGCCTTTCGCTAAGCCTGTTCTTGTGGAATTGGCAAAGGGATATTTGGAAGCCCATTGAGGGCTATGGTGAAAAAGGAAATATATTCCGTTCAATACTGGAAAGAAGCTTTCTGAGAAACTGCTCTGTGTTCTGTTAATTCATCTCACAAAGTTACATCTTTCCCATCAAGAAGAATTTCGCTAAGGCTGTTCTTGTGGAATTGGCAAAGGGATATTTGGAAGCCCATAGAGGGCTATGGTGACAAAGGAAATATCTTCCGCTGAAAACTGGAAAGAAGCTTTCTGAGAAACTGCTCTGTGTTCTGTGAATTCATCTCACAGAGTTACATCTTTGCCTTCAAGAAGCCTTTCGCTAAGACTGTTCTTGTGTTATTGGCATAGGGATATATGGAAGCCCATAGATGGCTATGGTGAAAAAGGAAATATCTTCCGTTAAAACTGGAAAGAAGCTTTCTGAGAAACTGCTCTATTTTCTGTTAATTAATCTCACAGAGTTACATCTTTCCCTTCAAGAAGCCTTTCGCTAAGGCTGTTCTTGGGGAATTGGCAAAGGGATATTTTGAAGCCCATAGAGGGCTATGGTGAAAAAGGAAATATCTTCCGTTGAAAATTGGAAAGAAGCTTTCTGAGAAACTGCTCTGTGTTCTGTGAATTCATCCCACAGAGTTACATCTTTCCCTTCAAGAAGCCTTTCGCTAAGGCTGTTCTTGTGGAATTGGCAAGGGGATATTTGGAAGCCCGTAGAGGGCTATGGTGAAAAAGGAAATATCTTCCGTTCAAAACTGGAAAGAAGCTTTCTGAGAAACTGCTCTGTGTTCTGTTAATTCATCTCACAGAGTTACATCTTTCCCTTCAAGAAGCCTTTCGCTAAGGCTTTTCTTGTGGAATTGGCAAAGGGATATTTGGAATCCCATAGAGGGCTATGGTGAAAAAGGAAATATCTTCCGTTGAAAATTGGAAAGAAGCTTTCGGAGAAACTGCTCTGTGTTCTCTTAATTCATCTCACACAGTTACATGTTTCCCTTCAAGAAGCCTTTCGCTAAGTTTGTTCTTGTGGAATTGGCAAAGGGATATTTGGAAGCCCATAGAGGGCTATGGTGAAAAAGGAAATATATTCCGTTCAAAACTGGAAAGAAGCTTTCTGAAAACTGCGCTGTGTTCTGTGAATTCATCTCACAGAGTTACATCTTTCCCTTCAGGAATCCTTTCGCTAAGGCTGTTCTTGTGGAATTGGCAAATGGATATTTGGAAGCCCATAGAAGTCTTTGGTGAAAAAGAAAATATCTTCCTTTCAAAACTGCTAAAAAGCTTTCTGAGAAAATGCTCTGTGTTCTGTGAATTCAGCTCACAGAGTTACATATTTCCATTCAAGAAGCCTTTCGCTAAGGCTGTTCTTGTGGAATTGGCAAAGGGATATTTGGAAGCCCATAGAGGGCTATGGTGAAAAAGGAAATATCTTCCGTTCAAAACAGGAAAGAAGCTTTCTGAGAAACTGCTCTGTGTTCTGTGAATTCATCTCACAGAGTTACATCTTTCGCTTCAAGAAGCCTTTCGCTAAGGCTGTTCTTGTGGAATTGGCAAAGCGATATTTGGAAGCCCATAGAGAGCTATGGTGAAAAATTAAATACCTTCCGTTCAAAACTGGAACGAAGCTTTCTGAGAAACTGCTCTGTGTTCTCTGAATTCATCTCACAGAGTTACATCTTTCCCTTCAAGAAGCCTTTCGCTAAGGCTGTTCTTGGGGAATTGGCAAAGGGATATTTGGAAGCCCATAGAGGGCTATGGTGAAAAAGGAAATATCTTCCGTTCAAAACTGGAAAGTAGCTTTCTGAGAAACTGCTCTGTGTTCTGTTAATTCATCTCACAGAGTTTCATCTTTCCCTTCAAGAAGCCTTTCGCTAAGGCTGTTCTTGTGGAATTGGCAAAGTGATATTTGGAAGCCCATAGAGGGCTACGGTGAAAAAGGAAATATCTTCCGTTCAAAACTGGAAAGAAGCTTTCTGAGAAACTGCTCTATGTTCTGTTAATTCATCTCACAGAGTTACATATTTCCCTACAAGAAGCCTTTCGCTAAGGCTGTTCTTGTGCAATTGGCAAAGGGATATTTGGAAGCCCGTAGAGGGCTATGGTGAAAAAGGAAATATCTTCCGTTCAAAACTGGAAAGAAGCTTTCTGAGAAACTGCTCTGTGTTCTGTTAATTCATCTCACAGAGTTACATCTTTCCCTTCAAGAAGCCTTTCGCTAAGGCGGTTCTTGTGGAATTGGCAAAGGGATATTTGGAATCCCTTAGAGGGCTATGGTGAAAAAGGAAATATCTTCCGTTGAAAATTGGAAAGAAGCTTTCTGACAAACTGCTGTGTGTTCTCTTAATTCATCTCACACAGTTACATGTTTCCCTTCAAGAAGCCTTTCGCTAAGTTTGTTCTTGTGGAATTGGCAAAGGGATATTTGGAAGCCCATAGAGGGCTATGTTGAAAAAGGAAATATATTCCGTTCAAAACTGGAAAGAAGCTTTCTGAGAAACTGCGCTGTGTTCTGTGAATTCATCTCACAGAGTTACATCTTTCCTTTCAGGAATCCTTTCGCTAAGGCTGTTCTTGTGGAATTGGCAAATGGATATTTGGAAGCCCATAGAGGGCTTTGGTGAAAAAGGAAATATCTTCCGTTCAAAACTGGAAAAAAGCTTTCTGAGAAACTGCTCTGTGTTCTGCGAATTCATCTCACAGAGTTTCATCTTTCCCTTCAAGAAGCCTTTCGCTCAGGCTGTTCTTGTGGAATTGGCAAAGGGATATTTGGAAGCCCATAGAGGGCTATGGTGAAAAAGGAAATATATTCCGTTCAAAACTGGAAAGAAGCTTTCTGAGAAACTGCTCTGTGTTCTGTTAATTCATCTCACAAAGTTACATCTTTCCCATCAAGAAGAATTTCGCTAAGGCTGTTCTTGTGGAATTGGCAATGGGATATTTGGAAGCCCATAGAGGGCTATGGTGACAAAGGAAATATCTTCCGCTGAAAACTGGAAAGAAGCTTTCTGAGAAACTGCTCTGTGTTCTGTGAATTCATCTCACAGAGTTACATCTTTCCCTTCAAGAAGCCTTTCGCTAAGCCTCTTCTTGTGGAATTGGCAAAGGGATATTTGGAAGCCCATAGAGGGCTATGGTGAAAAATTAAATATCTTCCGTTCAAAACTGGAAAGAAGCTTTCTGAGAAACTGCTCTGTGTTCTCCTAATTCATCTCACAGGGTTACATGTTTCCCTTCAAGAAGCCTTTCGCTAAGGCTGTTCTTGTGGAATTGGCAAAGGGATATTTGGAAGCCCATAGAAGGCTATGCTGAAAAAGGAAATGTCTTCCATTCAAAACTGGAAAGAAGTTTTCTGAGAAACTGCTCTGTGTTTTCTGAATTCATCTCACAGAGTTACATCTTTCCCTTCAAGAAGCCTTTCGCTAAGCCTGTTCTTGTGGAATTGGCAAAGGGATATTTGGAAGCCCATAGAGGACTACGGTGAAAAAGGAAATATCTTAAGTTCAAAACTGGAAAGAAGCTTTCTGAGAAACTGCTCTGTGTTCTGTGAATTCATCTCACAGAGTTACATCTTTCCCTTCAAGAAGCCTTTCGCTAAGGCTGTTCTTGTGGAATTGGCAAAGGGATATTTGGAAGCCCATAGAGGGCTATGGTGAAAAAGGAAATATCTTCCGCTCAAAACTGGAAAGAAGCTTTCTAAGAAACTGCTCTGTGTTCTGTGAATTCATCTCACAGAGTTACATCTTTCCCTTCAAGAAGCCTTTCGCTAAGGCTGTTGTTGTGGAATTGGCAAAGGGATATTTGGAAGCCCATTTACGGCTATGGTGAAAAAGGAAATATCTTCCGTTCAAAACTGGAAAGAAGCTTTCTGAGAAACTCCTCTGTGTTCTGTTAATTCATCTCACAGAGTTACATCTTTCCCTTCAGGAAGAATTTCGCTAAGGCTGCTCTTGTGGAATTGGCAAAGGGATATTTGGAAGACCATAGAGGGCTATGGTGAAAAAGGAAATATCTTCCGTTCAAAACAGGAAAGAAGCTTTCTGAGAAACTGCTCTGTGTTCTGTGAATTCATCTCACAGAGTTACATCTTTCCGTTCAAGAAGCCTTTCGCTAAGGCTGTTCTTGTGGAATTGGCAAAGGGATATTTGGAAGCCCATAGAGGGCTATGGTGAAACAGGAAATATCTTCCGTTCAAAACTGGAAAGAAGCTTTCTGAGAAACTGCTCTGTGTTCTCTGAATTCATCTCACAGAGTTACATCTTTCCCTTCAAGAAGCCTTTCGCTAAGGCTGTTCTTGTGGAATTGGGAAAGGGATATTTGGAAGCCCGTAGAGGGCTATTTCGAAAAAGGAAATATCTTCCGTTCAAAACAGGAAAGAAGCTTTCTGGGAAACTGCTCTGTGTTCTGTGAATTCATCTCACAGAGTTACATCTTTCCCTTCAAGAAGCCTTTCGCTAAGGCTGTTCTTTTGGAATTGGCAAAGGGATATTTGGAAGCCCATAGTGGGCTATGTTGAAAAAGGAAATATCTTCCGCTGAAAACTGGAAAGAAGATTTTTCAGAAACTGCTCTGTGTTCCGTTAATTCATCTCACAGTGTTACATCTTTCCCTTCAAGAAGCCTTTCGCTAAGGCTGTTCTTGTAGAATTGGCAAAGGGAAATTTGGAAGCCCATAGAGGGCTATGGTGAAAAAGGAAATATCTTCCGTTCAAAACTGGAAAGAAGCTTTCTGAGAAACTGCTCTGTGTTCTGTTACTTCATGCTACAGAGTTACATCTTTCCCTTCAAGAAGCCTTTCGCTAAGGCTGTTCTTGTGGAATTGGCAAAGGGATATTTGGAAGCCCATAGAGGGCTATGGTGAAAAAGGAAATGTCTTCCATTCAAAACTGGAAAGAAGTTTTCTGAGAAAATGCTCTGTGTTTTGTGAATTCATCTCACAGAGTTACATCTTTCCCTTCAAGAAGCCTTTCGCTAAGCCTGTTCTTGTGGAATTGGCAAAGGGATATTTGGAAGCCCATAGAGGGCTATGGTGAAAAAGGAAATATCTTAGGTTCAAAACTGGAAAGAACCTTTCTGAGAAACTTCTCTGTGTTCTGTGAATTCATCTCACAGAGTTACATCTTTCCCTTCAAGAAGCCTTTCGCTAAGGCGGTTCTTGTGGAATTGGGAAAGGGATATTTGGAAGACCATAGTGGGCTATGGTGATAAAGGAAATATCTTCCGTTCAAAATTGGAAAGAAGCTTCCTGAGAAACTGCTCTGTGTTCTCTGAATTCATCTCACAGAGTTACATCTTTCCCTTCAAGAAGCCTTTCGCTAAGTCTGTTCTTGTGGAATTGGCGAAGGGATATTTGGAAGCCCATAGAGGGCTATGGTGAGAAAGGAAATATCTTCTATTCAAAACTGGAAAGAAGCTTTCTGAGAAACTGCTCTGTGTTCCGTTAATTCATCTCACAGAGTTACATCTTTCCCTTCAAGAAGCCTTTTGCTAAGGCTGTTCTTGTGGAATTGGCTAAGGGATATTTGGAAGCCCATAGAGGGCTATGGAGAAAAAGGAAATATCTTCCGTTCAAAACTGGAAAGAAGCTTTCTGAGAAACTGGTCTGTGTTCTGTTAAGTTTTCTCACAGAGTTACATCTTTCCCTTCAAGAAGCCTTTCGCTAAGGCTGTTCTTGTGCAATTGGGAAAGGGATATTTGGAAGCCCATAGAGGGCTATGGTGAAAAAGGAAATATCTTTTGTTCAAAACTGGAAAGAATCTTTCTGAGAAACTGCTCTGTGTTCTGTTAATTCATCTCACAGAGTTACATCTTTCCCTTCAAGAAGCCTTTCGCTAAGGGTGTTCTTGTGGAATTGGCAAAGGGATATTTGGAAGCCCTTAGAGGGCTATGGTGAAAAAGGAAATATCTTCCGTTCAAAACTGGAAAGAAGCTTTCTGAGAAACTTCTCTGTGTTCTGTGACTTCTTCTCACAGAGTTACATCTTTCCCTTCAAGAAGCCTCTCGCTAAGGCTGTTCTTGTGGCATTGGCAAAGGGGTATTTGGAAGCCCATAGAGGGCTATGGTGAAAAAGGAAATATCTTAGGTTCAAAACTGGAAAGAACCTTTCTGAGAAACTTCTCTGTGTTCTGTGAATTCATCTCACAGAGTTACATCTTTCCCTTCAAGAAGCCTTTCGCTAAGGCGGTTCTTGTGGAATTGGGACAGGGATATTTTGAAGCCCATAGAGGGCTATGGTGAAAAAGTAAATATCTTCCGTTCAAAACTGGAAAGAAGCTTTCTAAGAAACTGCTCTGTGTTCTGTGAATTCATCCCACAGAGTTACATCTTTCCCTTCAAGAAGCCTTTCCCTAAGGCTGTTCTTGTGGAATTGGCAAAGGGATATTTGGAAGCCCATAGAGGGCTACGGTGAAAAAGGAAATATCTTCCGTTCAAAACTGGAAAGAAGCTTTCTGAGAAACTGCTCTGTGTTCCGTTAATTCATCTCACAGAGTTACATCTTTCCCTTCAAGAAGCCTTTCGCTAAGGCTGTTCTTGTGGAATTGGCAAAGGGATATTTGGAAGCCCGTAGAGGGCTATGGTGAAAACGGAAATATCTTCCGATGAAAACTGGAAAGAAGCTTTCTGAGAAACTGCTCTGTGTTCCGTTAATTCATCTCACAGTGTTACATCTTTCCCTTCAAGAAGCCTTTCGCTAAGGCTGTCCTTGTGGAATTGGCAAAGGGATATTTGGAAGCCCATAGAGGGCTATGGTGAAAAAGGAAATATCTTCCGCTGAAAACTGGAAAGAAGCTTTCTGAGAAAGTGCTCTCTGTTCTGTGAATTCAACTCACAGAGTTACATGTTTCCCTTCAAGAAGCCTTTCGCTAAGGCTGTTCTTGTGGAATTGGCAAAGGGATATTTGGAAGCCCATAGAGGGCTATGGTGAAAATGGAAATATCTTCCGTTCAAAACCGGAGAGAAGCTTTCTGAGACACTGCTCAGTGTTCCGTTAATTCATCTCACAGAGTTACATCTTTCCCTTCAAGAAGCCTTTCGCTAAGGCTGTTCTTGTGGAATTGGCAAAGGGATATTTGGAAGCCCATAGAGGGCTATGGTGAAAAAGGAAATATCTTCCGTTCAAAACAGGAAAGAAGCTTTCTGGGAAACTGCTCTGTGTTCTGTGAATTCATCTCACAGATTTACATCTTTCCCTTCAAGAAGCCTTTCGCTAAGGCTGTTCTTGTGGAATTGGCAAAGGGATATTTGGAAGCCCATAGAGGGCTATGCTGAAAAAGGAAATATCTTCCGCTGAAAACTGGAAAGAAGATTTTTCAGAAACTGCTCTGTGTTCCGTTAATTCATCTCACAGAGTTACATCTTTCCCTTCAAGAAGCCTTTCGCTAAGGCTGTTCTTGTGGAATTGGCAAAGGGATATTTGGAAGCCCATAGAGGGCTATGGTGAAAAAGGAAATATGGTCCGTTGAAAACTGGAAAGTAGTTTTCTGAGAAACTGCTCTGTGTTCTGTTAATTCATCTCACAGAGTTACATCTTTCCCTTCAAGAAGCCTTTCGCTAAGGCTGTTCTTGTGGAATTGGCAACTGGATATTTGGAAGCCCGTAGAGGGCTATGGTGAAAAAGGAAATATCTTCCGCTGAAAACTGGAAAGAAGCTTTCTGAGAAACTGCTCTGTGTCCCGTTAATTCATCTCACTGTGTTACATCTTTCCCTTCAAGAAGCTTTTCGCTAAGGCTGTTCTTCTGGAATTGGCAAAGGGTTATTTGGAAGCCCATAGAGGGCTATGGTGAAAAAGGAAATATCTTCCGTTCAAAAGTGGAAAGAAGCTTTCTGAGAAACTGTTCTGTGTTCTGTGAATTCATCTCACAGAGTTACATCTTTCCCTTCAAGAAGCCTTTCGCTAAGCCTGTTCTTGTGGAATTGGCAAAGGGATATTTGGAAGCCCATAGAAGGCTATGGTGAAAAAGGAAATATCTTCCGTTCAAACTGGAAAGAAGCTTTCTGAGAAACTGGTCTGTGTTCTGTTAAGTTTTCCCACAGAGTTACATCTTTCCCTTCAAGAAAACTTTCGCTAAGGCTGTTCTTTTGGAATTGGCAAAGGGATATTTGGAAGCCCATAGAGGGCTATGGTGAAAAAGGAAATATCTTTTGTTCAAAACTGGAAAGAATCTTTCTGAGAAACTGCTCTGTGTTCTGTTAATTCATCTGAGAGAGTTACATCTTTCCCTTCAAGAAGCCTTTTGCTAAGGGTGTTCTTGTGGAATTGGCAAAGGGATATTTGGAAGCCCTTAGAGGGCTATGGTGAAAAAGGAAATATCTTCCGTTCAAAACTGGAAAGAAGCTTTCTGAGAAACTTCTCTGTGTTCTGTGACTTCTTCTAACAGAGTTACATCTTTCCCTTCAAGAAGCCTCTCGCTAAGGCTGTTCTTGTGGCATTGGCAAAGGGGTATTTGGAAGCCCATAGAGGGCTATGGTGAAAAAGGAAATATCTTAGGTTCAAAACTGGAAAGAACCTTTCTGAGAAACTTCTCTGTGTTCTGTGAATTCATCTCACAGAGTTACATCTTTCCCTTCAAGAAGCCTTTCGCTAAGGCGGTTCTTGTGGAATTGGGACAGGGATATTTGGAAGCCCATAGAGGGCTATGGTGAAAAAGTAAATATCTTCCGTTCAAAACTGGAAAGAAGCTTTCTGAGAAACTGCTCTGTGTTCTGTGAATTCATCCCACAGAGTTACATCTTTCCCTTCAAGAAGCCTTTCCCTAAGGCTGTTCTTGTGGAATTGGCAAAGGGATATTTGGAAGCCCATAGAGGGCTACGGTGAAAAAGGAAATATCTTCCGTTCAAAACTGGAAAGAAGCTTTCTGAGAAACTGCTCTGAGTTCCGTTAATTCATCTCACAGAGTTACATCTTTCCCTTCAAGAAGCCTTTCGCTAAGGCTGTTCTTGTGGAATTGGCAAAGGGATATTTGGAAGCCCATAGAGGGCTATGGTGAAAATGGAAATATCTTCCGTTCAAAACTGGAGAGAAGCTTTCTGAGACACTGCTCAGTGTTCCGTTAATTCATCTCACAGAGTTACATCTTTCCCTTCAAGAAGCCTTTCGCTAAGGCTGTTCTTGTGGAATTGGCAAAGGGATATTTGGAAGCAAATAGAGGGCTATGGTGAAAAAGGAAATATCTTCCGTTCAAAACTAGAAAGAAGCTTTCTGAGAAACTGCACTGTGTTCTGTGAATTCATCTCACAGAGTTACATCTTTCCCCTCAAGAAGCCTTTCGCTAAGGCTGTTCATGTGGAATTGGCAAAGTGATATTTGGAAGCCCATAGAGGGCTACGGTGAAAAAGGAAATATCTTCCGTTCAAAACTGGAAAGAAGTTTTCTGAGAAACTTCTCTGTGTTCTGTGAATTCATCTCACAGAGTTACATCTTTCCCTTCAAGAAGCCTTTCGCTAAGGCTTTTCTTGTGTAATTGGCAAAGGGATATTTGGAAGCCCATAGAGGGCTATGGTAAAAAAGGAAATATCTTCCGCTGAAAACTGGAAAGAAGCTATCTGAGAAACTGCTCTGTGTTCTGTTAATTCATCTCACAGAGTTACATGTTTCCCTTCAAGAAGCCTTTCGCTAAAGCTGTTCTTGTGTAATTGGCAATGGGGTATTTGGAAGCCCATAGAGGGCTATGGTGAAAAAGGAAATGTCTTCCATTCAAAACTGGAAAGAAGTTTTCTGAGAAACTGCTCTGTGTTTTGTGAATTCATCTCACAGAGTTACATCTTTCCCTTCAAGAAGCCTTTCGCTAAGCCTGTTCTTGTGGAATTGGCAAAGGGATATTTGGAAGCCCATAGAGGGCTATGGTGAAAAAGGAAATATCTTCCTTTCAAAACTGGAAAGTAGCTTTCTGAGAAACTGCTCTGTGTTCTGTGAATTCATCTCACAGAGTTACATCTTTCCCTTCAAGAAGCCTTTCGCTAAGGCTGTTCTTGTGGAATTGGCAAAGGGATATTTGGAAGCCCATAGAGGGCTATGGTGAAAAAGGAAATATCTTCCGCTGAAAACTGGAAAGAAGCTTTCTGAGAAACTGCTCTGTGTTCCGTTAATTCATCTCACAGTGTTACATCTTTCCCTTCAAGAAGCCTTTCGCTAAGGCTGTTCTTGTGGAATTGGCAAAGGGATATTTGGAAGCACATAGAGGGCTATGGTGAAAAAGGAAATATCTTCCGCTGAAAAATGGAAAGAAGCTTTCTGAGAAACTGCTCTGTGTTCTGTGAATTCATCTCACAAAGTTACATCTTTCCCATCAAGAAGTCTTTCGCTAAGGCTGTTCTTGTGGAATTGGCAAAGGGATATTTGGAAGCCCATAGAGGGCTATGGTTAAAAAGGAAATATCTTCCGTTTAAAACTGGAAAGAAGCTTTCTGAGAAACTGCTCTGTGTTCTCTCAATTCATCTCACAGAGTTACATCTTTCCCTTCAAGAAGCCTTTCGCTAAGGCTGTTCTTGTGGAATTGGCAAAGGGATATTTGGAAGCCCGTAGAGGGCTATGGTGAAAAAGGAAATATCTTCCGTTCAAAACTGGAAAGAAGCTTTCTGAGAAACTGCTCTGTGTTCTGTGAATTCATCTCACAGAGTTACATCTTTCCCTTCAAGAAGCCTTTCGCTAAGGCTGTTCTTGTGGAATTGGCAAAGGGATATTTGGAAGCCCATAGAGGGCTATGGTGAAAAAGGAAATATCTTCCGTTCAAAACAGGAAAGAAGCTTTCTGGGAAACTGCTCTGTGTTCTGTGAATTCATCTCACAGATTTACATCTTTCCCTTCAAGAAGCCTTTCGCTAAGGCTGTTCTTGTGGAATTGGCAAAGGGATATTTGGAAGCCCATAGAGGGCTATGCTGAAAAAGGAAATATCTTCCGCTGAAAACTGGAAAGAAGATTTTTCAGAAACTGCTCTGTGTTCCGTTAATTCATCTCACAGAGTTACATCGTTCCCTTCAAGAAGCCTTTCGCTAAGGCTGTTCTTGTGGAATTGGCAAAGGGATATTTGGAAGCCCATAGAGGGCTATGGTGAAAAAGGAAATATCTTTTGTTCAAAACTGGAAAGAATCTTTCTGAGAAACTGCTCTGTGTTCTGTTAATTCATCTCACAGAGTTACATCTTTCCCTTCAAGAAGAATTTCGCTAATGGTGTTCTTGTGGAATTGGCAAAGGGATATTTGGAAGCCCTTAGAGGGCTATGATGAAAAAGGAAATATCTTCCGCTGAAAACTGGAAAGAAGCTTTCTGAGAAACTGCTCTGTGTCCCGTTAATTCATCTCACAGTGTTACATCTTTCCCTTCAAGAAGCTTTTCGCTAAGGCTGTTCTTCTGGAATTGGCAAAGGGTTATTTGGAAGCCCATAGAGGGCTATGGTGAAAAAGGAAATATCTTCCGTTCAAAACTGGAAAGAAGCTTTCTGAGAAACTGTTCTGTGTTCTGTGAATTCATCTCACAGAGTTACATCTTTCCCTTCAAGAAGCCTTTCGCTAAGCCTGTTCTTGTGGAATTGGCAAAGGGATATTTGGAACCCCTAGAAGGCTATGGTGAAAAAGGAAATATCTTCCGTTCAAACTTGAAAGAAGCTTTCTGAGAAACTGGTCTGTGTTCTGTTAAGTTTTCCCACAGAGTTACATCTTTCCCTTCAAGAAAACTTTCGCTAAGGCTGTTCTTGTGGAATTGGCAAAGGGATATTTGGAAGCCCATAGAGGGCTATGGTGAAAAAGGAAATATCTTTTGTTCAAAACTGGAAAGAATCTTTCTGAGAAACTGCTCTGTGTTCTGTTAATTCATCTCACAGAGTTACATCTTTCCCCTCAAGAAGCCTTTCGCTAAGGGTGTTCTTGTGGAATTGGCAAACGGATATTTGGAAGCCCGTAGAGGGCTATGGTGAAAAAGGAAATATCTTCCGTTCAAAACTGGAAAGAAGCTTTCTGAGAAACTTCTCTGTGTTCTGTGACTTCTTCTCACAGAGTTACATCTTTCCCTTCAAGAAGGCTCTCGCTAAGGCTGTTCTTGTGGCATTGGCAAAGGGGTATTTGGAAGCCCATAGAGGGCTATGGTGAAAAAGGAAATATCTTAGGTTCAAAACTGGAAAGAACCTTTCTGAGAAACTTCTCTGTGTTCTGTGAATTCATCTCACAGAGTTACATCTTTCCCTTCAAGAAGCCTTTCGCTAAGGCGGTTCTTGTGGAATTGGGACAGCGATATTTGGAAGCCCATAGAGGGCTATGGTGAAAAAGTAAATATCTTCCTTTCAAAACTGGAAAGAAGCTTTCTGAGAAACTGCTCTGTGTTCTGTGAATTCATCCCACAGAGTTACATCTTTCCCTTCAAGAAGCCTTTCCCTAAGGCTGTTCTTGTGGAATTGGCAAAGGGATATTTGGAAGCCCATAGAGGGCTACGGTGAAAAAGGAAATATCTTCCGTTCAAAACTGGAAAGAAGCTTTCTGAGAAACTGCTCTGAGTTCCGTTAATTCATCTCACAGAGTTACATCTTTCCCTTCAAGAAGCCTTTCGCTAAGGCTGTTCTTGTGGAATTGGCAAAGGGATATTTGGAAGCCCATAGAGGGCTATGGTGAAAATGGAAATTTCTTCCGTTCAAAACTGGAGAGAAGCTTTCTGAGACACTGCTCAGTGTTCCGTTAAATCATCTCACAGAGTTACATCTTTCCCTTCAAGAAGCCTTTCGCTAAGGCTGTTCTTGTGGAATTGGCAAAGGGATATTTGGAAGCAAATACAGGGCTATGGTGAAAAAGGAAATATCTTCCGTTCAAAACTAGAAAGAAGCTTTCTGAGAAACTGCGCTGTGTTCTGTGAATTCATCTCACAGAGTACATCTTTCCCTTCAAGAAGCCTTTCGCTAAGGCTGTTCTTGTGGAATTCGCAAAGGGATATTTGGAAGCCCATAGAGGGCTATGGTGAAAAAGGAAATATCTTCCGTTCAAAACTGGAAAGAAGCATTATGAGAAACTGCGCTGTGTTCTGTGAATTCATCTCACAGAGTTACATCTTTCCCTTCAAGAAGCCTTTCGCTAAGGCTGTTCTTGTGGAATTGGCAAAGGGATATTTGGAAGCCCATAGAGGGCTATGGTGAAAAAGGAAATATCTTTCGTTCAAAACTGGAAAGAAGGTTTCTCAGAAACTACTCTGTGTTCTGTTAATTCATCTCACAGAGTTACATCTTTCCCTTCAAGAAGCCTTTCGCTAAGGCTTTTCTTGTGGAATTGGCAAAGGGATATTTTGAAGCCCATAGAGGGCTACGGTGAAAAAGGAAATATCTTTCGTTCAAAACTGGAAAGAACCTTTCTGAGAAACTGCTCTGTGTTCTGTTAATTCATCTCACAGAGTTACATCTTTCCCTTCAAGAAGCCTTTCGCTAAGGCTGTTCATGTGGAATTGGCAAAGTGATATTTGGAAGCCCATAGAGGGCTACGGTGAAAAAGGAAATATCTTCCGTTCAAAACTGGACAGAAGTTTTCTGAGAAACTTCTCTGTGTTCTGTGAATTCATCTCACAGAGTTACATCTTTCCCTTCAAGAAGCCTTTCGCTAAGGCTTTTCTTGTGTAATTGGCAAAGGGATATTTGGAAGCCCATAGAGGGCTATGGTGAAAAAGGAAATATCTTCCGCTGAAAACTGGAAAGAAGCTATCTGAGAAACTGCTCTGTGTTCTGTTAATTCATCTCACAGAGTTACATGTTTCCCTTCAAGAAGCCTATCGCTAAAGCTGTTCTTGTGTAATTGGCAATGGGGTATTTGGAAGCCCATAGAGGGCTATGGTGAAAAAGGAAATGTCTTCCATTCAAAACTGGAAAGAAGTTTTCTGAGAAACTGCTCTGTGTTTTGTGAATTCATCTCACAGAGTTATATCTTTCCCTTCAAGAAGCCTTTCGCTAAGCCTGTTCTTGTGGAATTGGCAAAGGGATATTTGGAAGCCCATAGAGGGCTATGGTGAAAAAGGAAATATCTTCCTTTCAAAACTGGAAAGTAGCTTTCTGAGAAACTGCTCTGTGTTCTGTTAATTCATCTCACAGAGTTACATCTTTCCCTTCAAGAAGCATTTCGCTAAGGCTGTTCTTGTGGAATTGGCAAAGGGATATTTGGAAGCCCGTAGAGGGCTATGGTGAAAAAGGAAATATCTTCCGCTGAAAACTGGAAAGAAGCTTTCTGAGAAACTGCTCTGTGTTCCGTTAATTCATCTCACAGTGTTACATCTTTCCCTTCAAGAAGCCTTTCGCTAAGGCTGTTCTTGTGGAATTGGCAAAGGGATATTTGGAAGCACATAGAGGGCTATGGTGAAAAAGGAAATATCTTCCGCTGAAAAATGGAAAGAAGCTTTCTGAGAAACTGCTCTGTGTTCTGTGAATTCATCTCACAAAGTTACATTTTCCCTTCAAGAAGTCTTTCGCTAAGGCTGTTCTTGTGGAATTGGCAAAGGGATATTTGGAAGCCCATAGAGGGCTATGGTGAAAAAGGAAATATCTTCCGTTCAAAACTGGAAAGAAGCTTTCTGAGAAACTGCTCTGTGTTCTCTGAATTCATCTCACAGAGTTACATCTTTCCCTTCAAGAAGCCTTTCGCTAAGGCTGTTCTTGTGGAATTGGCAAAGGGATATTTGGAAGCCCGTAGAGGGCTATGGTGAAAAAGGAAATATCTTCCGTTCAAAACTGGAAAGAAGCTTTCTGAGAAACTGCTCTGTGTTCTGTGAATTCATCTCACAGAGTTACATCTTTCCCTTCAAGAAGCGTTTCGCTACGGCTGTTCTTGTTGAATTGGCAAAGAGATATTTGGAAGCCCATAGAGGGCTATGTTGAAAAAGGAAATATCTTCCGTTCAAAACTGGAAAGAAGCTTTCTGAGAAACTATTCCGTGTTCTGTGAATTCATCTCACAGAGTTACATCTTTCCGTTCAAAAAGCCTTTCGCTAAGTCTGTTCTTGTGGAAATGGCAAAGGGATATTTGGAAGCCCCTAGAGGGCTATGGTGAAAAAGGAAATATCTTCCGCTCACAACTGGAAAGAAGCTTTCTGAGAAACTGCTCTGGGTTCCGTAAATTCATCTCACAGAGTTGCATCTTTCTCTTCAAGAAGCCTTTCGCTAAGGCTGTTCTTGTGGAATTGGCAAAGGGATATTTGGAAGCCCATTGAAGGCTACGGTGAAAAAGGAAATATCTTCCGTTCAAAACTGGAAAGAACCTTTCTGAGAAACTTCTCTGTGTTCTGTGAATTCATCTCACAGAGTTACATCTTTCCCTTCAAGAAGCCTTTCGCTAAGGCGGTTCTTGTGGAATTGGGAAAGGGATATTTGGAAGACCATAGTGGGCTATGGTGATAAAGGAAATATCTTCCGTTCAAAATTGGAAAGAAGCTTTCTGAGAAACTGCTCTGTGTTCTCTGAATTCATCTCACAGAGTTACATCTTTCCCTTCAAGAAGCCTTTCGCTAAGTCTGTTCTTGTGGAATTGGCAAAGGGATATTTGGAAGCCCATAGAGGGCTATGGTGAAAAAGGAAATATCTTCTATTCAAAACTGGAAAGAAGCTTTCTGAGAAACTGCTCTGTGTTCCGTTAATTCATCTCACAGAGTTACATCTTTCCCTTCAAGAAGCCTTTTGCTAAGGCTGTTCTTGTGGAATTGGCAAAGGGATATTTGGAAGCCCATAGAGGGCTATGGTGAAAAAGGAAATATCTTCCGTATAAAACTGGAAAGAAGCTTTCTGAGAAACTGCTCTGTGTTCTGTTAATTCATTTCACAGAGTTACATCTTTCCCTTCAAGAAGCCTTTCGCTAAGGCTGTTCTTGTGGAATTGGCAAAGGGATATTTGGATGCCCATTGACGGCTATGGTGAAAAAGGAAATATCTTCCGTTGAAAACTGGAAAGAAGCTTTCTGAGAAACTGCTCTGTGTTCTGTTAATTCATCTCACAGAGGTACATCTTTCCCTTCAAGAAGCCTTTCGCTAAGACTGTTCTTGTGGAATTGGCAAAGGGATATTTGGAAGCCCATAGAGGGCTATGGTGAAAAAGGAAATATGTTCCGTTCAAAACTGGAAAGTAGTTTTCTGAGAAACTGCTCTGTGTTCTGTTAATTCATCTCACAGAGTTACATCTTTCCCTTCAAGAAGCCTTTCGCTAAGGCTGTTCTTGTGGAATTGGCAAAGGGATATTTGGAAGCCCGTAGAGGGCTATGGTGAAAAAGGAAATATCTTCCGCTGAAAACTGGAAAGAAGCTTTCTGAGAAACTGCTCTGTGTCCCGTTAATTCATCTCACAGTGTTACATCTTTCCCTTCAAGAAGCCTTTCGCTAAGGCTGTTCTTCTGGAATTGGCAAAAGGATACTTGGAAGCCCATAGAGGGCTATGATGAAAAAGGAAATATCTTCCGTTCAAAACTGGAAAGAAGCTTTCTGAGAAACTGTTCTGTGTTCTGTGAATTCATCTCACAGAGTTACATCTTTCCCTTCAAGAAGCCTTTCGCTAAGGCTGTTCTTGTGGAATTGGCAAAGGGATATTTGGAAGCCCATAGAAGTCTATGGTGAAAAAGGAAATATCTTCCGTTCAAACTGGAAAGAAGCTTTCTGAGAAACTGGTCTGTGTTCTGTTAAGTTTTCTCACAGAGTTACATCTTTCCCTTCAAGAAGCCTTTCGCTAAGGCTGTTCTTGTGGAATTGGCAAAGGGATATTTGGAAGCCCATAGAGGGCTATGGTGAAAAAGGAAATATCTTTTGTTCAAAACTGGAAAGAATCTTTCTGAGAAACTGCTCTGTGTTCTGTTAATTCATCTCACAGAGTTACATCTTTCCCTTCAAGAAGAATTTCGCTAATGGTGTTCTTGTGGAATTGGCAAAGGGATATTTGGAAGCCCTTAGAGGGCTATGATGAAAAAGGAAATATCTTCTGTTCAAAACTGGAAAGAAGCTTTCTGAGAAACTTCTCTGTGTTCTGTGACTTCTTCTCACAGAGTTACATCTTTCCCTTCAAGAAGCCTTTCCCTAAGGCTGTTCTTGTGGAATCGGCAAAGGGATATTTGGAAGCCCGTAGAGGGCTATGGTGGAAACGGAAATATCTTCCAATGAAAACTGGAAAGAAGCTTTCTGAGAAACTGCTCTGTGTTCCGTTAATTCATCTCACAGTGTTACATCTTTCCCTTCAAGAAGCCTTTCGCTAAGGCTGTTCTTGTGGAATTGGCAAAGGGATATTTGGAAGCCCATAGAGGGCTATGGTGAAAAAGGAAATATCTTCCGCTGAAAACTGGAAAGAAGCTTTCTGAGAAACTGCTCTGTGTTCTGTGAATTCAACTCACAGAGTTACATGTTTCCCTTCAAGAAGCCTTTCGCTAAGGTGTTCTTGTGGAATTGGCAAAGGGATATTTGGAAGCCCATAGAGGGCTATGGTGAAAATGGAAATATCTTTTGTTCAAAACTGGAAAGAATCTTTCTGAGAAACTGCTCTGTGTTCTGTTAATTCATCTCACAGAGTTACATCTTTCCCTTCAAGAAGAATTTCGCTAATGGTGTTCTTGTGGAATTGGCAAAGGGATATTTGGAAGCCCTTAGAGGGCTATGATGAAAAAGGAAATATCTTCTGTTCAAAACTGGAAAGAAGCTTTCTGAGAAACTTCTCTGTGTTCTGTGACTTCTTCTCACAGAGTTACATCTTTCCCTTCAAGAAGCCTCTCGCTAAGGCTGTTCTTGTGGAATTGGCAAAGGGGTATTTGGAAGCCCTTAGAGGGCTATGGTGAAAAAGGAAATATCTTAGGTTCAAAACTGGAAAGAACCTTTCTGAGAAACTTCTCTGTGTTCTGTGAATTCATCTCACAGAGTTACATCTTTCCCTTCAAGAAGCCTTTCGCTAAGGCGGTTCTTGTGGAATTGGGACAGGGATATTTGGAAGCCCATAGAGGGCTATGGTGGAAAAGTAAATATCTTCCGTTCAAAACTGGAAAGAAGCTTTCTGAGAAACTGCTCTGTGTTCTGTGAATTCCTCCCACAGAGTTACATCTTTCCCTTCAAGAAGCCTTTCCCTAAGGCTGTTCTTGTGGAATCGGCAAAGGGATATTTGGAAGCCCGTAGAGGGCTATGGTGGAAACGGAAATATCTTCCAATGAAAACTGGAAAGAAGCTTTCTGAGAAACTGCTCTGTGTTCCGTTAATTCATCTCACAGTGTTACATCTTTCCCTTCAAGAAGCCTTTCGCTAAGGCTGTTCTTGTGGAATTGGCAAAGGGATATTTGGGAGCCCATAGAGGGCTATGGTGAAAAAGGAAATATCTTCCGCTGAAAACTGGAAAGAAGCTTTCTGAGAAACTGCTCTGTGTTCTGTGAATTCAACTCACAGAGTTACATGTTTCCCTTCAAGAAGCCTTTCGCTAAGGTGTTCTTGTGGAATTGGCAAAGGGATATTTGGAAGCCCATAGAGGGCTATGGTGAAAATGGAAATATCTTCCGTTCAAAACTGGAGAGAAGCTTTCTGAGACACTGCTCAGTGTTCCGTGAATTCATCTCACAGAGTTACATCTTTCCCTTCAAGAAGCCTTTCGCTAAGGCTGTTCTTGTGGAATTGGCAAAGGGATATTTGGAAGCCCATAGAGGGCTATGGTGAAAAAGGAAATATCTTCCGTTCAAAACTAGAAAGAAGCTTTCTGAGAAACTGCGCTGTGTTCTGTGAATTCATCTCACAGAGTACATCTTTCCCTTCAAGAAGCCTTTCGCTAAGGCTGTTCTTGTGGAATTCGCAAAGGGATAATTGGAAGCCCATAGAGGGCTATGGTGAAAAAGGAAATATCTTCCGTTCAAAACTGGAAAGAAGCATTATGAGAAACTGCTCTGTGTTCTGTGAATTCATCTCACAGAGTTACATCTTTCCCTTCAAGAAGCCTTTCGCTAAGGCTGTTCTTGTGGAATTGGCAAAGGGATATTTGGAAGCCCTTAGAGGGCTATGGTGAAAAAGTAAATATCTTTCGTTCAAAACTGGAAAGAAGCTTTCTCAGAAACTACTCTGTGTTCTGTTAATTCATCTCACAGAGTTATATCTTTCCCTTCAAGAAGCCTTTCGCTAAGCCTGTTCTTGTGGAATTGGCAAAGGGATATTTGGAAGCCCATAGAGGGCTATGGTGAAAAAGGAAATATCTTCCTTTCAAAACTGGAAAGTAGCTTTCTGAGAAACTGCTCTGTGTTCTGTTAATTCATCTCACAGAGTTACATCTTTCCCTTCAAGAAGCCTTTCGCTAAGGCTGTTCTTGTGGAATTGGCAAAGGGATATTTGGAAGCCCGTAGAGGGCTATGGTGAAAAAGGAAATATATTCCGCTGAAAATTGGAAAGAAGCTTTCTGAGAAACTGCTCTGTGTTCCGTTAATTCATCTCACAGTGTTACATCTTTCCCTTCAAGAAGCCTTTCGCTAAGGCTGTTCTTGTGGAATTGGCAAAGGGATATTTGGAAGCCCATAGAGGGCTATGGTTAAAAAGGAAATATCTTCCGTTCAAAACTGGAAAGAAGCTTTCTGAGAAACTGCTCTGTGTTCTCTGAATTCATCTCACAGAGTTACATCTTTCCCTTCAAGAAGCCTTTCGCTAAGGCTGTTCTTGTGGAATTGGCAAAGGGATATTTGGAAGCCCTTAGAGGGCTATGGTGAAAAAGGAAATATCTTCCGTTCAAAACTGGAAAGAAGCTTTCTGAGAAACTGCTCTGTGTTCTGTGAATTCATCTCACAGAGATACATCTTTCCCTTCAAGAAGCCTTTCGCTACGGCTGTTCTTGTTGAATTGGCAAAGTGATATTTGGAAGCCCATAGAGGGCTATGTTGAAAAAGGAAATATCTTCCGTTCAAAACTGGAAAGAAGCTTTCTGAGAAACTATTCCGTGTTCTGTGAATTCATCTCACAGAGTTACATCTTTCCGTTCAAAAAGCCTTTTGCTAAGGCTGTTCTTGTGGAAATGGCAAAGGGATATTTGGAAGCCCCTAGAGGGGTATGGTGAAAAAGGAAATATATTCCGCTCAAAACTGGAAATAAGCTTTCCGAGAAACTGCTCTGTGTTCTGTTAAGTCACCACACAGAGTTACATCTTTCCCTTCAAGAAGCCTTTCGCTAAGGCTGTTCTTTTGGAATTGGCAAAGGGATATTTGGAAGTCCATAGAAGGCTATGGTGAAAAAGGAAATATCTTCCGTTCAAAATTGGAAAGAAGCTTTCTGAGAAACTGCTCTGTGTTCTGTTAATTCATCTCACAGAGTTACATCTTTCCCTTCAAGAAGCCTTTCGCTATGGCTCTTCTTGTGGAATTGGCAAAGGGATATTTGGAAGCCCATAGAGGGCTATGGTGAAAAACGAAATATCTTCCGTTCAAAACTGGAAGGAAGATTTTTCAGAAACTGCTCTGTGTTCCGTTAATTCATCTCACAGAGTTACATCTTTCCCTTCAAGAAGCCTTTCGCTAAGGCTGTTCTTGTGGAATTGTCAAAGGGATATTTGGAAGCCGATAGAGGGCTATGGTGAAAAAGGAAATATCTTCCGTTCAAAACTGGAAAGAAGCTTTCTGAGAAACTGCTCTGCGTTCTCTGAATTCATCTCACAGAGTTACATCTTTCCCTTCAAGAAGCCTTTCGCTAAGCCTCTTCTTGTGGAATTGGCAAAGGGATATTTGGAAGCCCATAGAGGGCTATGGTGAAAAAGGAATTATCTTAGGTTCAAAACTGGAAAGAACCTTTCTGAGAAACTTCTCTGTGTTCTGTGAATTCATCTCACAGGGTTGCATCTTTCCCTTCATGGAGCCTTTCGCTAAGGCGGTTCTTGTGGAATTGGGAAAGGGATATTTGCAAGCCCATAGAGGGCTATGGTGAAAAAGGAAATATCTTCCGTTCAAAACTGGAAAGAAGCTTTCTGAGAAACTGCTCTGTGTTCTGTTAAATCATCTCACAGAGTTACATCTTTCCCTTCAAGAAGCCTTTCGCTAAGGCTGTTCTTGTGGAATTGGCAAAGGGATATTTGGAAGCAAATAGAGGGCTATGGTGAAAAACGAAATATCTTCCGTTCAAAACTGGAAAGAAGCTTTCTGAGAAACTGCTCTGTGTTCTGTTAATTCATCTCAAAGAGTTTCATCTTTCCCTTCAAGAAGCCTTTCGCTAAGGCTGTTCTTTTGGAATTGGCAAAGGGATATTTGGAAGCCCATAGAGGGCTATGGTGAAAGAGGAAATATCTTCCGCTAAACTTTAAAGAAGCTTTCTGAGAAACTGCGCTGTGTTCTGTGAATTCATCTCACAGAGTTACATCTTTCATTTCAAGAAGCCTTTCGCTAAGGCTGTTCTTCTGGAATTGGCAAAGGGATATTTGGAAGCCCATAGAGGGCTATGGTGAAAAAGCAAATAACTTCCGTTCAAAACTGGAAAGAAGCTTTCTGAGAAACTGCTCTGTGTTCTCTGAATTCATCTCACAGAGTTACATCTTTCCCTTCAAAAGCCTTTCGCTAAGGCTGTTCTTGTGGAATTGGCAAAGGGATATTTGGAAGCCCATAGAGGGCTATGGTGAAAAAGGAAATATCTTCCGTTCAAAACTGGAAAGAAGCTTTCTGAGAAACTGCTCTGTGTTCTCTTAATTCATCTCACAGAGTTACATCTTTCCCTTCAAGAAGCCTTTCACTAAGGCGGTTCTTGTGGAATTCGCAAAGGGATATTTGGAAGCCCATAGTGGGCTATGGTGAAAAAGGAAATATCTTCCGTTCAAAACTGGAAAGAAGCTTTCTGAGAAACGGCTCTGTGTTCTCTGAATTCATCTCACAGAGTTACATCTTTCCCTTCAAGTAGCCTTTCGCTAAGGCTGTTCTTGTGGAATTGGCAAAGGGATATTTGAAAGCCCAGAGAGGGCTATGGTGAACAATTAAATATCTTCCGTTCAAAACTGGAAAGAAGGTTTCTGAGAAACTGCTCTGTGTTCTCTGAATTCATCTCACAGATTTACATCTTTGCCTTCAAGAAGCCTTTCGCGAAGGCTGTTCTTGGGGAATTGGCAAGGGGATATTGGGAATCCCATAGAGGGCTATGGTGAAAAAGGAAATATCTTCCGTTCAAAACTGGAAAGAAGCTTTCTGAGAAACTGCTCTGTGTTCTTTTAATTCATCTCACAGAGTTACATGTTTCCCTTCAAGAAGCCTTTCGCTAAGGCTGTTCTTGTGGAATTGGCAAAGGGATATTTGGAAGCCCATAGAGGGCTATGGTGAAAAAGGAAATATCTTCCGTTCAAAACTGGAAAGAAGCTTTCTGAGAAACTGCTCTGTGTTCTGTGAATTCATCTCACAGAGTTACATCTTTCCCTTCAAGAAGCCTTTCGCTAAGGCTGTTCTTGTGGAATTGGCAAAGGGATATTTGGAAGCCCATTCTGGGCTACGGTGAAAAAGGAAATATCTTCCGTTCAAAACTGGAAAGAAGCTTTCTGAGAAACTCCTCTGTGTTCTGTTAATTCATCTCACAGAGTTACATCTTTCCCTTCAAGAAGCCTTTCGTTAAGGCTGTTCTTGTGGAATTGGCAAAGGGATATTTGGAAGCCCAAAGAGGGCTATGGTGAAGAAAGGAAATATATTCCGTTCAAAACTGGAAAGAAGCTCTCTGAGAAACTGCTCTGTGTTCTGTTAATTCATCTCAAAAAGTTACAACTTTCCCTTCAACAAGAATTTCGCTAAGGCTGTTCTTGTGGAATTGGCAAAGGGATATTTGGAAGCCCTTAGAGGGCTATGGTGACAAAGGAAATATCTTCCGTTCAAAACTGGAAAGAAGATTTCTGAGAATCTGCTCTGTGTTCTGTGAATTCATCTCACAGAGTTTCATCTTTCCCTTCAAGAAGCCTTCGCTAAGGCTTTTCTTGTGGAATTGGCAAAGGGATATTTGGAAGCCCATAGAGGGCTATGGTGAAAAAGGAAATATCTTCCGTACAATACTGGAAAGAAGCTTTCTGAGAACCTGCTCTGTGTTCTGTTAATTCATGCTACAGAGTTACATCTTTCCCTTCAAGAAGCCTTTCGCTAAGGCTGTTCTTTTGGAATTGGCAAAGGGATATTTGGAAGCCCATAGAGGGCTGTGGTGTATAAGGATATATCTTCCGTTCAAAACTGGAAAGAAGCTTTCGGAGAAACTGCTCTGTGATCTGTTAATTCATCTCACAGAGTTACATGTTTCCCTTCAAGAAGCCTTTCGCTAAGGCTGTTCTTGTGGAATTGGCAAAGGGATATTTGGAAGCCCATTCAGGGCTATGGTGAAAAAGGAAATATCTTCCGTTCAAAACTGGAAAGAAGCTTTCTAAGAAACTCCTCTGTGTTCTGTTAATTCATCTCACAGAGTTACATCTTTCCCTTCAAGAAGCCTTTCGCTAAGGCTGTTCTTGTGGAATTGGCAAAGGTATATTTGGAAGCCCAAAGAGGGCTATGGTGAAAAAAGGAAATATCTTCCGTTCAAAACTGGAAAGAAGCTTTCTGAGAAACTGATCTGTGTTCTGTTAATTCATCTCACAAAGTTACATCTTTCCCTTCAGCAAGAATTTCGCTAAGGCTGTTCTTGTGGAATTGGCAAAGGGATATTTGGAAGCCCATAGAGGGCTATGGTGACAAAGGAAATATCTTCCGATGAAAACTGGAAAGAAGCTTTCTGAGAAACTACTCTGTGTTCTGTAAATTCATCTCACAGAGTGACATCTTTCCCTTCAAGAAACCTTTCGCTAAGGCTGTTCTTGTGGAATTGGCAAAGGGATATTTCGAAGCCCATAGAGGGCTGTGGTGTATAAGGATATATCTTCCGTTCAAAACTGGAAAGAAGCTTTCTGAGAAACTGCTCTGTGTTCTGTTAATTCATCTCACAGAGTTACATGTTTCCCTTCAAGAAGCCTTTCGCTAAGGCTGTTCTTGTGGAATTGGCAAAGGGATATTTGGAAGCCCATTCAGGGCTATGGTGAAAAAGGAAATATCTTCCGTTCAAAACCGGAAAGAAGCTTTCTGAGAAACTCCTCTGTGTTCTGTTAATTCATCTCACATAGTTACATCTTTCCCTTCAAGAAGCCTTTCGCTAAGGCTGTTCTTGTGGAATTGGCAAAGGGATATTTGGAAGCCCAAAGAGGGCTATGGTGAAAAAAGGAAATATCTTCCGTTCAAAACTGGAAAGAAGCTTTCTGAGAAACTGCTCTGTGTTCTGTTAATTCATCTCACAAAGTTACATCTTTCCCTTCAGCAAGAATTTCGCTAAGGCTGTTCTTGTGGAATTGGCAAAGGGATATTTGGAAGCCCATAGAGGGCTATGGTGACAAAGGAAATATCTTCCGATGAAAACTGGAAAGAAGCTTTCTGAGAAACTGCTCTGTGTTCTGTAAATTCATCTCACAGAGTTACATCTTTCCCTTCAAGAAACCTTTCGCTAAGGCTGTTCTTGTGGATTTGGCAAAGGGATATTTGGAAGCCCTTAGAGGGATATGGTGAAAAAGGAAATATCTTCCGTTCAAAACTGGAAAGAATCTTTCTGAGAAACTGCTCTGTGTTCTGTGAATTCATCTCACAGAGTTACATCTTTCCCTTCAAGAAGCCTTTCGCTAAGGCTGTTCTTGAGGAATTGGCAAAGGGATATTTGGAAGCCCATAGAGGGCTATGTTGAAAAAGGAAATATCTTCCGTTAAAACTGGAAAGAAGCTTTCTGAGAAACTGCTCTATGTTCTGTTAATTCATCTCACAGAGCTACATATTTCCCTTCAAGAAGCCTTTCGCTAAGGCTGTTCTTGTGGAATTGGCAAAGGGATATTTGGAAGCCCGTAGATGGCTATGGTGAAAAAGGAAATATCTTCCGTTCAAAACTGGAAAGAAGCTTTCTGAGAAACTGCTCTGTGTTCCGTTAATTCATCTCACAGAGTTACCTCTTTCCCTTCAAGAAGCCTTTCGCTAAGGCGGTTCTTGTGGAATTGGCAAAGGGATATTTGGAATCCCATAGAGGGCTATGGTGAAAAAGGAAATATCTTCCGTTGAAACTTGGAAAGAAGCTTTCTGAGAAACTGCTCTGTGTTCTCTTAATTCATCTCACACAGTTACATGTTTCCCTTCAAGAAGCTTTTCGCTAAGTTTGTTCTTGTGGAATTGGCAAAGGTATATTTAGAACCCCGTACAGGGCTATGGCGAAAAAGGATATATCTTCCGCTCAAAACTGGAAAGAAGCTTTCTGAGAAACTGCTCTCTGTTCTGTTAATTCATCTCACAGAGTTACATCTTTCTCTTCAAGAAGCCTTTCTCTAAGGCTGTTCTTGTGGAATTCGCAAAGGGATATTTGGAAGCCCATAGAAGGCTATGGTGAAAAAGGAAATATCTTCCGTTCAAAACTGGAAAGAAGCTTTCCGAGAAACTGCTCTGTGTTCTGTTAAGTCACCTCACAGAGTTACATCTTTCCCTTCAAGAAGCCTTTCGCTAAGGCTGTTCTTTTGGAATTGGCAAACGGATATTTGGAAGCCCACAGAAGGCTATGGTGAAAAAGGAAATATCTTCCGTTCAAAACTGGAAAGAAGCTTTCTGAGAAACTGCTCTGTGTTCTGTTAATTCATCTCACAGAGTTTCATCTTTCCCTTCAAGAAGCCTTTCGCTAAGGCTTTTCTTGTGGAATTGGCAAAGGGATATTTGGAAGCCCATAGAGGGCTATGGTGAAAAAGGAAATATCCTCCGTACAATACTGGAAAGTAGCTTTCTGAGAAACTGCTCTGTGTTCTGTTAATTCATGCTACAGAGTTACATCTTTCCCTTCAAGAAGCCTTTCGCTAAGGCTGTTCTTGTGGAATTGGCAAAGGGATATTTGGAAGCCCATAGAGGACTGTGGTGTATAAGGAAATATCTTCCGTTCAAAACTGGAAAGAAGATTTCTGAGAAACTGCTCTGTGTTCTGTTAATTCATCTCACAGAGTTACATGTTTCCCTTCAAGAAGCCTTTCGCTAAAGCTGTTTTTGTGGAATTGGCAAAGGGATATTTGGAAGCCCATAGAGGGCTATGGTGAAAAAGGAAATATCTTCCGTTCAAAACTGGAAAGAAGCTTTCTGAGAAACTGCTCTGTGTTCTGTTAATTCATCTCACAGAGTTACATCTTTCCCTTCAAGAAGCCTTTCCCTAAGGCTGTTCTTGTGGAATTGGCAAAGGGATATTTGGAAGCCCATACAGGGCTATGGTGAAAAAGGAAATATCTTCCGCTGAAAACTGGAAAGAAGATTTTTCAGAAACTGCTCTGTGTTCCGTTAATTCATCTCACAGAGTTACATCTTTCCCTTCAAGAAGCCTTTCGCTAAGGCTGTTCTTGTGGAATTGGCAAAGGGATATTTGGAAGCCCATAGAGGGCTATGGTGAAAGAGGAAATATCTTCCGCTCAAAACTTTAAAGAAGCTTTCTGAGAAACTGCGCTGTGTTCTGTGAATTCATCTCACAGAGTTACATCTTTCCCTTCAAGAAGCCTTTCGCTAAGGCTCTTCTTGTGGAATTGGCAAAGGGATATTTGGAAGCCAATAGAGGGCTATGGTGAAAAAGGAATTAACTTCCGTTCAAAACTGGAAAGAAGCTTTCTGAGAAACTGCTCTGTGTTCTGTTAATTCATCTCACAGAGTTACATCTTTCCCTTCAAGAAGCCTTTCGCTAAGTCTGTTCTTGTGGAATTGGCAAAGGGATATTTGGAAGCCCATAGAGGGCTATGGTGAAAAAGGAAATATCTTCCGTTCAATACTGGAAAGAAGCTTTCTGAGAAACTGCTCTGTGTTCTCTTAATTCATCTCACAGAGTTACATCTTTCCCTTCAGGTAGCCTTTCGCTAAGGCTGTTCTTGTGGAATTGGCAAAGGGATATTTGGAAGCCCGTAGAAGGCTATGGTGAAAAAGGAAATATCTTCCACTGAAAACTGGAAAGAAGCTTTCTGAGAAACTGCTCTGTGTTCCGTTAATTCATCTCACAGTGTTACATCTTTCCCTTCAAGAAGCCTTTCGCTAAGGCTGTTCTTGTGGAATTGGCAAAGGGATATTTGGAAGCCCATAGAGGGCTATGGTGAAAAAGGAAATATCTTCCGTTCAAACTGGAAAGAAGCTTTCTGAGAAACTGGTCTGTGTTCTGTTAAGTCATCTCACAGAGTTACATCTTTCCCTTCAAGAAGCCTTTCGCTAAGGCTGTTCTTGTGGAATTAGCAAAGGGATATTTGGAACCCCTTAGAGGGCTATGGTGAAAAATTACATATCTTCCGTTCAAAACCGGAAAGAAGCTTTCTGAGAAACTGCTCTGTGTTCTCTGAATTCATCTCACAGAGTTACATCTTTCCCTTCAAGAAGCGTTTCGCTAAGGCGGTTCTTGTGGAATTGGCAAAGGGATATTTGGAATCCCATAGAGGGCTATGGTGAAAAAGGAAATAACTTCCGTTGAAAATTGGAAAGAAGCTTTCTGAGAAACTGCTCTGTGTTCTCTTAATTCATCTCACACAGTTGCATGTTTCCCTTCAAGAAGCCTTTCGCTAAGTTTGTTCTTGTGGAATTGGCAAAGGGATATTTGGAAGCCCGTACAGGGCTATGGTGAAAAAGGAAATATCTTAGGTTCAAAACAGGAAAGAACCCTTCTGAGAAACTTCTCTGTGTTCTGTGAATTCATCTAACAGAGTTACATCTTTCCCTTCAAGAAGCCTTTCGCTAAGGCAGTTCTTGTGGAATTGGCAAAGGGATATTTGGAAGCCCATAGAGGGCTATGGTGAAAAAGGAAATATCTTCCGTTCAAAACTGGAAAGAAGCTTTCTGAGAAACTGCTCTGTGTTCTGTGAATTCATCTCACAGAGTTACATCTTTCCCTTCAAGAAGCCTTTCGCTAAGGCTGTTCTTGTGGAATTGGCAAAGGGATATTTGGAAGCCCATAGAGGGCTATGGTGAAAAAGGAAATATCTTCCGTTCAAAACTGGAAAGAAGCTTTCTGAGAAACTGCTCTGTGTTCTGTGAATTCATCTCACAGAGTTACATCTTTCCCTTCAAGAAGCCTTTCGCTAAGGCTGTTCTTGTGGAATTGGCAAAGGGATATTTGGAAGCCCATAGAGGGCTATGGTGAAAAAGGAAATATCGTCCGTTCTAAACAGGAAAGAAACTTTCTGAGAAACTGCTCTGTGTTCTGTGAATTCATCTCACAGTGTTACCTCTTTCCCTTCAAGAGGCCTTTCACTAAGGCTGTTCTTGTGGAATTGACAAAGGGATATTTGAAAGCCCATAGAATGATATGGTGAAAAATTAAATATCTTCCGTTCAAAACTGGAAAGAAGGTTTCTGAGAAACAGCTCTGTGTTCTGTGAATTCATCTCACAGAGTTACATCTTTCCCTTCAAGAAGCCTTTCGCTAAGGCTGTTCTTGTGGAATTGGCAAAGGGATATTTGGAAGCCCATAGAGGGCTATGGTGAAAAAGGAAATATCTTCCGTTCAAAACTGGAAAGAAGCTTTCTGAGAAACTGCTCTGTGTTCTGTGAATTCATCTCACAGAGTTACATCTTTCCCTTCAAGAAGCCTTTCGCTAAGGCTGTTCTTGTGGAATTGGCAAAGGGATATTTGGTAGCCCATAGAGGGCTATGGTGAAAAAGGAAATATCTTCCGTTCAAAACTGGAAAGAAGCTTTCTGAGAAACTGCTCTGTGTTCTCTGAATTCATCTCACAGAGTTACATCTTTCCCTTCAAGAAGCCTTTCGCTAAGGCTATTCTTGTGGAATTGGCAAAGGGATATTTGGAAGCCCATAGAGGGTTATGGTGAAAAAGGAAATATCTTCCGTTCAAAACTGGAAAGAAGCTTTCTGAGAAACTGCTCTGTGTTCTTTTAATTCATCTCACAGAGTTACATCTTTCCCTTCAAGAAGCCTTTGGCTAAGGCGGTTCTTGTGGAATTGGCAAAGGGATATTCGGAAGCCCATAGTGGGCTATGGTGAAAAAGGAAATATCTTCCGTTCAAAACTGGAAAGAAGCTTTCTGAGAAACTGCTCTGTGTTCTCTGAATTCATCTCAGAGAGTTACATCTTTCTCTTCAAGTAGCCTTTCGCTAAGGCTGTTCTTGTGAAAATGGCAAAGGGATATTTGGAAGCCCTTAGAGGGCTATGGTGAAAAAGGAAATATCTTCCGTTCAAAACTGGAAAGAAGCTTTCTGAGAAACTGCTCTGTGTTCCGTTAATTCATTTCACATAGTTACATCTTTTCCTTCAAGAAGCCTTTCCCTAAGGCTGTTCTTGTGGAATTGGCAAAGGGATATTTGGAAGCCCATAGAGGGCTATGGTGAAAAAGGAAATATCTTCCGATCAAAACTGGAAAGAAGCTTTCTGAGAAACTGCTCTGTGTTCTCTTAATTCATCTCACAGAGTTACATGTTTCCGTTCAAGAAGCCTTTCGCTAAGGCTGTTCTTGTGGAATTGGCAAAGGGATATTTGGAAGCCCATAGAGGGCTAGGGTGAAAAAGGAAATATCTTCCGTTCAAAACTGGAAAGAAGCTTTCTGAGAAACTGCTCTGTGTTCTGTTAATTCATCTCACAGAGTTACATCTTTCCCTTCAAGAAGCCTTTCGCTAAGGCTATTCTTGTGGAATTGGCAAAGGGATATTTGGAAGCCTATAGAGGGCTATGGTGAAAAAGGAAATATCTTCCGTTCAAAACTGGAAAGAAGCTTTCTGAGAAACTGCTCTGTGTTCCGTTAATTCATCTCACAGAGTTACATCTTTCCCTTCAAGAAGCCTTTCACTAAGGCTGTTCTTGTGGAATTGGCAAAGGGGTAGTTGGAAGCCCATAGAGGGCTATGGTGAAAAAGGAAATATCTTCCGTTAAAACTGGAAAGAAGCTTTCTGAGAAACTGCTCTGTGTTCTGTTAATTCATCTCACAGAGTTACATCTTTCCCTTCAAGAAGCCTTTCGCTAAGGCTGTTCTTGTGGAATTGGCAAAGGGATATTTGGAAGCCCAAAGAGGGCTATGGTGAAGAAAGGAAATATATTCCGTTCAAAACTGGAAAGAAGCTTTCTGAGAAACTGCTCTGTGTTCTGTTAATTCATCTCAAAAAGTTACATCTTTCCCTTCAAGAAGCCTTTCTCTAAGGCTGTTCTTGTGGAATTGGCAAAGGGATATTTGGAAGCCCATAGAAGGCTATGGTGAAAAAGGAAATATCTTCCGTTCAAAACTGGAAAGAAGCTTTCTGAGAAACTGCTCTGTGTTCCGTTAATTCATCTCACAGAGTTACATCTTTCCTTTCAAGAAGCCTTTCGCTAAGGCTGTTCTTGTGGAATTGGCAAAGGGATATTTGGAAGCCCATAGAGGGCTATGGTGAAAAAGGAAATATCTTCCGTTCAAAACTGGAAAGAAGCTTTCTGAGAAACTGCGCTGTGTTCTGTGAATTCATCTCTCAGAGTTACATCTTTCCCTTCAAGAATCCTTTTGCTAAAGCTGTTCTTGTGGAATTGGCAAAGCGATATTTGGAAGCCCATAGAGGGCTATGGTGAAAAAGGAAATATCTTCCGTTCAAAACTGGAAAGAAGCTTTCTGAGAAACTGCTCTGTGTTCTGTTAATTCATCTCACAGAATTACATCTTTCCCTTCAAGAAGCCTTTCGCTAAGGCGGTTCTTGTGGAATTGGCAAAGGGATATTTGGAAGCCCATAGTGGGCTATGGTGAAAAAGGAAATATCTTCCGTTCAAAAGTGGAAAGAAGCTTTCTGAGAAATTGCTCTGTGTTCCATTAATTCATTTCACATAGTTACATCTTTCCCTTCAAGAAGCTTTTCCCTAAGGCTGTTCTTGTGGAATTGGCAAAGGGATATTTGGAAGCCCTTAGAGGGCTATGGTGAAAAAGGAAATAGCTTCCGCTGAAACCTGGAAAGAAGCTTTCTGAGAAACTGTTCTGTGTTCCATTAATTCATCTCACAGTGTTATATCTTTCCCTTCAAGAACCCTTTCGCTAAGGCTGTTCTTGTGGAATTGGCAAAGGGATATTTGGAAGCCCATAGAAGGCTATGGTGAAAAAGGAAATATCTTCCGTTCAAAACTGGAAAAAAGCTTTCTGAGAAACTGCTCTGTGTTCTGTGAATTCATCTCACAGAGTTACATCTTTCCCTTCAAGAAGCCTTTCGCTAAGTCTGTTCTTGTGGAATTGGCAAAGGGATATTTGGAATCCCATAGAGGGCTGTGGTGAAAAAGGAAATATCTTCCGTTCAAAACTGGAAAGAAGCTTTCTGAGAAACTGCTCTGTGTTCTGTTAATTCATCTCACAGAATTACATCTTTCCCTTCAAGAAGCCTTTCGCTAAGGCTGTTCCTGTGGAATTGGCAAAGGGATATTTGGAAGCCCATAGAGGGCTATGGTGAAAAAGGAAATATCTTCCGTTCAAAAGTGGAAAGAAGCTTTCTGAGAAATTGCTCTGTGTTCCGTTAATTCATTTCACATAGTTACATCTTTCCCTTCAAGAAGCCTTTCCCTAAGGCTGTTCTTGTGGAATTGGCAAAGGGATATTTGGAAGCCCATAGAGGGCTATGGTGAAAAAGGAAATATCTTCCGTTCAAAACTGGAAAAATGCTTTCTGAGAAACTGCTCTGTGTTCTGTGAATTCATCTCACAGAGTTACATCTTTCCCTTCAAGAAGCCTTTCGCTAAGGCTGTTCTTGTGGAATTGGCAAAGCGATATTTGGAAGCCCATAGAGGGCTATGGTGAAAAAGGAAATATCTTCCGTTCAAAACAGGAAAGAAGCTTTCTGAGAAACGGCTCTGTGTTCTGTGAATTCATCTCACAGAGTTACATCTTTCCCTTCAAGAAGCCTTTCGCTAATGCTGTTCTTGTGGAAATGGCAAAGGGATATTTGGAAGCCCATAGAGGGCTATGGTGAAAAAGGAAATATCTTCCGTTCAAAACTGGAAAGAAGCTTTCTGAGAAACTTCTCTGTGTTCTGTGAATTAATCTCACAGAGTTACATGTTTCCCTACAAGAAGCCTTTCGCTAAGGCTGTTCTTGTGGAATTGGCAAAGGGATATTTGGAAGCCCATAGAGGGCTATGCTGAAAAAGGAAATATCTTCCGTTCAAAACTGGAAAGAAGCTTTCTGAGAAACTGCTCTGTGTTCTGTGAATTCATCTCACAGAGTTACATCTTTCCCTTCAAGAAAAATTTCTCTAAGGCTGTTCTTGTGGAATTGGCAAAGGGATATTTGGAAGCCCATAGAGGGCTATGGTGAAAAAGGAAATATCTTCCGTTCAAAACTGGAAAGAAGCTTTCTGAGAAACTGCTCTGTGTTCCGTTAATTCATCTCACAGAGTTACATCTTTCCCTTCAAGAAGCCTTTCGCTAAGGCTGTTCTTGTGGAATTGGCAAAGGGATATTTGGAAGCCCATAGAGGGCTATGGTGAAATAGGAAATATCTTCCGTTCAAAACTGGAAAGAAGCTTTCTGAGAAACTGCGCTGTGTTCTGTGAATTCATCTCTCAGAGTTACATCTTTCCCTTCAAGAAGCCTTTTGCTAAGGCTGTTCTTGTGGAATTGGCAAAGCGATATTTGGAAGCCCATAGAGGGCTATGGTGAAAAAGGAAATATCTTCCGCTGAAAACTGGAAAGAAGCTTTCTGAGAAACTGCTCTGTGTTCTGTGAATTCATCTCACAGAGTTACATCTTTCCCTTCAAGAAGCCTTTCGCTAAGGCTGTTCTTGTGAAATTGGCAAAGGGTATTTGGAAGCCCTTAGAGGGCTATGGTGAAAAAGGAACTATCTTCCGTTCAAAACTGGAAAGAAGCTTTCTGAGAAACTCCTCTGTGTTCTGTTAATTCATCTCACAGAGTTACATTTTTCCCTTCAAGAAGCCTTTCGCTAAGGCGGTTCTTGTGGAATTGGCAAAGGGATATTTGGAAGCCCATAGAGGGCTATGATGAAAAAGGAAATATCTCCCGTTCAAAACTGGAAAGAAGCTTTCTGAGAAACTGTTCTGTGTTCTATGAATTCATCTCACCGAGTTACATCTTTCCCTTCAAGAATCCTTTCGTTAAGGCTGTTCTTGTGGAATTGGCAAAGGGATATTTGCAAGCCCATAGAGGGCTATGCTGAAAAAGGAAATATCTTCCGTTTAAAACTGGAAAGAAGCTTGCTGAGAAATTGCTCTGTGTTCTGTTAATTCCTCTCACAGAGTTACATATTTCACTTCAAGAAGTCTTTCGCTAAGGCTGTTTTTGTGGAATTGGCAAAGGGTTATTTGGAAGCCCATAGAGGGCTATGGTGAAAAAGGAAATATCTTCCGTGCAAAACTGGAAAGAAGCTTTCTGATAAATTGCTCTGTGTTCTGTGAATTCATCTCACAGAGTTACATCTTTCCCTTCAAGAAGCCTTTCGCTAATTCTGTTCTTGTGGAATTGGCAAAGGGATATTTGGAAGCCCATAGAGGGCTATGGTGAAAAAGGAAATATCTTCCGTTCAAAACTGGAAAGAAGCTTTCTGAGAAACTGCTCTGTGTTCTGTTAATTCATCTCACAGAGTTACATCTTTCCCTTCAAGAAGCCTTTCGCTAAGGCTGTTCTTGTGGAATTGGCAAAGGGATATTTGGAAGCCCATAGAGGGCTATGGTGAAAAAGGAAATATCTTCCGCTGAAAACTGGAAAGAAGCCTTCTGAGAAACTGCTCTGTGTTCTGTGAATTCATCTCACAGAGTTACATCTTTCCCTTCAAGAAGCCTTTCGCTAAGGCTGTTCTTGTGGAATTGGCAAAGGGATATTTGGAAGCCCTTAGAGGGCTATGGTGAAAAAGGAAATATCTTCCGTTCAAAACTGGAAAGAACGTTCTGAGAAACTCCTCTGTGTTCTGTTAATTCATCTCACAGAGTTACATCTTTCCCTTCAAGAAGCCTTTCGCTAAGGCTGTTCTTGTGGAATTGGCAAAGGGATATTTGGAAGCCCATAGAGGGCTATGGTGAAAAAGGAAATATCTTCCGTTCAAAACTGGAAAGAAGCTTTCTGAGAAACTGCTCTGTGTACTGTTAATTCATCTCACAGAGTTACATCTTTCACTTCAAGAAGTCTTTCGCTAAGGCTGTTCTTGTGGAATTGGCAAAGGGTTATTTGGAAGCCCTTAGAGGGCTGTGGTGAAAAAGGAAATATATTCCGTTCAAAACTGGAAAGAAGCTTTCTGAGAAATTGCTCTGTGTTCTGTTAATTCATCTCACAGAGTTACATCTTTCCCTTCAAGAAGCCTTTCGCTAAGGCTGTTCTTGTGGAATTGGCAAAGGGATATTTGGAAGCCCATAGAGTGCTATGGTGAAAAAGGAAATATCTTCCGCTGAAAACTGGAAAGAAGCTTTCTGAGAAACTGCTCTTTGTTCTTTTAATTCATCTCACAGAGTTACATCTTTCCCTTCAAGAAGCCTTTAGCTGAGGCTGTTCTTGTGGAATTGGCAAAGGGATATTTGGAAGCCCGTAGAGGGCTATGGTGAAAAAGGAAATATCTTCCGCTCAAAACTGGAAAGAAGCTTTCTGAGAAACTGCTCTGTGTTCTGTTAATTCATCTCACAGAGTTACATCTTTCCCTTCAAGAAGCCTTTCGCTAAGGCTGTTCTTGTGGAATTGGCAAAGGGATATTTGGAAGCCCATAGAGGGCTATGGTGAAAAAGGAAATATCTTCTGCTGAAAACTGGAAAGAAGCTTTCTGAGAAACTGCTCTGTGTTCTTTTAATTCATCTCACAGAATTACATCTTTCCCTTCAAGAAGCCTTTCGCTAAGGCTGTTCTTGTGGAATTGGCAAAGGGATATTTGGAAGCCCCTAGAGGGCTATGGTGAAAAAGGAAATATCTTCCGTTCAAAACTGGAAAGAACCTTCTGAGAAACTCCTCTGTGTTCTGTTAATTCATCTCACAGAGTTACATCTTTCCCTTCAAGAAGCCATTCGCTAAGGCTGTTCTTGTGGAATTGGCAAAGGGATATTTGGAAGCCCATAGAGGGCTATGGTGAAAAAGGAAATATCTTCCGCTGAAAACTGGAAAGAAGCTTTCTGAGAAACTGCTCTGTGTTCTTTTAATTCATCTCACAGAGTTACATCTTTCCCTTCAAGAAGCCTTTCGCTAAGGCTGTTCTTGTGGAATTGGCAAAGGGATATTTGGAAGCCCATAGAGGGCTATGGTGAAAAAGGAAATATCTTCCGTTCAAAACTGGAAAGAAGCTTTCTGAGAAACTGCTCTGTGTTCTGTTAATTCATCTCACAGAGTTACATCTTTCCCTTCAAGAAGCCTTTCGCTAAGGCTGTTCTTGTGGAATTGGCAAAGGGATATTTGGAAGCCCATAGAGGGCTATGGTGAAAAAGGAAATATCTTCCGCTGAAACCTGGAAAGAAGCTTTCTGAGAAATTGCTCTGTGTTCTGTGAATTCATCTCACAGAGTTACATCTTTCCCTTCAAGAAGCCTTTCGCTAAGTCTGTTCTTGTGGAATTGGCAAAGGGATATTTGGAAGCCCATAGAGGGCTATGGTGAAAAAGGAAATATCTTCCGTTCAAAACTGGAAAGAAGCTTTCTGAGAAACTGCTCTGTGTTGTGTTAATTCATTTCACAGAGTTACATCTTTCCCTTCAAGAAGCCTTTCGCTAAGGCTGTTCTTGTGGAATTGGCAAAGGGATATTTGGAAGCCCATAGAGGGCTATGGTGAAAAAGGAAATATCCTCCGCTGAAAACTGGAAAGAAGCCTTCTGAGAAACTGCTCTGTGTTCTGTGAATTCATCTCACAGAGTTACATCTTTCCCTTCAAGAAGCCTTTCGCTAAGGCTGTTCTTGTGGAATTGGCAAAGGGATATTTGGAAGCCCTTAGAGGGCTATGGTGAAAAAGGAAATATCTTCCGTTCAAAACTGGAAAGAACCTTCTGAGAAACTCCTCTGTGTTCTGTTAATTCATCTCACAGAGTTACATCTTTCCCTTCAAGAAGCCTTTCGCTAAGGCTGTTCTTGTGGAATTGACAAAGGGATATTTGGAAGCCCATAGAGGGCTATGGTGAAAAAGGAAATATCTTCCGTTCAAAACTGGAAAGAAGCTTTCTGAGAAACTGCTCTGTGTACTGATAATTCATCTCACAGAGTTACATCTTTCACTTCAAGAAGTCTTTCGCTAAGGCTGTTCTTGTGGAATTGGCAAAGGGTTATTTGGAAGCCCTTAGAGGGCTGTGGTGAAAAAGGAAATATCTTCCGTTCAAAACTGGAAAGAAGCTTTCTGAGAAATTGCTCTGTGTTCTGTTAATTCATCTCACAGAGTTACATCTTTTCCTTCAAGAAGCCTTTCGCTAAGGCTGTTCTTGTGGAATTGGCAAAGGGATATTTGGAAGCCCATAGAGGGCTATGGTGAAAAAGGAAATATCTTCCGCTGAAAACTAGAAAGAAGCTTTCTGAGAAACTGCTCTGTGTTCTTTTAATTCATCTCACAGAGTTACATCTTTCCCTTCAAGAAGCCTTTCGCTAAGGCTGTTCTTGTGGAATTGGCAAAGGGATATTTGGAAGCCCTTAGAGGGCTATGGTGAAAAAGGAAATATCTTCCGTTCAAAACTGGAAAGAACCTTCTGAGAAACTCTCCTGTGTTCTGTTAATTCATCTCACAGAGTTACATCTTTCCCTTCAAGAAGCCTTTCGCTAAGGCTGTTCTTGTGGAATTGGCAAAGGGATATTTGGAAGACCATAGAGGGCTATGGTGAAAAAGGAAATATCTTAAGCTGAAAACTGGAAAGAAGCTTTCTGAGAAACTGCTCTGTGTTCTGTGAATTTATCTCACAGAGTTACATCTTTCCCTTCAAGAAGCCTTTCGCTAAGGCTGTTCTTGTGGAATTGGCAAAGCGTATTTGGAATCCCTTAGAGGGCTATGGTGAAAAAGGAAATATCTTCCGTTCAAAACTGGAAAGAAGCTTTCTGACAAACTCCTCAGTGTTCTGTTAATTCATCTCACAGAGTTACATTTTTCCCTTCAAGAAGCCTTTAGCTAAGGCGGTTCTTGTGGAATTAGCAAAGGGATATTTGGAAGCCCATCGAGGGCTATGGTGAAAAAGGAAATATCTTCCGTTCAAAACTAGAAAGAAGCTTTCTGAGAAACTGCGCTGTGTTCTGTGAATTCATCTCTCAGAGTTACATCTTTCCCTTCAAGAATCCTTTTGCTAAAGCTGTTCTTGTGGAATTGGCAAAGGGATATTTGGAATCCCATAGAGGGCTGTGGTGAAAAAGGAAATATCTTCCGTTCAAAACTGGAAAGAAGCTTTCTGAGAAACTGCTCTGTGTTCTGTTAATTCATCTCACAGAATTACATCTTTCCCTTCAAGAAGCCTTTCGCTAAGGCGGTTCTTGAGGAATTGGCAAAGGGATATTTGGAAGCCCATAGTGGGCTATGGTGAAAAAGGAAATATCTTCCGTTCAAAAGTGGAAAGAAGCTTTCTGAGAAATTGCTCTGTGTTCCATTAATTCATTTCACATAGTTACATCATTCCCTTCAAGAAGCTTTTCCCTAAGGCTGTTCTTGTGGAATTGGCAAAGGGATATTTGGAAGCCCTTAGAGGGCTATGGTGAAAAAGGAAATAGCTTCCGCTGAAAACTGGAAAGAAGCTTTCTGAGAAACTGTTCTGTGTTCCATTAATTCATCTCACAGTGTTATATCTTTCCCTTCAAGAACCCTTTCGCTAAGGCTGTTCTTGTGGAATTGGCAAAGGGATATTTGGAAGCCCATAGAAGGCTATGGTGAAAAAGGAAATATCTTCCGTTCAAAACTGGAAAAAAGCTTTCTGAGAAACTGCTCTGTGTTCTGTGAATTCATCTCACAGAGTTACATCTTTCCCTTCAAGAAGCCTTTCGCTAAGTCTGTTCTTGTGGAATTGGCAAAGGGATATTTGGAATCCCATAGAGGGCTGTGGTGAAAAAGGAAATATCTTCCGTTCAAAACTGGAAAGAAGCTTTCTGAGAAACTGCTCTGTGTTCTGTTAATTCATCTCACAGAATTACATCTTTCCCTTCAAGAAGCCTTTCGCTAAGGCTGTTCCTGTGGAATTGGCAAAGGGATATTTGGAAGCCCATAGAGGGCTATGGTGAAAAAGGAAATATCTTCCGTTCAAAAGTGGAAAGAAGCTTTCTGAGAAATTGCTCTGTGTTCCGTTAATTCATTTCACATAGTTACATCTTTCCCTTCAAGAAGCCTTTCCCTAAGGCTGTTCTTGTGGAATTGGCAAAGGGATATTTGGAAGCCCATAGAGGGCTATGGTGAAAAAGGAAATATCTTCCGTTCAAAACTGGAAAAATGCTTTCTGAGAAACTGCTCTGTGTTCTGTGAATTCATCTCACAGAGTTACATCATTCCCTTCAAGAAGCCTTTCGCTAAGGCTGTTCTTGTGGAATTGGCAAAGGGATATTTGGAAGCCCGTTGAGGTCTATGGTGAAAAAGGAAATATCTTCCTCTGAAAACTGGAAAGAAGCTTTCTGAGAAACTGCTCTGTGTTCCATTAATTCATCTCACAGTGTTACATCTTTCCCTTCAAGAAGCCTTTCTCTAAGGCTGTTCTTGTGGAATTGGCAAAGGGATATTTTGAAGCCCATAGAGGGCTATGGTGAAAAAGGAAATATCTTCCGTTCAAAACTGGAAAGAAGCTTTGTGAGAAACTGCTCTGTGTTCCATTAATTCATCACACAGAGTTACATCTTTCCCTTCAGGAAGCCTTTCGCTAAGGCTGTTCTTGTGGAATTGGCAAAGGGATATTTAGAAGAACATAGAGGTCTATGGTGACAAAGGAAATATCTTCCGTTCAAAACTGGAAAGAATCTTTCTGAGAATCTGCGCTGTGTTCTGTGAATTCATCTCTCAGAGTTATATCTTTCCCTTCAAGAAGCCTTTCGCTAAGGCTGTTCTTGTGGAATTGGCAAAGCGATATTTGGAAGCCCATAGAGGGCTATGGTGAAAAAGGAAATATCTTCCGTTCAAAACAGGAAAGAAGCTTTCTGAGAAACGGCTCTGTGTTCTGTGAATTCATCTCACAGAGTTACATCTTTCCCTTCAAGAAGCCTTTCGCTAATGCTGTTCTTGTGGAAATGGCAAAGGGATATTTGGAAGCCCATAGAGGGCTATGGTGAAAAAGGAAATATCTTCCGTTCAAAACTGGAAAGAAGCTTTCTGAGAAACTTCTCTGTGTTCTGTGAATTAATCTCACAGAGTTACATGTTTCCCTACAAGAAGCCTTTCGCTAAGGCTGTTCTTGTGGAATTGGCAAAGGGATATTTGGAAGCCCATAGAGGGCTATGCTGAAAAAGGAAATATCTTCCGTTCAAAACTGGAAAGAAGCTTTCTGAGAAACTGCTCTGTGTTCTGTGAATTCATCTCACAGAGTTACATCTTTCCCTTCAAGAAAAATTTCTCTAAGGCTGTTCTTGTGGAATTGGCAAAGGGATATTTGGAAGCCCATAGAGGGCTATGGTGAAAAAGGAAATATCTTCCGTTCAAAACTGGAAAGAAGCTTTCTGAGAAACTGCTCTGTGTTCCGTTAATTCATCTCACAGAGTTACATCTTTCCCTTCAAGAAGCCTTTCGCTAAGGCTGTTCTTGTGGAATTGGCAAAGGGATATTTGGAAGCCCATAGAGGGCTATGGTGAAATAGGAAATATCTTCCGTTCAAAACTGGAAAGAAGCTTTCTGAGAAACTGCGCTGTGTTCTGTGAATTCATCTCTCAGAGTTACATCTTTCCCTTCAAGAAGCCTTTTGCTAAGGCTGTTCTTGTGGAATTGGCAAAGCGATATTTGGAAGCCCATAGAGGGCTATGGTGAAAAAGGAAATATCTTCCGCTGAAAACTGGAAAGAAGCTTTCTGAGAAACTGCTCTGTGTTCTGTGAATTCATCTCACAGAGTTACATCTTTCCCTTCAAGAAGCCTTTCGCTAAGGCTGTTCTTGTGAAATTGGCAAAGGGTATTTGGAAGCCCTTAGAGGGCTATGGTGAAAAAGGAACTATCTTCCGTTCAAAACTGGAAAGAAGCTTTCTGAGAAACTCCTCTGTGTTCTGTTAATTCATCTCACAGAGTTACATTTTTCCCTTCAAGAAGCCTTTCGCTAAGGCGGTTCTTGTGGAATTGGCAAAGGGATATTTGGAAGCCCATAGAGGGCTATGATGAAAAAGGAAATATCTCCCGTTCAAAACTGGAAAGAAGCTTTCTGAGAAACTGTTCTGTGTTCTATGAATTCATCTCACCGAGTTACATCTTTCCCTTCAAGAATCCTTTCGTTAAGGCTGTTCTTGTGGAATTGGCAAAGGGATATTTGCAAGCCCATAGAGGGCTATGCTGAAAAAGGAAATATCTTCCGTTCAAAACTGGAAAGAAGCTTGCTGAGAAATTGCTCTGTGTTCTGTTAATTCCTCTCACAGAGTTACATATTTCACTTCAAGAAGTCTTTCGCTAACGCTGTTTTTGTGGAATTGGCAAAGGGTTATTTGGAAGCCCATAGAGGGCTATGGTGAAAAAGGAAATATCTTCCGTGCAAAACTGGAAAGAAGCTTTCTGAGAAATTGCTCTGTGTTCTGTGAATTCATCTCACAGAGTTACATCTTTCCCTTCAAGAAGCCTTTCGCTAATTCTGTTCTTGTGGAATTGGCAAAGGGATATTTGGAAGCCCATAGAGGGCTATGGTGAAAAAGGAAATATCTTCTGCTGAAAACTGGAAAGAAGCTTTCTGAGAAACTGCTCTGTGTTCTTTTAATTCATCTCACAGAATTACATCTTTCCCTTCAAGAAGCCTTTCGCTAAGGCTGTTCTTGTGGAATTGGCAAAGGGATATTTGGAAGCCCCTAGAGGGCTATGGTGAAAAAGGAAATATCTTCCGTTCAAAACTGGAAAGAACCTTCTGAGAAACTCCTCTTTGTTCTGTTAATTCATCTCACAGAGTTACATCTTTCCCTTCAAGAAGCCATTCGCTAAGGCTGTTCTTGTGGAATTGGCAAAGGGATATTTGGAAGCCCATAGAGGGCTATGGTGAAAAAGGAAATATCTTCCGCTGAAAACTGGAAAGAAGCTTTCTGAGAAACTGCTGTGTGTTCTTTTAATTCATCTCACAGAGTTACATCTTTCCCTTCAAGAAGCCTTTCGCTAAGGCTGTTCTTGTGGAATTGGCAAAGGGATATTTGGAAGCCCATAGAGGGCTATGGTGAAAAAGGAAATATCTTCCGTTCAAAACTGGAAAGAAGCTTTCTGAGAAACTGCTCTGTGTTCTGCTAATTCATCTCACAGAGTTACATCTTTCCCTTCAAGAAGCCTTTCGCTAAGGCTGTTCTTGTGGAATTGGCAAAGGGATATTTGGAAGCCCATAGAGGGCTATGGTGAAAAAGGAAATATCTTCCGCTGAAACCTGGAAAGAAGCTTTCTAAGAAATTGCTCTGTGTTCTGTGAATTCATCTCACAGAGTTACATCTTTCCCTTCAAGAAGCCTTTCGCTAAGTCTGTTCTTGTGGAATTGGCAAAGGGATATTTGGAAGCCCATAGAGGGCTATGGTGAAAAAGGAAGTATCTTCCGTTCAAAACTGGAAAGAAGCTTTCTGAGAAACTGCTCTGTGTTCTGTTAATTCATCTCACAGAGTTACATCTTTCCCTTCAAGAAGCCTTTCGCTAAGGCTGTTCTTGTGGGATTGGCAAAGGGATATTTGGAAGCCCATAGAGGGCTATGGTGAAAAAGGAAATATCTTCCGCTGAAAACTGGAAAGAAGCCTTCTGAGAAACTGCTCTGTGTTCTGTGAATTCATCTCACAGAGTTACATCTTTCCCTTCAAGAAGCCTTTCGCTAAGGCTGTTCTTGTGGAATTGGCAAAGGGATATTTGGAAGCCCTTAGAGGGCTATGGTGAAAAAGGAAATATCTAACGTCAAAAACTGGAAAGAACCTTCTGAGAAACTCCTCTGTGTTCTGTTAATTCATCTCACAGAGTCACATCTTTCCCTTCAAGAAGCCTTTCGCTAAGGCTGTTCTTGTGGAATTGGCAAAGGGATATTTGGAAGCCCATAGAGGGCTATGGTGAAAAAGGAAATATCTTCCGTTCAAAACTGGAAAGAAGCTTTCTGAGAAACTGCTCTGTGTTCTGTTAATTCATCTCACAGAGTTACATCTTTCCCTTCAAGAAGCCTTTCGCTAAGGCTGTTCTTGTGGAATTGGCAAAGGGATATTTGGAAGCCCATAGAGGGCTATGGTGAAAAAGGAAATATCTTCCCTTCAAAACTGGAAAGAAGCTTTCTGAGAAACTGCTCTGTGTTCTGTAAATTCATCTCACAGAGTTACATCTTTCCCTTCAAGAAGCCTTTCGCTAAGGCTGTTCTTTGGGAATTGGCAAAGGGATATTTGGAAGCCCATAGAGGGCTATGGTGAAAAAGGAAATATCTTCCGTTCAAAACTGGAAAGAAGCTTTCTGAGAAACTGCTCTGTGTTCTGTGAATTCATCTCACAGAGTTACATCTTTCCCTTCAAGAAGCCTTTCGCTAAGGCTGTTCTTGTGGAATTGGCAAAGGGATATTTGGAGCCCATAGAGGGCTATGGTGAAAAAGGAAATATCTTCCGCTGAAAACTGGAAAGAAGCTTTCTGAGAAACTGCTCTGTGTTCCGTTAATTAATCTCACAGAGTTACATCTTTCCCTTCAAGAAGCCTTTCGCTAAGGCTGGTGTTGTGGAATTAGCAAAGGGATATTTGGAAGCCCCTAGAGGGCTATGGTGAAAAAGGAAATATCTTCCGTTCAAAACTGGAAAGAAGCTTTCTGAGAAACTGCTCTGTGTTCTGTTAATTCATCTCACAGAGTTACATCTTTCCCTTCAAGAAGCCTTTCGCTAAGGCTGTTCTTGTGGAATTGGCAAAGGGATATTTGGAAGCCCATAGAGGGCTATGGTGAAAAAGGAAATATCTTCCGCTGAAAACTAGAAAGAAGCTTTCTGAGAAACTGCTCTGTGTTCTTTTAATTCATCTCACAGAGTTACATCTTTCCCTTCAAGAAGCCTTTCGCTAAGGCTGTTCTTGTGGAATTGGCAAAGGGATATTTGGAAGCCCTTAGAGGGCTATGGTGAAAAAGGAAATATCTTCCGTTCAAAACTGGAAAGAACCTTCTGAGAAACTCCTCTGTGTTCTGTTAATTCATCTCACAGAGTTACATCTTTCCCTTCAAGAAGCCTTTCGCTAAGGCTGTTCTTGTGGAATTGGCAAAGGGATATTTGGAAGCCCATAGAGGGCTATGGTGAAAAAGGAAATATCTTCCGCTGAAAACTGGAAAGAAGCTTTCTGAGAAACTGCTCTGTGTTCTGTGAATTTATCTCACAGAGTTACATCTTTCCCTTCAAGAAGCCTTTCGCTAAGGCTGTTCTTGTGGAATTGGCAAAGCGTATTTGGAATCCCTTAGAGGGCTATGGTGAAAAAGGAAATATCTTCCGTTCAAAACTGGAAAGAAGCTTTCTGAGAAACTCCTCAGTGTTCTGTTAATTCATCTCACAGAGTTACATTTTTCCCTTCAAGAAGCCTTTAGCTAAGGCGGTTCTTGTGGAATTAGCAAAGGGATATTTGGAAGCCCATCGAGGGCTATGGTGAAAAAGGAAATATCTTCCGTTCAAAACTAGAAAGAAGCTTTCTGAGAAACTGTTCTGTGTTCTGTGAATTCATCTCACAGAGTTACATCTTTCCCTTCAAGAATCCTTTCGTTATGGCTGTTCTTGTGGAATTGGCAAAGGGATATTTGCAAGCCCATAGAGGGCTATGGTGAAAAAGGAAATATCTTCCGTTCAAAACTGGAAAGAAGCTTTCTGAGAAACTGATCTGTGTTCTGTGAATTCATCTCACAGAGTTACATCTTTCCCTTCAAGAAGCCTTTCGCTAAGGCTGTTCTTGTGGAATTGGCAAAGGGATATTTGGAAGCCCATAGAGGGCTATGGTGAAAAAGGAAATATCTTCCGCTGAAAACTGGAAAGAAGCTTTCTGAGAAACTGCTCTGTGTTCTGTGAATTCATCTCACAGAGTTACATCTTTCCCTTCAAGAAGCCTTTCGCTAAGGCTGTTCTTGTGGAATTGGCAAAGGGTATTTGGAAGCCCTTAGAGGGCTATGGTGAAAAAGGAAATATCTTCCGTTCAAAACTGGAAAGAAGCTTTCTGAGAAACTCCTCTGTGTTCTGTTAATTCATCTCACAGAGTTACATTTTTCCCTTCAAGAAGCCTTTCGCTAAGGCGGTTCTTGTGGAATTGGCAAAGGGATATTTGGAAGCCCATAGAGGGCTATGGTGAAAAAGGAAATATCTTCCGTTCAAAACTGGAAAGAAGCTTTCTGAGAAACTGCTCTGTGTTCTATGAATTCATCTCACCGAGTTACATCTTTCCCTTCAAGAATCCTTTCGTTAAGGCTGTTCTTGTGGAATTGGCAAAGGGATATTTGCAAGCCCATAGAGGGCTATGGTGAAAAAGGAAATATCTTCCGTTCAAAACTGGAAAGAAGCTTGCTGAGAAATTGCTCTGTGTTCTGTTAATTCATCTCACAGAGTTACATATTTCACTTCAAGAAGTCTTTCGCTAAGGCTGTTTTTGTGGAATTGGCAAAGGGTTATTTGGAAGCCCATAGAGGGCTATGGTGAAAAAGGAAATATCTTCCGTGCAAAACTGGAAAGAAGCTTTCTGAGAAATTGCTCTGTGTTCTGTGAATTCATCTCACAGAGTTACATCTTTCCCTTCAAGAAGCCTTTCGCTAAGGCTGTTCTTGTGGAATTGGCAAAGGGATATTTGGAAGCCCATAGAGGGCTATGGTGAAAAAGGAAATATCTTCCGTTCAAAACTGGAAAGAAGCTTTCTGTGAAACTGCTCTGTGTTCTGTTAATTCATCTCACAGAGTTACATCTTTCCCTTCAAGAAGCCTTTCGCTAAGGCTGTTCTTGTGGAATTGGCAAAGGGATATTTGGAAGCCCATAGAGGGCTATGGTGAAAAAGGAAATAACTTCAGCTGAAAACTGGAAAGAAGCTTTCTGAGAAACTGCTCAGTGTTCCGTAAATTAATCTCACAGAGTTACATCTTTCCCTTCAAGAAGCCTTTCCCTAAGGCTGGTGTTGTGGAATTGGCAAAGGGATATTTGGAAGCCCCTAGAGGGCTATGGTGAAAAAGGAAATATCTTCCGTTCAAAACTGGAAAGAAGCTTTCTGAGAAACTGCTCTGTGTTCTGTGAATTCATCTCACAGAGTTACATCTTTCCCTTCAAGAAGCCTTTCGCTAAGGCTGTTCTTGTGGAATTGGCAAAGGGATATTTGGAAGCCCATAGAGGGCTATGCTGAAAAAGGAAATATCTTCCGCTGAAACTGGAAAGAAGCTTTCTGAGAAACTGCTCTGTGTTCTGTGAATTCATCTCACAGAGTTACATCTTTCCCTTCAAGAAGCCTTTCGCTAAGGCTGTTCTTGTGGAATTCGCAAAGGGATATTTGGAAGCCCATAGAGGGCTATGGTGAAAAAGGAAATATCTTCCGCTCAAACCTGGAAAGTAGCTTTCTGAGAAACTGCTCTGTGTTCTGTTATTTCATCTCACAGAGTTACATCTTTCCCTTCAAGAAGCCTTTCGCTAAGGCTGTTCTTGTGGAATTGGCAAAGGGATATTTGGAAACCCATAGAGGGCTATGGTGAAAAAGGAAATATCTTCCGCTGAAAACTGGAAAGAAGCTTTCTGAGAAACTGCTCTGTGTTCTTTTAATTCATCTCACAGAGTTACATCTTTCCCTTCAAGAAACCTTTCGCTAAGGCTGTTCTTCTGGAATTGGCAAAGGGATATTTGGAAGCTCATAGAGGGCTATGGTGAAAAAGGAAATATCTTCCGTTCAAAACTGGAGAGAAGCTTTCTGAGAAACTGCTCTGTGTTCTGTTAATTCATCTCACAGAGTTACATCTTACACTTAAAGAAGCCTTTCGCTAAGGCTGTTCTTGTGGAATTGGCAAAGGGATATTTGGAAGCCCATAGAGGGCTATGGTGAAAAAGGAAATATCTTCCGCTGAAAACTGGAAAGAAGCTTTCTGAGAAACTGCTCTGTGTTCTGTGAATTCATCTCACAGAGTTACATCTTTCCCTTCAAGAAGCCTTTCGCTAAGGCTGTTCTTGTGGAATTTTCAAAGGGTATTTGGAAGCCCTTAGAGGGCTATGGTGAAAAAGGAAATATCTTCCGTTCAAAACTGGAAAGAAGCTTTCTGAGAAACTGCTCTGTGTTCTGTTAATTCATCTCACAGAGTTACATCTTTCCCTTCAAGAAGCCTTTCGCTAAGGCTGTTCTTGTGGAATTGGCAAAGGGATATTTGGAAGCCCATAGAGGGCTATGGTGAAAAAGGAAATATCTTCCGCTGAAAACTGGAAAGAAGCCTTCTGAGAAACTGCTCTGTGTTCTGTGAATTCATCTCACAGAGTTACATCTTTCCCTTTAAGAAGCCTCTCGCTAAGGCTGTTCTTGTGGAATTGGCAAAGGGATATTTGGAAGCCCATAGAGGGCTATGGTGAAAAAGGAAATATCTTCCCTTCAAAACTGGAAAGAAGCTTTCTGAGAAACTGCTCTGTGTTCTGTAAATTCATCTCACAGAGTTACATCTTTCCCTTCAAGAAGCCTTTCGCTAAGGCTGTTCTTGTGGAATTGGCAAAGGGATATTTGGAAGCCCATAGAGGGCTATGGTGAAAAAGGAAATATCTTCCGTTCAAAACTGGAAAGAAGCTTTCTGAGAAACTGCTCTGTGTTCTGTGAATTCATCTCACAGAGTTACATCTTTCCCTTCAAGAAGCCTTTCGCTAAGGCTGTTCTTGTGGAATTGGCAAAGGGATATTTGGAGCCCATAGAGGGCTATGGTGAAAAAGGAAATATCTTCCGCTGAAAACTGGAAAGAAGCTTTCTGAGAAACTGCTCTGTGTTCCGTTAATTAATCTCACAGAGTTACATCTTTCCCTTCAAGAAGCCTTTCGCTAAGGCTGGTGTTGTGGAATTGGCAAAGGGATATTTGGAAGCCCCTAGAGGGCTATGGTGAAAAAGGAAATATCTTCCGTTCAAAACTGGAAAGAAGCTATCTGAGAAACTGCTCTGTGTTCTGTTAATTCATCTCACAGAGTTACATCTTTCCCTTCAAGAAGCCTTTCGCTAAGGCTGTTCTTGTGGAATTGGCAAAGGGATATTTGGAAGCCCTTAGAGGGCTATGGTGAAAAAGGAAATATCTTCCGCTGAAAACTGGAAAGAAGCTTTCTGAGAAACTGCTCTGTGTTCTGTTAATTCATCTCACAGAGTTACATCTTTCCCTTCAAGAAGCCTTTCGCTAAGGCTGTTCTTGTGGAATTGGCAAAGGGATATTTGGAAGCCCGTAGAGGGCTATGGTGAAAAAGGAAATATCTTCCGTTCAAAACTGGAAAGAACCTTCTGAGAAACTCCTCTGTGTTCTGTTAATTCATCTCACAGAGTTACATCTTTCCCTTCAAGAAGCCTTTCGCTAAGGCTGTTCTTGTGGAATTGGCAAAGGGATATTTGGAAGCCCATAGAGGGCTATGGTGAAAAAGGAAATATCTTCCGCTGAAAACTAGAAAGAAGCTTTCTGAGAAACTGCTCTGTGTTCTTTTAATTCATCTCACAGAGTTACATCTTTCCCTTCAAGAAGCCTTTCGCTAAGGCTGTTCTTGTGGAATTGGCAAAGGGATATTTGGAAGCCCTTAGAGGGCTATGGTGAAAAAGGAAATATCTTCCGTTCAAAACTGGAAAGAACCTTCTGAGAAACTCCCCTGTGTTCTGTTAATTCATCTCACAGAGTTACATCTTTCCCTTCAAGAAGCCTTTCGCTAAGGCTGTTCTTGTGGAATTGGCAAAGGGATATTTGGAAGCCCATAGAGGGCTATGGTGAAAAAGGAAGTATCTTCCGTTCAAAACTGGAAAGAAGCTTTCTGAGAAACTGCTCTGTGTTCTGTTAATTCATCTCACAGAGTTACATCTTTCCCTTCAAGAAGCCTTTCGCTAAGGCTGTTCTTGTGGGATTGGCAAAGGGATATTTGGAAGCCCATAGAGGGCTATGGTGAAAAAGGAAATATCTTCCGCTGAAAACTGGAAAGAAGCCTTCTGAGAAACTGCTCTGTGTTCTGTGAATTCATCTCACAGAGTTACATCTTTCCCTTCAAGAAGCCTTTCGCTAAGGCTGTTCTTGTGGAATTGGCAAAGGGATATTTGGAAGCCCTTAGAGGGCTATGGTGAAAAAGGAAATATCTTCCGTCAAAAACTGGAAAGAACCTTCTGAGAAACTCCTCTGTGTTCTGTTAATTCATCTCACAGAGTTACATCTTTCCCTTCAAGAAGCCTTTCGCTAAGGCTGTTCTTGTGGAATTGGCAAAGGGATATTTGGAAGCCCATAGAGGGCTATGGTGAAAAAGGAAATATCTTCCGTTCAAAACTGGAAAGAAGCTTTCTGAGAAACTGCTCTGTGTTCTGTTAATTCATCTCACAGAGTTACATCTTTCCCTTCAAGAAGCCTTTCGCTAAGGCTGTTCTTGTGGAATTGGCAAAGGGATATTTGGAAGCCCATAGAGGGCTATGGTGAAAAAGGAAATATCTTCCGCTGAAACCTGGAAAGAAGCTTTCTGAGAAACTGCTCTGTGTTCTGTGAATTCATCTCACAGAGTTACATCTTTCCCTTTAAGAAGCCTCTCGCTAAGGCTGTTCTTGTGGAATTGGCAAAGGGATATTTGGAAGCCCATAGAGGGCTATGGTGAAAAAGGAAATATCTTCCCTTCAAAACTGGAAAGAAGCTTTCTGAGAAACTGCTCTGTGTTCTTTTAATTCATCTCACAGAGTTACATCTTTCCCTTCAAGAAGCCTTTCGCTAAGGCTGTTCTTGTGGAATTGGCAAAGGGATATTTGGAAGCCCATAGAGGGCTATGGTGAAAAAGGAAATATCTTCCGTTCAAAACTGGAAAGAAGCTTTCTGAGAAACTGCTCTGTGTTCTGTGAATTCATCTCACAGAGTTACATCTTTCCCTTCAAGAAGCCTTTCGCTAAGGCTGTTCTTGTGGAATTGGCAAAGGGATATTTGGAAGCCCGTAGAGGGCTATGGTGAAAAAGGAAATATCATCCGTTCAAAACTGGAAAGAACCTTCTGAGAAACTCCTCTGTGTTCTGTTAATTCATCTCACAGAGTTACATCTTTCCCTTCAAGAAGCCTTTCGCTAAGGCTGTTCTTGTGGAATTGGCAAAGGGATATTTGGAAGCCCATAGAGGGCTATGGTGAAAAAGGAAATATCTTCCGCTGAAAACTAGAAAGAAGCTTTCTGAGAAACTGCTCTGTGTTCTTTTAATTCATCTCACAGAGTTACATCTTTCCCTTCAAGAAGCCTTTCGCTAAGGCTGTTCTTGTGGAATTGGCAAAGGGATATTTGGAAGCCCTTAGAGGGCTATGGTGAAAAAGGAAATATCTTCCGTTCAAAACTGGAAAGAACCTTCTGAGAAACTCCCCTGTGTTCTGTTAATTCATCTCACAGAGTTACATCTTTCCCTTCAAGAAGCCTTTCGCTAAGGCTGTTCTTGTGGAATTGGCAAAGGGATATTTGGAAGCCCATAGAGGGCTATGGTGAAAAAGGAAATATCTTAAGCTGAAAACTGGAAAGAAGCTTTCTGAGAAACTGCTCTGTGTTCTGTGAATTTATCTCACAGAGTTACATCTTTCCCTTCAAGAAGCCTTTCGCTAAGGCTGTTCTTGTGGAATTGGCAAAGCGTATTTGGAATCCCTTAGAGGGCTATGGTGAAAAAGGAAATATCTTCCGTTCAAAACTGGAAAGAAGCTTTCTGAGAAACTCCTCAGTGTTCTGTTAATTCATCTCACAGAGTTACATTTTTCCCTTCAAGAAGCCTTTAGCTAAGGCGGTTCTTGTGGAATTAGCAAAGGGATATTTGGAAGCCCATCGAGGGCTATGGTGAAAAAGGAAATATCTTCCGTTCAAAACTAGAAAGAAGCTTTCTGAGAAACTGTTCTGTGTTCTGTGAATTCATCTCACAGAGTTACATCTTTCCCTTCAAGAATCCTTTCGTTATGGCTGTTCTTGTGGAATTGGCAAAGGGATATTTGCAAGCCCATAGAGGGCTATGATGAAAAAGGAAATATCTTCCGTTCAAAACTGGAAAGAAGCTTTCTGAGAAACTGCTCTGTGTTCTGTCAATTCATCTCACAGAGTTACATCTTTCCCTTCAAGAAGCCTTTCGCTAAGGCTGTTCTTGTGGAATTGGCAAAGGGATATTTGGAAGCCCATAGAGGGCTATGGTGAAAAAGGAAATATCTTCCGCTGAAAACTGGAAAGAAGCTTTCTGAGAAACTGCTCTGTGTTCTTTTAATTCATCTCACAGAGTTACATCTTTCCCTTCAAGAAGCCTTTCGCTAAGGCTGTTCTTGTGGAATTGGCAAAGGGATATTTGGAAGCCCTTAGAGGGCTATGGTGAAAAAGGAAATATCTTCCGTTCAAAACTGGAAAGAACCTTCTGAGAAACTCCTCTGTGTTCTGTTAATTCATCTCACAGAGTTACATCTTTCCCTTCAAGAAGCCTTTCGCTAAGGCTGTTCTTGTGGAATTGGCAAAGGGATATTTGGAAGCCCATAGAGGGCTATGGTGTAAAAGGAAATATCTTCCGCTGAAAACTAGAAAGAAGCTTTCTGAGAAACTGCTCTGTGTTCTTTTAATTCATCTCACAGAGTTACATCTTTCCCTTCAAGAAGCCTTTCGCTAAGGCTGTTCTTGTGGAATTGGCAAAGGGATATTTGGAAGCCCTTAGAGGGCTATGGTGAAAAAGGAAATATCTTCCGTTCAAAACTGGAAAGAACCTTCTGAGAAACTCCTCTGTGTTCTGTGAATTCATCTCACAGAGTTACATCTTTCCCTTCAAGAAGCCTTTCGCTAAGGCTGTTCTTGTGGAATTGGCAAAGGGATATTTGGAAGCCCATAGAGGGATATAGTGAAAAAGGAAATATCTTCCGCTGAAAACTGGAAAGAAGCTTTCTGAGAAACTGCTCTGTGTTCTGTGAATTTATCTCACAGAGTTACATCTTTCCCTTCAAGAAGCCTTTCGCTAAGGCTGTTCTTGTGGAATTGGCAAAGCGTATTTGGAATCCCTTAGAGGGCTATGGTGAAAAAGGAAATATCTTCCGTTCAAAACTGGAAAGAAGCTTTCTGAGAAACTCCTCAGTGTTCTGTTAATTCATCTCACAGAGTTACATTTTTCCCTTCAAGAAGCCTTTAGCTAAGGCGGTTCTTGTGGAATTAGCAAAGGGATATTTGGAAGCCCATCGAGGGCTATGGTGAAAAAGGAAATATCTTCCGTTCAAAACTAGAAAGAAGCTTTCTGAGAAACTGTTCTGTGTTCTGTGAATTCATCTCACAGAGTTACATCTTTCCCTTCAAGAATCCTTTCGTTATGGCTGTTCTTGTGGAATTGGCAAAGGGATATTTGCAAGCCCATAGAGGGCTATGGTGAAAAAGGAAATATCTTCCGTTCAAAACTGGAAAGAAGCTTTCTGAGAAACTGCTCTGTGTTCTGTGAATTCATCTCACAGAGTTACATCTTTCCCTTCAAGAAGCCTTTCGCTAAGGCTGTTCTTGTGGAATTGGCAAAGGGATATTTGGAAGCCCATAGAGGGCTATGGTGAAAAAGGAAATATCTTCCGCTGAAAACTGGAAAGAAGCTTTCTGAGAAACTGCTCTGTGTTCTTTTAATTCATCTCACAGAATTACATCTTTCCCTTCAAGAAGCCTTTCGCGAAGGCTGTTCTTGTGGAATTGGCAAAGGGATATTTGGAAGCCCCTAGAGGGCTATGGTGGAAAAGGAAATATCTTCCGTTGAAAACTGGAAAGAACCTTCTGAGAAACTCCTCTGTGTTCTGTTAATTCATCTCACAGAGTTACATCTTTCCCTTCAAGAAGCCTTTCGCTTAGGCTGTTCTTGTGGAATTGGCAAAGGGATATTTGGAAGACCATAGAGGGCTATGGTGAAAAAGGAAATATCTTCCGCTGAAAACTGGAAAGAAGCTTTCTGAGAAACTGCTCTGTGTTCTACGAATTTATCTCACAGAGTTACATCTTTCCCTTCAAGAAGCCTTTCGCTAAGGATGTTCTTGTGGAATTGGCAAAGCGTATTTGGAATCCCTTAGAGGGCTATGGTGAAAAAGGAAATATCTTCCGTTCAAAACTGGAAAGAAGCTTTCTGAGAAACTCCTCAGTGTTCTGTTAATTCATCTCACAGAGTTACATTTTTCCCTTCAAGAAGCCTTTAGCTAAGGCGGTTCTTGTGGAATTTGCAAAGGGATATTTGGAAGCCCATAGAGGGCTATGGTGAAAAAGGAAATAACTTCCGCTGAAAACTGGAAAGAAGCTTTCTGAGAAACTGCTCAGTGTTCCGTAAATTAATCTCACAGAGTTACATCTTTCCCTTCAAGAAGCCTTTCCCTAAGGCTGGTGTTGTGGAATTGGCAAAGGGATATTTGGAAGCCCCTAGAGGGCTATGGTGAAAAAGGAAATATCTTCCGTTCAAAACTGGAAAGAAGCTTTCTGAGAAACTGCTCTGTGTTCTGTGAATTCATCTCACAGAGTTACATCTTTCCCTTCAAGAAGCCTTTCGCTAAGGCTGTTCTTGTGGAATTGGCAAAGGGATATTTGGAAGCCCATAGAGGGCTATGCTGAAAAAGGAAATATCTTCCGCTGAAACTGGAAAGAAGCTTTCTGAGAAACTGCTCTGTGTTCTGTGAATTCATCTCACAGAGTTACATCTTTCCCTTCAATAAGCCTTTCGCTAAGGCTGTTCTTGTGGAAGTAGCAAAGGGATATTTGGAAGCCCATAGAGGGCTATGGTGAAAAAGGAAATATCTTCCGCTCAAACCTGGAAAGTAGCTTTCTGAGAAACTGCTCTGTGTTCTGTTATTTCATCTCACAGAGTTACATCTTTCCCTTCAAGAAGCCTTTCGCTAAGGCTGTTCTTGTGGAATTGGCAAAGGGATATTTGGAAACCCATAGAGGGCTATGGTGAAAAAGGAAATATCTTCCGCTGAAAACTGGAAAGAAGCTTTCTGAGAAACTGCTCTGTGTTCTTTTAATTCATCTCACAGAGTTACATCTTTCCCTTCAAGAAACCTTTCGCTAAGGCTGTTCTTCTGGAATTGGCAAAGGGATATTTGGAAGCTCATAGAGGGCTATGGTGAAAAAGGAAATATCTTCCGTTCAAAACTGGAAAGAAGCTTTCTGAGAAACTGCTCTGTGTTCTGTTAATTCATCTCACAGAGTTACATCTTACCCTTAAAGAAGCCTTTCGCTAAGGCTGTTCTTGTGGAATTGGCAAAGGGATATTTGGAAGCCCATAGAGGGCTATGGTGAAAAAGGAAATATCTTCCGCTGAAAACTGGAAAGAAGCTTTCTGAGAAACTGCTCTGTGTTCTGTGAATTCATCTCACAGAGTTACATCTTTCCCTTCAAGAAGCCTTTCGCTAAGGCTGTTCTTGTGAAATTGGCAAAGGGTATTTGGAAGTCCTTAGAGGGCTATGGTGAAAAAGGAAATATCTTCCGTTCAAAACTGGAAAGAAGCTTTCTGAGAAACTCCTCTGTGTTCTGTTAATTCATCTCACAGAGTTACATTTTTCCCTTCAAGAAGCCTTTCGCTAAGGCGGTTCTTGTGGAATTGGCAAAGGGATACTTGGAAGCCCATAGAGGGCTATGATGAAAAAGGAAATATCTCCCGTTCAAAACTGGAAAGAAGCTTTCTGAGAAACTGTTCTGTGTTCTATGAATTCATCTCACCGAGTTACATCTTTCCCTTCAAGAATCCTTTCGTTAAGGCTGTTCTTGTGGAATTGGCAAAGGGATATTTGCAAGCCCATAGAGGGCTATGCTGAAAAAGGAAATATCTTCCGTTCAAAACTGGAAAGAAGCTTGCTGAGAAATTGCTCTGTGTTCTGTTAATTCATCTCACAGAGTTACATATTTCACTTCCAGAAGTCTTTCGCTAAGGCTGTTTTTGTGGAATTGGCAAAGGGTTATTTGGAAGCCCATAGAGGGCTATGGTGAAAAAGGAAATATCTTCCGTGCAAAACTGGAAAGAAGCTTTCTGAGAAATTGCTCTGTGTTCTGTGAATTCATCTCACAGAGTTACATCTTTCCCTTCAAGAAGCCTTTCGCTAATTCTGTTCTTGTGGAATTGGCAAAGGGATATTTGGAAGCCCCTAGAGGGCTATGGTGAAAAAGGAAATATCTTCCGTTCAAAACTGGAAAGAAGCTTTCTGAGAAACTGCTCTGTGTTCTGTGAATTCATCTCACAGAGTTACATCTTTCCCTTCAAGAAGCCTTTCGCTAAGGCTGTTCTTGTGGAATTGGCAAAGGGATATTTGGAAGCCCATAGAGGGCTATGGTGAAAAAGGAAATATCTTCCGCTCAAACCTGGAAAGTAGCTTTCTGAGAAACTGCTCTGTGTTCTGTTATTTCATCTCACAGAGTTACATCTTTCCCTTCAAGAAGCCTTTCGCTAAGGCTGTTCTTGTGGAATTGGCAAAGGGATATTTGGAAACCCATAGAGGGCTATGGTGAAAAAGGAAATATCTTCCGCTGAAAACTGAAAAGAAGCTTTCTGAGAAACTGCTCTGTGTTCTTTTAATTCATCTCACAGAGTTACATCTTTCCCTTCAAGAAGCCTTTCGCTAAGGCTGTTCTTCTGGAATTGGCAAAGGGATATTTGGAAGCTCATAGAGGGCTATGGTGAAAAAGGAAATATCTTCCGTTCAAAACTGGAAAGAAGCTTTCTGAGAAACTGCTCTGTGTTCTGTTAATTCATCTCACAGAGTTACATCTTACCCTTCAAGAAGCCTTTCGCTAAGGCTGTTCTTGTGGAATTGGCAAAGGGATATTTGGAAGCCCATAGAGGGCTATGGTGAAAAGGGAAATATCTTCCGCTGAAAACTGGAAAGAAGCTTTCTGAGAAACTGCTCTGTGTTCTGTGAATTCATCTCACAGAGTTACATCTTTCCCTTCAAGAAGCCTTTCGCTAAGGCTGTTCTTGTGGAATTGGCAAAGGGTATTTGGAAGCCCTTAGAGGGCTATGGTGAAAAGGGAAATATCTTCCGTTCAAAACTGGAAAGAAGCTTTCTGAGAAATTCCTCTGTGTTCTGTTAATTCATCTCACAGAGTTACATTTTTCCCTTCAAGAAGCCTTTCGCTAAGGCGGTTCTTGTGGAATTGGCAAAGGGATATTTGGAAGCCCATAGAGGGCTATGATGAAAAAGGAAATATCTCCCGTTCAAAACTGGAAAGAAGCTTTCTGAGAAACTGTTCTGTGTTCTATGAATTCATCTCACCGAGTTACATCTTTCCCTTCAAGAATCCTTTCGTTAAGGCTGTTCTTGTGGAATTGGCAAAGGGATATTTGCAAGCCCATAGAGGGCTATGCTGAAAAAGGAAATATCTTCCGTTCAAAACTGGAAAGAAGCTTGCTGAGAAATTGCTCTGTGTTCTGTAAATTCATCTCACAGAGTTACATATTTCACTTCAAGAAGTCTTTCGCTAAGGCGGTTTTTGTGGAATTGGCAAAGGGTTATTTGGAACCCCTAGAGGGCTATGGTGAAAAAGGAAATATCTTCCGTGCAAAACTGCAAAGAAGCTTTCTGAGAAATTGCTCTGTGTTCTGTGAATTCATCTCACAGAGTTACATCTTTCCCTTCAGGAAGCCTTTCGCTAAGTCTGTTCTTGTGGAATTGACAAAGGGATATTTGGAAGCCCATAGAGGGCTATGGTGAAAAAGGAAATATCTTCCGTTCAAAACTGGAAAGAAGCTTTCTGAGAAACTGCTCTGTGTTCTGTTAATTCATCTCACAGAGTTACATCTTTCCCTTCAAGAAGCCTTTCGCTAAGGCTGTTCTTGTGGTATTGGCAAAGGGATATTTGGAAGCCCATAGAGGGCTATGGTGAAAAAGGAAATATCTTCCGCTGAAAACTGGAAAGAAGCCTTCTGAGAAACTCCTCTGTGTTCTGTGAATTCATCTCACAGAGTTACATCTTTCCCTTCAAGAAGCCTTTCGCTAAGGCTGTTCTTGTGGAATTGGCAAAGGGATATTTGGAATCCCTTAGAGGGCTATGGTGAAAAAGGAAATATCTTCCGTTCAAAACTGGAAAGAACCTTCTGAGAAACTCCTCTGTGTTCTGTTAATTCATCTCACAGAGTTACATCTTTCCCTTCAAGAAGCCTTTCGCTAAGGCTGTTCTTGTGGAATTGGCAAAGGGATATTTGGAAGCCCATAGAGGGCTATGGTGAAAAAGGAAATATCTTCCGTTCAAAACTGGAAAGAAGCTTTCTGAGAAACTGCTCTGTGTACTGTTAATTCATCTCACAGAGTTACATCTTTCCCTTCAAGAAGACTTTCGCTAAGGCTGTTCTTGTGGAATTGGCAAAGGGATATTTGGAAGCCCATAGAGGGCTATGGTGAAAAAGGAAATATCTTCCGCTGAAACCTGGAAAGAAGCTTTCTGAGAAACTGCTCTGTGTTCTGTGAATTCATCTCACAGAGTTACATCTTTCCCTTTAAGAAGCCTCTCGCTAAGGCTGTTCTTGTGGAATTGGCAAAGGGATATTTGGAAGCCCATAGAGGGCTATGGTGAAAAAGGAAATATCTTCCGTTCAAAACTGGAAAGAAGCTTTCTGAGAAACTGCTCTGTGTTCTGTAAATTCATCTCACATAGTTACATCTTTCCCTTCAAGAAGCCTTTCGCTAAGGCTGTTCTTGTGGAATTGGCAAAGGGATATTTGGAAACCCATAGAGGGCTATGGTGAAAAAGGAAATATCTTCCGCTGAAAACTGAAAAGAAGCTTTCTGAGAAACTGCTCTGTGTTCTTTTAATTCATCTCACAGAGTTACATCTTTCCCTTCAAGAAGCCTTTCGCTAAGGCTGTTCTTCTGGAATTGGCAAAGGGATATTTGGAAGCTCATAGAGGGCTATGGTGAAAAAGGAAATATCTTCCGTTCAAAACTGGAAAGAAGCTTTCTGAGAAACTGCTCTGTGTTCTGTAAATTCATCTCACATAGTTACATCTTTCCCTTCAAGAAGCCTTTCGCTAAGGCTGTTCTTGTGGAATTGGCAAAGGGATATTTGGAAACCCATAGAGGGCTATGGTGAAAAAGGAAATATCTTCCGCTGAAAACTGAAAAGAAGCTTTCTGAGAAACTGCTCTGTGTTCTTTTAATTCATCTCACAGAGTTACATCTTTCCCTTCAAGAAGCCTTTCGCTAAGGCTGTTCTTCTGGAATTGGCAAAGGGATATTTGGAAGCTCATAGAGGGCTATGGTGAAAAAGGAAATATCTTCCGTTCAAAACTGGAAAGAAGCTTTCTGAGAAACTGCTCTGTGTTCTGTTAATTCATCTCACAGAGTTACATCTTACCCTTCAAGAAGCCTTTCGCTAAGGCTGTTCTTGTGGAATTGGCAAAGGGATATTTGGAAGCCCATAGAGGGCTATGGTGAAAAGGGAAATATCTTCCGCTGAAAACTGGAAAGAAGCTTTCTGAGAAACTGCTCTGTGTTCTGTGAATTCATCTCACAGAGTTACATCTTTCCCTTCAAGAAGCCTTTCGCTAAGGCTGTTCTTGTGGAATTGGCAAAGGGTATTTGGAAGCCCTTAGAGGGCTATGGTGAAAAGGGAAATATCTTCCGTTCAAAACTGGAAAGAAGCTTTCTGAGAAATTCCTCTGTGTTCTGTTAATTCATCTCACAGAGTTACATTTTTCCCTTCAAGAAGCCTTTCGCTAAGGCGGTTCTTGTGGAATTGGCAAAGGGATATTTGGAAGCCCATAGAGGGCTATGATGAAAAAGGAAATATCTCCCGTTCAAAACTGGAAAGAAGCTTTCTGAGAAACTGTTCTGTGTTCTATGAATTCATCTCACCGAGTTACATCTTTCCCTTCAAGAATCCTTTCGTTAAGGCTGTTCTTGTGGAATTGGCAAAGGGATATTTGCAAGCCCATAGAGGGCTATGCTGAAAAAGGAAATATCTTCCGTTCAAAACTGGAAAGAAGCTTGCTGAGAAATTGCTCTGTGTTCTGTAAATTCATCTCACAGAGTTACATATTTCACTTCAAGAAGTCTTTCGCTAAGGCGGTTTTTGTGGAATTGGCAAAGGGTTATTTGGAACCCCTAGAGGGCTATGGTGAAAAAGGAAATATCTTCCGTGCAAAACTGCAAAGAAGCTTTCTGAGAAATTGCTCTGTGTTCTGTGAATTCATCTCACAGAGTTACATCTTTCCCTTCAAGAAGCCTTTCGCTAAGTCTGTTCTTGTGGAATTGACAAAGGGATATTTGGAAGCCCATAGAGGGCTATGGTGAAAAAGGAAATATCTTCCGTTCAAAACTGGAAAGAAGCTTTCTGAGAAACTGCTCTGTGTTCTGTTAATTCATCTCACAGAGTTACATCTTTCCCTTCAAGAAGCCTTTCGCTAAGGCTGTTCTTGTGGTATTGGCAAAGGGATATTTGGAAGCCCATAGAGGGCTATGGTGAAAAAGGAAATATCTTCCGCTGAAAACTGGAAAGAAGCCTTCTGAGAAACTCCTCTGTGTTCTGTGAATTCATCTCACAGAGTTACATCTTTCCCTTCAAGAAGCCTTTCGCTAAGGCTGTTCTTGTGGAATTGGCAAAGGGATATTTGGAATCCCTTAGAGGGCTATGGTGAAAAAGGAAATATCTTCCGTTCAAAACTGGAAAGAACCTTCTGAGAAACTCCTCTGTGTTCTGTTAATTCATCTCACAGAGTTACATCTTTCCCTTCAAGAAGCCTTTCGCTAAGGCTGTTCTTGTGGAATTGGCAAAGGGATATTTGGAAGCCCATAGAGGGCTATGGTGAAAAAGGAAATATCTTCCGTTCAAAACTGGAAAGAAGCTTTCTGAGAAACTGCTCTGTGTACTGTTAATTCATCTCACAGAGTTACATCTTTCCCTTCAAGAAGACTTTCGCTAAGGTTGTTCTTGTGGAATTGGCAAAGGGATATTTGGAAGCCCATAGAGCGCTATGGTGAAAAAGGAAATATCTTCCGCTGAAACCTGGAAAGAAGCTTTCTGAGAAACTGCTCTGTGTTCTGTGAATTCATCTCACAGAGTTACATCTTTCCCTTTAAGAAGCCTCTCGCTAAGGCTGTTCTTGTGGAATTGGCAAAGGGATATTTGGAAGCCCATAGAGGGCTATGGTGAAAAAGGAAATATCTTCCGTTCAAAACTGGAAAGAAGCTTTCTGAGAAACTGCTCTGTGTTCTGTAAATTCATCTCACATAGTAACATCTTTCCCTTCAAGAAGCCTTTCGCTAAGGCTGTTCTTGTGGAATTGGCAAAGGGATATTTGGAAGCCCATAGAGGACTATGGTTAAAAAGGAAATATCTTCCGCTGAAAACTGGAAAGAAGCTTTCTGAGAAACTGCTCTGTGTTCCGTTAATTAATCTCACAGAGTTACATCTTTCCCTTCAAGAAGCCTTTCGCTAAGGCTGGTGTTGTGGAATTGGCAAAGGGACATTTGGAAGCCCATAGAGGGCTATGGTGAAAAAGGAAATATCTTCCGTTCAAAACTGGAAAGAAGCTTGCTGAGAAATTGCTCTGTGTTCTTTTAATTCATCTCACAGAGTTATATGTTTCACTTCAAGAAGTCTTTCGCTAAGGCGGTTCTTGTGGAATTGGCAAAGGGATATTTGGAAGCCCATAGAGGGCTATGGTGAAAAAGGAAATATCTTCCGTTCAAAACTGGAAAGAAGCATTCTGAGAAACTGCTCTGTGTTCTATGATTTCATCTCACCGAGTTACATCATTCCCTTCAAGAATCCTTTCGTTAAGGCTGTTCTTGTGGAATTGGCAAAGGGATATTTGGAAGCCCATAGAGGGCTATGGTGAAAAAGGAAATATCTTCCGTTCAAAACTGGAAAGAAGCTTGCTGAGAAATTGCTCTGTGTTCTGTTAATTCATCTCACAGAGTTACATATTTCACTTCAAGAAGTCTTTCGCTAAGGCTGTTTTTGTGGAATTGGCAAAGGGTTATTTGGAAGCCCACAGAGGGCTATGGTGAAAAAGGAAATATCTTCCGTGCAAAACTGGAAAGAAGCTTTCTGAGAAATTGCTCTGTGTTCTGTGAATTCATCTCACAGAGTTACATCTTTCCCTTCAAGAAGCCTTTCGCTAAGGCTGTTCTTGTGGAATTGGCAAAGGGATATTTGGAAGCCCATAGAGGGCTATGGTGAAAAAGGAAATATCTTCCGCTCAAACCTGGAAAGTAGCATTCTGAGAAACTGCTCTGTGTTCTGTTATTTCATCTCACAGAGTTACATCTTTCCCTTCAAGAAGCCTTTCGCTAAGGCTGTTCTTGTGGAATTGGCAACGGGATATTTGGAAACCCGTAGAGGGCTATGGTGAAAAAGGAAATATCTTCCGCTGAAAACTGGAAAGAAGCTTTCTGAGAAACTGCTCTGTGTTCTTTTAATTCATCTCACAGAGTTACATCTTTCCCTTCAAGAAGCCTTTCGCTAAGGCTGTTCTTCTGGAATTGGCAAAGGGATATTTGGAAGCTCATAGAGGGCTATGGTGAAAAAGGAAATATCTTCCGTTCAAAACTGGAAAGAAGCTTTCTGAGAAACTGCTCTGTGTTCTGTTAATTCATCTCACAGAGTTACATCTTACCCTTCAAGAAGCCTTTCGCTAAGGCTGTTCTTGTGGAATTGGCAAAGGGATATTTGGAAGCCCATAGAGGGCTATGGTGAAAAAGGAAATATCTTCCGCTGAAAACTGGAAAGAAGCTTTCTGAGAAACTGCTCTGTGTTCTGTTAATTCATCTCACAGAGTTACATCTTTCCCTTCAAGAAGCCTTTCGCTAAGGCTGTTCTTGTGGAATTGGCAAAGGGTATTTGGAAGCCCTTAGAGGGCTATGGTGAAAAAGGAAATATCTTCCGTTCAAAACTGGAAAGAAGCTTTCTGAGAAACTCCTCTGTGTTCTGTAAATTCATCTCACAGAGTTACATTTTTCCCTTCAAGAAGCCTTTCGCTAAGGCGGTTCTTGTGGAATTGGCAAAGGGATATTTGGAAGCCCATAGAGGGCTATGATGAAAAAGGAAATATCTCCCGTTCAAAACTGGAAAGAAGCTTTCTGAGAAACTGTTCTGTGTTCTATGAATTCATCTCACCGAGTTACATCTTTCCCTTCAAGAATCCTTTCGTTAAGGCTGTTCTTGTGGAATTGGCAAAGGGATATTTGCAAGCCCATAGAGGGCTATGCTGAAAAAGGAAATATCTTCCGTTCAAAACTGGAAAGAAGCTTGCTGAGAAATTGCTCTGTGTTCTGTTAATTCATCTCACAGAGTTACATATTTCACTTCAAGAAGTCTTTCGCTAAGGCTGTTTTTGTGGAATTGGCAAAGGGTTATTTGGAAGCCCATAGAGGGCTATGGTGAAAAAGGAAATATCTTCCGTTCAAAACTGGAAAGAAGCTTTCTGAGAAACTGCTCTGTGTTCTGTTAATTCATCTCACAGAGTTACATCTTTCCCTTCAAGAAGCCTTTCGCTAAGGCTGTTCTTGTGGAATTGGCAAAGGGATATTTGGAAGCCCTTAGAGGGCTATGGTGAAAAAGGAAATATCTTCCGTTCAAAACTGGAAAGAACCTTCTGAGAAACTCCTCTGTGTTCTGTTAATTCATCTCACAGAGTTACATCTTTCCCTTCAAGAAGCCTTTCGCTAAGGCTGTTCTTGTGGAATTGGCAAAGGGATATTTGGAAGCCCATAGAGGGCTATGGTGAAAAAGGAAATATCTTCCGTTCAAAACTGGAAAGAAGCTTTCTGAGAAACTGCTCTGTGTACTGTTAATTCATCTCACAGAGTTACATCTTTCACTTCAAGAAGTCTTTCGCTAAGGCTGTTCTTGTGGAATTGGCAAAGGGTTATTTGGAAGCCCATAGAGGGCTGTGGTGAAAAAGGAAATATCTTCTGTTCAAAACTGGAAAGAAGCTTTCTGAGAAACTGCTCTGTGTTCTGTTAATTCATCTCACAGAGTTACATCTTTCCCTTCAAGAAGCCTTTCGCTAAGGCTGTTCTTGTGGAATTGGCAAAGGGATATTTGGAAGCCCATAGAGGGCTATGGTGAAAAAGGAAATATCTTCCGCTGAAAACTGGAAAGAAGCTTTCTGAGAAACTGCTCTTTGTTCTTTTAATTCATCTCACAGAGTTACATCTTTCCCTTCAAGAAACCTTTAGCTAAGGCTGTTCTTGTGGAATTGGCAAAGGGATATTTGGAAGCCCGTAGAGGGCTATGGTGAAAAAGGAAATATCTTCCGCTCAAAACTGGAAAGAAGCTTTCTGAGAAACTGCTCTGTGTTCTGTTAATTCATCTCACAGAGTTACATCTTTCCCTTCAAGAAGCCTTTCGCTAAGGCTGTTCTTGTGGAATTGGCAAAGGGATATTTGGAAGCCCATAGAGGGCTATGGTGAAAAAGGAAATATCTTCTGCTGAAAACTGGAAAGAAGCTTTCTGAGAAACTGCTCTGTGTTCTTTTAATTCATCTCACAGAATTACATCTTTCCCTTCAAGAAGCCTTTCGCGAAGGCTGTTCTTGTGGAATTGGCAAAGGGATATTTGGAAGCCCCTAGAGGGCTATGGTGGAAAAGGAAATATCTTCCGTTCAAAACTGGAAAGAACCTTCTGAGAAACTCCTCTGTGTTCTGTTAATTCATCTCACAGAGTTACATCTTTCCCTTCAAGAAGCCTTTCGCTTAGGCCGTTCTTGTGGAATTGGCAAAGGGATATTTGGAAGCCCATAGAGGGCTATGGTGAAAAAGGAAATATCTTCCGCTGAAAACTGGAAAGAAGCTTTCTGAGAAACTGCTCTGTGTTCTACGAATTTATCTCACAGAGTTACATCTTTCCCTTCAAGAAGCCTTTCGCTAAGGCTGTTCTTGTGGAATTGGCAAAGCGTATTTGGAATCCCTTAGAGGGCTATGGTGAAAAAGGAAATATCTTCCGTTCAAAACTGGAAAGAAGCTTTCTGAGAAACTCCTCAGTGTTCTGTTAATTCATCTCACAGAGTTACATTTTTCCCTTCAAGAAGCCTTTAGCTAAGGCGGTTCTTGTGGAATTTGCAAAGGGATATTTGGAAGCCCATAGAGGGCTATGGTGAAAAAGGAAATATCTTCCGTTCAAAACTAGAAAGAAGCTTTCTGAGAAACTGTTCTGTGTTCTGTGAATTCATCTCACAGAGTTACATCTTTCCCTTCAAGAATCCTTTCGTTATGGCTGTTCTTGTGGAATTGGCAAAGGGATATTTGCAAGCCCATAGAGGGCTATGGTGAAAAAGGAAATATCTTCCGTTCAAAACTGGAAAGAAGCTTTCTGAGAAACTGCTCTGTGTTCTGTGAATTCATCTCACAGAGTTACATCTTTCCCTTCAAGAAGCCTTTCGCTAAGGCTGTTCTTGTGGAATTGGCAAAGGGATATTTGGAAGCCCATGGAGGGCTATGGTGAAAAAGGAAATATCTTCCGCTGAAAACTGGAAAGAAGCTTTCTGAGAAACTGCTCTGTGTTCTGTGAATTCATCTCACAGAGTTACATCTTTCCCTTCAAGAAGCCTTTCGCTAAGGCTGTTCTTGTGGAATTGGCAAAGGGTATTTGGAAGCCCTTAGAGGGCTATGGTGAAAAAGGAAATATCTTCCGTTCAAAACTGGAAAGAAGCTTTCTGAGAAACTCCTCTGTGTTCTGTTAACTCATCTCACAGAGTTACATTTTTCCCTTCAAGAAGCCATTCGCTAAGGCGGTTCTTGTGGAATTGGCAAAGGGATATTTGGAAGCCCATAGAGGGCTATGGTGAAAAAGGAAATATCTTCCGTTCAAAACTGGAAAGAAGCTTTCTGAGAAACTGTTCTGTGTTCTATGAATTCATCTCACAGAGTTACATCTTTCCCTTCAAGAATCCTTTCGTTAAGGCTGTTCTTGTGGAATTGGCAAAGGGATATTTGCAAGCCCATAGAGGGCTATGGTGAAAAAGGAAATATCTTCCGTTCAAAACTGGAAAGAATCTTGCTGAGAAATTGCTCTGTGTTCTGTTAATTCATCTCACAGAGTTAAATATTTCACTTCAAGAAGTCTTTCGCTAAGGCTGTTTTTGTGGAATTGGCAAAGGGTTATTTGGAAGCCCATAGAGGGCTATGGTGAAAAAGGAAATATCTTCCGTGCAAAACTGGAAAGAAGCTTTCTGAGAAATTGCTCTGTGTTCTGTGAATTCATCTCACAGAGTTACATCTTTCCCTTCAAGAAGCCTTTCGCTAAGTCTGTTCTTGTGGAATTGGCAAAGGGATATTTGGAAGCCCATAGAGGGCTATGGTGAAAAAGGAAATATCTTCCGTTCAAAACTGGAAAGAAGCTTTCTGAGAAACTGCTGTGTGTTCTGTTAATTCATCTCACAGAGTTACATCTTTCCCTTCAAGAAGCCTTTCGCTAAGGCTGTTCTTGTGGAATTGGCAAAGGGATATTTGGAAGCCCATAGAGGGCTATGGTGAAAAAGGAAATATCTTCCGCTCAAACCTGGAAAGTAGCATTCTGAGAAACTGCTCTGTGTTCTGTTATTTCATCTCACAGAGTTACATCTTTCCCTTCAAGAAGCCTTTCGCTAAGGCTGTTCTTGTGGAATTGGCAACGGGATATTTGGAAACCCGTAGAGGGCTATGGTGAAAAAGGAAATATCTTCCGCTGAAAACTGGAAAGAAGCTTTCTGAGAAACTGCTCTGTGTTCTTTTAATTCATCTCACAGAGTTACATCTTTCCCTTCAAGAAGCCTTTCGCTAAGGCTGTTCTTCTGGAATTGGCAAAGGGATATTTGGAAGCTCATAGAGGGCTATGGTGAAAAAGGAAATATCTTCCGTTCAAAACTGGAAAGAAGCTTTCTGAGAAACTGCTCTGTGTTCTGTTAATTCATCTCACAGAGTTACATCTTACCCTTCAAGAAGCCTTTCGCTAAGGCTGTTCTTGTGGAATTGGCAAAGGGATATTTGGAAGCCCATAGAGGGCTATGGTGAAAAAGGAAATATCTTCCGCTGAAAACTGGAAAGAAGCTTTCTGAGAAACTGCTCTGTGTTCTGTTAATTCATCTCACAGAGTTACATCTTTCCCTTCAAGAAGCCTTTCGCTAAGGCTGTTCTTGTGGAATTGGCAAAGGGTATTTGGAAGCCCTTAGAGGGCTATGGTGAAAAAGGAAATATCTTCCGTTCAAAACTGGAAAGAAGCTTTCTGAGAAACTCCTCTGTGTTCTGTAAATTCATCTCACAGAGTTACATTTTTCCCTTCAAGAAGCCTTTCGCTAAGGCGGTTCTTGTGGAATTGGCAAAGGGATATTTGGAAGCCCATAGAGGGCTATGATGAAAAAGGAAATATCTCCCGTTCAAAACTGGAAAGAAGCTTTCTGAGAAACTGTTCTGTGTTCTATGAATTCATCTCACCGAGTTACATCTTTCCCTTCAAGAATCCTTTCGTTAAGGCTGTTCTTGTGGAATTGGCAAAGGGATATTTGCAAGCCCATAGAGGGCTATGCTGAAAAAGGAAATATCTTCCGTTCAAAACTGGAAAGAAGCTTGCTGAGAAATTGCTCTGTGTTCTGTTAATTCATCTCACAGAGTTACATATTTCACTTCAAGAAGTCTTTCGCTAAACCTGTTTTTGTGGAATTGGCAAAGGGTTATTTGGAAGCCCATAGAGGGCTATGGTGAAAAAGGAAATATCTTCCGTGCAAAACTGGAAAGAAGCTTTCTGAGAAATTGCTCTGTGTTCTGTGAATTCATCTCACAGAGTTACATCTTTCCCTTCAAGAAGCCTTTCGCTAAGTCTGTTCTTGTGGAATTGGCAAAGGGATATTTGGAAGCCCATAGAGGGCTATGGTGAAAAAGGAAATATCTTCCGTTCAAAACTGGAAAGAAGCTTTCTGAGAAACTGCTCTGTGTTCTGTTAATTCATCTCACAGAGTTACATCTTTCCCTTCAAGAAGCCTTTCGCTAAGGCTGTTCTTGTGGAATTGGCAAAGGGATATTTGGAAGCCCTTAGAGGGCTATGGTGAAAAAGGAAATATCTTCCGTTCAAAACTGGAAAGAACCTTCTGAGAAACTCCTCTGTGTTCTGTTAATTCATCTCACAGAGTTACATCTTTCCCTTCAAGAAGCCTTTCGCTAAGGCTGTTCTTGTGGAATTGGCAAAGGGATATTTGGAAGCCCATAGAGGGCTATGGTGAAAAAGGAAATATCTTCCGTTCAAAACTGGAAAGAAGCTTTCTGAGAAACTGCTCTGTGTACTGTTAATTCATCTCACAGAGTTACATCTTTCACTTCAAGAAGTCTTTCGCTAAGGCTGTTCTTGTGGAATTGGCAAAGGGTTATTTGGAAGCCCATAGAGGGCTGTGGTGAAAAAGGAAATATCTTCTGTTCAAAACTGGAAAGAAGCTTTCTGAGAAACTGCTCTGTGTTCTGTTAATTCATCTCACAGAGTTACATCTTTCCCTTCAAGAAGCCTTTCGCTAAGGCTGTTCTTGTGGAATTGGCAAAGGGATATTTGGAAGCCCATAGAGGGCTATGGTGAAAAAGGAAATATCTTCCGCTGAAAACTGGAAAGAAGCTTTCTGAGAAACTGCTCTTTGTTCTTTTAATTCATCTCACAGAGTTACATCTTTCCCTTCAAGAAACCTTTAGCTAAGGCTGTTCTTGTGGAATTGGCAAAGGGATATTTGGAAGCCCGTAGAGGGCTATGGTGAAAAAGGAAATATCTTCCGCTCAAAACTGGAAAGAAGCTTTCTGAGAAACTGCTCTGTGTTCTGTTAATTCATCTCACAGAGTTACATCTTTCCCTTCAAGAAGCCTTTCGCTAAGGCTGTTCTTGTGGAATTGGCAAAGGGATATTTGGAAGCCCATAGAGGGCTATGGTGAAAAAGGAAATATCTTCTGCTGAAAACTGGAAAGAAGCTTTCTGAGAAACTGCTCTGTGTTCTTTTAATTCATCTCACAGAATTACATCTTTCCCTTCAAGAAGCCTTTCGCGAAGGCTGTTCTTGTGGAATTGGCAAAGGGATATTTGGAAGCCCCTAGAGGGCTATGGTGGAAAAGGAAATATCTTCCGTTCAAAACTGGAAAGAACCTTCTGAGAAACTCCTCTGTGTTCTGTTAATTCATCTCACAGAGTTACATCTTTCCCTTCAAGAAGCCTTTCGCTTAGGCTGTTCTTGTGGAATTGGCAAAGGGATATTTGGAAGCCCATAGAGGGCTATGGTGAAAAAGGAAATATCTTCCGCTGAAAACTGGAAAGAAGCTTTCTGAGAAACTGCTCTGTGTTCTACGAATTTATCTCACAGAGTTACATCTTTCCCTTCAAGAAGCCTTTCGCTAAGGCTGTTCTTGTGGAATTGGCAAAGCGTATTTGGAATCCCTTAGAGGGCTATGGTGAAAAAGGAAATATCTTCCGTTCAAAACTGGAAAGAAGCTTTCTGAGAAACTCCTCAGTGTTCTGTTAATTCATCTCACAGAGTTACATTTTTCCCTTCAAGAAGCCTTTAGCTAAGGCGGTTCTTGTGGAATTTGCAAAGGGATATTAGGAAGCCCATAGAGGGCTATGGTGAAAAAGGAAATATCTTCCGTTCAAAACTAGAAAGAAGCTTTCTGAGAAACTGTTCTGTGTTCTGTGAATTCATCTCACAGAGTTACATCTTTCCCTTCAAGAATCCTTTCGTTATGGCTGTTCTTGTGGAATTGGCAAAGGGATATTTGCAAGCCCATAGAGGGCTATGGTGAAAAAGGAAATATCTTCCGTTCAAAACTGGAAAGAAGCTTTCTGAGAAACTGCTCTGTGTTCTGTGAATTCATCTCACAGAGTTACATCTTTCCCTTCAAGAAGCCTTTCGCTAAGGCTGTTCTTGTGGAATTGGCAAAGGGATATTTGGAAGCCCATAGAGGGCTATGGTGAAAAAGGAAATATCTTCCGCTGAAAACTGGAAAGAAGCTTTCTGAGAAACTGCTCTGTGTTCTGTGAATTCATCTCACAGAGTTACATCTTTCCCTTCAAGAAGCCTTTCGCTAAGGCTGTTCTTGTGGAATTGGCAAAGGGTATTTGGAAGCCCTTAGAGGGCTATGGTGAAAAAGGAAAGATCTTCCGTTCAAAACTGGAAAAAAGCTTTCTGAGAAACTCCTCTGTGTTCTCTTAATTCATCTCACAGAGTTACATTTTTCCCTTCAAGAAGCCATTCGCTAAGGCGGTTCTTGTGGAATTGGCAAAGGGATATTTGGAAGCCCATAGAGGGCTATGGTGAAAAAGGAAATATCTTCCGTTCAAAACTGGAAAGAAGCTTTCTGAGAAACTGTTCTGTGTTCTATGAATTCATCTCACAGAGTTACATCTTTCCCTTCAAGAATCCTTTCGTTAAGGCTGTTCTTGTGGAATTGGCAAAGGGATATTTGCAAGCCCATAGAGGGCTATGTTGAAAAAGGAAATATCTTCCGTTCAAAACTGGAAAGAAGCTTGCTGAGAAATTGCTCTGTGTTCTGTTAATTCATCTCACAGAGTTACATATTTCACTTCAAGAAGTCTTTCGCTAAGGCTGTTTTTGTGGAATTGGCAAAGGGTTATTTGGAAGCCCATAGAGGGCTATGGTGAAAAAGGAAATATCTTCCGTTCAAAACTGGAAAGAAGCTTGCTGAGAAATTGCTCTGTGTTCTGTGAATTCATCTCACAGAGTTACATCTTTCCCTTCAAGAAGCCTTTCGCTAAGTCTGTTCTTGTGGAATTGGCAAAGGGATATTTGGAAGCCCATAGAGGGCTATGGTGAAAAAGGAAATATCTTCCGTTCAAAACTGGAAAGAAGCTTTCTGAGAAACTGCTGTGTGTTCTGTTAATTCATCTCACAGAGTTACATCTTTCCCTTCAAGAAGCCTTTCGCTAAGGCTGTTCTTGTGGAATTGGCAAAGGGATATTTGGAAGCCCATAGAGGGCTATGGTGAAAAAGGAAATAACTTCCGCTGAAAACTGGAAAGAAGCTTTCTGAGAAACTGCTCTGTGTTCCGTAAATTAATCTCACAGAGTTACATCTTTCCCTTCAAGAAGCCTTTCCCTAAGGCTGGTGATGTGGAATTGGCAAAGGGATATTTGGAAGCCCCTAGAGGGCTATGGTGAAAAAGGAAATATCTTCCGTTCAAAACTGGAAAGAAGCTTTCTGAGAAACTGCTCTGTGTTCTGTGAATTCATCTCACAGAGTTACATCTTTCCCTTCAAGAAGCCTTTCGCTAAGGCTGTTCTTGTGGAATTGGCAAAGGGATATTTGGAAGCCCATAGAGGGCTATGGTGAAAAAGGAAATATCTTCCGCTCAAACCTGGAAAGTAGCTTTCTGAGAAACTGCTCTGTGTTCTGTTATTTCATCTCACAGAGTTACATCTTTCCCTTCAAGAAGCCTTTCGCTAAGGCTGTTCTTGTGGAATTGGCAAAGGGATATTTGGAAACCCATAGAGGGCTATGGTGAAAAAGGAAATATCTTCCGCTGAAAACTGGAAAGAAGCTTTCTGAGAAACTGCTCTGTGTTCTTTTAATTCATCTCACAGAGTTACATCTTTCCCTTCAAGAAGCATTTCGCTAAGGTTGTTCTTCTGGAATTGGCAAAGGGATATTTGGAAGCTCATAGAGGGCTATGGTGAAAAAGGAAATATCTTCCGTTCAAAACTGGAAAGAAGCTTTCTGAGAAACTGCTCTGTGTACTGTTAATTCATCTCACAGAGTTACATCTTTCACTTCAAGAAGTCTTTCGCTAAGGCTGTTCTTGTGGAATTGGCAAAGGGTTATTTGGAAGCCCATAGAGGGCTGTGGTGAAAAAGGAAATATCTTCCGTTCAAAACTGGAAAGAAGCTTTCTGAGAAACTGCTCTGTGTTCTGTTAATTCATCTCACAGAGTTACATCTTTCCCTTCAAGAAGCCTTTCGCTAATGCTGTTCTTGTGGAATTGGCAAAGGGATATTTGGAAGCCCATAGAGGGCTATGGTGAAAAAGGAAATATCTTCCGCTGAAAACTGGAAAGAAGCTTTCTGAGAAACTGCTCTTTGTTCTTTTAATTCATCTCACAGATTTACATCTTTCCCTTCAAGAAGCCTTTAGCTAAGGCTGTTCTTGTGGAATTGGCAAAGGGATATTTGGAAGCCCGTAGAGGGCTATGGTGAAAAAGGAAATATCTTCCGCTCAAAACTGGAAAGAAGCTTTCTGAGAAACTGCTCTGTGTTCTGTTAATTCATCTCACAGAGTTACATCTTTCCCTTCAAGAAGCCTTTCGCTAAGGCTGTTCTTGTGGAATTGGCAAAGGGATATTTGGAAGCCCATAGAGGGCTATGGTGAAAAAGGAAATATCTTCTGCTGAAAACTGGAAAGAAGCTTTCTGAGAAACTGCTCTGTGTTCTTTTAATTCATCTCACAGAATTACATCTTTCCCTTCAAGAAGCCTTTCGCGAAGGCTGTTCTTGTGGAATTGGCAAAGGGATATTTGGAAGCCCCTAGAGGGCTATGGTGGAAAAGGAAATATCTTCCGTTCAAAACTGGAAAGAACCTTCTGAGAAACTCCTCTGTGTTCTGTTAATTCATCTCACAGAGTTACATCTTTCCCTTCAAGAAGCCTTTCGCTTAGGCTGTTCTTGTGGAATTGGCAAAGGGATATTTGGAAGCCCATAGAGGGCTATGGTGAAAAAGGAAATATCTTCCGCTGAAAACTGGAAAGAAGCTTTCTGAGAAACTGCTCTGTGTTCTACGAATTTATCTCACAGAGTTACATCTTTCCCTTCAAGAAGCCTTTCGCTAAGGCTGTTCTTGTGGAATTGGCAAAGCGTATTTGGAATCCCTTAGAGGGCTATGGTGAAAAAGGAAATATCTTCCGTTCAAAACTGGAAAGAAGCTTTCTGAGAAACTCCTCAGTGTTCTGTTAATTCATCTCACAGAGTTACATTTTTCCCTTCAAGAAGCCTTTAGCTAAGGCGGTTCTTGTGGAATTTGCAAAGGGATATTTGGAAGCCCATAGAGGGCTATGGTGAAAAAGGAAATATCTTCCGTTCAAAACTAGAAAGAAGCTTTCTGAGAAACTGTTCTGTGTTCTGTGAATTCATCTCACAGAGTTACATCTTTCCCTTCAAGAATCCTTTCGTTATGGCTGTTCTTGTGGAATTGGCAAAGGGATATTTGCAAGCCCATAGAGGGCTATGGTGAAAAAGGAAATATCTTCCGTTCAAAACTGGAAAGAAGCTTTCTGAGAAACTGCTCTGTGTTCTGTGAATTCATCTCACAGAGTTACATCTTTCCCTTCAAGAAGCCTTTCGCTAAGGCTGTTCTTGTGGAATTGGCAAAGGGATATTTGGAAGCCCATGGAGGGCTATGGTGAAAAAGGAAATATCTTCCGCTGAAAACTGGAAAGAAGCTTTCTGAGAAACTGCTCTGTGTTCTGTGAATTCATCTCACAGAGTTACATCTTTCCCTTCAAGAAGCCTTTCGCTAAGGCTGTTCTTGTGGAATTGGCAAAGGGTATTTGGAAGCCCTTAGAGGGCTATGGTGAAAAAGGAAATATCTTCCGTTCAAAACTGGAAAGAAGCTTTCTGAGAAACTCCTCTGTGTTCTGTTAACTCATCTCACAGAGTTACATTTTTCCCTTCAAGAAGCCATTCGCTAAGGCGGTTCTTGTGGAATTGGCAAAGGGATATTTGGAAGCCCATAGAGGGCTATGGTGAAAAAGGAAATATCTTCCGTTCAAAACTGGAAAGAAGCTTTCTGAGAAACTGTTCTGTGTTCTATGAATTCATCTCACAGAGTTACATCTTTCCCTTCAAGAATCCTTTCGTTAAGGCTGTTCTTGTGGAATTGGCAAAGGGATATTTGCAAGCCCATAGAGGGCTATGGTGAAAAAGGAAATATCTTCCGTTCAAAACTGGAAAGAATCTTGCTGAGAAATTGCTCTGTGTTCTGTTAATTCATCTCACAGAGTTAAATATTTCACTTCAAGAAGTCTTTCGCTAAGGCTGTTTTTGTGGAATTGGCAAAGGGTTATTTGGAAGCCCATAGAGGGCTATGGTGAAAAAGGAAATATCTTCCGTGCAAAACTGGAAAGAAGCTTTCTGAGAAATTGCTCTGTGTTCTGTGAATTCATCTCACAGAGTTACATCTTTCCCTTCAAGAAGCCTTTCGCTAAGTCTGTTCTTGTGGAATTGGCAAAGGGATATTTGGAAGCCCATAGAGGGCTATGGTGAAAAAGGAAATATCTTCCGTTCAAAACTGGAAAGAAGCTTTCTGAGAAACTGCTGTGTGTTCTGTTAATTCATCTCACAGAGTTACATCTTTCCCTTCAAGAAGCCTTTCGCTAAGGCTGTTCTTGTGGAATTGGCAAAGGGATATTTGGAAGCCCATAGAGGGCTATTGTGAAAAAGGAATTAACTTCCGCTGAAAACTGGAAAGAAGCTTTCTGAGAAACTGCTCTGTGTTCCGTAAATTAATCTCACAGAGTTACATCTTTCCCTTCAAGAAGCCTTTCCCTAAGGCTGGTGTTGTGGAATTGGCAAAGGGATATTTGGAAGCCCCTAGAGGGCTATGGTGAAAAAGGAAATCTCTTCCGTTCAAAACTGGAAAGAAGCTTTCTGAGAAACTGCTCTGTGTTCTGTGAATTCATCTCACAGAGTTACATCTTTCCCTTCAAGAAGCCTTTCGCTAAGGCTGTTCTTGTGGAATTGGCAAAGGGATATTTGGAAACCCATAGAGGGCTATGGTGAAAAAGGAAATATCTTCCGCTGAAAACTGGAAAGAAGCTTTCTGAGAAACTGCTCTGTGTTCTTTTAATTCATCTCACAGAGTTACATCTTTCCCTTCAAGAAGCATTTCGCTAAGGCTGTTCTTCTGGAATTGGCAAAGGGATATTTGGAAGCTCATAGAGGGCTATGGTGAAAAAGGAAATATCTTCCGTTCAAAACTGGAAAGAAGCTTTCTGAGAAACTGCTCTGTGTTCTGTTAATTCATCTCACAGAGTTACATCTTACCCTTCAAGAAGCCTTTCGCTAAGGCTGTTCTTGTGGAATTGGCAAAGGGATATTTGGAAGCCCATAGAGGGCTATGGTGAAAAAGGAAATATCTTCCGCTGAAAACTGGAAAGAAGCTTTCTGAGAAACTGCTCTGTGTTCTGTGAATTCATCTCACAGAGTTACATCTTTCCCTTCAAGAAGCCTTTCGCTAAGGCTGTTCTTGTGGAATTGGCAAAGGGTATTTGGAAGCCCTTAGAGGGCTATGGTGAAAAGGGAAATATCTTCCGTTCAAAACTGGAAAGAAGCTTTCTGAGAAACTCCTCTGTGTTCTGTTAATTCATCTCACAGAGTTATATTTTTCCCTTCAAGAAGCCTTTCGCTAAGGCGGTTCTTGTGGAATTGGCAAAGGGATATTTGGAAGCCCATAGAGGGCTATGATGAAAAAGGAAATATCTCCCGTTCAAAACTGGAAAGAAGCTTTCTGAGAAACTGTTATGTGTTCTATGAATTCATCTCACCGAGTTACATCTTTCCCTTCAAGAATCCTTTCGTTAAGGCTGTTCTTGTGGAATTGGCAAAGGGATATTTGCAAGCCCATAGAGGGCTATGCTGAAAAAGGAAATATCTTTCGTTCAAAACTGGAAAGAAGCTTGCTGAGAAATTGCTCTGTGTTCTGTTAATTCATCTCACAGAGTTACATATTTCACTTCAAGAAGTCTTTCGCTAAGGCTGTTTTTGTGGAATTGGCAAAGGGTTATTTGGAAGCCCATAGAGGGCTATGGTGAAAAAGGAAATATCTTCCGTGAAAAACTGGAAAGAAGCTTTCTGAGAAATTGCTCTGTGTTCTGTGAATTCATCTCACAGAGTTACATCTTTCCCTTCAAGAAGCCTTTCGCTAAGGCTGTTCTTGTGGAATTGGCAAAGGGATATTTGGAAGCCCATAGAGGGCTATGGTGAAAAAGGAAATATCTTCCGCTGAAAACTGGAAAGAAGCCTTCTGAGAAACTGCTCTGTGTTCTGTGAATTCATCTCACAGAGTTACATCTTTCCCTTCAAGAAGCCTTTCGCTAAGGCTGTTCTTGTGGAATTGGCAAAGGGATATTTGGAAGCCCATAGAGGACTGTGGTTATAAAGGAAATATCTTCCGCTGAAAACTGGAAAGAAGCTTTCTGAGAAACTGCCCTGTGTTCTGTAAATTCATCTCACAGAGTTACATCTTTCCCTTCAAGAAGCCTTTCGCTAAGGCTGTTCTTGTGGAATTGGCAAAGGGATATTTGGAAGCCCATAGAGGACTATGGTTAAAAAGGAAATATCTTCCGCTGAAAACTGGAAAGAAGCTTTCTGAGAAACTGCTTTGTGTTCCGTTAATTAATCTCACAGAGTTACATCTTTCCCTTCAAGAAGCCTTTCGCTAAGGCTGGTGTTGTGGAATTGGCAAAGGGACATTTGGAAGCCCATAGAGGGCTATGGTGAAAAAGGAAATATCTTCCGTTCAAAACTGGAAAGAAGCTTTCTGAGAAATTGCTCTGTGTTCTGTTAATTCATCTCACAGAGTTACATCTTTCCCTTCAAGAAGCCTTTCGCTAAGGCTGTTCTTGTGGAATTAGCAAAGGGATATTTGGAAGCCCATAGAGGGCTATGGTGAAAAAGGAAATATCTTTCGCTGAAAACTGGAAAGAAGCTTTCTGAGAAACTGCTCTGTGTTCTTTTAATTCATCTCACAGAGTTACATCTTTCCCTTCAAGAAGCCTTTCGCTAAGGCTGTTCTTGTGGAATTGGCAAAGGGATATTTGGAAGCCCATAGAGGGCTATGGTGAAAAAGGAAATATCTTCCGTTCAAAACTGGAAAGAAGCTTTCTGAGAAACTGCTCTGTGTTCTTTTAATTCATCTCACAGAGTTTCATCTTTCCCTTCAAGAAGCCTTTCGCTAAGGCTGTTCTTGTGGAATTGGCAAAGGGATATTTGGAAGCCCATAGAGGGCTATGATGAAAAAGGAAATATCTTCCGCTGAAAACTGGAAAGAAGCTTTCTGAGAAACTGCTCTTTGTTCTTTTAATTCATCTCACAGAGTTACATCTTTCCCTTCAAGAAGCCTTTAGCTAAGGCTGTTCTTGTGGAATTGGCAAAGGGATATTTGGAAGCCCATAGAGGGCTATGGTGAAAAAGGAAATATCTTCCGTTCAAAACTGGAAAGAAGCTTTCTGAGAAACTGCTCTGGGTTCTGTTAATTCATCTCACTGAGTTACATCTTTCCCTTCAAGAAGCCTTTCGCTAAGGCTGTTCTTGTGGAATTGGCAAAGGGATATTTGGAAGCCCATAGAGGGCTATGGTGAAAAAGGAAATATCTTCCGGTGAAAACTGGAAAGAAGCTTTCTGAGAAACTGCTCTGTGTTCTTTTAATTCATCTCACAGAGTTACATCTTTCCCTTCAAGAAGCCTTTCGCTAAGGCTGTTCTTGTGGAATTGGCAAAGGGATATTTGGAAGCCCATAGAGGGCTATGGTGAAAAAGGAAATATCTTCCGTTTAAAACTGGAAAGAAGCTTTCTGAGAAACTGCTCTGTGTTCTGTTAATTCATCTCACAGAGTTACATCTTTCCCTTCAAGAAGCCTTTCGCTAAGGCTGTTCTTGTGGAATTAGCAAAGGGATATTTGGAAGCCCATAGAGGGCTATGGTGAAAAAGGAAATATCTTTCGCTGAAAACTGGAAAGAAGCTTTCTGAGAAACTGCTCTGTGTTCTTTTAATTCATCTCACAGAGTTACATCTTTCCCTTCAAGAAGCCTTTCGCTAAGGCTGTTCTTGTGGAATTGGCAAAGGGATATTTGGAAGCCCATAGAGGGCTATGGTGAAAAAGGAAATATCTTCCGTTCAAAACTGGAAAGAAGCATTCTGAGAAACTGCTCTGTGTTCTTTTAATTCATCTCACAGAGTTACATCTTTCCCTTCAAGAAGCCTTTCGCTAAGGCTGTTCTTGTGGAATTGGCAAAGGGATATTTGGAAGCCCATAGAGGGCTATGATGAAAAAGGAAATATCTTCCGCTGAAAACTGGAAAGAAGCTTTCTGAGAAACTGCTCTGTGTTCTTTTAATTCATCTCACAGAGTTACATCTTTCCCTTCAAGAAGCCTTTAGCTAAGGCTGTTCTTGTGGAATTGGCAAAGGGATATTTGGAAGCCCCTAGAGGGCTATGGTGAAAAAGGAAATATCTTCCGTTCAAAACTGGAAAGAAGCTTTCTGAGAAACTGCTCTGGGTTCTGTGAATTCATCTCACAGAGTTTCATCTTTCCCTTCAAGAAGCCTTTCGCTAAGGCTGTTCTTGTGGATTTGGCAAAGGGATATTTGGAAGCCCATAGAGGGCTATGGTGAAAAAGGAAATATCTTCCGCTGAAAACTGGAAAGAAGCTTTCAGAGAAACTGCTCTGTGTTCTGTGAATTCATCTCACAGAGTTACATCTTTCCCTTCAAGAAGCCTTTCGCTAAGGCTGTTCTTGTGGAATTGGCAAAGCTTGTTTGGAATCCCTTAGAGGGCTATGGTGAAAAAGGAAATACCTTCCGTTCAAAACTGGAAAGAAGCTTTCTGAGAAACTCCTCAGTGTTCTGTTAATTCATCTCACAGAGTTACATTTTTCCCTTCAAAAAGCCTTTCGCTAAGGCGGTTCTTGTGGAATTGGCAAAGGGATATTTGGAAGCCCATAGAGGGCTATGGTGAAAAAGGAAATATCTTCCGTTCAAAACTGGAAAGAAGCTTTCTGAGAAACTGCTCTGTGTTCTTTTAATTCATCTCACAGAGTTACATCTTTCCCTTCAAGAAGCCTTTCGCTAAGGCTGTTCTTGTGGAATTGGCAAAGGGATATTTGGAAGCCCATAGAGGGCTATGATGAAAAAGGAAATATCTTCCGCTGAAAACTGGAAAGAAGCTTTCTGAGAAACTGCTCTTTGTTCTTTTAATTCATCTCACAGAGTTACATCTTTCCCTTCAAGAAGCCTTTAGCTAAGGCTGTTCTTGTGGAATTGGCAAAGGGATATTTGGAAGCCCCTAGAGGGCTATGGTGAAAAAGGAAATATCTTCCGTTCAAAACTGGAAAGAAGCTTTCTGAGAAACTGCTCTGGGTTCTGTGAATTCATCTCACAGAGTTACATCTTTCCCTTCAAGAAGCCTTTCGCTAAGGCTGTTCTTGTGGATTTGGCAAAGGGATATTTGGAAGCCCATAGAGGGCTATGGTGAAAAAGGAAATATCTTCCGCTGAAAACTGGAAAGAAGCTTTCTGAGAAACTGCTCTGTGTTCTTTTAATTCATCTCACAGAGTTACATCTTTCCCTTCAAGAAGCCTTTCGCTAAGGCTGTTCTTGTGGAATTGGCAAAGGGATATTTGGAAGCCCATAGAGGGCTATGGTGAAAAAGGAAATATCTTCCGTTCAAAACTGGAAAGAAGCTTTCTGAGAAACTGCTCTGTGTTCTGTTAATTCATCTCACAGAGTTACATCTTTCCCTTCAAGAAGCCTTTCGCTAAGGCTGTACTTGTGGAATTGGCAAAGGGATATTTGGAAGCCCATAGAGGGCTATGGTGAAAAAGGAAATATCTTCCGCTGAAAACTGGAAAGAAGCTTTCAGAGAAACTGCTCTGTGTTCTGTGAATTCATCTCACAGAGTTACATCTTTCCCTTCAAGAAGCCTTTCGCTAAGGCTGTTCTTGTGGAATTGGCAAAGCTTGTTTGGAATCCCTTAGAGGGCTATGGTGAAAAAGGAAATATCCTCCGTTCAAAACTGGAAAGAAGCTTTCTGAGAAACTCCTCAGTGTTCTGTTAATTCATCTCACAGAGTTACATTTTTCCCTTCAAAAAGCCTTTCGCTAAGGCGGTTCTTGTGGAATTGGCAAAGGGATATTTGGAAGCCCATAGAGGGCTATGGTGAAAAAGGAAATATCTTCCGTTCAAAACTGGAAAGAAGCTTTCTGAGAAACTGTTCTGTGTTCTGTGAATTCATCTCACAGAGTTACATCTTTCCCTTCAAGAAGCCTTTCGCTAAGGCTGTTCTTGTGGAATTAGCAAAGGGATATTTGGAAGCCCATAGAGGGCTATGGTGAAAAAGGAAATATCTTTCGCTGAAACCTGGAAAGAAGCTTTCTGAGAAACTGCTCTGTGTTCTTTTAATTCATCTCACAGAGTTACATCTTTCCCTTCAAGAAGCCTTTCGCTAAGGCTGTTCTTGTGGAATTGGCAAAGGGATATTTGGAAGCCCATAGAGGGCTATGGTGAAAAAGGAAATATCTTCCGTTCAAAACTGGAAAGAAGCTTTCTGAGAAACTGCTCTGTGTTCTTTTAATTCATCTCACAGAGTTACATCTTTCCCTTCAAGAAGCCTTTCGCTAAGGCTGTTCTTGTGGAATTGGCAAAGGGATATTTGGAAGCCCATAGAGGGCTATGATGAAAAAGGAAATATCTTCCGCTGAAAACTGGAAAGAAGCTTTCTGAGAAACTGCTCTTTGTTCTTTTAATTCATCTCACAGAGTTACATCTTTCCCTTCAAGAAGCCTTTAGCTAAGGCTGTTCTTGTGGAATTGGCAAAGGGATATTTGGAAGCCCCCAGAGGGCTATGGTGAAAAAGGAAATATCTTCCGTTCAAAACTGGAAAGAAGCTTTCTGAGAAACTGCTCTGGGTTCTGTTAATTCATCTCACAGAGTTACATCTTTCCCTTCAAGAAGCCTTTCGCTAAGGCTGTTCTTGTGGATTTGGCAAAGGGATATTTGGAAGCCCATAGAGGGCTATGGTGAAAAAGGAAATATCTTCCGCTGAAAACTGGAAAGAAGCTTTCTGAGAAACTGCTCTGTGTTCTTTTAATTCATCTCCCAGAGTTACATCTTTCCCTTCAAGAAGCCTTTCGCTAAGGCTGTTCTTGTGGAATTGGCAAAGGGATATTTGGAAGCCCATAGAGGGCTATGGTGAAAAAGGAAATATCTTCCGTTCAAAACTGGAAAGAAGCTTTCTGAGAAACTGCTCTGTGTTCTGTTAATTCATCTCACAGAGTTACATCTTTCCCTTCAAGAAGCCTTTCGCTAAGGCTGTTCTTGTGGAATTGGCAAAGGGATATTTGGAAGCCCCTAGAGGGCTATGGTGAAAAAGGAAATATCTTCCGCTGAAAACTGGAAAGAAGCTTTCTGAGAAACTGCTCTGTGTTCCGTTAATTAATCTCACAGAGTTACATCTTTCCCTTCAGGAAGCCTTTCGCTAAGGCTGGTGTTGTGGAATTGGCAAAGGGACATTTGGAAGCCCATAGAGGGTTATGGTGAAAAAGGAAATATCTTCCGTTCAAAACTGGAAAGAAGCTTGCTGAGAAATTGCTCTGTGTTCTGTTAATTCATCTCACAGAGTTACATCTTTCACTTCAAGAAGTCTTTCGCTAAGGCTGTTCTTGTGGAATTGGCAAAGGGTTATTTGGAAGCCCATAGAGGGCTGTGGTGAAAAAGGAAATATCTTCCGTTGAAAACTGGAAAGAAGCTTTCTGAGAAATTGCTCTGTGTTCTGTTAATTCATGTCACAGAGTTACATCTTTCCCTTTAAGAATCCTTTCGCTAAGGCTGTTCTTGTGGAATTGGCAAAGGGATATTTGGAAGCCCATAGAGGGCTATGGTGAAAAAGGAAATATCTTTCGCTGAAAACTGGAAAGAAGCTTTCTGAGAAACTGCTCTGTGTTCTTTTAATTCATCTCACAGAGTTACATCTTTCCCTTCAAGAAGCCTTTCGCTAAGGCTGTTCTTGTGGAATTGGCAAAGGGATATTTGGAAGCCCATAGAGGGCTATGGTGAAAAAGGAAATATCTTCCGTTCAAAACTGGAAAGAAGCTTTCTGAGAAACTGCTCTGTGTTCTTTTAATTCATCTCACAGAGTTACATCTTTCCCTTCAAGAAGCCTTTCGCTAAGGCTGTTCTTGTGGAATTAGCAAAGGGATATTTGGAAGCCCCTAGAGGGCTATGCTGAAAAAGGAAATATCTTCCGCTGAAAACTGGAAAGAAGCTTTCTGAGAAACTGCTCTGTGTTCTTTTAATTCATCTCACAGAGTTACATCTTTCCCTTCAAGAAGCCTTTAGCTAAGGCTGTTCTTGTGGAATTGGCAAAGGGATATTTGGAAGCCCGTAGAGGGCTATGGTGAAAAAGGAAATATCTTCCGCTCAAAACTGGAAAGAAGCTTTCTGAGAAACTGCTCTGTGTTCTGTTAATTCATCTCACAGAGTTACATCTTTCCCTTCAAGAAGCCTTTCGATAAGGCTGTTCTTGTGGAATTGGCAAAGGGATATTTGGAAGCCCATAGAGGGCTATGGTGAAAAAGGAAATATCTTCTGCTGAAAACTGGAAAGAATCTTTCTGAGAAACTGCTCTGTGTTCTGTGAATTCATCTCACAAGGTTACATCTTTCCCTTCAAGAAGCCTTTCGCTAAGTCTGTTCTTGTGGAATTGGCAAAGGGATATTTGGAAGCCCCTAGAGGGCTATGGTGAAAAAGGAAATATCTTCCGCTGAAAACTGGAAAGAAGCTTTCTGAGAAACTGCTCTGTGTTCCGTTAATTAATCTCACAGAGTTACATCTTTCCCTTCAAGAAGCCTTTCGCTAAGGCTGTTCTTGTGGAATTGGCAAAGGGATATTTGGAAGCCCATAGAGGGCTATGGTGAAAAAGGAAATATCTTCCGCTGAAAACTGGAAAGAAGCTTTCTGAGAAACTGCTCTGTGTTCTTTTAATTCATCTCACAGAGTTACATCTTTCCCTTCAAGAAGCCTTTCGCTAAGGCTGTTCTTGTGGAATTGGCAAAGGGATATTTGGAAGCCCATAGAGGGCTATGGTGAAAAAGGAAATATCTTCCGTTCAAAACTGGAAAGAAGCTTTCTGAGAAACTGCTCTGTGTTCTGTTAATTCATCTCACAGAGTTACATCTTTCCCTTCAAGAAGCCTTTCGCTAAGGCTGTTCTTGTGGAATTGGCAAAGGGATATTTGGAAGCCCATAGAGGGCTATGGTGAAAAAGGAAATATCTTCCGCTGAAACCTGGAAAGAAGCTTTCTGAGAAACTGCTCTGTGTTCTGTGAATTCATCTCACAGAGTTACATCTTTCCCTTCAAGAAGCCTCTCGCTAAGGCTGTTCTTGTGGAATTGGCAAAGGGATATTTGGAAGCCCATAGAGGGCTATGGTGAAAAAGGAAATATCTTCCGTTCAAAACTGGAAAGAAGCTTTCTGAGAAACAGCTCTGTGTTCTGTTAATTCATCTCACAGAGTTACATCTTTCCCTTCAAGAAGCCTTTCGCTAAGGCTGTTCTTGTGGAATTGGCAAAGGGATATTTGGAAGCCCATAGAGGACTGTGGTTATAAAGGAAATATCTTCCGCTGAAAACTGGAAAGAAGCTTTCTGAGAAACTGCTCTGTGTTCCGTTAATTAATCTCACAGAGTTACATCTTTCCCTTCAAGAAGCCTTTCGCTAAGGCTGGTGTTGTGGAATTGGCAAAGGGACATTTGGAAGCCCATAGAGGGCTATGGTGAAAAAGGAAATATCTTCCGTTCAAAACTGGAAAGAAGCTTGCTGAGAAATTGCTCTGTGTTCTGTTAATTCATCTCACAGAGTTACATCTTTCACTTCAAGAAGTCTTTCGCTAAGGCTGTTCTTGTGGAATTGGCAAAGGGTTATTTGGAAGCCCATAGAGGGCTGTGGTGAAAAAGGAAATATCTTCCGCTGAAAACTGGAAAGAAGCTTTCTGAGAAACTGCTCTGTGTTCCGTTAATTAATCTCACAGAGTTACATCTTTCCCTTCAAGAAGCCTTTCGCTAAGGCTGTTCTTGTGGAATTGGCAAAGGGATATTTGGAAGCCCATAGAGGACTATGGTGAAAAAGGAAATATCTTCCGTTCAAAACTGGAAAGAAGCTTTCTAAGAAACTGCTCTGTGTTCTTTGAATTCATCTCACAGAGTTACATCTTTCCCTTCAAGAAGCCTTTCGCTAAGGCTGTTGTTGTGGAATTGGCAAAGGGATATTTGGAAGCCCATAGAGGGCTATGGTGAAAAAGGAAATATCTTCCGCTGAAAACTGGAAAGAAGCTTTCTGAGAAACTGCTCTGTGTTCTTTTAATTCATCTCACAGAGTTACATCTTTCCCTTCAAGAAGCCTTTCGCTAAGGCTGTTCTTGTGGAATTGGCAAAGGGATATTTGGAAGCCCATAGAGGGCTATGGTGAAAAAGGAAATATCTTCCGTTCACAACTGGAAAGAATCTTTCTGAGAAACTGCTCTGTGTTCTGTTAATTCATCTCACAGAGTTACATCTTTCCCTTCAAGAAGCCTTTCGCTAAGGCTGTTCTTGTGGAATTGGCAAAGGGATATTTGGAAGCCCATAGAGGGCTATGGTGAAAAAGGAAATATCTTCCGCTGAAACCTGGAAAGAAGCTTTCTGAGAAACTGCTCTGTGTTCTGTGAATTCATCTCACAGAGTTACATCTTTCCCTTCAAGAAGCCTCTCGCTAAGGCTGTTCTTGTGGAATTGGCAAAGGGATATTTGGAAGCCCATAGAGGGCTATGGTGAAAAAGGAAATATCTTCCGTTCAAAAGTGGAAAGAAGCTTTCTGAGAAACAGCTCTGTGTTCTGTTAATTCATCTCACAGAGTTACATCTTTCCCTTCAAGAAGCCTTTCGCTAAGGCTGTTCTTGTGGAATTGGCAAAGGGATATTTGGAAGCCCATAGAGGACTGTGGTTATAAAGGAAATATCTTCCGCTGAAAACTGGAAAGAAGCTTTCTGAGAAACTGCTCTGTGTTCCGTTAATTAATCTCACAGAGTTACATCTTTCCCTTCAAGAAGCCTTTCGCTAAGGCTGGTGTTGTGGAATTGGCAAAGGGACATTTGGAAGCCCATAGAGGGCTATGGTGAAAAAGGAAATATCTTCCGTTCAAAACTGGAAAGAAGCTTGCTGAGAAATTGCTCTGTGTTCTGTTAATTCATCTCACAGAGTTACATCTTTCACTTCAAGAAGTCTTTCGCTAAGGCTGTTCTTGTGGAATTGGCAAAGGGTTATTTGGAAGCCCATAGAGGGCTGTGGTTAAAAAGGAAATATCTTCCGTTCAAAACTGGAAAGAAGCTTTCTGAGAAATTGCTCTGTGTTCTGTGAATTCATCTCACAGAGTTACATCTTTCCCTTCAAGAAGCCTTTCGCTAAGGCTGTTCTTGTGGAATTGGCAAAGGGATATTTGGAAGCCCATAGAGGGCTATGGTGAAAAAGGAAATATCTTCCGCTGAAAACTGGAAAGAAGCTTTCTGAGAAACTGCTCTTTGTTCTTTTAATTCATCTCACAGAGTTACATCTTTCCCTTCAAGAAGCCTTTAGCTAAGGCTGTTCTTGTGGAATTGGCAAAGGGATATTTGGAAGCCCGTAGAGGGCTATGGTGAAAAAGGAAATATCTTCCACTCAAAACTGGAAAGAAGCTTTCTGAGAAACTCCTCTGTGTTCTGTTAATTCATCTCACAGAGTTACATCTTTCCCTTCAAGAAGCCTTTCGCTAAGGCTGTACTTGTGGAATTGGCAAAGGGATATTTGGAAGCCCATAGAGGGCTATGGTGAAAAAGGAAATATCTTCTGCTGAAAACTGGAAAGAAGCTTTCTGAGAAACTGCTCTGTGTTCTTTTAATTCATCTCACAGAATTACATCTTTCCCTTCAAGAAGCCTTTCGCTAAGGCTGTTCTTGTGGAATTGGCAAAGGGATATTTGGAAGCCCCTAGAGGGCTATGGTGAAAAAGGAAATATCTTCCGTTCAAAACTGGAAAGAAGCTTTCTGAGAAACTGCTCTGGGTTCTGTTAATTCATCTCACAGAGTTACATCTTTCCCTTCAAGAAGCCTTTCGCTAAGGCTGTTCTTGTGGATTTGGCAAAGGGATATTTGGAAGCCCATAGAGGGCTATGGTGAAAAAGGAAATATCTTCCGCTGAAAACTGGAAAGAAGCTTTCTGAGAAACTGCTCTGTGTTCTTTTAATTCATCTCACAGAGTTACATCTTTCCCTTCAAGAAGTCTTTCGCTAAGGCTGTTCTTGTGGAATTGGCAAAGGGATATTTGGAAGCCCATAGAGGGCTATGGTGAAAAAGGAAATATCTTCCGTTCAAAACTGGAAAGAAGCTTTCTGAGAAACTGCTCTGTGTTCTGTTAATTAATCTCACAGAGTTACATCTTTCCCTTCAAGAAGCCTTTCGCTAAGGCTGTTCTTGTGGAATTGGCAAAGGGATATTTGGAAGCCCATAGAGGGCTATGGTGAAAAAGGAAATATCTTCCGCTGAAAACTGGAAAGAAGCTTTCTGAGAAACTGCTCTGTGTTCTGTGAAATCATCTCAGAGAGTTACATCTTTCCCTTCAAGAATCCTTTCGCTAAGGCTGTTCTTGTGGAATTGGCAAAGCGTATTTGGAATCTCTTAGAGGGCTATGGTGAAAAAGGAAATATCTTCCGTTCAAAACTGGAAAGAAGCTTTCTGAGAAACTCCTCAGTGTTCTGTTAATTCATCTCACAGAGTTACATTTTTCCCTTCAAAAAGCCTTTCGCTAAGGCGGTTCTTGTGGAATTGGCAAAGGGATATTTGGAAGCCCATAGAGGGCTATGGTGAAAAAGGAATTATGTTCCGTTCAAAACTGGAAAGAAGCTTTCTGAGAAACTGTTCTGTGTTCTGTGAATTCATCTCACAGAGTTACATCTTTCCCTTCAAGAATCCTTTCGTTATGGCTGTTCTTGTGGAATTGGGAAAGGGATATTTGCAAGCCCATAGAGGGCTATGGTGAAAAAGGAAATATCTTCCGTTCAAAACTGGAAAGAAGCTTTCTTAGAAACTGCTCTGTGTTCTGTTAATTCATCTCACAGGGTTACATCTTTCCCTTCAAGAAGCCCTTCGCTAAGGTCGTTCTTGTGGAATTGGGAAAGTGATATTTGGAAGCCCATAGAGGGCTATGGTGAAAAAGGATATATCTTCCGTTCAAAACTGGAAAGAAGCTTTCTGAGAAACTGCTCTGTGTTCTGTGAATTCATCTCACAGAGTTACATCTTTCCCTTCACGAAGCCTTTCGCTAAGGCTGTTCTTGTGGAATTGGCAAAGGGATATTTGGAAGCCCATAGAGGGCTATGGTGAAAAAGGAAATATCTTCCGTTCAAAACTGGAAAGAAGCTTTCTGAGAAACTGCTCTGTGTTCTGTGAATTCATCTCACAGAGTTACATCTTTCCCTTCAAGAAGCCTTTCGCTAAGGTTGTTCTTGTGGAATTGGCAAAGGGATATTTGGAAGCCCATAGAGGGATATGGTGAAAAAGGAAATATCTTCCGCTGAAAACTGGAAAAAGGTTTCTGAGAAACTGCTCTGTGTTCCGCTAATTAATCTCACAGAGTTACATCTTTCCCTTCAAGAAGCCTTTCGCTAAGGCTGGTGTTGTGGAATTGGCAAAGGGATATTTGGAAGCCCCTAGAGGGCTATGGTGAAAAAGGAAATATCTTCCGTTCAAAACTGGAAAGAAGCTTTCTGAGAAACTGCTCTGTGTTCTGTTAATTCATCTCACAGAGTTACATCTTTCCCTTCAAGAAGCCTTTCGCTAAGGCTGTTCTTGTGGAATTGGCAAAGGGATATTTGGAAGCCCATAGAGGGCTATGGTGAAAAAGGAAATATCTTCCGCTGAAAACTGGAAAGAAGCTTTCTGAGAAACTGCTCTGTGTTCTTTTAATTCATCTCACAGAGTTACATCTTTCCCTTCAAGAAGCCTTTCGCTAAGGCTGTTCTTGTGGAATTGGCAAAGGGATAATTGGAAGCCCTTAGAGGTCTATGGTGAAAAAGGAAATATCTTCCGTTCAAAACTGGAAAGAACCTTCTGAGAAACTCCTCTGTGTTCTGTTAATTCATCTCACAGAGTTACATCTTTCCCTTCCAGAAGCCTTTCGCTAAGGCTGTTCTTGTGCAATTGGCAAAGGGATATTTGGAAGCCCATAGAGGGCTATGGTGAAAAAGGAAATATCTTCTGCTGAAAACTAGAAAGAAGCTTTCTGAGAAACTGCTCTGTGTTCTTTTAATTCATCTCACAGAGTTACATCTTTCCCTTCAATAAGCCTTTCGCTAAGGCTGTTCTTGTGGAATTGGCAAAGGGATATTTGGAAGCCCTTAGAGGGCTATGGTGAAAAAGGAAATATCTTCCGTTCAAAACTGTAAAGAACCTTCTGAGAAACTCCTCTGTGTTCTGTTAATTCATCTCACAGAGTTACATCTTTCCCTTCAAGAAGCCTTTCGCTAAGGCTGTTCTTGTGGAATTGGCAAAGGGATATTTGGAAGCCCTTAGAGGGCTATGGTGAAAAAGGAAATATCTTCCGCTGAAAACTGGAAAGAAGCTTTCTGAGAAACTGCTCTGTGTTCTGTGAATTTATCTCACAGAGTTGCATCTTTCCCTTCAAAAAGCCTTTCGCTAAGGCTGTTCTTGTGGAATTGGCAAAGCGTATTTGGAATCCCTTAGAGGGCTATGGTGAAAAAGGAAATATCTTCCGTTCAAAACTGGAAAGAAGCTTTCTGAGAAACTCCTCAGTGTTCTGTTAATTCATCTCACAGAGTTACATTTTTCCCTTCAAGAAGCCTTTAGCTAAGGCGGTTCTTGTGGAATTGGCAAAGGGATATTTGGAAGCCCATAGAGGGCTATGGTGAAAAAGGAAATATCTTCCGTTCAAAACTAGAAAGAAGCTTTCAGAGAAACTGTTCTGTGTTCTGTGAATTCATCTCACAGAGTTACATCTTTCCCTTCAAGAATCCTTTCGTTATGGCTGTTCTTGTGGAATTGGCAAAGGGATATTTGCAAGCCCATAGAGGGCTATGGTGAAAAAGGAAATATCTTCCGTTCAAAACTGGAAAGAAGCTTTCTGAGAAACTGCTCTGTGTTCTGTGAATTCATCTCACAGAGTTACATCTTTCCCTTCAAGAAGCCTTTCGCTAAGGCCGTTCTTGTGGAATTGGCAAAGGGATATTTGGAAGCCCATAGAGGGCTATGGTGAAAAAGGAAATATCTTCCCCTGAAAACTGGAAAGAAGCTTTCTGAGAAACTGCTCTGTGTTCTGTGAATTCATCTCACAGAGTTACATCTTTCCCTTCAAGAAGCCTTTCGCTAAGGCTGTTCTTGTGGAATTGGCAAAGGGTATTTGGAAGCCCTTAGAGGGCTATGGTGAAAAAATAAATATCTTCCGTTCAAAACTGGAAAGAAGCTTTCTGAGAAACTCCTCTGTGTTCTGTTAATTCATCTCACAGAGTTACATTTTTCCCTTCAAGAAGCCTTTCGCTAAGGCGGTTCTTGTGGAATTGGCAAAGGGTTATTTGGAAGCCCATAGAGGGCTATGGTGAAAAAGGAAATATCTTCCGTTCAAAACTGGAAAGAAGCTTTCTGAGAAATTGCTCTGTGTTCTGTGAATTCATCTCACAGAGTTACATCTTTCCCTTCAAGAAGCCTTTCGCTAAGGCTGTTCTTGTGGAATTGGCAAAGGGATATTTGGAAGCCCATAGAGGGCTATGGTGAAAAAGGAAATATCTTCCGTTCAAAACTGGAAAGAAGCTTTCTGAGAAACTGCTCTGTGTTCCGTAAATTAATCTCACAGAGTTACATCTTTCCCTTCAAGAAGCCTTTCCCTAAGGCTGGTGTTGTGGAATTGGCAAAGGGATATTTGGAAGCCCCTAGAGGGCTATAGTGAAAAAGGAAATATCTTCCGTTCAAAACTGGAAAGAAGCTTTCTGAGAAACTGCTCTGTGTTCTGTGAATTCATGTCACAGAGTTACATCTTTCCCTTCAAGAAGCCTTTCGCTAAGGCTGTTTTTGTGGAATTGGCAAAGGGATATTTGGAAGCCCATAGAGGGCTATGGTGAAAAAGGAAATATCTTCCGTTCAAAACTGGAAAGAAGCTTTCTGAGAAACTGCTCTGTGTTCTGTTAATTCATCTCACAGAGTTACATCTTTCCCTTCAAGAAGCCTTTCGCTAAGGCTGTTCTTGTGGAATTGGCAAAGGGATATTTGGAAGCCCATAGAGGGCTATGGTGAAAAAGGAAGTATCTTCCGCTGAAAACTGGAAAGAAGCCTTCTGAGAAACTGCTCTGTGTTCTGTGAATTCATCTCACAGGGTTACATCTTTCCCTTCAAGAAGCCTTTCGCTAAGGCTGTTCTTGTGGAATTGGCAAAGGGATATTTGGAAGCCCATAGAGGGCTATGGTGAAAAAGGAAATATCTTCCGCTGAAAACTGGAAAGAAGCTTTCTGAGAAACTGCTCTGTGTTCCGTTAATTAATCTCACAGAGTTACATCTTTCCCTTCAAGAAGCCTTTCGCTAAGGCTGTTCTTGTGGAATTGGCAAAGGGATATTTGGAAGCCCATAGAGGGCTATGGTGAAAAAGGAAATATCTTCCGTTCAAAACTGGAAAGAAGCTTTCTGAGAAACTGCTCTGTGTTCTGTAAATTCATCTCACAGAGTTACATCTTTCCCTTCAAGAAGCCTTTCGCTAAGGGTGTTCTTGTGGAATTGGCAAAGGGATATTTGGAAGCCCATAGAGGACTATGGTTATAAAGGAAATATCTTCCGCTGAAAACTGGAAAGAAGCTTTCTGAGAAACTGCTCTGTGTTCCGTTAATTAATCTTACAGAGTTACATCTTTCCCTTCAGGAAGCCTTTCGCTAAGGCTGGTGTTGTGGAATTGGCAAAGGGACATTTGGAAGCCCATAGAGGGCTATGGTGAAAAAGGAAATATCTTCCGTTCAAAACTGGAAAGAAGCTTGCTGAGAAATTGCTCTGTGTTCTGTTAATTCATCTCACAGAGTTACATCTTTCACTTCAAGAAGTCTTTCGCTAAGGCTGTTCTTGTGGAATTGGCAAAGGGTTATTTGGAAGCCCATAGAGGGCTGTGGTGAAAAAGGAAATATCTTCCGTTGAAAACTGGAAAGAAGCTTTCTGAGAAATTGCTCTGTGTTCTGTTAATTCATGTCACAGAGTTACATCTTTCCCTTCAAGAAGCCTTTCGCTAAGGCTGTTCTTGTGGAATTGGCAAAGGGATATTTGGAAGCCCATAGAGGGCTATGGTGAAAAAGGAAATATCTTTCGCTGAAAACTGGAAAGAAGCTTTCTGAGAAACTGCTCTGTGTTCTTTTAATTCATCTCACAGAGTTACATCTTTCCCTTCAAGAAGCCTTTCGCTAAGGCTGTTCTTGTGGAATTGGCAAAGGGATATTTGGAAGCCCATAGAGGGCTATGGTGAAAAAGGAAATATCTTCCGTTCAAAACTGGAAAGAAGCTTTCTGAGAAACTGCTCTGTGTTCTTTTAATTCATCTCACAGAGTTACATCTTTGCCTTCAAGAAGCCTTTCGCTAAGGCTGTTCTTGTGGAATTGGCAAAGGGATATTTGGAAGCCCATAGAGGGCTATGCTGAAAAAGGAAATATCTTCCGCTGAAAACTGGAAAGAAGCTTTCTGAGAAACTGCTCTGTGTTCTTTTAATTCATCTCACAGAGTTACATCTTTCCCTTCAAGAAGCCTTTAGCTAAGGCTGTTCTTGTGGAATTGGCAAAGGGATATTTGGAAGCCCGTAGAGGGCTATGGTGAAAAAGGAAATATCTTCCGCTCAAAACTGGAAAGAAGCTTTCTGAGAAACTGCTCTGTGTTCTGTTAATTCATCTCACAGAGTTACATCTTTCCCTTCAAGAAGCCTTTCGATAAGGCTGTTCTTGTGGAATTGGCAAAGGGATATTTGGAAGCCCATAGAGGGCTATGGTGAAAAAGGAAATATCTTCTGCTGAAAACTGGAAAGAATCTTTCTGAGAAACTGCTCTGTCTTCTTTTAATTCATCTCACAGAATTACATCTTTCCCTTCAATAAGCCTTTCGCTAAGGCTGTTCTTGTGGAATTGGCAAAGGGATATTTGGAAGCCCCTAGAGGGCTATGGTGAAAAAGGAAATATCTTCCGTTCAAAAGTGGAAAGAAGCTTTCTGAGAAACTGCTCTGGGTTCTGTTAATTCATCTCACAGAGTTACATCTTTCCCTTCAAGAAGCCTTTCGCTAAGGCTGTTCTTGTGGATTTGGCAAAGGGATATTTGGAAGCCCTTAGAGGTCTATTGTGAAAAAGGAAATATCTTCCGCTGAAAACTGGAAAGAAGCTTTGTGAGAAACTGCTCTGTGTTCTTTTAATTCATCTCACAGAGTTACATCTTTCCCTTCAAGAAGTCTTTCGCTAAGGCTGTTCTTGTGGAATTGGCAAAGGGATATTTGGAAGCCCATAGAGGGCTATGGTGAAAAAGGAAATATCTTCCGTTCAAAACTGGAAAGAAGCTTTCTGAGAAACTGCTCTGTGTTCTGTTAATTCATCTCACAGAGTTACATCTTTCCCTTCAAGAAGCCTTTCGCTAAGGCTGTTCTTGTGGAATTGGCAAAGGGATATTTGGAAGCCCATAGAGGGCTATGGTGAAAAAGGAAATATCTTCCGCTGAAAACTGGAAAGAAGCTTTCTGAGAAACTGCTCTGTGTTCTGTGAATTCATCTCAGAGAGTTACATCTTTCCCTTCAAGAAGCCTTTCGCTAAGGCTGTTCTTGTGGAATTGGCAAAGCGTATTTGGAATCCCTTAGAGGGCTACGGTGAAAAAGGAAATATCTTCCGTTCAAAACTGGAAAGAAGCTTTCTGAGAAACTCCTCAGTGTTCTGTTAATTCGTCTCACAGAGTTACATTTTTCCCTTCAAAAAGCCTTTCGATAAGGCGGTTCTTGTGGAATTGGCAAAGGGATATTTGGAAGCCCATAGAGGGCTATGGTGAAAAAGGAATTATCTTCCGTTCAAAACTGGAAAGAAGCTTTCTGAGAAACTGTTCTGTGTTCTGTGAATTCATCTCACAGAGTTACATCTTTCCCTTCAAGAATCCTTTCGTTATGGCTGTTCTTGTGGAATTGGGAAAGGGATATTTGCAAGCCCATAGAGGGCTATGGTGAAAAGGGAAATATCTTCCGGTCAAAACTGGAAAGAAGCTTTCTGAGAAACTGCTCTGTGTTCTGTTAATTCATCTCACAGGGTTACATCTTTCCCTTCAAGAAGCCCTTCGCTAAGGCTGTTCTTGTGGAATTGGGAAAGTGATATTTGGAAGCCCATAGAGGGCTATGGTGAAAAAGGATATATCTTCCGTTCAAAACTGGAAAGAAGCTTTCTGAGAAACTGCTCTCTGTTCTGTGAATTCATCTCACAGAGTTACATCTTTCCCTTCACGAAGCCTTTCGCTAAGGCTGTTCTTGTGGAATTGGCAAAGGGATATTTGGAAGCCCATAGAGGGCTATGGTGAAAAAGGAAATATCTTCCGTTCAAAACTGGAAAGAAGCTTTCTGAGAAACTGCTCTGTGTTCTGTGAATTCATCTCACAGAGTTACATCTTTCCCTTCAAGAAGCCTTTCGCTAAGGCTGTTCTTGTGGAATTGGCAAAGGGTATTTGGAAGCCCTTAGAGGGCTATGGTGAAAAAATAAATATCTTCCGTTCAAAACTGGAAAGAAGCTTTCTGAGAAACTCCTCTGTGTTCTGTTAATTCATCTCACAGAGTTACATTTTTCCCTTCAAGAAGCCTTTCGCTAAGGCGGTTCTTGTGGAATTGGCAAAGGGTTATTTGGAAGCCCATAGAGGGCTATGGTGAAAAAGGAAATATCTTCCGTTCAAAACTGGAAAGAAGCTTTCTGAGAAATTGCTCTGTGTTCTGTGAATTCATCTCACAGAGTTACATCTTTCCCTTCAAGAAGCCTTTCGCTAAGGCTGTTCTTGTGGAATTGGCAAAGGGATATTTGGAAGCCCATAGAGGGCTATGGTGAAAAAGGAAATATCTTCCGTTCAAAACTGGAAAGAAGCTTTCTGAGAAACTGCTCTGTGTTCCGTAAATTAATCTCACAGAGTTACATCTTTCCCTTCAAGAAGCCTTTCCCTAAGGCTGGTGTTGTGGAATTGGCAAAGGGATATTTGGAAGCCCCTAGAGGGCTATAGTGAAAAAGGAAATATCTTCCGTTCAAAACTGGAAAGAAGCTTTCTGAGAAACTGCTCTGTGTTCTGTGAATTCATGTCACAGAGTTACATCTTTCCCTTCAAGAAGCCTTTCGCTAAGGCTGTTTTTGTGGAATTGGCAAAGGGATATTTGGAAGCCCATAGAGGGCTATGGTGAAAAAGGAAATATCTTCCGTTCAAAACTGGAAAGAAGCTTTCTGAGAAACTGCTCTGTGTTCTGTTAATTCATCTCACAGAGTTACATCTTTCCCTTCAAGAAGCCTTTCGCTAAGGCTGTTCTTGTGGAATTGGCAAAGGGATATTTGGAAGCCCATAGAGGGCTATGGTGAAAAAGGAAGTATCTTCCGCTGAAAACTGGAAAGAAGCCTTCTGAGAAACTGCTCTGTGTTCTGTGAATTCATCTCACAGGGTTACATCTTTCCCTTCAAGAAGCCTTTCGCTAAGGCTGTTCTTGTGGAATTGGCAAAGGGATATTTGGAAGCCCATAGAGGGCTATGGTGAAAAAGGAAATATCTTCCGCTGAAAACTGGAAAGAAGCTTTCTGAGAAACTGCTCTGTGTTCCGTTAATTAATCTCACAGAGTTACATCTTTCCCTTCAAGAAGCCTTTCGCTAAGGCTGTTCTTGTGGAATTGGCAAAGGGATATTTGGAAGCCCATAGAGGGCTATGGTGAAAAAGGAAATATCTTCCGTTCAAAACTGGAAAGAAGCTTTCTGAGAAACTGCTCTGTGTTCTGTAAATTCATCTCACAGAGTTACATCTTTCCCTTCAAGAAGCCTTTCGCTAAGGGTGTTCTTGTGGAATTGGCAAAGGGATATTTGGAAGCCCATAGAGGACTATGGTTATAAAGGAAATATCTTCCGCTGAAAACTGGAAAGAAGCTTTCTGAGAAACTGCTCTGTGTTCCGTTAATTAATCTTACAGAGTTACATCTTTCCCTTCAGGAAGCCTTTCGCTAAGGCTGGTGTTGTGGAATTGGCAAAGGGACATTTGGAAGCCCATAGAGGGCTATGGTGAAAAAGGAAATATCTTCCGTTCAAAACTGGAAAGAAGCTTGCTGAGAAATTGCTCTGTGTTCTGTTAATTCATCTCACAGAGTTACATCTTTCACTTCAAGAAGTCTTTCGCTAAGGCTGTTCTTGTGGAATTGGCAAAGGGTTATTTGGAAGCCCATAGAGGGCTGTGGTGAAAAAGGAAATATCTTCCGTTGAAAACTGGAAAGAAGCTTTCTGAGAAATTGCTCTGTGTTCTGTTAATTCATGTCACAGAGTTACATCTTTCCCTTCAAGAAGCCTTTCGCTAAGGCTGTTCTTGTGGAATTGGCAAAGGGATATTTGGAAGCCCATAGAGGGCTATGGTGAAAAAGGAAATATCTTTCGCTGAAAACTGGAAAGAAGCTTTCTGAGAAACTGCTCTGTGTTCTTTTAATTCATCTCACAGAGTTACATCTTTCCCTTCAAGAAGCCTTTCGCTAAGGCTGTTCTTGTGGAATTGGCAAAGGGATATTTGGAAGCCCATAGAGGGCTATGGTGAAAAAGGAAATATCTTCCGTTCAAAACTGGAAAGAAGCTTTCTGAGAAACTGCTCTGTGTTCTTTTAATTCATCTCACAGAGTTACATCTTTGCCTTCAAGAAGCCTTTCGCTAAGGCTGTTCTTGTGGAATTGGCAAAGGGATATTTGGAAGCCCATAGAGGGCTATGCTGAAAAAGGAAATATCTTCCGCTGAAAACTGGAAAGAAGCTTTCTGAGAAACTGCTCTGTGTTCTTTTAATTCATCTCACAGAGTTACATCTTTCCCTTCAAGAAGCCTTTAGCTAAGGCTGTTCTTGTGGAATTGGCAAAGGGATATTTGGAAGCCCGTAGAGGGCTATGGTGAAAAAGGAAATATCTTCCGCTCAAAACTGGAAAGAAGCTTTCTGAGAAACTGCTCTGTGTTCTGTTAATTCATCTCACAGAGTTACATCTTTCCCTTCAAGAAGCCTTTCGATAAGGCTGTTCTTGTGGAATTGGCAAAGGGATATTTGGAAGCCCATAGAGGGCTATGGTGAAAAAGGAAATATCTTCTGCTGAAAACTGGAAAGAATCTTTCTGAGAAACTGCTCTGTCTTCTTTTAATTCATCTCACAGAATTACATCTTTCCCTTCAATAAGCCTTTCGCTAAGGCTGTTCTTGTGGAATTGGCAAAGGGATATTTGGAAGCCCCTAGAGGGCTATGGTGAAAAAGGAAATATCTTCCGTTCAAAAGTGGAAAGAAGCTTTCTGAGAAACTGCTCTGGGTTCTGTTAATTCATCTCACAGAGTTACATCTTTCCCTTCAAGAAGCCTTTCGCTAAGGCTGTTCTTGTGGATTTGGCAAAGGGATATTTGGAAGCCCTTAGAGGTCTATTGTGAAAAAGGAAATATCTTCCGCTGAAAACTGGAAAGAAGCTTTGTGAGAAACTGCTCTGTGTTCTTTTAATTCATCTCACAGAGTTACATCTTTCCCTTCAAGAAGTCTTTCGCTAAGGCTGTTCTTGTGGAATTGGCAAAGGGATATTTGGAAGCCCATAGAGGGCTATGGTGAAAAAGGAAATATCTTCCGTTCAAAACTGGAAAGAAGCTTTCTGAGAAACTGCTCTGTGTTCTGTTAATTCATCTCACAGAGTTACATCTTTCCCTTCAAGAAGCCTTTCGCTAAGGCTGTTCTTGTGGAATTGGCAAAGGGATATTTGGAAGCCCATAGAGGGCTATGGTGAAAAAGGAAATATCTTCCGCTGAAAACTGGAAAGAAGCTTTCTGAGAAACTGCTCTGTGTTCTGTGAATTCATCTCAGAGAGTTACATCTTTCCCTTCAAGAAGCCTTTCGCTAAGGCTGTTCTTGTGGAATTGGCAAAGCGTATTTGGAATCCCTTAGAGGGCTACGGTGAAAAAGGAAATATCTTCCGTTCAAAACTGGAAAGAAGCTTTCTGAGAAACTCCTCAGTGTTCTGTTAATTCGTCTCACAGAGTTACATTTTTCCCTTCAAAAAGCCTTTCGATAAGGCGGTTCTTGTGGAATTGGCAAAGGGATATTTGGAAGCCCATAGAGGGCTATGGTGAAAAAGGAATTATCTTCCGTTCAAAACTGGAAAGAAGCTTTCTGAGAAACTGTTCTGTGTTCTGTGAATTCATCTCACAGAGTTACATCTTTCCCTTCAAGAATCCTTTCGTTATGGCTGTTCTTGTGGAATTGGGAAAGGGATATTTGCAAGCCCATAGAGGGCTATGGTGAAAAGGGAAATATCTTCCGGTCAAAACTGGAAAGAAGCTTTCTGAGAAACTGCTCTGTGTTCTGTTAATTCATCTCACAGGGTTACATCTTTCCCTTCAAGAAGCCCTTCGCTAAGGCTGTTCTTGTGGAATTGGGAAAGTGATATTTGGAAGCCCATAGAGGGCTATGGTGAAAAAGGATATATCTTCCGTTCAAAACTGGAAAGAAGCTTTCTGAGAAACTGCTCTCTGTTCTGTGAATTCATCTCACAGAGTTACATCTTTCCCTTCACGAAGCCTTTCGCTAAGGCTGTTCTTGTGGAATTGGCAAAGGGATATTTGGAAGCCCATAGAGGGCTATGGTGAAAAAGGAAATATCTTCCGTTCAAAACTGGAAAGAAGCTTTCTGAGAAACTGCTCTGTGTTCTGTGAATTCATCTCACAGAGTTACATCTTTCCCTTCAAGAAGCCTTTCGCTAAGGCTGTTCTTGTGGAATTGGCAAAGGGATATTTGGAAGCCCATAGAGGGCTATGGTGAAAAAGGAAATATCTTCCGCTGAAAACTGGAAAGAAGCTTTCTGAGAAACTGCTCTGTGTTCCGTTAATTAATCTCACAGGGTTACATCTTTCCCTTCAAGAAGCCTTTCGCTAAGGCTGGTGTTGTGGAATTGGCAAAGGGATATTTGGAAGCCCCTAGAGGGCTATGGTGAAAAAGGAAATATCTTCCGTTCAAAACTGGAAAGAAGCTTTCTGAGAAACTGCTCTGTGTTCTGTTAATTCATCTCACAGAGTTACATCTTTCCCTTCAAGAAGGCTTTCGCTAAGGCTGTTCTTGTGGAATTGGCAAAGGGATATTTGGAAGCCCATAGAGGGCTATGGTGAAAAAGGAAATATCTTCCGCTGAAAACTAGAAAGAAGCTTTCTGAGAAACTGCTCTGTGTTCTTTTAATTCATCTCACAGAGTTACATCTTTCCCTTCAAGAAGCCTTTCGCTATGGCCGTTCTTGTGGAATTGGCAAAGGGATATTTGGAAGCCCATAGAGGGCTATGGTGAGAAAGGAAATATCTTCCCCTGAAAACTGGAAAGAAGCTTTCTGAGAAACTGCTCTGTGTTCTGTGAATTCATCTCACAGAGTTACATCTTTCCCTTCAAGAAGCCTTTCGCTAAGGCTGTTCTTGTGGAATTGGCAAAGGGTATTTGGAAGCCCTTAGAGGGCTATGGTGAAAAAGGAAATATCTTCCGTTCAAAACTGGAAAGAAGCTTTCTGAGAAACTCCTCTGTGTTCTGTTAATTCATCTCACAGAGTTACATTTTTCCCTTCAAGAAGCCTTTCGCTAAGGCGGTTCTTGTGGAATTGGCAAAGGGATATTTGGAAGCCCACAGAGGGCTATGGTGAAAAAGGAAATATCTTCCGTTCAAAACTGGAAAGAAGCTTTCTGAGAAACTGTTCTGTGTTCTATGAATTCATCTCACCGAGTTACATCTTTCCCTTCAAGAATCCTTTCGTTAAGGCTGTTCTTGTGGAATTGGCAAAGGGATATTTGCAAGCCCATAGAGGGCTATGGTGAAAAAGGAAACATCTTCCGTTCAAAACTGGAAAGAAGCTTGCTGAGAAATTGCTCTGTGTTCTGTTAATTCATCTCACAGAGTTACATATTTCACTTCAAGAAGCCTTTCGCTAAGGCTGTTCTTGTGGAATTGGCAAAGGGATATTTGGAAGCCCATAGAGGGCTATGGTGAAAAAGGAAATATCTTCCGTTCAAAACTGGAAAGAAGCTTTCTGAGAAATTGCTCTGTGTTCTGTGAATTCATCTCACAAAGTTACATCTTTCCCTTCAAGAAGCCTTTCGCTAAGGCTGTTCTTGTGGAATTGGCAAAGGGATATTTGGAAGCCCATAGAGGGCTATGGTGAAAAAGGAAATATCTTCCGTTCAAAACTGGAAAGAAACTTTTTGAGAAACTGCTCTGTCTTCTGTGAATTCATGTCACAGAGTTACATCTTTCCCTTCAAGAAGCCTTTCGCTAAGGCTGTTCTTGTGGAATTGGCAAAGGGATATTTGGAAGCCCATAGAGGGCTATGGTGAAAAAGGAAATATCTTCCGCTGAAAACTGGAAAGAAGCTTTTTGAGAAACTGCTCTGTGTTCTGTGAATTCATCTCACAGAGTTACATCTTTCCCTTCAAGAAGCCTTTCGCTAAGGCTGTTCTTGTGGAATTGGCAAAGGGATATTTGGAAGCCCATAGAGGGCTATGGTGAAAAAGGAAATATCTTCCGTTCAAAACTGGAAAGAAGCTTTCTGAGAAACTGCTCTGTGTTCTGTTAATTCATCTCACAGAGTTACATCTTTCCCTTCAAGAAGCCTTTCGCTAAGGCTGTTCTTGAGGAATTGGCAATGGGATATTTGGAAGCCCATAGAGGGCTATGGTGAAAAAGGAAATATCTTCCGCTGAAAAATGGAAAGAAGCCTTCTGAGAAACTGCTCTGTGTTCTGTGAATTCATCTCACAGGGTTACATCTTTCCCTTCAAGAAGCCTTTCGCTAAGGCTGTTCTTGTGGAATTGGCAAAGGGATATTTGGAAGCCCCTAGAGGGCTATGGTGAAAAAGGAAATATCTTCCGCTGAAAACTGGAAAGAAGCTTTCTGAGAAACTGCTCTGTGTTCCGTTAATTAATCTCACAGAGTTACATCTTTCCCTTCAAGAAGCCTTTCGCTAAGGCTGTTCTTGTGGAATTGGCAAAGGGATATTTGGAAGCCCATAGAGGACTATGGTGAAAAAGGAAATATCTTCCGTTCAAAACTGGAAAGAAGCTTTCTGAGAAACTGCTCTGTGTTCTTTTAATTCATCTCACAGAGTTACATCTTTCCGTTCAAGAAGCCTTTCGCTAAGGCTGTTCTTGTGGAATTGGCAAAGGGATATTTGGAAGCCCATAGAGGGCTATGGTGAAAAAGGAAATATCTTCCGCTGAAAACTGGAAAGAAGCTTTCTGAGAAACTGCTCTGTGTTCTTTTAATTCATCTCACAGAGTTACATCTTTCCCTTCAAGAAGCCTTTCGCTAAGGCTGTTCTTGTGGAATTGGCAAAGGGATATTTGGAAGCCCATAGAGGGCTATGGTGAAAAAGGAAATATCTTCCGTTCAAAACTGGAAAGAAGCTTTCTGAGAAACTCCTCTGTGTTCTGTTAATTCATCTCACAGAGTTACATCTTTCCCTTCAAGAAGCCTTTCGCTAAGGCTGTTCTTGTGGAATTGGCAAAGGGATATTTGGAAGCCCATAGAGGGCTATGGTGAAAAAGGAAATATCTTCCGCTGAAACCTTTAAAGAAGCTTTCTGAGAAACTGCTCTGTGTTCTGTGAATTCATCTCACAGAGTTACATCTTTCCCTTCAAGAAGCCTCTCGCTAAGGCTGTTCTTGTGGAATTGGCAAAGGGATATTTGGAAGCCCATAGAGGGCTATGGTGAAAAAGGAAATATCTTCCGTTCAAAACTGGAAAGAAGCTTTCTGAGAAACTGCTCTGTGTTCTTTGAATTCATCTCACAGAGTTACATCTTTCCCTTCAAGAAGCCTTTCGCTAAGGCTGTTCTTGTGGAATTGGCAAAGGGATATTTGGAAGCCCATAGAGGGCTATGGTGAAAAAGGAAATATCTTCCGCTGAAAACTGGAAAGAAGCTTTCTGAGAAACTGCTCTGTGTTCTGTTAATTCATCTCACAGAGTTACATCTTTCCCTTCAAGAAGCCTTTCGCTAAGGCTGTTCTTGTGGAATTGGCAAAGGGATATTTGGAAGCCCATAGAGGGCTATGGTGAAAAAGGAAATATCTTCCGTTCAAAACTGGAAAGAAGCTTTCTGAGAAACTGCTCTGTGTTCTGTTAATTCATCTCACAGAGTTACATCTTTCCCTTCAAGAAGCCTTTCGCTAAGGCTGTTCTTGTGGAATTGGCAAAGGGATATTTGGAAGCCCATAGAGGGCTATGGTGAAAAAGGAAATATCTTCCGCTGAAACCTGGAAAGAAGCTTTCTGAGAAACTGCTCTGTGTTCTGTGAATTCATCTCACAGAGTTACATCTTTCCCTTCAAGAAGCCTCTCGCTAAGGCTGTTCTTGTGGAATTGGCAAAGGGATATTTGGAAGCCCATAGAGGGCTATGGTGAAAAAGGAAATATCTTCCGTTCAAAACTGGAAAGAAGCTTTCTGAGAAACAGCTCTGTGTTCTGTTAATTCATCTCACAGAGTTACATCTTTCCCTTCAAGAAGCCTTTCGCTAAGGCTGTTCTTGTGGAATTGGCAAAGGGATATTTGGAAGCCCATAGAGGACTGTGGTTATAAAGGAAATATCTTCCGCTGAAAACTGGAAAGAAGCTTTCTGAGAAACTGCTCTGTGTTCCGTTAATTAATCTCACAGAGTTACATCTTTCCCTTCAAGAAGCCTTTCGCTAAGGCTGGTGTTGTGGAATTGGCAAAGGGACATTTGGAAGCCCATAGAGGGCTATGGTGAAAAAGGAAATATCTTCCGTTCAAAACTGGAAAGAAGCTTGCTGAGAAATTGCTCTGTGTTCTGTTAATTCATCTCACAGAGTTACATCTTTCACTTCAAGAAGTCTTTCGCTAAGGCTGTTCTTGTGGAATTGGCAAAGGGTTATTTGGAAGCCCATAGAGGGCTGTGGTGAAAAAGGAAATATCTTCCGTTCAAAACTGGAAAGAAGCTTTCTGAGAAATTGCTCTGTGTTCTGTTAATTCATGTCACAGAGTTACATCTTTCCCTTCAAGAAGCCTTTCGCTAAGGCTGTTCTTGTGGAATTGGCAAAGGGATATTTGGAAGCCCATAGAGGGCTATGGTGAAAAAGGAAATATCTTCCGCTGAAAACTGGAAAGAAGCTTTCTGAGAAACTGCTCTTTGTTCTTTTAATTCATCTCACAGAGTTACATCTTTCCCTTCAAGAAGCCTTTCGCTAAGGCTGTTCTTGTGGAATTGGCAAAGGGATATTTGGAAGCCCGTAGAGGGCTATGGTGAAAAAGGAAATATCTTCCACTCAAAACTGGAAAGAAGCTTTCTGAGAAACTCCTCTGTGTTCTGTTAATTCATCTCACAGAGTTACATCTTTCCCTTCAAGAAGCCTTTCGCTAAGGCTGTACTTGTGGAATTGGCAAAGGGATATTTGGAAGCCCATAGAGGGCTATGGTGAAAAAGGAAATATCTTCTGCTGAAAACTGGAAAGAAGCTTTCTGAGAAACTGCTCTGTGTTCTTTTAATTCATCTCACAGAATTACATCTTTCCCCTCAGGAAGCCTTTCGCTAAGGCTGTTCTTGTGGAATTGGCAAAGGGATATTTGGAAGCCCCTAGAGGGCTATGGTGAAAAAGGAAATATCTTCCGTTCAAAACTGGAAAGAAGCTTTCTGAGAAACTGCTCTGGGTTCTGTTAATTCATCTCACAGAGTTACATCTTTCCCTTCAAGAAGCCTTTCGCTAAGGCTGTTCTTGTGGATTTGGCAAAGGGATATTTGGAAGCCCATAGAGGGCTATGGTGAAAAAGGAAATATCTTCCGTTCAAAACTGGAAAGAAGCTTTCTGAGAAACTGCTCTGTGTTCTGTTAATTCATCTCACAGAGTTACATCTTTCCCTTCAAGAAGCCTTTCGCTAAGGCTGTTTTGTGGAATTGGCAAAGGGATATTTGGAAGCCCATAGAGGGCTATGGTGAAAAAGGAAATATCTTCCGCTGAAAACTGGAAAGAAGCTTTCTGAGAAACTGCTCTGTGTTCTGTGAAATCATCTCAGAGAGTTACATCTTTCCCTTCAAGAATCCTTTCGCTAAGGCTGTTCTTGTGGAATTGGCAAAGCGTATATGGAATCTCTTAGAGGGCTATGGTGAAAAAGGAAATATCTTCCGTTCAAAACTGGAAAGAAGCTTTCTGAGAAACTCCTCAGTGTTCTGTTAATTCATCTCACAGAGTTACATTTTTCCCTTCAAAAAGCCTTTCGCTAAGGCGGTTCTTGTGGAATTGGCAAAGGGATATTTGGAAGCCCATAGAGGGCTATGGTGAAAAAGGAATTATGTTCCGTTCAAAACTGGAAAGAAGCTTTCTGAGAAACTGTTCTGTGTTCTGTGAATTCATCTCACAGAGTTACATCTTTCCCTTCAAGAATCCTTTCGTTATGGCTGTTCTTGTGGAATTGGGAAAGGGATATTTGCAAGCCCATAGAGGGCTATGGTGAAAAAGGAAATATCTTCCGTTCAAAACTGGAAAGAAGCTTTCTGAGAAACTGCTCTGTGTTCTGTTAATTCATCTCACAGGGTTACATCTTTCCCTTCAAGAAGCCCTTCGCTAAGGCCGTTCTTGTGGAATTGGGAAAGTGATATTTGGAAGCCCAGAGAGGGCTATGGTGAAAAAGGATATATCTTCCGTTCAAAACTGGAAAGAAGCTTTCTGAGAAACTGCTCTGTGTTCTGTGAATTCATCTCACAGAGTTACATCTTTCCCTTCACGAAGCCTTTCGCTAAGGCTGTTCTTGTGGAATTGGCAAAGGGATATTTGGAAGCCCATAGAGGGCTATGGTGAAAAAGGAAATATCTTCCGTTCAAAACTGGAAAGAAGCTTTCTGAGAAACTGCTCTGTGTTCTGTGAATTCATCTCACAGAGTTACATCTTTCCCTTCAAGAAGCCTTTCGCTAAGGTTGTTCTTGTGGAATTGGCAAAGGGATATTTGGAAGCCCATAGAGGGATATGGTGAAAAAGGAAATATCTTCGGCTGAAAACTGGAAAAAGCTTTCTGAGAAACTGCTCTGTGTTCCGTTAATTAATCTCACAGAGTTACATCTTTCCCTTCAAGAAGCCTTTCGCTAAGGCTGGTGTTGTGGAATTGGCAAAGGGATATTTGGAAGCCCCTAGAGGGCTATGGTGAAAAAGGAAATATCTTCCGTTCAAAACTGGAAAGAAGCTTTCTGAGAAACTGCTCTGTGTTCTGTTAATTCATCTCACAGAGTTACATCTTTCCCTTCAAGAAGCCTTTCGCTAAGGCTGTTCTTGTGGAATTGGCAAAGGGATATTTGGAAGCCCATAGAGGGCTATGGTGAAAAAGGAAATATCTTCCGCTGAAAACTGGAAAAAGCTTTCTGAGAAACTGCTCTGTGTTCTTTTAATTCATCTCACAGAGTTACATCTTTCCCTTCAAGAAGCCTTTCGCTAAGGCTGTTCTTGTGGAATTGGCAAAGGGATAATTGGAAGCCCTTAGAGGTCTATGGTGAAAAAGGAAATATCTTCCGTTCAAAACTGGAAAGAACCTTCTGAGAAACTCCTCTGTGTTCTGTTAATTCATCTCACAGAGTTACATCTTTCCCTTCCAGAAGCCTTTCGCTAAGGCTGTTCTTGTGCAATTGGCAAAGGGATATTTGGAAGCCCATAGAGGGCTATGGTGAAAAAGGAAATATCTTCTGCTGAAAACTAGAAAGAAGGTTTCTGAGAAACTGCTCTGTGTTCTTTTAATTCATCTCACAGAGTTACATCTTTCCCTTCAATAAGCCTTTCGCTAAGGCTGTTCTTGTGGAATTGGCAAAGGGATATTTGGAAGCCCTTAGAGGGCTATGGTGAAAAAGGAAATATCTTCCGTTCAAAACTGTAAATAACCTTCTGAGAAACTCCTCTGTGTTCTGTTAATTCATCTCATAGAGTTACATCTTTCCCTTCAAGAAGCCTTTCGCTAAGGCTGTTCTTGTGGAATTGGCAAAGGGATATTTGGAAGCCCTTAGAGGGCTATGGTGAAAAAGGAAATATCTTCCGCTGAAAACTGGAAAGAAGCTTTCTGAGAAACTGCTCTGTGTTCTGTGAATTTATCTCACAGAGTTGCATCTTTCCCTTCAAAAAGCCTTTCGCTAAGGCTGTTCTTGTGGAATTGGCAAAGCGTATTTGGAATCCCTTAGAGGGCTATGGTGAAAAAGGAAATATCTTCCGTTCAAAACTGGAAAGAAGCTTTCTGAGAAACTCCTCAGTGTTCTGTTAATTCATCTCACAGAGTTACATTTTTCCCTTCAAGAAGCCTTTAGCTAAGGCGGTTCTTGTGGAATTGGCAAAGGGATATTTGGAAGCCCATAGAGGGCTATGGTGAAAAAGGAAATATCTTCCGTTCAAAACTAGAAAGAAGCTTTCAGAGAAACTGTTCTGTGTTCTGTGAATTCATCTCACAGAGTTACATCTTTCCCTTCAAGAATCCTTTCGTTATGGCTGTTCTTGTGGAATTGGCAAAGGGATATTTGGAAGCCCATAGAGGGCTATGGTGAAAAAGGAAATATCTTCCGTTCAAAACTGGAAAGAAGCTTTCTGAGAAACTGCTCTGTGTTCTGTGAATTCATCTCACAGAGTTACATCTTTCCCTTCAAGAAGCCTTTCGCTAAGGCCGTTCTTGTGGAATTGGCAAAGGGATATTTGGAAGCCCATAGAGGGCTATGGTGAAAAAGGAAATATCTTCCCCTGAAAACTGGAAAGAAGCTTTCTGAGAAACTGCTCTGTGTTCTGTGAATTCATCTCACAGAGTTACATCTTTCCCTTCAAGAAGCCTTTCGCTAAGGCTGTTCTTGTGGAATTGGCAAAGGGTATTTGGAAGCCCTTAGAGGGCTATGGTGAAAAAATAAATATCTTCCGTTCAAAACTGGAAAGAAGCTTTCTGAGAAACTCCTCTGTGTTCTGTTAATTCATCTCACAGAGTTACATTTTTCCCTTCAAGAAGCCTTTCGCTAAGGCGGTTCTTGTGGAATTGGCAAAGGGATATTTGGAAGCCCATAGAGGGCTATGGTGAAAAAGGAAATATCTTCCGTTCAAAACTGGAAAGAAGCTTTCTGAGAAACTGTTCTGTGTTCTATGAATTCATCTCACCGAGTTACATCTTTCCCTTCAAGAATCCTTTCGTTAAGGCTGTTCTTGTGGAATTGGCAAAGGGATATTTGCAAGCCCATAGAGGGCTATGGTGAAAATGGAAATATCTTCCGTTCAAAACTGGAAAGAAGCTTGCTGAGAAATTGCTCTGTGTTCTGTTAATTCATCTCACAGAGTTACATATTTCACTTCAAGAAGTCTTTCGCTAAGGCTGTTTTTGTGGAATTGGCAAAGGGTTATTTGGAAGCCCATAGAGGGCTATGGTGAAAAAGGAAATATCTTCCGTGCAAAACTGGAAAGAAGCTTTCTGAGAAATTGCTCTGTGTTCTGTGAATTCATCTCACAGAGTTACATCTTTCCCTTCAAGAAGCCTTTCGCTAAGGCTGTTCTTGTGGAATTGGCAAAGGGATATTTGGAAGCCCATAGAGGGCTATGGTGAAAAAGGAAATATGTTCCGTTCAAAACTGGAAAGAAGCTTTCTGAGAAACTGCTGTGTGTTCTGTTAATTCATCTCACAGAGTTACATCTTTCCCTTCAAGAAGCCTTTCGCTAAGGCTGTTCTTGTGGAATTGGCAAAGGGATATTTGGAAGCCCATAGAGGGCTATGGTGAAAAAGGAAATAACTTCCGCTGAAAACTGGAAAGAAGCTTTCTGAGAAACTGCTCTGTGTTCCGTAAATTAATCTCACAGAGATACATCTTTCCCTTCAAGAAGCCTTTCCCTAAGGTTGGTGTTGTGGAATTGGCAAAGGGATATTTGGAAGCCCCTAGAGGGCTATGGTGAAAAAGGAAATATCTTCCGTTCAAAACTGGAAAGAAGCTTTCTGAGAAACTGCTCTGTGTTCTATGAATTCATCTCACAGAGTTACATCTTTCCCTTCAAGAAGCCTTTCGCTAAGGCTGTTCTTGTGGAATTGGCAAAGGGATATTTGGAAGCCCTTAGAGGGCTATGGTGAAAAAGGAAATATCTTCCGCTGAAACTGGAAAGAAGCTTTCTGAGAAACTGCTCTGTGTTCTGTGAATTCATCTCACAGAGTTACATCTTTCCCTTCAAGAAGCCTTTCGCTAAGGCTGTTCTTGTGGAATTAGCAAAGGGATATTTGGAAGCCCTTCGAGGGCTATGGTGAAAAAGGAAATATCTTCCGCTCAAACCTGGAAAGAAGCTTTCTGAGAAACTGCTCTGTGTTCTGTGAATTCGTCTCACAGAGTTACATCTTTCCCTTCAAGAAGCCTTTCGCTAAGGCTGTTCTTGTGGAATTGGCAAAGGGTATTTGGAAGCCCTTAGAGGGCTATGGTGAAAAAGGAAATATCTTCCGTTCAAAACTGGAAAGAAGCTTTCTGAGAAACTCCTCTGTGTTCTGTTAATTCATCTCACAGAGTTACATTTTTCCCTTCAAGAAGCCTTTCGCTAAGGCGGTTCTTGTGGAATTGGCAAAGGGATATTTGGAAGCCCATAGAGGGCTATGGTGAAAAAGGAAATATCTTCCGTTCAAAACTGGAAAGAAGCTTTCTGAGAAACTGCTCTGTGTTCTATGAATTCATCTCACAGAGTTACATCTTTCCCTTCAAGAAGCCTTTCGCTAAGGCTGTTCTTGTGGAATTGGCAAAGGGATATTTGGAAGCCCATAGAGGGCTATGGTGAAAAAGGAAATATCTTCCGCTGAAACTGGAAAGAAGCTTTCTGAGAAACTGCTCTGTGTTCTGTGAATTCATCTCACAGAGTTACATCTTTCCCTTCAAGAAGCCTTTCGCTAAGGCTGTTCTTGTGGAATTAGCAAAGGGATATTTGGAAGCCCTTCGAGGGCTATGGTGAAAAAGGAAATATCTTCCGCTCAAACCTGGAAAGTAGCTTTCTGAGAAACTGCTCTGTGTTCTGTTATTTCATCTCACAGAGTTACATCTTTCCCTTCAAGAAGCCTTTCGCTAAGGCTGTTCTTGTGGAATTGGCAAAGGGATATTTGGAAACCCATAGAGGGCTATGGTGAAAAAGGAAATATCTTCCGCTGAAAACTGGAAAGAAGCTTTCTGAGAAACTGCTCTGTGTTCTTTTAATTCATCTTACAGAGTTACATCTTTCCCTTCAAGAAGCCTTTCGCTAAGGCTGTTCTTCTGGAATTGGCAAAGGGATATTTGGAAGCTCATAGAGGGCTATGGTGAAAAAGGAAATATCTTCCGTTCAAAACTGGAAAGAAGCTTTCTGAGAAACTGCTCTGTGTTCTGTTAATTCATCTCACAGAGTTACATCTTACCCTTCAAGAAGCCTTTCGCTAAGGCTGTTCTTGTGGAATTGGCAAAGGGATATTTTGAAGCCCATAGAGGGCTATGGTGAAAAAGGAAATATCTTCCGCTGAAAACTGGAAAGAAGCTTTCTGAGAAACTGCTCTGTGTTCTGTGAATTCGTCTCACAGAGTTACATCTTTCCCTTCAAGAAGCCTTTCGCTAAGGCTGTTCTTGTGGAATAGGCAAAGGGTATTTGGAAGCCCTTAGAGGGCTATGGTGAAAAAGGAAATATCTTCCGTTCAAAACTGGAAAGAAGCTTTCTGAGAAACTCCTCTGTGTTCTGTTAATTCATCTCACAGAGTTACATTTTTCCCTTCAAGAAGCCTTTCGCTAAGGCGGTTCTTGTGGAATTGGCAAAGGGATATTTGGAAGCCCATAGAGGGCTATGGTGAAAAAGGAAATATCTTCCGTTCAAAACTGGAAAGAAGCTTTCTGAGAAACTGCTCTGTGTTCTGTGAATTCATCTCACAGAGTTACATCTTTCCCTTCAAGAATCCTTTCGTTATGGCTGTTCTTGTGGAATTGGCAAAGGGATATTTGCAAGCCCATAGAGGGCTATGGTGAAAAAGGAAATATCTAGCGTTCAAAACTGGAAAGACGCTTTCTGAGAAACTGCTCTGTGTTCTGTTAATTCATCTCACAGGGTTACATCTTTCCCTTCAAGAAGCCCTTCGCTAAGGCTGTTCTTGTGGAATTGGAAAAGGGATATTTGGAAGCCCATAGAGGGCTATGGTGAAAAAGGAAATATCTTCCGTTCAAAACTGGAAAGAAGCTTTCTGAGAAACTGCTCTGTGTTCTGTGAATTCATCTCACAGAGTTACATCTTTCCCTACAAGAAGCCTTTCGCTAAGGCTGTTCTTGTAGAATTGGCAAAGGGATATTTGGAAGCCCATAGAGGGCTATGGTGAAAAAGGAAATATCTTCCGCTGAAAACTGGAAAGAAGCTTTCTGAGAAACTGCTCTGTGTTCCGTTAATTAATCTCACAGAGTTACATCTTTCCCTTCTAGAAGCCTTTCGCTAAGGCTGGTGTTGTGGAATTGGCAAAGGGATATTTGGAAGCCCCTAGAGGGCTATGGTGAAAAAGGAAATATCTTCCGTTCAAAACTTGAAAGAAGCTTTCTGAGAAACTGCTCTGTGTTCTGTTAATTCATCTCACAGAGTTACATCTTTCCCTTCAAGAAGCCTTTCGCTAAGGCTGTTCTTGTGGAATTGGCAAAGGGATATTTGGAAGCCCATAGAGGGCTATGGTGAAAAAGGAAATATCTTCCGCTGAAACCTGGAAAGAAGCTTTCTGAGAAACTGCTCTGTGTTCTGTGAATTCATCTCACAGAGTTACATCTTTCCCTTCAAGAAGCCTTTCGCTAAGGCTGGTGTTGTGGAATTGGCAAAGGGACATTTGGAAGCCCATAGAGGGCTATGGTGAAAAAGGAAATATCTTCCGTTCAAAACTGGAAAGAAGCTTGCTGAGAAATTGCTCTGTGTTCTGTTAATTCATCTCACAGAGTTACATCTTTCACTTCAAGAAGTCTTTCGCTAAGGTTGTTCTTGTGGAATTGGCAAAGGGTTATTTGGAAGCCCATAGAGGGCTGTGGTGAAAAAGGAAATATCTTCCATTCAAAACTGGAAAGAAGCTTTCTGAGAAATTGCTCTGTGTTCTGTTAATTCATGTCACAGAGTTACATCTTTCCCTTCAAGAAGCCTTTCGCTAAGGCTGTTCTTGTGGAATTGGCAAAGGGATATTTGGAAGCCCATAGAGGGCTATGGTGAAAAAGGAAATATCTTTCGCTGAAAACTGGAAAGAAGCTTTCTGAGAAACTGCTCTGTGTTCTTTTAATTCATCTCACAGAGTTACATCTTTCCCTTCAAGAAGCCTTTCGCTAAGGCTGTTCTTGTGGAATTGGCAAAGGGATATTTGGAAGCACATAGAGGGCTATGGTGAAAAAGGAAATATCTTCCGTTCAAAACTGGAAAGAAGCTTTCTGAGAAACTGGTCTGTGTTCTTTTAATTCATCTCACAGAGTTACATCTTTCCGTTCAAGAAGCCTTTCGCTAAGGCTGTTCTTGTGGAATTGGCAAAGGGATATTTGGAAGCCCATAGAGGGCTATGGTGAAAAAGGAAATATCTTCCGCTGAAAACTGGAAAGAAGCTTTCTGAGAAACTGCTCTTTGTTCTTTTAATTCATCTCACAGAGTTACATCTTTCCCTTCAAGAAGACTTTAGCTAAGGCTGTTCTTGTGGAATTGGCAAAGGGATATTTGGAAGCCCGTAGAGGGCTATGGTGAAAAAGGAAATATCTTCCACTCAAAACTGGAAAGAAGCTTTCTGAGAAACTCCTCTGTGTTCTGTTAATTCATCTCACAGAGTTACATCTTTCGCTTCAAGAAGCCTTTCGCTAAGGCTGTACTTGTGGAATTGGCAAAGGGATATTTGGAAGCCCATAGAGGGCTATGGTGAAAAAGGAAATATCTTCTGCTGAAAACTGGAAAGAAGCTTTCTGAGAAACTGCCCTGTGTTCTTTTAATTCATCTCACAGAATTACATCTTTCCCTTCAAGAAGCCTTTCGCTAAGGCTGTTCTTGTGGAATTGGCAAAGGGATATTTGGAAGCCCCTAGAGGTCTATGGTGAAAAAGGAAATATCTTCCGTTCAAAACTGGAAAGAAGCTTTCTGAGAAACTGCTCTGGGTTCTGTTAATTCATCTCACAGAGTTACATCTTTCCCTTCAAGAAGCCTTTCGCTAAGGCTGTTCTTGTGGATTTGGCAAAGGGATATTTGGAAGCCCATAGAGGGCTATGGTGAAAAAGGAAATATCTTCCGCTGAAAACTGGAAAGAAGCTTTCTGAGAAACTGCTCTGTGTTCTTTTAATTCATCTCACAGAGTTACATCTTTCCCTTCAAGAAGTCTTTCGCTAAGGCTGTTCTTGTGGAATTGGCAAAGGGATATTTGGAAGCCCATAGAGGGCTATGGTGAAAAAGGAAATATCTTCCGTTCAAAACTGGAAAGAAGCTTTCTGAGAAACTGCTCTGTGTTCTGTTAATTCATCTCACAGAGTTACATCTTTCCCTTCAAGAAGCCTTTCGCTAAGGCTGTTCTTGTGGAATTGGCAAAGGGATATTTGGAAGCCCATAGAGGGCTATGGTGAAAAAGGAAATATCTTCCGCTGAAAACTGGAAAGAAGCTTTCTGAGAAACTGCTCTGTGTTCTGTGAAATCATCTCAGAGAGTTACATCTTTCCCTTCAAGAATCCTTTCGCTAAGGCTGTTCTTGTGGAATTGGCAAAGCGTATTTGGAATCTCTTAGAGGGCTATGGTGAAAAAGGAAATATCTTCCGTTCAAAACTGGAAAGAAGCTTTCTGAGAAACTCCTCAGTGTTCTGTTAATTCATCTCACAGAGTTACATTTTTCCCTTCAAAAAGCCTTTCGCTAAGGCGGTTCTTGTGGAATTGGCAAAGGGATATTTGGAAGCCCATAGAGGGCTATGGTGAAAAAGGAATTATGTTCCGTTCAAAACTGGAAAGAAGCTTTCTGAGAAACTGTTCTGTGTTCTGTGAATTCATCTCACAGAGTTACATCTTTCCCTTCAAGAATCCTTTCGTTATGGCTGTTCTTGTGGAATTGGGAAAGGGATATTTGCAAGCCCATAGAGGGCTATGGTGAAAAAGGAAATATCCTCCGTTCAAAACTGGAAAGAAGCTTTCTGAGAAACTGCTCTGTGTTCTGTTAATTCATCTCACAGGGTTACATCTTTCCCTTCAAGAAGCCCTTCGCTAAGGCCGTTCTTGTGGAATTGGGAAAGTGATATTTGGAAGCCCATAGAGGGCTATGGTGAAAAAGGATATATCTTCCGTTCAAAACTGGAAAGAAGCTTTCTGAGAAACTGCTCTGTGTTCTGTGAATTCATCTCACAGAGTTACATCTTTCCCTTCACGAAGCCTTTCGCTAAGGCTGTTCTTGTGGAATTGGCAAAGGGATATTTGGAAGCCCATAGAGGGCTATGGTGAAAAAGGAAATATCTTCCGTTCAAAACTGGAAAGAAGCTTTCTGAGAAACTGCTCTGTGTTCTGTGAATTCATCTCACAGAGTTACATCTTTCCCTTCAAGAAGCCTTTCGCTAAGGTTGTTCTTGTGGAATTGGCAAAGGGATATTTGGAAGCCCATAGAGGGATATGGTGAAAAAGGAAATATCTTCCGCTGAAAACTGGAAAAAGCTTTCTGAGAAACTGCTCTGTGTTCCGTTAATTAATCTCACAGAGTTACATCTTTCCCTTCAAGAAGCCTTTCGCTAAGGCTGGTGTTGTGGAATTGGCAAAGGGATATTTGGAAGCCCCTAGAGGGCTATGGTGAAAAAGGAAATATCTTCCGTTCAAAACTGGAAAGAAGCTTTCTGAGAAACTGCTCTGTGTTCTGTTAATTCATCTCACAGAGTTACATCTTTCCCTTCAAGAAGCCTTTCGCTAAGGCTGTTCTTGTGGAATTGGCAAAGGGATATTTGGAAGCCCATAGAGGGCTATGGTGAAAAAGGAAATATCTTCCGCTGAAAACTGGAAAGAAGCTTTCTGAGAAACTGCTCTGTGTTCTTTTAATTCATCTCACAGAGTTACATCTTTCCCTTCAAGAAGCCTTTCGCTAAGGCTGTTCTTGTGGAATTGGCAAAGGGATAATTGGAAGCCCTTAGAGGTCTATGGTGAAAAAGGAAATATCTTCCGTTCAAAACTGGAAAGAACCTTCTGAGAAACTCCTCTGTGTTCTGTTAATTCATCTCACAGAGTTACATCTTTCCCTTCAAGAAGCCTTTCGCTAAGGCTGTTCTTGTGCAATTGGCAAAGGGATATTTGGAAGCCCATAGAGGGCTATGGTGAAAAAGGAAATATCTTCTGCTGAAAACTAGAAAGAAGCTTTCTGAGAAACTGCTCTGTGTTCTTTTAATTCATCTCACAGAGTTACATCTTTCCCTTCAAGAAGCCTTTCGCTAAGGCTGTTCTTGTGGAATTGGCAAAGGGATATTTGGAAGCCCTTAGAGGGCTATGGTGAAAAAGGAAATATCTTCCGTTCAAAACTGTAAAGAACCTTCTGAGAAACTCCTCTGTGTTCTGTTAATTCATCTCACAGAGTTACATCTTTCCCTTCAAGAAGCCTTTCGCTAAGGCTGTTCTTGTGGAATTGGCAAAGGGATATTTGGAAGCCCTTAGAGGGCTATGGTGAAAAAGGAAATATCTTCCGCTGAAAACTGGAAAGAAGCTTTCTTAGAAACTGCTCTGTGTTCTGTGAATTTATCTCACAGAGTTACATCTTTCCCTTCAAAAAGCCTTTCGCTAAGGCTGTTCTTGTGGAATTGGCAAAGCGTATTTGGAATTCCTTAGAGGGCTATGGTGAAAAAGGAAATATCTTCCGTTCAAAACTGGAAAGAAGCTTTCTGAGAAACTCCTCAGTGTTCTGTTAATTCATCTCACAGAGTTACATTTTTCCCTTCAAGAAGCCTTTAGCTAAGGCGGTTCTTGTGGAATTGGCAAAGGGATATTTGGAAGCCCATAGAGGGCTATGGTGAAAAAGGAAATATCTTCCGTTCAAAACTGGAAAGAAGCTTTCTGAGAAACTGCTGTGTGTTCTGTGAATTCATCTCACAGGGTTACACTTTTCCCTTCAAGAAGCCCTTCGCTAAGGCTGTTCTTGTGGAATTGGGAAAGTGATATTTGGAAGCCCATAGAGGGCTATGGTGAAAAAGGAAATATCTTCCGTTCAAAACTGGAAAGAAGCTTTCTGAGAAACTGCTCTGTGTTCTATGAATTCATCTCACAGAGTTACATCTTTCCCTTCAAGAAGCCTTTCGCTAAGGCTGTTCTTGTGGAATTGGCAAAGGGATATTTGGAAGCCCATAGAGGGCTATGGTGAAAAAGGAAATATCTTCCGCTGAAACTGGAAAGAAGCTTTCTGAGAAACTGCTCTGTGTTCTGTGAATTCATCTCACAGAGTTACATCTTTCCCTTCAAGAAGCCTTTCGCTAAGGCTGTTCTTGTGGAATTAGCAAAGGGATATTTGGAAGCCCTTAGAGGGCTATGGTGAAAAAGGAAATATCCTCCGCTCAAACCTGGAAAGTAGCTTTCTGAGAAACTGCTCTGTGTTCTGTTATTTCATCTCACAGAGTTACATCTTTCCCTTCAAGAAGCCTTTCGCTAAGGCTGTTCTTGTGGAATTGGCAAAGGGATATTTGGAAACCCATAGAGGGCTAAGGTGAAAAAGGAAATATCTTCCGCTGAAAACTGGAAAGAAGCTTTCTGAGAAACTGCTCTGTGTTCTTTTAATTCATCTTACAGAGTTACATCTTTCCCTTCAAGAAGCCTTTCGCTAAGGCTGTTCTTCTGGAATTGGCAAAGGGATATTTGGAAGCTCATAGAGGGCTATGGTGAAAAGGGAAATATCTTCCGTTCAAAACTGGAAAGAAGCTTTCTGAGAAACTGCTCTGTGTTCTGTTAATTCATCTCACAGAGTTACATCTTACCCTTCAAGAAGCCTTTCGCTAAGGCTGTTCTTGTGGAATTGGCAAAGGGATATTTGGAAGCCCATAGAGGGCTATGGTGAAAAAGGAAATATCTTCCGCTGAAAACTGGAAAGAAGCTTTCTGAGAAACTGCTCTGTGTTCTGTGAATTCGTCTCACAGAGTTACATCTTTCCCTTCAAGAAGCCTTTCGCTAAGGCTGTTCTTGTGGAATTGGCAAAGGGTATTTGGAAGCCCTTAGAGGGCTATGGTGAAAAAGGATATATCTTCCGTTCAAAACTGGAAAGAAGCTTTCTGAGAAACTGCTCTGTGTTCTGTGAATTCATCTCACAGAGTTACATCTTTCCCTTCACGAAGCCTTTCGCTAAGGTTGTTCTTGTGGAATTGGAAAAGGGATATTTGGAAGCCCATAGAGGGCTATGGTGAAAAAGGAAATATCTTCCGTTCAAAACTGGAAAGAAGCTTTCTGAGAAACTGCTCTGTGTTATGTGAATTCATCTCACAGAGTTACATCTTTCACTACAAGAAGCCTTTCGCTAAGGCTGTTCTTGTGGAATTGGCAAAGGGATATTTGGAAGCCCATAGAGGGCTATGGTGAAAAAGGAATTATCTTCCGCTGAAAACTGGAAAGAAGCTTTCTGAGAAACTGCTCTGTGTTCCGTTAATTAATCTCACAGAGTTACATCTTTCCCTTCAAGAAGCCTTTCGCTAAGGCTGGTGTTGTGGAATTGGCAAAGGGATATTTGGAAGCCCCTAGAGGGCTATGGTGAAAAAGGAAATATCTTCCGTTCAAAACTGGAAAGAAGCTTTCTGAGAAACTGCTCTGTGTTCTGTTAATTCATCTCACAGAGTTACATCTTTCCCTTCAAGAAGCCTTTCGCTAAGGCTGTTCTTGTGGAATTGGCAAAGGGATATTTGGAAGCCCATAGAGGGCTATGGTGAAAAAGGAAATATGTTCCGTTCAAAACTGGAAAGAAGCTTTCTGAGAAACTGCTGTGTGTTCTGTTAATTCATCTCACAGAGTTACATCTTTCCCTTCAAGAAGCCTTTCGCTAAGGCTGTTCTTGTGGAATTGGCAAAGGGATATTTGGAAGCCCATAGAGGGCTATGGTGAAAAAGGAAATAACTTCCGCTGAAAACTGGAAAGAAGCTTTCTGAGAAACTGCTCTGTGTTCCGTAAATTAATCTCACAGAGTTACATCTTTCCCTTCAAGAAGCCTTTCCCTAAGGCTGGTGTTGTGGAATTGGCAAAGGGATATTTGGAAGCCCCTAGAGGGCTATGGTGAAAAAGGAAATATCTTTCGTTCAAAACTGGAAAGAAGCTTTCTGAGAAACTGCTCTGTGTTCTATGAATTCATCTCACAGAGTTACATCTTTCCCTTCAAGAAGCCTTTCGCTAAGGCTGTTCTTGTGGAATTGGAAAAGGGATATTTGGAAGCCCATAGAGGGCTATGGTGAAAAAGGAAATATCTTCCGCTGAAACTGGAAAGAAGCTTTCTGAGAAACTGCTCTGTGTTCTGTGAATTCATCTCACAGAGTTACATCTTTCCCTTCAAGAAGCCTTTCGCTAAGGCTGTTCTTGTGGAATTAGCAAAGGGATATTTGGAAGCCCTTAGAGGGCTATGGTGAAAAAGGAAATATCCTCCGCTCAAACCTGGAAAGTAGCTTTCTGAGAAACTGCTCTGTGTTCTGTTATTTCATCTCACAGAGTTACATCTTTCCCTTCAAGAAGCCTTTCGCTAAGGCTGTTCTTGTGGAATTGGCAAAGGGATATTTGGAAACCCATAGAGGGCTAAGGTGAAAAAGGAAATATCTTCCGCTGAAAACTGGAAAGAAGCTTTCTGAGAAACTGCTCTGTGTTCTTTTAATTCATCTTACAGAGTTACATCTTTCCCTTCAAGAAGCCTTTCGCTAAGGCTGTTCTTCTGGAATTGGCAAAGGGATATTTGGAAGCTCATAGAGGGCTATGGTGAAAGAGGAAATATCTTCCGTTCAAAACTGGAAAGAAGCTTTCTGAGAAACTGCTCTGTGTTCTGTTAATTCATCTCACAGAGTTACATCTTACCCTTCAAGAAGCCTTTCGCTAAGGCTGTTCTTGTGGAATTGGCAAAGGGATATTTGGAAGCCCATAGAGGGCTATGGTGAAAAAGGAAATATCTTCCGCTGAAAACTGGAAAGAAGCTTTCTGAGAAACTGCTCTGTGTTCTGTGAATTCGTCTCACAGAGTTACATCTTTCCCTTCAAGAAGCCTTTCGCTAAGGCTGTTCTTGTGGAATTGGCAAAGGGTATTTGGAAGCCCTTAGAGGGCTATGGTGAAAAAGGATATATCTTCCGTTCAAAACTGGAAAGAAGCTTTCTGAGAAACTGCTCTGTGTTCTGTGAATTCATCTCACAGAGTTACATCTTTCCCTTCACGAAGCCTTTCGCTAAGGTTGTTCTTGTGGAATTGGAAAAGGGATATTTGGAAGCCCATAGAGGGCTATGGTGAAAAAGGAAATATCTTCCGTTCAAAACTGGAAAGAAGCTTTCTGAGAAACTGCTCTGTGTTATGTGAATTCATCTCACAGAGTTACATCTTTCCCTACAAGAAGCCTTTCGCTAAGGCTGTTCTTGTGGAATTGGCAAAGGGATATTTGGAAGCCCATAGAGGGCTATGGTGAAAAAGGAAATATCTTCCGCTGAAAACTGGAAAGAAGCTTTCTGAGAAACTGCTCTGTGTTCCGTTAATTAATCTCACAGAGTTACATCTTTCCCTTCAAGAAGCCTTTCGCTAAGGCTGTTCTTGTGGAATTGGCAAAGGGATATTTGGAAGCCCATAGAGGGCTATGGTGAAAAAGGAAATATATTCCGTTCAAAACTGGAAAGAAGCTTTCTGAGAAACTGCTCTGTGTTCTGTTAATTCATCTCAAAGAGTTACATCTTTCACTTCAAGAAGCCTTTCGCTAAGGCTGTTCTTGTGGAATTGGCAAGGGGATATTTGGAAGACCATAGAGGGCTATGGTGAAAAAGGAAATATCTTCCGTTCAAAACTGGAAAGAAGCTTTCTGAGAAACTGTTCTGTGTTCTATGAATTCATCTCACCGAGTTACATCTTTCCCTTCAAGAATCCTTTCGTTAAGGCTGTTCTTGTGGAATTGGCAAAGGGATATTTGCAAGCCCATAGAGGGCTATGGTGAAAAAGGAAATATCTTCCGTTCAAAACTGGAAAGAAGCTTGCTGAGAAATTGCTCTGTGTTCTGTTAATTCATCTCACAGAGTTACATATTTCACTTCAAGAAGTCTTTCGCTAAGGCTGTTCTTGTGGAATTGGCAAAGGGATATTTGGAAGCCCATAGAGGGCTATGGTGAAAAAGGAAATATCTTCCGCTGAAAACTGGAAAGAAGCTTTTTGAGAAACTGCTCTGTGTTCTGTTAATTCATCTCACAGAGTTACATCTTTCCCTTCAAGAAGGCTTTCGCTAAGGCTGTTCTTGTGGAATTGGCAAAGGGATATTTGGAAGCCCATAGAGGGCTATGGTGAAAAAGGAAATATCTTCCGCTGAAAACTGGAAAGAAGCCTTCTGAGAAACTGCTCTGTGTTCTGTGAATTCATCTCACAGGGTTACATCTTTCCCTTCAAGAAGCCTTTCGCTAAGGCTGTTCTTGTGGAATTGGCAAAGGGATATTTGGAAGCCCATAGAGGGCTATGGTGAAAAAGGAAATATCTTCCACCGAAACCTGGAAAGAAGCTTTCTGAGAAACTGCTCTGTGTTCTGTGAATTCATCTCACAGAGTTACATCTTTCCCTTGAAGAAGCCTTTCGCTAAGGCTGTTCTTGTGGAATTGGCAAAGGGATATTTGGAAGCCCATAGAGGGCTATGGTGAAAAAGGAAATATCTTCCGTTCAAAACTGGAAAGAACCTTCTGAGAAACTCCTCTGTGTTCTGTTAATTCATCTCACAGAGGTACATGTTTCCCTTCAAGAAGCCTTTCGCTAAGGCTTTTCTTGTGGAATTGGCAAAGGAATATTTGGAAGCCCATAGAGGGCTATGGTGAAAAAGGAAATATCTTCCGTTCAAAACTGGAAAGAAGCTTTCTGAGAAACTTCTCTGTGTTCCGTTAATTAATCTCACAGAGTTACATCTTTCCCTTCAAGAAGCCTTTCGCTAAGGCTGTTCTTGTGGAATTGGCAAAGGGACATTTGGAAGCCCCTAGAGGGCTATGGTGAAAAAGGAAATATCTTCCGTTCAAAACTGGAAAGAAGCTTTCTGAGAAACTGCTCTGTGTTCTGTGAATTCATCTCACAGAGTTACATCTTTCCTTCAAGAATCCTTTCGTTAATGCTGTTCTTGTGGAATTGGCAAAGGTATATTTGCAAGCCCATAGAGGGCTATGGTGAAAAAGGAAATATCTTCCGTTCAAAACTGGAAAGAAGCTTTCTGAGAAACTGCTCTGTGTTCTGTTAATTCATCTCACAGGGTTACATCTTTCCCTTCAAGAAGCCCTTCGCTAAGGCTGTTCTTGTGGAATTAGGAAAGTGATATTTAGAAGCCCATAGAGGGCTATGGTGAAAAGGGAAATATCTTCCGTTCAAAACTGGAAAGAAGCTTTCTGAGAAACTGCTCTGTGTTCTGTGAATTCATCTCACAGAGTTACATCTTTCCCTTCAAGAAGCCTTTAGCTAAGGCTGTTCTTGTGGAATTGGCAAAGGGATATTTGGAAGCCCCTAGAGGGCTATGGTGAAAAAGGAAATATCTTCCGTTCAAAACTGGAAAGAAGCTTTCTGAGAAACTGCTCTGGGTTCTGTTAATTCATCTCACAGAGTTACATCTTTCCCTTCAAGAAGCCTTTCGCTAAGGCTGTTCTTGTGGATTTGGCAAAGGGATATTTGGAAGCCCATAGAGGGCTATGGTGAAAAAGGAAATATCTTCCGCTAAAAACTGGAAAGAAGCTTTCTGAGAAACTGCTCTGTGTTCTTTTAATTCATCTCACAGAGTTACATCTTTCCCTTCAAGAAGTCTTTCGCTAAGGCTGTTCTTGTGGAATTGGCAAAGGGATATTTGGAAGCCCATAGAGGGCTATGGTGAAAAAGGAAATATCTTCCGTTCAAAACTGGAAAGAAGCTTTCTGAGAAACTGCTCTGTGTTCTGTTAATTCATCTCACAGAGTTACATCTTTCCCTTCAAGAAGCCTTTCGCTAAAGCTGTTCTTGTGGAATTGGCAAAGGGATATTTGGAAGCCCATAGAGGGCTATGGTGAAAAAGGAAATATCTTCCGCTGAAAACTGGAAAGAAGCTTTCTGAGAAACTGCTCTGTGTTCTGTGAAATCATCTCAGAGAGTTACATCTTTCCCTTCAAGAAGCCTTTCGCTAAGGCTGTTCTTGTGGAATTGCCAAAGCGTATTTGGAATCTCTTAGAGGGCTATGGTGAAAAAGGAAATATCTTCCGTTCAAAACTGGAAAGAAGCTTTCTGAGAAACTCCTCAGTGTTCTGTTAATTCATCTCACAGAGTTACATTTTTCCCTTCAAAAAGCCTTTCGCTAAGGCGGTTCTTGTGGAATTGGCAAAGGGATATTTGGAAGCCCATAGAGGGCTATGGTGAAAAAGGAATTATGTTCCGTTCAAAACTGGAAAGAAGCTTTCTGAGAAACTGTTCTGTGTTCTGTGAATTCATCTCACGGAGTTACATCTTTCCCTTCAAGAATCCTTTCGTTATGGCTGTTCTTGTGGAATTGGGAAAGGGATATTTGCAAGCCCATAGAGGGCTATGGTGAAAAAGGAAATATCTTCCGTTCAAAACTGGAAAGAAGCTTTCTGAGAAACTGCTCTGTGTTCTGTTAATTCATCTCACAGGGTTACATTTTTCCCTTCAGGAAGCCCTTCGCTAAGGCTGTTCTTGTGGAATTGGGAAAGTGATATTTGGAAGCCCATAGAGGGCTATGGTGAAAAAGGAAATATCTTCCGTTCAAAACTGGAAAGAAGCTTTCTGAGAAACTGCTCTGTGTTCTATGAATTCATCTCACAGAGTTACATCTTTCCCTTCAAGAAGCCTTTCGCTAAGGCTGTTCTTGTGGAATTGGCAAAGGGATATTTGGAAGCCCATAGAGGGCTATGGTGAAAAAGGAAATATCTTCCGCTGAAACTGGAAAGAAGCTTTCTGAGAAACTGCTCTGTGTTCTGTGAATTCATCTCACAGAGTTACATCTTTCCCTTCAAGAAGCCTTTAGCTAAGGCTGTTCTTGTGGAATTAGCAAAGGGATATTTGGAAGCCCTTAGAGGGCTATGGTGAAAAAGGAAATATCTTCCGCTCAAACCTGGAAAGTAGCTTTCTGAGAAACTGCTCTGTGTTCTGTTATTTCATCTCACAGAGTTACATCTTTGCCTTCAAGAAGCCTTTCGCTAAGGCTGTTCTTGTGGAATTGGCAAAGGGATATTTGGAAACCCATAGAGGGCTATGGTGAAAAAGGAAATATCTTCCGCTGAAAACTGGAAAGAAGCTTTCTGAGAAACTGCTCTGTGTTCTTTTAATTCATCTTACAGAGTTACATCTTTCCCTTCAAGAAGCCTTTCGCTAAGGCTGTTCTTCTGGAATTGGCAAAGGGATATTTGGAAGCTCATAGAGGGCTATGGTGAAAAAGGAAATATCTTCCGTTCAAAACTGGAAAGAAGCTTTCTGAGAAACTGCTCTGTGTTCTGTTAATTCATCTCACAGAGTTACATCTTACCCTTCAAGAAGCCTTTCGCTAAGGCTGTTCTTGTGGAATTGGCAAAGGGATATTTGGAAGCCCATAGAGGGCTATGGTGAAAAAGGAAATATCTTCCGCTGAAAACTGGAAAGAAGCTTTCTGAGAAACTGCTCTGTGTTCTGTGAATTCGTCTCACAGAGTTACATCTTTCCCTTCAAGAAGCCTTTCGCTAAGGCTGTTCTTGTGGAATTGGCAAAGGGTATTTGGAAGCCCTTAGAGGGCTATGGTGAAAAAGGAAATATCTTCCGTTCAAAACTGGAAAGAAGCTTTCTGAGAAACTCCTCTGTGTTCTGTTAATTCATCTCACAGAGTTACATTTTTCCCTTCAAGAAGCCTTTCGCTAAGGCGGTTCTTGTGGAATTGGCAAAGGGATATTTGGAAGCCCATAGAGGGCTATGGTGAAAAAGGAAATATCTTCCGTTCAAAACTGGAAAGAAGCTTTCTGAGAAACTGTTCTGTGTTCTGTGAATTCATCTCACAGAGTTACATCTTTCCCTTCAAGAATCCTTTCGTTATGGCTGTTCTTGTGGAATTGGCAAAGGGATATTTGCAAGCCCATAGAGGGCTATGGTGAAAAAGGAAATATCTTCCGTTCAAAACTGGAAAGAAGCTTTCTGAGAAACTGCTCTGTGTTCTGTTAATTCATCTCACAGGGTTACATCTTTCCCTTCAAGAAGCCCTTCGCTAAGGCTGTTCTTGTGGAATTGGGAAAGTGATATTTGGAAGCCCATAGAGGGCTATGGTGAAAAAGGATATATCTTCCGTTCAAAACTGGAAAGAAGCTTTCTGAGAAACTGCTCTGTGTTCTGTGAATTCATCTCACAGAGTTACATCTTTCCCTTCACGAAGCCTTTCGCTAAGGTTGTTCTTGTGGAATTGGAAAAGGGATATTTGGAAGCCCATAGAGGGCTATGGTGAAAAAGGAAATATCTTCCGTTCAAAACTGGAAAGAAGCTTTCTGAGAAACTGCTCTGTGTTCTGTGAATTCATCTCACAGAGTTACATCTTTCCCTACAAGAAGCCTTTCGCTAAGGCTGTTCTTGTGGAATTGGCAAAGGGATATTTGGAAGCCCATAGAGGGCTATGGTGAAAAAGGAAATATCTTCCGCTGAAAACTGGAAAGAAGCTTTCTGAGAAACTGCTCTGTGTTCCGTTAATTAATCTCACAGAGTTACATCTTTCCCTTCAAGAAGCCTTTCGCTAAGGCTGGTGTTGTGGAATTGGCAAAGGGATATTTGGAAGCCCCTAGAGGGCTATGGTGAAAAAGGAAATATCTTCCGTTCAAAACTGGAAAGAAGCTTTCTGAGAAACTGCTCTGTGTTCTGTTAATTCATCTCACAGAGTTACATCTTTCCCTTCAAGAAGCCTTTCGCTAAGGCTGTTCTTGTGGAATTGGCAAAGGGATATTTGGAAGCCCATAGAGGACTATGGTGAAAAAGGAATTATCTTCCGCTGAAAACTGGAAAGAAGCTTTCTGAGAAACTGCTCTGTGTTCTTTTAATTCATCTCACAGAGTTACATCTTTCCCTTCAAGAAGCCTTTCGCTAAGGCTGTTCTTGTGGAATTGGCAAAGGGATATTTGGAAGCCCATAGAGGGCTATGTTGAAAAAGGAAATATATTCCGTTCAAAACTGGAAAGAAGCTTTCTGAGAAACTGCTCTGTGTTCTGTTAATTCATCTCACAGAGTTACATCTTTCACTTCAAGAAGCCTTTCGCTAAGGCTGTTCTTGTGGAATTGGCAAGGGGATATTTGGAAGACCATAGAGGGCTATGGTGAAAAAGGAAATATCTTCCGTTCAAAACTGGAAAGAAGCTTTCTGAGAAACTGTTCTGTGTTCTATGAATTCATCTCACCGAGTTACATCTTTCCCTTCAAGAATCCTTTCGTTAAGGCTGTTCTAGTGGAATTGGCAAAGGGATATTTGCAAGCCCATAGAGGGCTATGGTGAAAAAGGAAATATCTTCCCCTCAAAACTGGAAAGAAGCTTGCTGAGAAATTGCTCTGTGTTCTGTTAATTCATCTCACAGAGTTACATATTTCACTTCAAGAAGTCTTTCGCTAAGGCTGTTTTTGTGGAATTGGCAAAGGGTTATTTGGAAGCCCATAGAGGGCTATGGTGAAAAAGGAAATATCTTCCGTGCAAAACTGGAAAGAAGCTTTCTGAGAAATTGCTCTGTGTTCTGTGAATTCATCTCACAGAGTTACATCTTTCCCTTCAAGAAGCCTTTCGCTAAGGCTGTTCTTGTGGAATTGGCAAAGGGATATTTGGAAGCCCATAGAGGGCTATGTTGAAAAAGGAAATATCTTCCGTTCAAAACTGGAAAGAAGCTTTCTGAGAAACTGCTCTGTGTTCCGTAAATTAATCTCACAGAGTTACATCTTTCCCTTCAAGAAGCCTTTCCCTAAGGCTGGTGTTGTGGAATTGGCAAAGGGATATTTGGAGCCCCTAGAGGGCTATGGTGAAAAAGGAAATATCTTCCGTTCAAAACTGGAAAGAAGCTTTCTGAGAAACTGCTCTGTGTTCTGTGAATTCATCTCACAGAGTTACATCTTTCCCTTTTAGAAGCCTTTCGCTACGGCTGTTCTTGTGGAATTGGCAAAGGGATATTTGGAAGCCCATAGAGGGCTATGGTGAAAAAGGAAATATCTTCCGTTCAAAACTGGAAAGAACCTTCTGAGAAACTCCTCTGTGTTCTGTTAATTCATCTCACAGAGGTACATGTTTCCCTTCAAGAAGCCTTTCGCTAAGGCTTTTCTTGTGGAATTGGCAAAGGAATATTTGGAAGCCCATAGAGGGCTATGGTGAAAAAGGAAATATCTTCCGTTCAAAACTGGAAAGAAGCTTTCTGAGAAACTTCTCTGTGTTCCGTTAATTAATCTCACAGAGTTACATCTTTCCCTTCAAGAAGCCTTTCGCTAAGGCTGTTCTTGTGGAATTGGCAAAGGGATATTTGGAAGCCCCTAGAGGGCTATGGTGAAAAAGGAAATATCTTCCGTTCAAAACTGGGTAGAAGCTTTCTGAGAAACTGCTCTGTGTTCTGTGAATTCATCTCACAGAGTTACATCTTTCCTTCAAGATTCCTTTCGTTAATGCTGTTCTTGTGGAATTGGCAAAGGGATATTTGCAAGCCCATAGAGGGCTATGGTGAAAAAGGAAATATCTTCCGTTCAAAACTGGAAAGAAGCTTTCTGAGAAACTTCTCTGTGTTCCGTTAATTAATCTCACAGAGTTACATCTTTCCCTTCAAGAAGCCTTTCGCTAAGGCTGTTCTTGTGGAATTGGCAAAGGGATATTTGGAAGCCCCTAGAGGGCTATGGTGAAAAAGGAAATATCTTCCGTTCAAAACTGGAAAGAAGCTTTCTGAGAAACTGCTCTGTGTTCTGTTAATTCATCTCACAGGGTTCCATCTTTCCCTTCAAGAAGCCCTTCGCTAAGGCTGTTCTTGTGGAATTAGGAAAGTGATATTTAGAAGCCCATAGAGGGCTATGGTGAAAAGGGAAATATCTTCCGTTCAAAACTGGAAAGAAGCTTTCTGAGAAACTGCTCTGTGTTCTGTGAATTCATCTCACAGAGTTACATCTTTCCCTTCAAGAAGCCTTTAGCTAAGGCTGTTCTTGTGGAATTGGCAAAGGGATATTTGGAAGCCCCTAGAGGGCTATGGTGAAAAAGGAAATATCTTCCGTTCAAAACTGGAAAGAAGCTTTCTGAAAAACTGCTCTGGGTTCTGTTAATTCATCTCACAGAGTTACATCTTTCCCTTCAAGAAGCCTTTCGCTAAGGCTGTTCTTGTGGATTTGGCAAAGGGATATTTGGAAGCCCATAGAGGGCTATGGTGAAAAAGGAAATATCTTCCGCTAAAAACTGGAAAGAAGCTTTCTGAGAAACTGCTCTGTGTTCTTTTAATTCATCTCACAGAGTTACATCTTTCCCTTCAAGAAGTCTTTCGCTAAGGCTGTTCTTGTGGAATTGGCAAAGGGATATTTGGAAGCCCATAGAGGGCTATGGTGAAAAAGGAAATATCTTCCGTTCAAAACTGGAAAGAAGCTTTCTGAGAAACTGCTCTGTGTTCTGTTAATTCATCTCACAGAGTTACATCTTTCCCTTCAAGAAGACTTTCGCTAAGGCTGTTCTTGTGGAATTGGCAAAGGGATATTTGGAAGCCCATAGAGGGCTATGGTGAAAAAGGAAATATCTTCCGCTGAAAACTGGAAAGAAGCTTTCTGAGAAACTGCTCTGTGTTCTGTGAAATCATCTCAGAGAGTTACATCTTTCCCTTCAAGAAGCCTTTCGCTAAGGCTGTTCTTGTGGAATTGGCAAAGCGTATTTGGAATCTCTTAGAGGGCTATGGTGAAAAAGGAAATATCTTCCGTTCAAAACTGGAAAGAAGCTTTCTGAGAAACTCCTCAGTGTTCTGTTAATTCATCTCACAGAGTTACATTTTTCCCTTCAAAAAGCCTTTCGCTAAGGCGGTTCTTGTGGAATTGGCAAAGGGATATTTGGAAGCCCATAGAGGGCTATGGTGAAAAAGGAATTATGTTCCGTTCAAAACTGGAAAGAAGCTTTCTGAGAAACTGTTCTGTGTTCTGTGAATTCATCTCACAGAGTTACATCTTTCCCTTCAAGAATCTTTTCGTTATGGCTGTTCTTGTGGAATTGGGAAAGGGATATTTGCAAGCCCATAGTGGGCTATGGTGAAAAAGGAAATATCTTCCGTTCAAAACTGGAAAGAAGCTTTCTGAGAAACTGCTCTGTGTTCTGTTAATTCATCTCACAGGGTTACATCTTTCCCTTCAAGAAGCCCTTCGCTAAGGCTGTTCTTGTGGAATTGGGAAAGTGATATTTGGAAGCCCATAGAGGGCTATGGTGAAAAAGGAAATATCTTCCGTTCAAAACTGGAAAGAAGCTTTCTGAGAAACTGCTCTGTGTTCTATGAATTCATCTCACAGAGTTACATCTTTCCCTTCAAGAAGCCTTTCGCTAAGGCTGTTCTTGTGGAATTGGCAAAGGGATATTTGGAAGCCCATAGAGGGCTATGGTGAAAAAAGAAATATCTTCCGCTGAAACTGGAAAGAAGCTTTCTGAGAAACTGCTCTGTGTTCTGTGAATTCATCTCACAGAGTTACATCTTTCCCTTCAAGAAGCCTTTCGCTAAGGCTGTTCTTGTGGAATTAGCAAAGGGATATTTGGAAGCCCTTAGAGGGCTATGGTGAAAAAGGAAATATCTTCCGCTCAAACCTGGAAAGTAGCTTTCTGAGAAACTGCTCTGTGTTCTGTTATTTCATCTCACAGAGTTACATCTTTCCCTTCAAGAAGCCTTTCGCTAAGGCTGTTCTTGTGGAATTGGCAAAGGGATATTTGGAAACCCATAGAGGGCTATGGTGAAAAAGGAAATATCTTCCGCTGAAAACTGGAAAGAAGCTTTCTGAGAAACTGCTCTGTGTTCTTTTAATTCATCTTACAGAGTTACATCTTTCCCTTCAAGAAGCCTTTCGCTAAGGCTGTTCTTCTGGAATTGGCAAAGGGATATTTGGAAGCTCATAGAGGGCTATGGTGAAAAAGGAAATATCTTCCGTTCAAAACTGGAAAGAACCTTTCTGAGAAACTGCTCTGTGTTCTGTTAATTCATCTCACAGAGTTACATCTTACCCTTCAATAAGCCTTTCGCTAAGGCTGTTCTTGTGGAATTGGCAAAGGGATATTTGGAAGCCCATAGAGGGCTATGGTGAAAAAGGAAATATCTTCCGCTGAAAACTAGAAAGAAGCTTTCTGAGAAACTGCTCTGTGTTCTTTTAATTCATCTCACAGAGTTACATCTTTCCCTTCAAGAAGCCTTTCGCTATGGCCGTTCTTGTGGAATTGGCAAAGGGATATTTGGAAGCCCATAGAGGGCTATGGTGAAAAAGGAAATATCTTCCGCTGAAAACTGGAAAAAAGCTTTCTGAGAAACTGCCCTGTGTTCTGTGAATTCATCTCACAGAGTTACATCTTTCCCTTCAAGAAGCCTTTCGCTAAGGCTGTTCTTGTGGAATTGGCAAAGGGTATTTGGAAGCCCTTAGAGGGCTATGGTGAAAAAGGAAATATCTTCCGTTCAAAACTGGAAAGAAGCTTTCTGAGAAACTCCTCTGTGTTCTGTTAATTCATCTCACAGAGTTACATTTTTCCCTTCAAGAAGCCTTTCGCTAAGGCGGTTCTTGTGGAATTGGCAAAGGGATATTTGGAAGCCCACAGAGGGCTATGGTGAAAAAGGAAATATCTTCCGTTCAAAACTGGAAAGAAGCTTTCTGAGAAACTGTTCTGTGTTCTATGAATTCATCTCACCGAGTTACATCTTTCCCTTCAAGAATCCTTTCTTTAAGGCTGTTCTTGTGGAATTGGCAAAGGGATATTTGAAAGCCCATAGAGGGCTATGGTGAAAAAGGAAACATCTTCCGTTCAAAACTGGAAAGAAGCTTGCTGAGAAATTGCTCTGTGTTCTGTTAATTCATCTCACAGAGTTACATATTTCTCTTCAAGAAGTCTTTCGCTAAGGCTGTTTTTGTGGAATTGGCAAAGGGTTATTTGGAAGCCCATAGAGGGCTATGGTGAAAAAGGAAATATCTTCCGTGCAAAACTGGAAAGAAGCTTTCTGAGAAATTGCTCTGTGTTCTGTGAATTCATCTCACAGAGTTACATCTTTCCCTTCAAGAAGCCTTTCGCTAAGGCTGTTCTTGTGGAATTGGCAAAGGGATATTTGGAAGCCCATAGAGGGCTATGGTGAAAAAGGAAATATCTTCCGTGCAAAACTGGAAAGAAGCTTTCTGAGAAATTGCTCTGTGTTCTGTGAATTCATCTCACAGAGTTACATCTTTCCCTTCAAGAAGCCTTTCGCTAAGGCTGTTCTTGTGGAATTGGCAAAGGGATATTTGGAAGCCCATAGAGGGCTATGGTGAAAAAGGAAATATCTTCCGTTCAAAACTGGAAAGAAACTTTCTGAGAAACTGCTCTGTCTTCTGTGAATTCATGTCACCGAGTTACATCTTTCCCTTCAAGAAGCCTTTCGCTAAGGCTGTTCTTGTGGAATTGGCAAAGGGATATTTGGAAGCCCATAGAGGGCTATGGTGAAAAAGGAAATATCTTCCGCTGAAAACTGGAAAGAAGCTTTTTGAGAAACTGCTCTGTGTTCTTTTAATTCATCTCACAGAGTTAAATCTTTCCCTTCAAGAAGCCTTTCGCTAAGGCTGTTCTTGTGGAATTGGCAAAGGGATATTTGGAAGCCCATAGAGGGCTATGGTGAAAAAGGAAATATCTTCCGTTCAAAACTGGAAAGAAGCTTTCTGAGAAACTGCTCGGTGTTCTGTGAATTCATCTCACAGGGTTACATCTTTCCCTTCAAGAAGCCTTTCGCTAAGGCTGTTCTTGTGGAATTGGCAATGGGATATTTGGAAGCCCCTAGAGGGCTATGGTGAAAAAGGAAATACCTTCCGCTGAAAACTGGAAAGAAGCCTTCTGAGAAACTGCTCTGTGTTCTGTGAATTCATCTCACAGGGTTACATCTTTCCCTTCAAGAAGCCTTTCGCTAAGGCTGTTCTTGTGGAATTGGCAAAGGGATATTTGGAAGCCCATAGAGGGCTATGGTGAAAAAGGAAATATCTTCCGCTGAAAACTGGAAAGAAGCTTTCTGAGAAACTGCTCTGTGTTCCGTTAATTAATCTCACAGAGTTACATCTTTCCCTTCAAGAAGCCTTTCGCTAAGGCTGTTCTTGTGGAATTGGCAAAGGGATATTTGGAAGCCCATAGAGGACTATGGTGAAAAAGGAAATATCTTCCGTTCAAAACTGGAAAGAAGCTTTCTGAGAAACTGCTCTGTGTTCTTTGAATTCATCTCACAGAGTTACATCTTTCCCTTCAAGAAGCCTTTCGCTAAGGCTGTTCTTGTGGAATTGGCAAAGGGATATTTGGAAGCCCATAGAGGGCTATGGTGAAAAAGGAAATATCTTCCGCTGAAAACTGGAAAGAAGCTTTCTGAGAAACTGCTCTGTGTTCTTTTAATTCATCTCACAGAGTTACATCTTTCCCTTCAAGAAGCCTTTCGCTAAGGCTGTTCTTGTGGAATTGGCAAAGGGATATTTGGAAGCCCTTAGAGGGCTATGGTGAAAAAGGAAATATCTTCCGTTCAAAACTGGAAAGAAGCTTTCTGAGAAACTGCTCTGTGTTCTGTTAATTCATCTCACAGAGTTACATCTTTCCCTTCAAGAAGCCTTTCGCTAAGGCTGTTCTTGTGGAATTGGCAAAGGGATATTTGGAAGCCCATAGAGGGCTATGGTGAAAAAGGAAATATCTTCCGCTGAAACCTGGAAAGAAGCTTTCTGAGAAACTGCTCTGTGTTCTGTGAATTCATCTCACAGAGTTACATCTTTCCCTTCAAGAAGCCTCTCGCTAAGGCTGTTCTTGTGGAATTGGCAAAGGGATATTTGGAAGCCCATAGAGGGCTATGGTGAAAAAGGAAATATCTTCCGTTCAAAACTGGAAAGAAGCTTTCTGAGAAACAGCTCTGTGTTCTGTTAATTCATCTCACAGAGTTACATCTTTCCCTTCAAGAAGCCTTTCGCTAAGGCTGTTCTTGTGGAATTGGCAAAGGGATATTTGGAAGCCCATAGAGGACTGTGGTTATAAAGGAAATATCTTCCGCTGAAAACTGGAAAGAAGCTTTCTGAGAAACTGCTCTGTGTTCCGTTAATTAATCTCACAGAGTTACATCTTTCCCTTCAAGAAGCCTTTCGCTAAGGCTGGTGTTGTGGAATTGGCAAAGGGACATTTGGAAGCCCATAGAGGGCTATGGTGAAAAAGGAAATATCTTCCGTTCAAAACTGGAAAGAAGCTTGCTGAGAAATTGCTCTGTGTTCTGTTAATTCATCTCACAGAGTTACATATTTCACTTCAAGAAGTCTTTCGCTAAGGCTGTTTTTGTGGAATTGGCAAAGGGTTATTTGGAAGCCCATAGAGGGCTATGGTGAAAAAGGAAATATCTTCCGTGCAAAACTGGAAAGAAGCTTTCTGAGAAATTGCTCTGTGTTCTGTGAATTCATCTCACAGAGTTACATCTTTCCCTTCAAGAAGCCTTTCGCTAAGGCTGTTCTTGTGGAATTGGCAAAGGGATATTTGGAAGCCCATAGAGGGCTATGGTGAAAAAGGAAATATCTTCCGTGCAAAACTGGAAAGAAGCTTTCTGAGAAATTGCTCTGTGTTCTGTGAATTCATCTCACAGAGTTACATCTTTCCCTTCAAGAAGCCTTTCGCTAAGGCTGTTCTTGTGGAATTGGCAAAGGGATATTTGGAAGCCCATAGAGGGCTATGGTGAAAAAGGAAATATCTTCCGTTCAAAACTGGAAAGAAACTTTCTGAGAAACTGCTCTGTCTTCTGTGAATTCATGTCACAGAGTTACATCTTTCCCTTCAAGAAGCCTTTCGCTAAGGCTGTTCTTGTGGAATTGGCAAAGGGATATTTGGAAGCCCATAGAGGGCTATGGTGAAAAAGGAAATATCTTCCGCTGAAAACTGGAAAGAAGCTTTTTGAGAAACTGCTCTGTGTTCTTTTAATTCATCTCACAGAGTTAAATCTTTCCCTTCAAGAAGCCTTTCGCTAAGGCTGTTCTTGTGGAATTGGCAAAGGGATATTTGGAAGCCCATAGAGGGCTATGGTGAAAAAGGAAATATCTTCCGTTCAAAACTGGAAAGAAGCTTTCTGAGAAACTGATCGGTGTTCTGTTAATTCATCTCACAGAGTTACATCTTTCCCTTCAAGAAGCCTTTCGCTAAGGCTGTTCTTGTGGAATTGGCAATGGGATATTTGGAAGCCCATAGAGGGCTATGGTGAAAAAGGAAATACCTTCCGCTGAAAACTGGAAAGAAGCCTTCTGAGAAACTGCTCTGTGTTCTGTGAATTCATCTCACAGGGTTACATCTTTCCCTTCAAGAAGCCTTTCGCTAAGGCTGTTCTTGTGGAATTGGCAAAGGGATATTTGGAAGCCCATAGAGGGCTATGGTGAAAAAGGAAATATCTTCCGCTGAAAACTGGAAAGAAGCTTTCTGAGAAACTGCTCTGTGTTCCGTTAATTAATCTCACAGAGTTACATCTTTCCCTTCAAGAAGCCTTTCGCTAAGGCTGTTCTTGTGGAATTGGCAAAGGGATATTTGGAAGCCCATAGAGGACTATGGTGAAAAAGGAAATATCTTCCGTTCAAAACTGGAAAGAAGCTTTCTGAGAAACTGCTCTGTGTTCTTTGAATTCATCTCACAGAGTTACATCTTTCCCTTCAAGAAGCCTTTCGCTAAGGCTGTTCTTGTGGAATTGGCAAAGGGATATTTGGAAGCCCATAGAGGGCTATGGTGAAAAAGGAAATATCTTCCGCTGAAAACTGGAAAGAAGCTTTCTGAGAAACTGCTCTGTGTTCTGTTAATTCATCTCACAGAGTTACATCTTTCCCTTCAAGAAGCCTTTCGCTAAGGCTGTTCTTGTGGAATTGGCAAAGGGATATTTGGAAGCCCTTAGAGGGCTATGGTGAAAAAGGAAATATCTTCCGTTCAAAACTGGAAAGAAGCTTTCTGAGAAACTGCTCTGTGTTCTGTTAATTCATCTCACAGAGTTACATCTTTCCCTTCAAGAAGCCTTTCGCTAAGGCTGTTCTTGTGGAATTGGCAAAGGGATATTTGGAAGCCCATAGAGGGCTATGGTGAAAAAGGAAATATCTTCCGCTGAAACCTGGAAAGAAGCTTTCTGAGAAACTGCTCTGTGTTCTGTGAATTCATCTCACAGAGTTACATCTTTCCCTTCAAGAAGCCTCTCGCTAAGGCTGTTCTTGTGGAATTGGCAAAGGGATATTTGGAAGCCCATAGAGGGCTATGGTGAAAAAGGAAATATCTTCCGTTCAAAACTGGAAAGAAGCTTTCTGAGAAACAGCTCTGTGTTCTGTTAATTCATCTCACAGAGTTACATCTTTCCCTTCAAGAAGCCTTTCGCTAAGGCTGTTCTTGTGGAATTGGCAAAGGGATATTTGGAAGCCCATAGAGGACTGTGGTTATAAAGGAAATATCTTCCGCTGAAAACTGGAAAGAAGCTTTCTGAGAAACTGCTCTGTGTTCCGTTAATTAATCTCACAGAGTTACATCTTTCCCTTCAAGAAGCCTTTCGCTAAGGCTGGTGTTGTGGAATTGGCAAAGGGACATTTGGAAGCCCATAGAGGGCTATGGTGAAAAAGGAAATATCTTCCGTTCAAAACTGGAAAGAAGCTTGCTGAGAAATTGCTCTGTGTTCTGTTAATTCATCTCACAGAGTTACATCTTTCACTTCAAGAAGTCTTTCGCTAAGGCTGTTCTTGTGGAATTGGCAAAGGGTTATTTGGAAGCCCATAGAGGGCTGTGGTGAAAAAGGAAATATCTTCCGTTCAAAACTGGAAAGAAGCTTTCTGAGAAATTGCTCTGTGTTCTGTTAATTCATGTCCCAGAGTTACATCTTTCCCTTCAAGAAGCCTTTCGCTAAGGCTGTTCTTGTGGAATTGGCAAAGGGATATTTGGAAGCCCATAGAGGGCTATGGTGAAAAAGGAAATATCTTTCGCTGAAAACTGGAAAGAAGCTTTCTGAGAAACTGCTCTGTGTTCTTTTAATTCATCTCACAGAGTTACATCTTTCCCTTCAAGAAGCCTTTCGCTAAGGCTGTTCTTGTGGAATTGGCAAAGGGATATTTTGAAGCCCATAGAGGGCTATGGGGAAAAAGGAAATATCTTCCGTTCAAAACTAGAAAGAAGCTTTCTGAGAAACTGCTCTGTGTTCTTTTAATTCATCTTCCAGAGTTACATCTTTCCGTTCAAGAAGCCTTTCGCTAATGCTGTTCTTGTGGAATTGGCAAAGGGATATTTGGAAGCCCATAGAGGGCTATGGTGAAAAAGGAAATATCTTCCGCTGAAAACTGGAAAGAAGCTTTCTGAGAAACTGCTCTTTGTTCTTTTAATTCATCTCACAGAGTTACATCTTTCCCTTCAAGAAGCCTTTAGCTAAGGCTGTTCTTGTGGAATTGGCAAAGGGATATTTGGAAGCCCGTAGAGGGCTATGGTGAAAAAGGAAATATCTTCCGCTCAAAACTGGAAAGAAGCTTTCTGAGAAACTCCTCTGTGTTCTGTTAATTCATCTCACAGAGTTACATCTTTCCCTTCAAGAAGCCTTTCGCTAAGGCTGTACTTGTGGAATTGGCAAAGGGATATTTGGAAGCCCATAGAGGGCTATGGTGAAAAAGGAAATATCTTCTGCTGAAAACTGGAAAGAAGCTTTCTGAGAAACTGCTCTGTGTTCTTTTAATTCATCTCACAGAATTACATCTTTCCCTTCAAGAAGCCTTTCGCTAAGGCTGTTCTTGTGGAATTGGCAAAGGGATATTTGGAAGCCCCTAGAGGGCTATGGTGAAAAAGGAAATATCTTCCGTTCAAAACTGGAAAGAAGCTTTCTGAGAAACTGCTCTGGGTTCTGTTAATTCATCTCACAGAGTTACATCTTTCCCTTCAAGAAGCCTTTCGCTAAGGCTGTTCTTGTGGATTTGGCAAAGGGATATTTGGAAGCCCATAGAGGGCTATGGTGAAAAAGGAAATATCTTCCGCTGAAAACTGGAAAGAAGCTTTCTGAGAAACTGCTCTGTGTTCTTTTAATTCATCTCACAGAGTTACATCTTTCCCTTCAAGAAGTCTTTCGCTAAGGCTGTTCTTGTGGAATTGGCAAAGGGATATTTGGAAGCCCATAGAGGGCTATGGTGAAAAAGGAAATATCTTCCGTTCAAAACTGGAAAGAAGCTTTCTGAGAAACTGCTCTGTGTTCTGTTAATTCATCTCACAGAGTTACATCTTTCCCTTCAAGAAGCCTTTCGCTAAGGCTGTTCTTGTGGAATTGGCAAAGGGATATTTGGAAGCCCATAGAGGGCTATGGTGAAAAAGGAAATATCTTCCGCTGAAAACTGGAAAGAAGCTTTCTGAGAAACTGCTCTGTGTTCTGTGAAATCATCTCAGAGAGTTACATCTTTCCCTTCAAGAAGCCTTTCGCTAAGGCTGTTCTTGTGGAATTGGCAAAGCGTATTTGGAATCTCTTAGAGGGCTATGGTGAAGAAGGAAATATCTTCCGTTCAAAACTGGAAAGAAGCTTTCTGAGAAACTCCTCAGTGTTCTGTTAATTCATCTCACAGAGTTACATTTTTCCCTTCAAAAAGCCTTTCGCTAAGGCGGTTCTTGTGGAATTGGCAAAGGGATATTTGGAAGCCCATAGAGGGCTATGGTGAAAAAGGAATTATGTTCCGTTCAAAACTGGAAAGAAGCTTTCTGAGAAACTGTTCTGTGTTCTGTGAATTCATCTCACAGAGTTACATCTTTCCCTTCAAGAATCCTTTCGTTATGGCTCTTCTTGTGGAATTGGGAAAGGGATATTTGCAAGCCCATAGAGGGCTATGTTGAAAAAGGAAATATCTTCCGTTCAAAACTGGAAAGAACCTTCTGAGAAACTCCTCTGTGTTCTGTTAATTCATCTCACAGAGTTACATCTTTCCCTTCAAGAAGCCTTTCGCTAAGGCTGTTCTTGTGCAATTGGCAAAGGGATATTTGGAAGCCCATAGAGGGCTATGGTGAAAAAGGAAATATCTTCTGCTGAAAACTAGAAAGAAGCTTTCTGAGAAACTGCTCTGTGTTCTTTTAATTCATCTCACAGAGTTACATCTTTCCCTTCAAGAAGCCTTTCGCTAAGGCTGTTCTTGTGGAATTGGCAAAGGGATATTTGGAAGCCCTTAGAGGGCTATGGTGAAAAAGGAAATATCTTCCGTTCAAAACTGTAAAGAACCTTCTGAGAAACTCCTCTGTGTTCTGTTAATTCATCTCACAGAGTTACATCTTTCCCTTCAAGAAGCCTTTCGCTAAGGCTGTTCTTGTGGAATTGGCAAAGGGATATTTGGAAGCCCTTAGAGGGCTATGGTGAAAAAGGAAATATCTTCCGCTGAAAACTGGAAAGAAGCTTTCTGAGAAACTGCTCTGTGTTCTGTGAATTTATCTCACAGAGTTACATCTTTCCCTTCAAAAAGCCTTTCGCTAAGGCTGTTCTTGTGGAATTGGCAAAGCGTATTTGGAATCCCTTAGAGGGCTATGGTGAAAAAGGAAATATCTTCCGTTCAAAACTGGAAAGAAGCTTTCTGAGAAACTCCTCAGTGTTCTGTTAATTCATCTCACAGAGTTACATTTTTCCCTTCAAGAAGCCTTTAGCTAAGGCGGTTCTTGTGGAATTGGCAAAGGGATATTTGGAAGCCCATAGAGGGCTATGGTGAAAAAGGAAATATCTTCCGTTCAAAACTAGAAAGAAGCTTTCAGAGAAACTGTTCTGTGTTCTGTGAATTCATCTCACAGAGTTACATCTTTCCCTTCAAGAATCCTTTCGTTATGGCTGTTCTTGTGGAATTGGCAAAGGGATATTTGCAAGCCCATAGAGGGCTATGGTGAAAAAGGAAATATCTTCCGTTCAAAACTGGAAAGAAGCTTTCTGAGAAACTGCTCTGTGTTCTGTGAATTCATCTCACAGAGTTACATCTTTCCCTTCAAGAAGCCTTTCGCTAAGGCCGTTCTTGTGGAATTGGCAAGGGGATATTTGGAAGCCCATAGAGGGCTATGGTGAAAAAGGAAATATCTTCCCCTGAAAACTGGAAAGAAGATTTCTGAGAAACTGCTCTGTGTTCTGTGAATTCATCTCACAGAGTTACATCTTTCCCTTCAAGAAGCCTTTCGCTAAGGCTGTTCTTGTGGAATTGGCAAACGGTATTTGGAAGCCCTTAGAGGGCTATGGTGAAAAAGGAAATATCTTCCGTTCAAAACTGGAAAGAAGCTTTCTGAGAAACTCCTCTGTGTTCTGTTAATTCATCTCACAGAGTTACATTTTTCCCTTCAAGAAGCCTTTCGCTAAGGCGGTTCTTGTGGAATTGGCAAAGGGCTATTTGGAAGCCCATAGAGGGCTATGGTGAAAAAGGAAATATCTTCCGTTCAAAACGGGAAAGAAGCTTTCTGAGAAACTGCTCTGTGTTCTATGAATTCATCTCACAGAGTTACATCTTTCCCTTCAAGAAGCCTTTCGCTAAGGCTGTTCTTGTGGAATTGGCAAAGGGATATTTGGAAGCCCATAGAGGGCTATGGTGAAAAAGGAAATATCTTCCGCTGAAACTGGAAAGAAGCTTTCTGAGAAACTGCTCTGTGTTCTGTGAATTCATCTCACAGAGTTACATCTTTCCCTTCAAGAAGCCTTTCGCTAAGGCTGTTCTTGTGGAATTAGCAAAGGGATATTTGGAAGCCCTTAGAGGGTATGGTGAAAAAGGAAATATCTTCCGCTCAAACCTGGAAAGTAGCTTTCTGAGAAACTGCTCTGTGTTCTGTTATTTCATCTCACAGAGTTACATCTTTCCCTTCAAGAAGCCTTTCGCTAAGGCTGTTCTTGTGGAATTGGCAAAGGGATATTTGGAAACCCATAGAGGGCTATGGTGAAAAAGGAAATATCTTCCGCTGAAAACTGGAAAGAAGCTTTCTGAGAAACTGCTCTGTGTTCTTTTAATTCATCTTACAGAGTTACATCTTTCCCTTCAAGAAGCCTTTCGCTAAGGCTGTTCTTCTGGAATTGGCAAAGGGATATTTGGAAGCTCATAGAGGGCTATGGTGAAAAAGGAAATATCTTCCGTTCAAAACTGGAAAGAAGCTTTCTGAGAAACTGCTCTGTGTTCTGTTAATTCATCTCACAGAGTTACATCTTACCCTTCAAGAAGCCTTTCGCTAAGGCTGTTCTTGTGGAATTGGCAAAGGGATATTTGGAAGCCCATAGAGGGCTATGGTGAAAAAGGAAATATCTTCCGCTGAAAACTGGAAAGAAGCTTTCTGAGAAACTGCTCTGTGTTCTGTGAATTCGTCTCACAGAGTTACATCTTTCCCTTCAAGAAGCCTTTCGCTAAGGCTGTTCTTGTGGAATTGGCAAAGGGTATTTGGAAGCCCTTACAGGGCTATGGTGAAAAAGGAAATATCTTCCGTTCAAAACTGGAAAGAAGCTTTCTGAGAAACTCCTCTGTGTTCTGTTAATTCATCTCACAGAGTTACATTTTTCCCTTCAAGAAGCCTTTCGCTAAGGCGGTTCTTGTGGAATTGGCAAAGGGATATTTGGAAGCCCATAGAGGGCTATGGTGAAAAAGGAAATATCTTCCGTTCAAAACTGGAAAGAAGCTTTCTGAGAAACTGTTCTGTGTTCTGTGAATTCATCTCACAGAGTTACATCTTTCCCTTCAAGAATCCTTTCGTTATGGCTGTTCTTGTGGAATTGGCAAAGGGATATTTGCAAGCCCATAGAGGGCTATGGTGAAAAAGGAAATATCTTCCGTTCAAAACTGGAAAGAAGCTTTCTGAGAAACTGCTCTGTGTTCTGTTAATTCATCTCACAGGGTTACATCTTTCCCTTCAAGAAGCCCTTCGCTAAGGCTGTTCTTGTGGAATTGGGAAAGTGATATTTGGAAGCCCATAGAGGGCTATGGTGAAAAAGGATATATCTTCCGTTCAAAACTGGAAAGAAGCTTTCTGAGAAACTGCTCTGTGTTCTGTGACTTCATCTCACAGAGTTACATCTTTCCCTTCACGAAGCCTTTCGCTAAGGTTGTTCTTGTGGAATTGGAAAAGGGATATTTGGAAGCCCATAGAGGGCTATGGTGAAAAAGGAAATATCTTCCGTTCAAAACTGGAAAGAAGCTTTCTGAGAAACTGCTCTGTGTTCTGTGAATTCATCTCACAGAGTTACATATTTCCCTACAAGAAGCCTTTCGCTAAGGCTGTTCTTGTGGAATTGGCAAAGAGATATTTGGAAGCCCATAGAGGGCTATGGTGAAAAAGGAAATATCTTCCGCTGAAAACTGGAAAGAAGCTTTCTGAGAAACTGCTCTGTGTTCCGTTAATTAATCTCACAGAGTTACATCTTTCCCTTCAAGAAGCCTTTCGCTAAGGCTGTTCTTGTGGAATTGGCAAAGGGATATTTGGAAGCCCCTAGAGGGCTATGGTGAAAAAGGAAATATCTTCCGTTCAAAACTGGAAAGAAGCTTTCTGAGAAACTGCTCTGTGTTCTGTTAATTCATCTCACAGAGTTACATCTTTCCCTTCAAGAACCCTTTGGCTAAGGCTGTTCTTGTGGAATTGGCAAAGGGATATTTGGAAGCCCATAGAGGACTATGGTGAAAAAGGAATTATCTTCCGCTGAAAACTGGAAAGAAGCTTTCTGAGAAACTGCTCTGTGTTCTTTTAATTCATCTCACAGAGTTACATCTTTCCCTTCAAGAAGCCTTTCGCTAAGGCTGTTCTTGTGGAATTGGCAAAGGGATATTTGGAAGCCCATAGAGGGCTATGTTGAAAAAGGAAATATATTCCGTTCAAAACTGGAAAGAAGCTTTCTGAGAAACTGCTCTGTGTTCTGTTAATTCATCTCACAGAGTTACATCTTTCACTTCAAGAAGCCTTTCGCTAAGGCTGTTCTTGTGGAATTGGCAAGGGGATATTTGGAAGACCATAGAGGGCTATGGTGAAAAAGGAAATATCTTCCGTTCAAAACTGGAAAGAAGCTTTCTGAGAAACTGTTCTGTGTTCTATGAATTCATCTCACCGAGTTACATCTTTCCCTTCAAGAATCCTTTCGTTAAGGCTGTTCTTGTGGAATTGGCAAAGGGATATTTGCAAGCCCATAGAGGGCTATGGTGAAAAAGGAAATATCTTCCGTTCAAAACTGGAAAGAAGCTTGCTGAGAAATTGCTCTGTGTTCTGTTAATTCATCTCACAGAGTTACATATTTCACTTCAAGAAGTCTTTCGCTAAGGCTGTTTTTGTGGAATTGGCAAAGGGTTATTTGGAAGCCCATAGAGGGCTATGGTGAAAAAGGAAATATCTTCCGTGCAAAACTGGAAAGAAGCTTTCTGAGAAATTGCTCTGTGTTCTGTGAATTCATCTCACAGAGTTACATCTTTCCCTTCAAGAAGCCTTTCGCTAAGGCTGTTCTTGTGGAATTGGCAAAGGGATATTTGGAAGCCCATAGAGGGCTATGGTGAAAAAGGAAATATCTTCCGTTCAAAATTGGAAAGAAGCTTTCTGAGAAACTGCTCTGTGTTCCGTAAATTAATCTCACAGAGTTACATCTTTCCCTTCAAGAAGCCTTTCCCTAAGGCTGGTGTTGTGGAATTGGCAAAGGGATATTTGGAAGCCCCTAGAGGGCTATGGTGAAAAAGGAAATATCTTCCGTTCAAAACTGGAAAGAAGCTTTCTGAGAAACTGCTCTGTGTTCTGTGAATTCATGTCACAGAGTTACATCTTTCCCTTCAAGAAGACTTTCGCTAAGGCTGTTCTTGTGGAATTGGCAAAGGGATATTTGGAAGCCCATAGAGGGCTATGGTGAAAAAGGAAATATCTTCCGCTGAAAACTGGAAAGAAGCTTTTTGAGAAACTGCTCTGTGTTCTGTTAATTCATCTCACAGAGTTACATCTTTCCCTTCAAGAAGCCTTTCGCTAAGGCTGTTCTTGTGGAATTGGCAAAGGGATATTTGGAAGCCCATAGAGGGCTATGGTGAAAAAGGAAATATCTTCCGCTGAAAACTGGAAAGAAGCCTTCTGAGAAACTGCTCTGTGTTCTGTGAATTCATCTCACAGGGTTACATCTTTCCCTTCAAGAAGCCTTTCGCTAAGGCTGTTCTTGTGGAATTGGCAAAGGGATATTTGGAAGCCCATAGAGGGCTATGGTGAAAAAGGAAATATCTTCCACCGAAACCTGGAAAGAAGCTTTCTGAGAAACTGCTCTGTGTTCTGTGAATTCATCTCACAGAGTTACATCTTTCCCTTGAAGAAGCCTTTCGCTAAGGCTGTTCTTGTGGAATTGGCAAAGGGATATTTGGAAGCCCATAGAGGGCTATGGTGAAAAAGGAAATATCTTCCGTTCAAAACTGGAAAGAAACTTCTGAGAAACTCCTCTGTGTTCTGTTAATTCATCTCACAGAGGTACATGTTTCCCTTCAAGAAGCCTTTCGCTAAGGCTTTTCTTGTGGAATTGGCAAAGGAATATTTGGAAGCCCATAGAGGGCTATGGTGAAAAAGGAAATATCTTCCGTTCAAAACTGGAAAGAAGCTTTCTGAGAAACTTCTCTGTGTTCCGTTAATTACTCTCACAGAGTTACATCTTTCCCTTCAAGAAGCCTTTCGCTAAGGCTGTTCTTGTGGAATTGGCAAAGGGATATTTGGAAGCCCCTAGAGGGCTATGGTGAAAAAGGAAATATCTTCCGTTCAAAACTGGAAAGAAGCTTTCTGAGAAACTGCTCTGGGTTCTGTTAATTCATCTCACAGAGTTACATCTTTCCCTTCAAGAAGCCTTTCGCTAAGGCTGTTCTTGTGGATTTGGCAAAGGGATATTTGGAAGCCCATAGAGGGCTATGGTGAAAAAGGAAATATCTTCCGCTAAAAACTGGAAAGAAGCTTTCTGAGAAACTGCTCTGTGTTCTTTTAATTCATCTCACAGAGTTACATCTTTCCCTTCAAGAAGTCTTTCGCTAAGGCTGTTCTTGTGGAATTGGCAAAGGGATATTTGGAAGCCCATAGAGGGCTATGGTGAAAAAGGAAATATCTTCCGTTCAAAACTGGAAAGAAGCTTTCTGAGAAACTGCTCTGTGTTCTGTTAATTCATCTCACAGAGTTACATCTTTCCCTTCAAGAAGCCTTTCGCTAAGGCTGTTCTTGTGGAATTGGCAAAGGGATATTTGGAAGCCCATAGAGGGCTATGGTGAAAAAGGAAATATCTTCCGCTGAAAACTGGAAAGAAGCTTTCTGAGAAACTGCTCTGTGTTCTGTGAAATCATCTCAGAGAGTTACATCTTTCCCTTCAAGAAGCCTTTCGCTAAGGCTGTTCTTGTGGAATTGGCAAAGCGTATTTGGAATCTCTTAGAGGGCTATGGTGAAAAAGGAAATATCTTCCGTTCAAAACTGGAAAGAAGCTTTCTGAGAAACTCCTCAGTGTTCTGTTAATTCATCTCACAGAGTTACATTTTTCCCTTCAAAAAGCCTTTCGCTAAGGCGGTTCTTGTGGAATTGGCAAAGGGATATTTGGAAGCCCATAGAGGGCTATGGTGAAAAAGGAATTATGTTCCGTTCAAAACTGGAAAGAAGCTTTCTGAGAAACTGTTCTGTGTTCTGTGAATTCATCTCACAGAGTTACATCTTTCCCTTCCAGAATCCTTTCGTTATGGCTGTTCTTGTGGAATTGGGAAAGGGATATTTGCAAGCCCATAGAGGGCTATGGTGAAAAAGGAAATATCTTCCGTTCAAAACTGGAAAGAAGCTTTCTGAGAAACTGCTCTGTGTTCTGTTAATTCATCTCACAGGGTTACATCTTTCCCTTCAAGAAGCCCTTCGCTAAGGCTGTTCTTGTGGAATTGGGAAAGTGATATTTGGAAGCCCATAGAGGGCTATGGTGAAAAAGGATATATCTTCCGTTCAAAACTGGAAAGAAGCTTTCTGAGAAACTGCTCTGTGTTCTGTGAATTCATCTCACAGAGTTACATCTTTCCCTTCACGAAGCCTTTCGCTAAGGCTGTTCTTGTGGAATTGGCAAAGGGATATTTGGAAGCCCATAGAGGGGTATGGTGAAAAAGGAAATATCTTCCGTTCAAAACTGGAAAGAAGCTTTCTGAGAAACTGCTCTGTGTTCTGTGAATTCATCTCACAGAGTTACATCTTTCCCTTCAAGAAGCCTTTCGCTAAGGCTGTTCTTGTGGAATTGGCAAAGGGATATTTGGAAGCCCATAGAGGGCTATGGTGAAAAAGGAAATATCTTCCGCTGAAAACTGGAAAAAGCTTTCTGAGAAACTGCTCTGTGTTCCGTTAATTAATCTCACAGAGTTACATCTTTCCCTTCAAGAAGCCTTTCGCTAAGGCTGGTGTTGTGGAATTGGCAAAGGGATATTAGGAAGCCCCTACAGGGCTATGGTGAAAAAGGAAATATCTTCCGTTCAAAACTGGAAAGAAGCTTTCTGAGAAACTGCTCTGTGTTCTGTTAATTCATCTCACAGAGTTACATCTTTCCCTTCAAGAAGCCTTTCGCTAAGGCTGTTCTTGTGGAATTGGCAAAGGGATATTTGGAAGCCCATAGAGGGCTATGGTGAAAAAGGAAATATCTTCCGCTGAAAACTGGAAAGAAGCTTTCTGAGAAACTGCTCTGTGTTCTTTTAATTCATCTCACAGAGTTACATCTTTCCCTTCAAGAAGCCTTTCGCTAAGGCTGTTCTTGTGGAATTGGCAAAGGGATAATTGGAAGCCCTTAGAGGTCTATGGTGAAAAAGGAAATATCTTCCGTTCAAAACTGGAAAGAACCTTCTGAGAAACTCCTCTGTGTTCTGTTAATTCATCTCACAGAGTTACATCTTTCCCTTCAAGAAGCCTTTCGCAAAGGCTGTTCTTGTGCAATTGGCAAAGGGATATTTGGAAGCCCATAGAGGGCTATGGTGAAAAAGGAAATATCTTCTGCTGAAAACTAGAAAGAAGCTTTCTGAGAAACTGCTCTGTGTTCTTTTAATTCATCTCACAGAGTTACATCTTTCCCTTCAAGAAGCCTTTCGCTAAGGCTGTTCTTGTGGAATTGGCAAAGGGATATTTGGAAGCCCTTAGAGGGCTATGGTGAAAAAGGAAATATCTTCCGTTCAAAACTGTAAAGAATCTTCTGAGAAACTCCTCTGTGTTCTGTTAATTCATCTCACAGAGTTACATCTTTCCCTTCAAGAAGCCTTTCGCTAAGGCTGTTCTTGTGGAATTGGCAAAGGGATATTTGGAAGCCCTTAGAGGGCTATGGTGAAAAAGGAAATATCTTCCGCTGAAAACTGGAAAGAAGCTTTCTGAGAAACTGCTCTGTGTTCTGTGAATTCATGTCACAGAGTTACATCTTTCCCTTCAAAAAGCCTTTCGCTAAGGCTGTTCTTGTGGAATTGGCAAAGTGTATTTGGAATCCCTTAGAGGGCTATGGTGAAAAAGGAAATATCTTCCGTTCAAAACTGGAAAGAAGCTTTCTGAGAAACTCCTCAGAGTTCTGTTAATTCATCTCACAGAGTTACATTTTTCCCTTCAAGAAGCCTTTAGCTAAGGCGGTTCTTGTGGAATTGGCAAAGGGATATTTAGAAGCCCATAGAGGGCTATGGTGAAAAAGGAAATATCTTCCGTTCAAAACTAGAAAGAAGCTTTCAGAGAAACTGTTCTGTGTTCTGTGAATTCATCTCACAGAGTTACATCTTTCCCTTCAAGAATCCTTTCGTTATGGCTGTTCTTGTGGAATTGGCAAAGGGATATTTGCAAGCCCCTAGAGGGCTATGGTGAAAAAGGAAATATCTTCCGTTCAAAACTGGAAAGAAGCTTTCTGAGAAACTGCTCTGTGTTCTGTGAATTCATCTCACAGAGTTACATCTTTCCCTTCAAGAAGCCTTTCGCTAAGGCCGTTCTTGTGGAATTGGCAAAGGGATATTTGGAAGCCCATAGAGGGCTATGGTGAAAAAGGAAATATCTTCCCCTGAAAACTGGAAAGAAGCTTTCTGAGAAACTGCTCTGTGGTCTGTGAATTCATCTCACAGAGTTACATCTTTCCCTTCAAGAAGCCTTTCGCTAAGGCTGTTCTTGTGGAATTGGCAAAGGGTATTTGGAAGCCCTTAGAGGGCTATGGTGAAAAAGGAAATATCTTCCGTTCAAAACTGGAAAGAAGCTTTCTGAGAAACTCCTCTGTGTTCTGTTAATTCATCTCACAGAGTTACATTTTTCCCTTCAAGAAGCCTTTCGCTAAGGCGGTTCTTGTGGAATTGGCAAAGGGATATTTGGAAGCCCATAGAGGGCTATGGTGAAAAAGGAAATATCTTCCGTTCAAAACTGGAAAGAAGCTTTCTGAGAAACTGTTCTGTGTTCTATGAATTCATCTCACCGAGTTACATCTTTCCCTTCAAGAATCCTTTCGTTAAGGCTGTTCTTGTGGAATTGGCAAAGGGATATTTGCAAGCCCATAGAGGGCTATGGTGAAAAAGGAAATATCTTCCGTTCAAAACTGGAAAGAAGCTTGCTGAGAAATTGCTCTGTGTTCTGTTAATTCATCTCACAGAGTTACATATTTCACTTCAAGAAGTCTTTCGCTAAGGCTGTTTTTGTGGAATTGGCAAAGGGTTATTTGGAAGCCCATAGAGGGCTATGGTGAAAAAGGAAATATCTTCCATTCAAAACTGGAAAGAAGCTTTCTGAGAAATTGCTCTGTGTTCTGTGAATTCATCTCACAGAGTTACATCTTTCCCTTCAAGAAGCCTTTCGCTAAGGCTGTTCTTGTGGAATTGGCAAAGGGATATTTGGAAGCCCATAGAGGGCTATGGTGAAAAAGGAAATATCTTCCGTTCAAAACTGGAAAGAAGCTTTCTGAGAAACCGCTGTGTGTTCTGTTAATTCATCTCACAGAGTTACATCTTTCCCTTCAAGAAGCCTTTCGCTAAGGCTGTTCTTGTGGAATTGGCAAAGGGATATTTGGAAGCCCATAGAGGGCTATGGTGAAAAAGGAAATAACTTCCGCTGAAAAATGGAAAGAAGCTTTCTGAGAAACTGCTCTGTGTTCCGTAAATTAATCTCACAGAGTTACATCTATCCCTTCAAGAAGCCTTTCCCTAAGGCTGGTGTTGTGGAATTGGCAAAGGGATATTTGGAAGCCCCTAGAGGGCTATGGTGAAAAAGGAAATATCTTCCGTTCAAAACTGGAAAGAAGCTTTCTGAGAAACTGCCCTGTGTTCTATGAATTCATCTCACAGAGTTACATCTTTCCCTTCAAGAAGCCTTTCGCTAAGGCTGTTCTTGTGGAATTGGCAAAGGGATATTTGGAAGCCCATAGAGGGCTATGGTGAAAAAGGAAATATCTTCCGCTGAAACTGGAAAGAACCTTTCTGAGAAACTGCTCTGTGTTCTGTGAATTCATCTCACAGAGTTACATCTTTCCCTTCAAGAAGCCTTTCGCTAAGGCTGTTCTTGTGGAATTAGCAAAGGGATATTTGGAAGCCCATAGAGGGCTATGGTGAAAAAGGAAATATCTTCCGCTCAAACCTGGAAAGTAGCTTTCTGAGAAACTGCTCTGTGTTCTGTTATTTCATCTCACAGAGTTACATCTTTCCCTTCAAGAAGCCTTTCGCTAAGGCTGTTCTTGTGGAATTGGCAAAGGGATATTTGGAAACCCATAGAGGGCTATGGTGAAAAAGGAAATATCTTCCGCTGAAAACTGGAAAGAAGCTTTCTGAGAAACTGCTCTGTGTTCTTTTAATTCATCTTACAGAGTTACATCTTTCCCTTCAAGACGCCTTTCGCTAAGGCTGTTCTTCTGGAATTGGCAAAGGGATATTTGGAAGCTCATAGAGGGCTATGGTGAAAAAGGAAATATCTTCCGTTCAAAAGTGGAAAGAAGCTTTCTGAGAAACTGCTCTGTGTTCTGTTAATTCATCTCACAGAGTTACATCTTACCCTTCAAGAAGCCTTTCGCTAAGTCTGTTCTTGTGGAATTGGCAAAGGGATATTTGGAAGCCCATAGAGGGCTATGGTGAAAAAGGAAATATCTTCCGCTGAAACTGGAAAGAAGCTTTCTGAGAAACTGCTCTGTGTTCTGTGAATTCGTCTCACAGAGTTACATCTTTCCCTTCAAGAAGCCTTTCGCTAAGGCTGTTCTTGTGGAATTGGCAAAGGGTATTTGGAAGCCCTTAGAGGGCTATGGTGAAAAAGGAAATATCTTCCGTTCAAAACTGGAAAGAAGCTTTCTGAGAAACTCCTCTGTGTTCTGTTAATTCATCTCACAGAGTTACATTTTTCCCTTCAAGAAGCCTTTCGCTAAGGCGGTTCTTGTGGAATTGGCAAAGGGATATTTGGAAGCCCATAGAGGGCTATGGTGAAAAAGGAAATATCTTCCGTTCAAAACTGGAAAGAAGCTTTCTGAGAAACTGTTCTGTGTTCTGTGAATTCATCTCACAGAGTTACATCTTTCCCTTCAAGAATCCTTTCGTTATGGCTGTTCTTGTGGAATTGGCAAAGGGATATTTGCAAGCCCATAGAGGGCTATGGTGAAAAAGGAAATATCTTCCGTTCAAAACTGGAAAGAAGCTTTCTGAGAAACTGCTCTGTGTTCTGTTAATTCATCTCACAGGGTTACATCTTTCCCTTCAAGAAGCCCTTCGCTAAGGCTGTTCTTGTGGAATTGGGAAAGTGATATTTGGAAGCCCTTAGAGGGCTATGGTGAAAAAGGATATATCTTCCGTTCAAAACTGGAAAGAAGCTTTCTGAGAAACTGCTCTGTGTTCTGTGAATTCATCTCACAGAGTTACATCTTTCCCTTCACGAAGCCTTTCGCTAAGGTTGTTCTTGTGGAATTGGAAAAGGGATATTTGGAAGCCCATAGAGGGCTATGGTGAAAAAGGAAATATCTTCCGTTCAAAACTGGAAAGAAGCTTTCTGAGAAACTGCTCTGTGTTCTGTGAATTCATCTCACAGAGTTACATCTTTCCCTACAAGAAACCTTTCGCTAAGGCTGTTCTTGTGGAATTGGCAAAGGGATATTTGGAAGCCCATAGAGGGCTATGGTGAAAAAGGAAATATCTTCCGCTGAAAACTGGAAAGAAGCTTTCTGAGAAACTGCTCTGTGTTCCGTTAATTAATCTCACAGAGTTACATCTTTCCCTTCAAGAAGCCTTTCGCTAAGGCTGGTGTTGTGGAATTGGCAAAGGGATATTTGGAAGCCCCTAGAGGGCTATGGTGAAAAAGGAAATATCTTCCGTTCAAAACTGGAAAGAAGCTTTCTGAGAAACTGCTCTGTGTTCTGTTAATTCATCTCACAGAGTTACATCTTTCCCTTCAAGAAGCCTTTCGCTAAGGCTGTTCTTGTGGAATTGGCAAAGGGATATTTGGAAGCCCATAGAGGACTATGGTGAAAAAGGAATTATCTTCCGCTGAAAACTGGAAAGAAGCTTTCTGAGAAACTGCTCTGTGTTCTTTTAATTCATCTCACAGAGTTACATCTTTCCCTACAAGAAGCCTTTCGCTAAGGCTGTTCTTGTGGAATTGGCAAAGGGATATTTGGAAGCCCATAGAGGGCTATGTTGAAAAAGGAAATATATTCCGTTCAAAACTGGAAAGAAGCTTTCTGAGAAACTGCTCTGTGTTCTGTTAATTCATCTCACAGAGTTACATCTTTCACTTCAAGAAGCCTTTCGCCAAGGCTGTTCTTGTGGAATTGGCAAGGGGATATTTGGAAGACCATAGAGGGCTATGGTGAAAAAGGAAATATCTTCCGTTCAAAACTGGAAAGAAGCTTTCTGAGAAACTGTTCTGTGTTCTATGAATTCATCTCACCGAGTTACATCTTTCCCTTCAAGAATCCTTTCGTTAAGGCTGTTCTTGTGGAATTGGCAAAGGGATATTTGCAAGCCCATAGAGGGCTATGGTGAAAAAGGAAATATCTTCCGTTCAAAACTGGAAAGAAGCTTGCTGAGAAATTGCTCTGTGTTCTGTTAATTCATCTCACAGAGTTACATATTTCACTTCAAGAAGTCTTTCGCTAAGGCTGTTTTTGTGGAATTGGCAAAGGGTTATTTGGAAGCCCATAGAGGGCTATGGTGAAAAAGGAAATATCTTCCGTGCAAAACTGGAAAGAAGCTTTCTGAGAAATTGCTCTGTGTTCTGTGAATTCATCTCACAGAGTTACATCTTTCCCTTCAAGAAGCCTTTCGCTAAGGCTGTTCTTGTGGAATTGGCAAAGGGATATTTGGAAGCCCATAGAGGGCTATGGTGAAAAAGGAAATATCTTCCGTTCAAAACTGGAAAGAAGCTTTCTGAGAAACCGCTGTGTGTTCTGTTAATTCATCTCACAGAGTTACATCTTTCCCTTCAAGAAGCCTTTCGCTAAGGCTGTTCTTGTGGAATTGGCAAAGGGATATTTGGAAGCCCATAGAGGGCTATGGTGAAAAAGGAAATAACTTCCGCTGAAAAATGGAAAGAAGCTTTCTGAGAAACTGCTCTGTGTTCCGTAAATTAATCTCACAGAGTTACATCTATCCCTTCAAGAAGCCTTTCCCTAAGGCTGGTGTTGTGGAATTGGCAAAGGGATATTTGGAAGCCCCTAGAGGGCTATGGTGAAAAAGGAAATATCTTCCGTTCAAAACTGGAAAGAAGCTTTCTGAGAAACTGCCCTGTGTTCTATGAATTCATCTCACAGAGTTACATCTTTCCCTTCAAGAAGCCTTTCGCTAAGGCTGTTCTTGTGGAATTGGCAAAGGGATATTTGGAAGCCCATAGAGGGCTATGGTGAAAAAGGAAATATCTTCCGCTGAAACTGGAAAGAAGCTTTCTGAGAAACTGCTCTGTGTTCTGTGAATTCATCTCACAGAGTTACATCTTTCCCTTCAAGAAGCCTTTCGCTAAGGCTGTTCTTGTGGAATTAGCAAAGGGATATTTGGAAGCCCATAGAGGGCTATGGTGAAAAAGGAAATATCTTCCGCTCAAACCTGGAAAGTAGCTTTCTGAGAAACTGCTCTGTGTTCTGTTATTTCATCTCACAGAGTTACATCTTTCCCTTCAAGAAGCCTTTCGCTAAGGCTGTTCTTGTGGAATTGGCAAAGGGATATTTGGAAACCCATAGAGGGCTATGGTGAAAAAGGAAATATCTTCCGCTGAAAACTGGAAAGAAGCTTTCTGAGAAACTGCTCTGTGTTCTTTTAATTCATCTTACAGAGTTACATCTTTCCCTTCAAGAAGCCTTTCGCTAAGGCTGTTCTTCTGGAATTGGCAAAGGGATATTTGGAAGCTCATAGAGGGCTATGGTGAAAAAGGAAATATCTTCCGTTCAAAAGTGGAAAGAAGCTTTCTGAGAAACTGCTCTGTGTTCTGTTAATTCATCTCACAGAGTTACATCTTACCCTTCAAGAAGCCTTTCGCTAAGTCTGTTCTTGTGGAATTGGCAAAGGGATATTTGGAAGCCCATAGAGGGCTATGGTGAAAAAGGAAATATCTTCCGCTGAAACTGGAAAGAAGCTTTCTGAGAAACTGCTCTGTGTTCTGTGAATTCGTCTCACAGAGTTACATCTTTCCCTTCAAGAAGCCTTTCGCTAAGGCTGTTCTTGTGGAATTGGCAAAGGGTATTTGGAAGCCCTTAGAGGGCTATGGTGAAAAAGGAAATATCTTCCGTTCAAAACTGGAAAGAAGCTTTCTGAGAAACTCCTCTGTGTTCTGTTAATTCATCTCACAGAGTTACATTTTTCCCTTCAAGAAGCCTTTCGCTAAGGCGGTTCTTGTGGAATTGGCAAAGGGATATTTGGAAGCCCATAGAGGGCTATGGTGAAAAAGGAAATATCTTCCGTTCAAAACTGGAAAGAAGCTTTCTGAGAAACTGTTCTGTGTTCTGTGAATTCATCTCACAGAGTTACATCTTTCCCTTCAAGAATCCTTTCGTTATGGCTGTTCTTGTGGAATTGGCAAAGGGATATTTGCAAGCCCATAGAGGGCTATGGTGAAAAAGGAAATATCTTCCGTTCAAAACTGGAAAGAAGCTTTCTGAGAAACTGCTCTGTGTTCTGTTAATTCATCTCACAGGGTTACATCTTTCCCTTCAAGAAGCCCTTCGCTAAGGCTGTTCTTGTGGAATTGGGAAAGTGATATTTGGAAGCCCTTAGAGGGCTATGGTGAAAAAGGATATATCTTCCGTTCAAAACTGGAAAGAAGCTTTCTGAGAAACTGCTCTGTGTTCTGTGAATTCATCTCACAGAGTTACATCTTTCCCTTCACGAAGCCTTTCGCTAAGGTTGTTCTTGTGGAATTGGAAAAGGGATATTTGGAAGCCCATAGAGGGCTATGGTGAAAAAGGAAATATCTTCCGTTCAAAACTGGAAAGAAGCTTTCTGAGAAACTGCTCTGTGTTCTGTGAATTCATCTCACAGAGTTACATCTTTCCCTACAAGAAACCTTTCGCTAAGGCTGTTCTTGTGGAATTGGCAAAGGGATATTTGGAAGCCCATAGAGGGCTATGGTGAAAAAGGAAATATCTTCCGCTGAAAACTGGAAAGAAGCTTTCTGAGAAACTGCTCTGTGTTCCGTTAATTAATCTCACAGAGTTACATCTTTCCCTTCAAGAAGCCTTTCGCTAAGGCTGGTGTTGTGGAATTGGCAAAGGGATATTTGGAAGCCCCTAGAGGGCTATGGTGAAAAAGGAAATATCTTCCGTTCAAAACTGGAAAGAAGCTTTCTGAAAAACTGCTCTGTGTTCTGTTAATTCATCTCACAGAGTTACATCTTTCCCTTCAAGAAGCCTTTCGCTAAGGCTGTTCTTGTGGAATTGGCAAAGGGATATTTGGAAGCCCATAGAGGACTATGGTGAAAAAGGAATTATCTTCCGCTGAAAACTGGAAAGAAGCTTTCTGAGAAACTGCTCTGTGTTCTTTTAATTCATCTCACAGAGTTACATCTTTCCCTACAAGAAGCCTTTCGCTAAGGCTGTTCTTGTGGAATTGGCAAAGGGATATTTGGAAGCCCATAGAGGGCTATGTTGAAAAAGGAAATATATTCCGTTCAAAACTGGAAAGAAGCTTTCTGAGAAACTGCTCTGTGTTCTGTTAATTCATCTCACAGAGTTACATCTTTCACTTCAAGAAGCCTTTCGCCAAGGCTGTTCTTGTGGAATTGGCAAGGGGATATTTGGAAGACCATAGAGGGCTATGGTGAAAAAGGAAATATCTTCCGTTCAAAACTGGAAAGAAGCTTTCTGAGAAACTGTTCTGTGTTCTATGAATTCATCTCACCGAGTTACATCTTTCCCTTCAAGAATCCTTTCGTTAAGGCTGTTCTTGTGGAATTGGCAAAGGGATATTTGCAAGCCCATAGAGGGCTATGGTGAAAAAGGAAATATCTTCCGTTCAAAACTGGAAAGAAGCTTGCTGAGAAATTGCTCTGTGTTCTGTTAATTCATCTCACAGAGTTACATATTTCACTTCAAGAAGTCTTTCGCTAAGGCTGTTTTTGTGGAATTGGCAAAGGGTTATTTGGAAGCCCATAGAGGGCTATGGTGAAAAAGGAAATATCTTCCGTGCAAAACTGGAAAGAAGCTTTCTGAGAAATTGCTCTGTGTTCTGTGAATTCATCTCACAGAGTTACATCTTTCCCTTCAAGAAGCCTTTCGCTAAGGCTGTTCTTGTGGAATTGGCAAAGGGATATTTGGAAGCCCATAGAGGGCTATGGTGAAAAAGGAAATATCTTCCGTTCAAAACTGGAAAGATGCTTTCTGAGAAACTGCTCTGTGTTCCGTAAATTAATCTCACAGAGTTACATCTTTCCCTTCAAGAAGCCTTTCCCTAAGGCTGGTGTTGTGGAATTGGCAAAGGGATATTTGGAAGCCCCTAGAGGGCTATGGTGAAAAAGGAAATATCTTCCGTTCAAAACTGGAAAGAAGCTTTCTGAGAAACTGCTCTGTGTTCTGTGAATTCATGTCACAGAGTTACATCTTTCCCTTCAAGAAGCCTTTCGCTAAGGCTGTTCTTGTGGAATTGGCAAAGGGATATTTGGAAGCCCATAGAGGGCTATGGTGAAAAAGGAAATATCTTCCGCTGAAAACTGGAAAGAAGCCTTCTGAGAAACTGCTCTGTGTTCTATGAATTCATCTCACAGGGTTACATCTTTCCCTTCAAGAAGCCTTTCGCTAAGGCTGTTCTTGTGGAATTGTCAAAGGGATATTTGGAAGCCCATAGAGGGCAATGGTGAAAAAGGAAATATCTTCCGCCGAAACCTGGAAAGAAGCTTTCTGAGAAACTGCTCTGTGTTCTGTGAATTCATCTCACAGAGTTACATCTTTCCCTTGAAGAAGCCTTTCGCTAAGGCTGTTCTTGTGGAATTGGCAAAGGGATATTTGGAAGCCCATAGAGGGCTATGGTGAAAAAGGAAATATCTTCCGTTCAAAACTGGAAAGAACCTTCTGAGAAACTCCTCTGTGTTCTGTTAATTCATCTCACAGAGGTACATGTTTCCCTTCAAGAAGCCTTTCGCTAAGGCTTTTCTTGTGGAATTGGCAAAGGAATATTTGGAAGCCCATAGAGGGCTATGCTGAAAAAGGAAATATCTTCCGTTCAAAATTGGAAAGAAGCTTTCTGAGAAACTTCTCTGTGTTCCGTTAATTAATCTCAGAGAGTTACATCTTTCCCTTCAAGAAGCCTTTCGCTAAGGCTGTTCTTGTGGAATTGGCAAAGGGATATTTGGAAGCCCCTAGAGGGCTATGGTGAAAAAGGAAATATCTTCCGTTCAAAACTGGAAAGAAGCTTTCTGAGAAACTGCTCTGTGTTCTGTGAATTCATCTCACAGAGTTACATCTTTCCTTCAAGAATCCTTTCGTTAATGCTGTTCTTGTGGAATTGGCAAAGGGATATTTGCAAGCCCATAGAGGGCTATGGTGAAACAGGAAATATCTTCCGTTCAAAACTGGAAAGAAGCTTTCTGAGAAACTGCTCTGTGTTCTGTTAATTCATCTCACAGGGTTACATCTTTCCCTTCAAGAAGCCCTTCGCTAAGGCTGTTCTTGTGGAATTAGGAAAGTGATATTTAGAAGCCCATAGAGGGCTATGAAGAAAAGGGAAATATCTTCCGTTCAAAACTGGAAAGAAGCTTTCTGAGAAACTGCTCTGTGTTCTGTGAATTCATCTCACAGAGTTACATCTTTCCCTTCAAGAAGCCTTTAGCTAAGGCTGTTCTTGTGGAATTGGCAAAGGGATATTTGGAAGCCCATAGAGGGCTATGGTGAAAAAGGAAATATCTTCCGTTCAAAACTGGAAAGAAGCTTTCTGAGAAACTGCTCTGGGTTCTGTTAATTCATCTCACAGTGTTACATCTTTCCTTTCAAGAAGCCTTTCGCTAAGGCTGTTCTTGTGGATTTGGCAAAGGGATATTTGGAAGCCCATAGAGGGCTATGGTGAAAAAGGAAATATCTTCCGCTGAAAACTGGAAAGAAGCTTTCAGAGAAACTGCTCTGTGTTCTTTTAATTCATCTCACAGAGTTACATCTTTCCCTTCAAGAAGCCTTTCGCTAAGGCTGTTCTTGTGGAATTGGCAAAGGGATATTTGGAAGCCCATAGAGGGCTATGGTGAAAAAGGAAATATCTTTCGTTCAAAACTGGAAAGAAGCTTTCAGAGAAACTGCTCTGTGTTCTGTGAATTCATCTCACAGAGTTACATCTTTCCCTTCAAGAAGCCTTTCGCTAAGGCTGTTCTTGTGGAATTGGCAAAGCTTTTTTGGAATCCCTTAGAGGGCTATGGTGAAAAAGGAAATATCTTCCGTTCAAAACTGGAAAGAAGCTTTCTGAGAAACTCCTCAGTGTTCTCTTAATTCATCTCACAGAGTTACATTTTTCCCTTCAAAAAGTCTTTCGCTAAGGCGGTTCTTCTGGAATTGGCAAAGGGATATTTGGAAGCCCATAGAGGGCTATGGTGAGAAAGGAAATATCTTCCGTTCAAAACTGGAAAGAAGCTTTCTGAGAAACTGTTCTGTGTTCTGTGAATTCATCTCACAGAGTTACATCTTTCCCTTCAAGAATCCTTTCGTTATGGCTGTTCTTGTGGAATTGGCAAAGGGATATTTGCAAGCCCATAGAGGGCTATGGTGAAAAAGGAAATATCTTCCGTTCAAAACTGGAAAGAAGCTTTCTGAGAAACTGCTCTGTGTTCTGTGAATTCATCTCACAGAGTTACATCTTTCCCTTCAAGAAGCCTTTCGCTAAGGCTGTTCTTGTGGAATTGGCAAAGGGATATTTGGAAGCCCATAGAGGGCTATGGTGAAAAAGGAAATATCTTCCGCTGAAAACTGGAAAGAAGCTTTCTGAGAAACTGCTCTGTGTTCCGTTAATTAATCTCACAGAGTTACATCTTTCCCTTCAAGAAGCCTTTCACTAAGGCTGGTGTTGTGGAATTGGCAAAGGGATATTTGGAAGCCCCTAGAGGGCTATAGTGAAAAAGGAAATATCTTCCGTTCAAAACTGGAAAGAAGCTTTCTGAGAAACTGCTCTGTGTTCTGTTAATTCATCTCACAGAGTTACATCTTTCCCTTCAAGAAGCCTTTCGCTAAGGCTGTTCTTGTGGAATTGGCAAAGGGATATTTGGAAGCCCATAGAGGGCTATGGTGAAAAAGGAATTATCTTCCGCTGAAAACTGGAAAGAAGCTTTCTGAGAAAGTGCTCTGTGTTCTTTTAATTCATCTCACAGAGTTACATCTTTCCCTTCAAGAAGCCTTTCGCTAAGGCTGTTCTTGTGGAATTGGCAAAGGGATATTTGGAAGCCCATAGAGGGCTATGTTGAAAAAGGAAATATCTTCCGTTCAAAACTGGAAAGAAGCTTTCTGAGAAACTGCTCTGTGTTCTGTTAATTCATCTCACAGAGTTACATCTTTCACATCAAGAAGCCTTTCGCTAAGGCTGTTCTTGTGGAATTGTCAAGGGGATATTTGGAAGACCATAGAGGGCTATGGTGAAAAAGGAAATATCTTCCGTTCAAAACTGGAAAGAAGCTTTCTGAGAAACTGTTCTGTGTTCTATGAATTCATCTCACCGAGTTACATCTTTCCCTTCAAGAATCCTTTCGCTAAGGCTGTTCTTGTGGAATTGGCAAAGGGATATTTGCAAGCCCATAGAGGGCTATGGTGAAAAAGGAAATATCTTCCGTTCAAAACTGGAAAGAAGCTTGCTGAGAAATTGCTCTGTGTTCTGTTAATTCATCTCACAGAGTTACATATTTCACTTCAAGAAGTCTTTCGCTAAGGCTGTTTTTGTGGAATTGGCAAAGGGTTATTTGGAAGCCCATAGAGGGCTATGGTGAAAAAGGAAATATCTTCCGTGCAAAACTGGAAAGAAGCTTTCTGAGAAATTGCTCTGTGTTCTGTGAATTCATCTCACAGAGTTACATCTTTCCCTTCAAGAAGCCTTTCGCTAAGGCTGTTCTTGTGGAATTGGCAAGGGGATATTTGGAAGCCCATAGAGGGCTATTGTGAAAAAGGAAATATCTTCCGTTCAAAACTGGAAAGAAGCTTTCTGAGAAACTGCTCTGTGTTCCGTAAATTAATCTCACAGAGTTACATCTTTCCCTTCAAGAAGCCTTTCCCTAAGGCTGGTGTTGTGGAATTGGCAAAGGGATATTTGGAAGCCCCTAGAGGGCTATGGTGAAAAAGGAAATATCTTCCGTTCAAAACTGGAAAGAAGCTTTCTGAGAAACTGCTCTGTGTTCTGTCAATTCATGTCACATAGTTACATCTTTCCCTTCAAGAAGCCTTTCGCTAAGGCTGTTCTTGTGGAATTGGCAAAGGGATATTTGGAAGCCCATAGAGGGCTATGGTGAAAAAGGAAATATCTTCCGCTGAAAACTGGAAAGAAGCTTTTTGAGAAACTGCTCTGTGTTCTTTTAATTCATCTCACAGAGTTACATCTTTCCCTTCAAGAAGCCTTTCGCTAAGGCTGTTCTTGTGGAATTGGCAAAGGGATATTTGGAAGCCCATAGAGGGCTATGGTGAAAAAGGAAATATCTTCCGTTCAAAACTGGAAAGAAGCTTTCTGAGAAACTGCTCTGTGTTCTGTTAATTCATCTCACAGAGTTACATCTTTCCCTTCAAGAAGCCTTTCGCTAAGGCTGTTCTTGTGGAATTGGCAAAGGGATATTTGGAAGCCCATAGAGGGCTATGGTGAAAAAGGAAATATCTTCCGCTGAAAACTGGAAAGAAGCCTTCTGAGAAACTGCTCTGTGTTCTGTGAATTCATCTCACAGGGTTACATCTTTCCCTTCAAGAAGCCTTTCGCTAAGTCTGTTCTTGTGGAATTGGCAAAGGGATATTTGGAAGCCCATAGAGGGCTATGGTGAAAAAGGAAATATCTTCCGCTGAAAACTGGAAAGAAGCTTTCTGAGAAACTGCTCTGTGTTCCGTTAATTAATCTCACAGAGTTACATCTTTCCCTTCAAGAAGCCTTTCGCTAAGGCTGTTCTTGTGGAATTGGCAAAGGGATATTTGGAAGCCCATAGAGGGCTATGGTGAAAAAGGAAATATCTTCCGTTCAAAACTGGAAAGAAGCTTTCTGAGAAACTGCTCTGTGTTCTGTAAATTCATCTCACCGAGTTACATCTTTCCCTTCAAGAAGCCTTTCGCTAAGGCTGTTCTTGTGGAATTGGCAAAGGGATATTTGGAAGCCCATAGAGGACTATGGTTATAAAGGAAATATCTTCTGCTGAAAACTGGAAAGAAGCTTTCTGAGAAACTGCTCTGTGTTCCGTTAATTAATCTCACAGAGTTACATCTTTCCCTTCAAGAAGCCTTTCGCTAAGGCTGGTGTTGTGGAATTGGCAAAGGGACATTTGGAAGCCCATAGAGGGCTATGGTGAAAAAGGAAATATCTTCCGTTGAAAACTGGAAAGAAGCTTTCTGAGAAATTGCTCTGTGTTCTGTTAATTCATGTCACAGAGTTACATCTTTCCCTTCAAGAAGCCATTCGCTAAGGCTGTTCTTGTGGAATTGGCAAAGGGATATTTGGAAGCCCCTAGAGGGCTATGGTGAAAAAGGAAATATCTTCCGTTCAAAACTGGAAAGAAGCTTTCTGAGAAACTGCTCTGTGTTCTGTTAATTCATCTCACAGAGTTACATCTTTCCCTTCAAGAAGCCTTTCGCTAAGGCTGTTCTTGTGGATTTGGCAAAGGGATATTTGGAAGCCCATAGAGGGCTATTGTGAAAAAGGAAATATCTTCCGCTGAAAACTGGAAAGAAGCTTTCTGAGAAACTGCTCTGTGTTCTTTTAATTCATCTCACAGAGTTTCATCTTTCCCTTCAAGAAGTCTTTCGCTAAGGCTGTTCTTGTGGAATTGGCAAAGGGATATTTGGAAGCCCATAGAGGGCTATGGTGAAAAAGGAAATATCTTCCGTTCAAAACTGGAAAGAAGCTTTCTGAGAAACTGCTCTGTGTTCTGTTAATTCATCTCACAGAGTTACATCTTTCCCTTCAAGAAGCCTTTCGCTAAGGCTGTTCTTGTGGAATTGGCAAAGGGATATTTGGAAGCCCATAGAGGGCTATGGTGAAAAAGGAAATATCTTCCGCTGAAAACTGGAAAGAAGCTTTCTGAGAAACTGCTCTGTGTTCTGTGAATTCATCTCAGAGAGTTACATCTTTCCCTTCAAGAAGCCTTTCGCTAAGGCTGTTCTTGTGGAATTGGCAAAGCGTATTTGGAATCCCTTAGAGGGCTACGGTGAAAAAGGAAATATCTTCCGTTCAAAACTGGAAAGAAGCTTTCTGAGAAACTCCTCAGTGTTCTGTTAATTCATCTCACAGAGTTACATTTTTCCCTTCAAAAAGCCTTTCGCTAAGGCTGTTCTTGTGGAATTGGCAAAGGGATATTTGGAAGCCCATAGAGGACTATGGTTATAAAGGAAATATCTTCCGCTGAAAACTGGAAAGAAGCTTTCTGAGAAACTGCTCTGTGTTCCGTTAATTAATCTCACAGAGTTACATCTTTCCCTTCAAGAAGCCTTTCGCTAAGGCTGGTGTTGTGGAATTGGCAAAGGGACATTTGGAAGCACATAGAGGGCTATGGTGAAAAAGGAAATATCTTCCGTTGAAAACTGGAAAGAAGCTTTCTGAGAAATTGCTCTGTGTTCTGTTAATTCATGTCACAGAGTTACATCTTTCCCTTCAAGAAGCCTTTCGCTAAGGCTGTTCTTGTGGAATTGGCAAAGGGATATTTGGAAGCCCCTAGAGGGCTATGGTGAAAAAGGAAATATCTTCCGTTCAAAACTGGAAAGAAGCTTTCTGAGAAACTGCTCTGTGTTCTGTTAATTCATCTCACAGAGTTACATCTTTCCCTTCAAGAAGCCTTTCGCTAAGGCTGTTCTTGTGGATTTGGCAAAGGGATATTTGGAAGCCCATAGAGGGCTATTGTGAAAAAGGAAATATCTTCCGCTGAAAACTGGAAAGAAGCTTTCTGAGAAACTGCTCTGTGTTCTTTTAATTCATCTCACAGAGTTACATCTTTCCCTTCAAGAAGTCTTTCGCTAAGGCTGTTCTTGTGGAATTGGCAAAGGGATATTTGGAAGCCCACAGAGGCTATGGTGAAAAAGGAAATATCTTCCGTTCAAAACTGGAAAGAAGCTTTCTGAGAAACTGCTCTGTGTTCTGTTAATTCATCTCACAGAGTTACATCTTTCCCTTCAAGAAGCCTTTCGCTAAGGCTGTTCTTGTGGAATTGGCAAAGGGATATTTGGAAGCCCATAGAGGGCTATGGTGAAAAAGGAAATATCTTCCGCTGAAAACTGGAAAGAAGCTTTCTGAGAAACTGCTCTGTGTTCTGTGAATTCATCTCAGAGAGTTACATCTTTCCCTTCAAGAAGCCTTTCGCTAAGGCTGTTCTTGTGGAATTGGCAAAGCGTATTTGGAATCCCTTAGAGGGCTACGGTGAAAAAGGAAATATCTTCCGTTCAAAACTGGAAAGAAGCTTTCTGAGAAACTCCTCAGTGTTCTGTTAATTCATCTCACAGAGTTACATTTTTCCCTTCAAAAAGCCTTTCGATAAGGCGGTTCTTGTGGAATTGGCAAAGGGATATTTGGAAGCCCATAGAGGGCTATGGTGAAAAAGGAATTATCTTCCGTTCAAAACTGGAAAGAAGCTTTCTGAGAAACTGTTCTGTGTTCTGTGAATTCATCTCACAGAGTTACATCTTTCCCTTCAAGAATCCTTTCGTTATGGCTGTTCTTGTGGAATTGGGAAAGGGATATTTGCAAGCCCATAGAGGGCTATGATGAAAAGGGAAATATCTTCCGGTCAAAACTGGAAAGAAGCTTTCTGAGAAACTGCTCTGTGTTCTGTTAATTCATCTCACAGGGTTACATCTTTCCCTTCAAGAAGCCCTTCGCTAAGGCTGTTCTTGTGGAATTGGGAAAGTGATATTTGGAAGCCCATAGAGGGCTATGGTGAAAAAGGATATATCTTCCGTTCAAAACTGGAAAGAAGCTTTCTGAGAAACTGCTCTGTGTTCTGTGAATTCATCTCACAGAGTTACATCTTTCCCTTCAAGAAGCCTTTCTCTAAGGCTGTTCTTGTGGAATTGGCAAAGGGATATTTGGAAGCCCATAGAGGGCTATGGTGAAAAAGGAAATATCTTCCGCTGAAAACTGGAAAGAAGCTTTCTGAGAAACTGCTCTGTGTTCCGTTAATTAATCTCACAGGGTTACATCTTTCCCTTCAAGAAGCCTTTCGCTAAGGCTGGTGTTGTGGAATTGGCAAAGGGATATTTGGAAGCCCCTAGAGGGCTATGGTGAAAAAGGAAATATCTTCCGTTCAAAACTGGAAAGAAGCTTTCTGAGAAACTGCTCTGTGTTCTGTTAATTCATCTCACAGAGTTACATCTTTCCCTTCAAGAAGCCTTTCGCTAAGGCTGTTCTTGTGGAATTGGCAAAGGGATATTTGGAAGCCCATAGAGGGCTATGGTGAAAAAGGAAATATCTTCCGCTGAAAACTAGAAAGAAGCTTTCTGAGAAACTGCTCTGTGTTCTTTTAATTCATCTCACAGAGTTACATCTTTCCCTTCAAGAAGCCTTTCGCTAAGGCTGTTCTTGTGGAATTGGCAAAGGGATATTTGGAAGCCCTTAGAGGGCTATGGTGAAAAAGGAAATATCTTCCGTTCAAAACTGGAAAGAACCTTCTGAGAAACTGTTCTGTGTTCTGTGAATTCATCTCACAGAGTTACATCTTTCCCTTCAAGAATCCTTTCGTTATGGCTGTTCTTGTGGAATTGGGAAAGGGATATTTGCAAGCCCATAGAGGGCTATGGTGAAAAAGGAAATATCTTCCGTTCAAAACTGGAAAGAAGCTTTCTGAGAAACTGCTCTGTGTTCTGTTAATTCATCTCACAGGGTTACATCTTTCCCTTCAAGAAGCCCTTCGCTAAGGCTGTTCTTGTGGAATTGGGAAAGTGATATTTGGAAGCCCATAGAGGGCTATGGTGAAAAAGGATATATCTTTCGTTCAAAACTGGAAAGAAGCTTTCTGAGAAACTGCTCTGTGTTCTGTGAATTCATCTCACAGAGTTACATCTTTCCCTTCACGAAGCCTTTCGCTAAGGCTGTTCTTGTGGAATTGGCAAAGGGATATTTGGAAGCCCATAGAGGGCTATGGTGAAAAAGGAAATATCTTCTGCTGAAAACTAGAAAGAAGCTTTCTGAGAAACTGCTCTGTGTTCTTTTAATTCATCTCACAGAGTTACATATTTCCCTTCAAGAAGCCTTTCGCTAAGGCTGTTCTTGTGGAATTGGCAAAGGGATATTTGGAAGCCCTTAGAGGGCTATGGTGAAAAAGGAAATATCTTCCGTTCAAAACTGTAAAGAACCTTCTGAGAAACTCCTCTGTGTTCTGTTAATACATCTCAGAGAGTTACATCTTTCCCTTCAAGAAGCCTTTCGCTAAGGCTGTTCTTGTGGAATTGGCAAAGGGATATTTGGAAGCCCTTAGAGGGCTATGGTGAAAAAGGAAATATCTTCCGCTGAAAACTGGAAAGAAGCTTTCTGAGAAACTGCTCTGTGTTCTGTGAATTTATCTCACAGAGTTACATCTTTCCCTTCAAAAAGCCTTTCGCTAAGGCTGTTCTTGTGGAATTGGCAAAGCGTATTTGGAATCCCTTAGAGGGCTATGGTGAAAAAGGAAATATCTTCCGTTCAAAACTGGAAAGAAGCTTTCTGAGAAACTCCTCAGTGTTCTGTTAATTCATCTCACAGAGTTACATTTTTCCCTTCAAGAAGCCTTTAGCTAAGACGGTTCTTGTGTAATTGGCAAAGGGATATTTGGAAGCCCATAGAGGGCTATGGTGAAAAAGGAAATATCTTCCGTTCAAAACTAGAAAGAAGCTTTCAGAGAAACTGTTCTGTGTTCTGTGAATTCATCTCACAGAGTTACGTCTTTCCCTTCAAGAATCCTTTCGTTATGGCTGTTCTTGTGGAATTGGCAAAGGGATATTTGCAAGCCCATAGAGGGCTATGGTGAAAAAGGAAATATCTTCCGTTCAAAACTGGAAAGAAGCTTTCTGAGAAACTGCTCTGTGTTCTGTGAATTCATCTCACAGAGTTACATCTTTCCCTTCAAGAAGCCTTTCGCTAAGGCCGTTCTTGTGGAATTGGCAAAGGGATATTTGGAAGCCCATAGAGGGCTATGGTGAAAAAGGAAATATCTTCCCCTGAAAACTGGAAAGAAGCTTTCTGAGAAACTGCTCTGTGTTCTGTGAATTCATCTCACAGAGTTACATCTTTCCCTTCAAGAAGCCTTTCGCTAAGGCTGTTCTTGTGGAATTGGCAAAGGGTATTTGGAAGCCCTTAGAGGGCTATGGTGAAAAAGGAAATATCTTCCGTTCAAAACTGGAAAGAAGCTTTCTGAGAAACTCCTCTGTGTTCTGTTAATTCATCTCACAGAGTTACATTTTTCCCTTCAAGAAGCCTTTCGCTAAGGCGGTTCTTGTGGAATTGGCAAAGGGATATTTGGAAGCCCATAGAGGGCTATGGTGAAAAAGGAAATATCTTCCGTTCAAAACTGGAAAGAAGCTTTCTGAGAAACTGTTCTGTGTTCTATGAATTCATCTCACCGAGTTACATCTTTCCCTTCAAGAATCCTTTCGTTAAGGCTGTTCTTGTGGAATTGGCAAAGGGATATTTGCAAGCCCATAGAGGGCTATGGTGAAAAAGGAAATATCTTCCGTTCAAAACTGGAAAGAAGCTTGCTGAGAAATTGCTCTGTGTTCTGTTAATTCATCTCACAGACTTACATATTTCACTTCAAGAAGTCTTTCGCTAAGGCTGTTTTTGTGGAATTGGCAAAGGGTTATTTGGAAGCCCATAGAGGGCTATGGTGAAAAAGGAAATATCTTCCGTGCAAAACTGGAAAGAAGCTTTCTGAGAAATTGCTCTGTGTTCTGTGAATTCATCTCACAGAGTTACATCTTTCCCTTCAAGAAGCCTTTCGCTAAGGCTGTTCTTGTGGAATTGGCAAAGGGATATTTGGAAGCCCATAGAGGGCTATGGTGAAAAAGGAAATATCTTCCGTTCAAAACTGGAAAGAAGCTTTCTCAGAAACTGCTGTGTGTTCTGTTAATTCATCTCACAGAATTACATCTTTCCCTTCAAGAAGCCTTTCGCTAAGGCTGTTCTTGTGGAATTGGCAAAGGGATATTTGGAAGCCCATAGAGGGCTATGGTGAAAAAGGAAATAACTTCCGCTGAAAACTGGAAAGAAGCTTTCTGAGAAACTGCTCTCTGTTCCGTAAATTAATCTCACAGAGTTACATCGTTCCCTTCAAGAAGCCTTTCCCTAAGGCTGGTGTTGTGGAGTTGGCAAAGGGATATTTGGAAGCCCCTAGAGGGCTGTGGTGAAAAAGGAAATATCTTCCGTTCAAAACTGGAAAGAAGCTTTCTGAGAAACTGCTCTGTGTTCTATGAATTCATCTCACAGAGTTACATCTTTCCCTTCAAGAAGCCTTTCGCTAAGGCTGTTCTTGTGGAATTGGCAAAGGGATATTTGGAAGCCCATAGAGGGCTATGGTGAAAAAGGAAATATCTTCCGCTGAAACTGGAAAGAAGCTTTCTGAGAAACTGCTCTGTGTTCTGTGAATTCATCTCACAGAGTTACATCTTTCCCTTCAAGAAGCCTTTCGCTAAGGCTGTTCTTGTGGAATTGGCAAAGGGTATTTGGAAGCCCTTAGAGGGCTATGGTGAAAAAGGAAATATCTTCCGTTCAAAACTGGAAAGAAGCTTTCTGAGAAACTCCTCTGTGTTCTGTTAATTCATCTCACAGAGTTACATTTTTCCCTTCAAGAAGCCTTTCGCTAAGGCGGTTCTTGTGGAATTGGCAAAGGGATATTTGGAAGCCCATAGAGGGCTATGGTGAAAAAGGAAATATCTTCCGTTCAAAACTGGAAAGAAGCTTTCTGAGAAACTGTTCTGTGTTCTGTGAATTCATCTCACAGAGTTACATCTTTCCCTTCAAGAATCCTTTCGTTATGGCTGTTCTTGTGGAATTGGCAAAGGGATATTTGCAAGCCCATAGAGGGCTATGGTGAAAAAGGAAATATCTTCCGTTCAAAACTGGAAAGAAGCTTTCTGAGAAACTGCTCTGTGTTCTGTTAATTCATCTCACAGGGTTACATCTTTCCCTTCAAGAAGCCCTTCGCTAAGGCTGTTCTTGTGGAATTGGGAAAGTGATATTTGGAAGCCCATGGAGGGCTATGGTGAAAAAGGATATATCTTCCGTTCAAAACTGGAAAGAAGCTTTCTGAGAAACTGCTCTGTGTTCTGTGAATTCATCTCACAGAGTTACATCTTTCCCTTCACGAAGCCTTTCGCTAAGGTTGTTCTTGTGGAATTGAAAAAGGGATATTTGGAAGCCCATAGAGGGCTATGGTGAAAAAGGAAATATCTTCCGTTCAAAACTGGAAAGAAGCTTTCTGAGAAACTGCTCTGTGTTCTGTGAATTCATCTCACAGAGTTACATCTTTCCCTTCCAGAAGCCTTTCGCTAAGGCTGTGCTTGTGGAATTGGCAAAGGGATATTTGGAAGCCCATAGAGGGCTATGGTGAAAAAGGAAATATCTTCCGCTGAAAACTGGAAAGAAGCTTTCTGAGAAACTGCTCTGTGTTCCGTTAATTAATCTCACAGAGTTACATCTTTCCCTTCAAGAAGCCTTTCGCTAAGGCTGGTGTTGTGGAATTGGCAAAGGGATATTTGGAAGCCCCTAGAGGGCTATGGTGAAAAAGGAAATATCTTCCGTTCAAAACTGGAAAGAAGCTTTCTGCGAAACTGCTCTGTGTTCTGTTAATTCATCTCACAGAGTTACATCTTTCCCTTCAAGAAGCCTTTCGCTAAGGCTGTTCTTGTGGAATTGGCAAAGGGATATTTGCAAGCCCATAGAGGACTATGGTGAAAAAGGAATTATCTTCCGCTGAAAACTGGAAAGAAGCTTTCTGAGAAACTGCTCTGTGTTCTTTTAATTCATCGCACAGAGTTACATCTTTCCCTTCAAGAAGCCTTTCGCTAAGGCTGTTCTTGTGGAATTGGCAAAGGGATATTTGGAAGCCCATAGAGGGCTATGTTGAAAAAGGAAATATATTCCGTTCAAAACTGGAAAGAAGGTTTCTGAGAAACTGCTCTGTGTTCTGTTAATTCATCTCACAGAGTTGCATCTTTCACTTCAAGAAGCCTTTCGCTAAGGCTGTTCTTGTGGAATTGGCAAGGGGATATTTGGAAGACCATAGAGGGCTATGGTGAAAAAGGAAATATCTTCCGTTCAAAACTGGAAAGAAGCTTTCTGAGAAACTGTTCTGTGTTCTATGAATTCATCTCACCGAGTTACATCTTTCCCTTCAAGAATCCTTTCGTTAAGGCTGTTCTTGTGGAATTGGCAAAGGGATATTTGCAAGCCCATAGAGGGCTATGGTGAAAAAGGAAATATCTTCCGTTCAAAACTGGAAAGAAGCTTGCTGAGAAATTGCTCTGTGTTCTGTTAATTCATCTCACAGAGTTACATATTTCACTTCAAGAAGTCTTTCGCTAAGGCTGTTTTTGTGGAATTGGCAAAGTGTTACTTGGAAGCCCATAGAGGGCTATGGAGAAAAAGGAAATATCTTCCGTGCAAAACTGGAAAGAAGCTTTCTGAGAAATTGCTCAGTGTTCTGTTAATTCATCTCACAGAGTTACATCTTTCCCTTCAAGAAGCCTTTCGCTAAGGCTGTTCTTGTGGAATTGGCAAAGGGATATTTGGAAGCCCATAGAGGGCTATGGTGAAAAAGGAAATATCTTCCGTTCAAAACTGGAAAGAAGCTTTCTGAGAAACTGCTCTGTGTTCCGTAAATTAATCTCACAGAGTTACATCTTTCCCTTCAAGAAGCCTTTCCCTAAGGCTGGTGTTGTGGAATTGGCAAAGGGATATTTGGAAGCCCCTAGAGGGCTATGGTGAAAAAGGAAATATCTTCCGTTCAAAACTGGAAAGAAGCTTTCTGAGAAACTGCTCTGTGTTCTGTGAATTCATGTCACAGAGTTACATCTTTCCCTTCAAGAAGCCTTTCGCTAAGGCTGTTCTTGTGGAATTGGCAAAGGGATATTTGGAAGCCCATAGAGGGCTATGGTGAAAAAGGAAATATCTTCCGCTGAAAACTGGAAAGTAGCTTTTTGAGAAACTGCTCTGTGTTCTGTTAATTCATCTCAGAGAGTTACATCTTTCCCTTCAAGAAGCCTTTCGCTAAGGCTGTTCTTGTGGAATTGGCAAAGGGATATTTGGAAGCCCATAGAGGGCTATGGTGAAAAAGGAAATATCTTCCGCTGAAAACTGGAAAGAAGCCTTCTGAGAAACTGCTCTGTGTTCTGTGAATTCATCTCACAGGGTTACATCTTTCCCTTCAAGAAGCCTTTCGCTAAGGCTGTTCTTGTGGAATTGGCAAAGGGATATTTGGAAGCCCATAGAGGGCTATGGTGAAAAAGGAAATATCTTCCGCCGAAACCTGGAAAGAAGCTTTCTGAGAAACTGCTCTGTGTTCTGTGAATTCATCTCACAGAGTTACATCTTTCCCTTGAAGAAGCCTTTCGCTAGGGCTGTTCTTGTGGAATTGGCAAAGGGATATTTGGAAGCCCATAGAGGGCTATGGTGAAAAAGGAAATATCTTCCGTTCAAAACTGGAAAGAACCTTCTGAGAAACTCCTCTGTGTTCTGTTAATTCATCTCACAGAGGTACATGTTTCCCTTCAAGAAGCCTTTCGCTAAGGCTTTTCTTGTGGAATTGGCAAAGGAATATTTGGAAGCCCATAGAGGGCTATGCTGAAAAAGGAAATATCTTCCGTTCAAAACTGGAAAGAAGCTTTCTGAGAAACTTCTCTGTGTTCCGTTAATTAATCTCACAGAGTTACATCTTTCCCTTCAAGAAGCCTTTCGCTAAGGCTGTTCTTGTGGAATTGGCAAAGGGATATTTGGAAGCCCCTAGAGGGCTATGGTGAAAAAGGAAATATCTTCCGTTCAAAACTGGAAAGAAGATTTCTGAGAAACTGCTCTGTGTTCTGTGAATTCATCTCACAGAGTTACATCTTTCCTTCAAGAATCCTTTCGTTAATGCTGTTCTTGTGGAATTGGCAAAGGGATATTTGCAAGCCCATAGAGGGCTATGGTGAAAAAGGAAATATCTTCCGTTCAAAACTGGAAAGAAGCTTTCTGAGAAACTGCTCTGTGTTCTGTTAATTCATCTCACAGGGTTACATCTTTCCCTTCAAGAAGCCCTTCGCTAAGGCTGTTCTTGTGGAATTAGGAAAGTGATATTTAGAAGCCCATAGAGGGCTATGGTGAAAAGGGAAATATCTTCTGTTCAAAACTGGAAAGAAGCTTTCTGAGAAACTGCTCTGTGTTCTGTGAATTCATCTCACAGAGTTACATCTTTCCCTTCAAGAAGCCTTTCGCTAAGGCTGTTCTTGTGGAATTGGCAAAGGGTATTTGGAAGCCCTTACAGGGCTATGGTGAAAAAGGAAATATCTTCCGTTCAAAACTGGAAAGAAGCTTTCTGAGAAACTCCTCTGTGTTCTGTTAATTCATCTCACAGAGTTACATTTTTCCCTTCAAGAAGCCTTTCGCTAAGGCGGTTCTTGTGGAATTGGCAAAGGGATATTTGGAAGCCCATAGAGGGCTATGGTGAAAAAGGAAATATCTTCCGTTCAAAACTGGAAAGAAGCTTTCTGAGAAACTGTTCTGTGTTCTATGAATTCATCTCACCGAGATACATCTTTCCCTTCAAGAATCCTTTCGTTAAGGCTGTTCTTGTGGAATTGGCAAAGGGATATTTGTAAGCCCATAGAGGGCTATGGTGAAAAAGGAAATATCTTCCGTTCAAAACTGGAAAGAAGCTTTCTGAGAAACTGCTGTGTGTTCTGTTAATTCATCTCACAGAGTTACATCTTTCCCTTCAAGAAGCCTTTCGCTAAGGCTGTTCTTGTGGAATTGGCAAAGGGATATTTGGAAGCCCATAGAGGGCTATAGTGAAAAAGGAAATAACTTCCGCTGAAAACTGGAAAGAAGCTTTCTGAGAAACTGCTCTGTGTTCCGTAAATTAATCTCACAGAGTTACATGTTTCCCTTCAAGAAGCCTTTCCCTAAGGCTGGTGTAGTGGAATTGGAAAAGGGATATTTGGAAGCCCCTAGAGGGCTATGGTGAAAAAGGAAATATCTTCCGTTCAAAACTGGAAAGAAGGTTTCTGAGAAACTGCTCTGTGTTCTGTGAATTCATCTCACAGAGTTACATCTTTCCCTTCCAGAAGCCTTTCGCTACGGCTGTTCTTGTGGAATTGGCAAAGGGATATTTGGAAGCCCATAGAGGGCTATGGTGAAAAAGGAAATATCTTCCGCTGAAAACTGGAAAGAAGCTTTCTGAGAAACTGCTCTGTGTTCTTTTAATTCATCTCACAGAGTTACATCTTTCCCTTCAAGAAGCCTTTCGCTAAGGCTGTTCTTGTGGAATTGGCAAAGTGATATTTGGAAGCCCATAGAGGGCTATGGTGAAAAAGGATATATCTTCCGTTCAAAACTGGAAAGAAGCTTTCTGAGAAACTGTTCTGTGTTCTGTTAATTCATCTCACAGAGTTACATCTTTCCCTTCAAGAAGCCTTTCGCTAAGGCTGTTCTTGTGGAATTGGCAAAGGGATACTTGGAAGCACATAGAGGGCTATGGTGAAAAAGGAAATATATTCCGCTGAAAACTGGAAAGAAGCCTTCTGAGAAACTGCTCTGTGTTCTGTGAATTCATCTCACAGAGTTACATCTTTCCCTTCAAGAAGCCTTTTGCTAAATCTGTTCTTGTGGAATTGTCAAAGGGATATTTGGAAGCCCTTAGAGGGCTATGGTGAAAAAGGAAATATCTTCCGCTGAAAACTGGAAAGAAGCTTTCTGAGAAACTGCTCTGTGTTCTGTTAATTCATCTCACAGGGTTACATCTTTCCCTTCAAGAAGCCCTTCGCTAAGGCTGTTCTTGTGGAATTGGGAAAGTGATATTTAGAAGCCCATAGAGGGCTATGGTGAAAAAGGAAATATCTTCCGTTCAAAACTGGAAAGAAGCTTTCTGAGAAACTGCTCTGTGTTCTGTGAATTCATCTCACAGAGTTACATCTTTCCCTTCAAGAAGCCTTTCGCTAAGGCTGTTCTTGTGGAATTGGCAAAGGGATATTTGGAAGCCCATAGAGGGCTATGGTGAAAAAGGAAATATCTTCCGCTGAAAACTGGAAAGAAGCTTTCTGAGAAACTGCTCTGTGTTCTGTGAATTCATCTCACAGAGTTACATCTTTCCCTTCAAGAAGCCTTTCGCTAAGGCTGTTCTTGTGAAATTGGCAAAGGGTATTTGGAAGCCCTTAGAGGGCTATGGTGAAAAAGGAACTATCTTCCGTTCAAAACTGGAAAGAAGCTTTCTGAGAAACTCCTCTGTGTTCTGTTAATTCATCTCACAGAGTTACATTTTTCCCTTCAAGAAGCCTTTCGCTAAGGCGGTTCTTGTGGAATTGGCAAAGGGATATTTGGAAGCCCATAGAGGGCTATGATGAAAAAGGAAATATCTCCCGTTCAAAACTGGAAAGAAGCTTTCTGAGAAACTGTTCTGTGTTCTATGAATTCATCTCACCGAGTTACATCTTTCTCTTCAAGAATCCTTTCGTTAAGGCTGTTCTTGTGGAATTGGCAAAGGGATATTTGGAAGCCCATAGAGGGCTATGGTGAAAAAGGAAATATCTTCCGTTCAAAACTGGAAAGAACCTTCTGAGAAACTTCTCTGTGTTCTGTTAATTCATCTCACAGAGTTACATTTTTCCCTTCAAGAAGCCTTTCGATAAGGCGGTTCTTCTGGAATTGGCAAAGGGATATTTGGAAGCCCATAGAGGGCTATGGTGAAAAAGGAAATATCTTCCGTTCAAAACTGGAAAGAAGCTTTCTGAGAAACTGCTCGGTGTTCTCTTAATTCATCTCACAGTGGTACATGTTTCCCTTCAAGAAGCCTTTCGCTAAGGCTTTTCTTGTGGAATTGGCAAAGGAATATTTGGAAGCCCATAGAGGGCTATGGTGAAAAAGGAAATATCTTCCGTTCAAAACTGGAAAGAAGCTTTCTGAGAAACTTCTCTGTGTTCCGTTAATTAATCTCACAGAGTTACATCTTTCCCTTCAAGAAGCCTTTCGCTAAGGCTGTTCTTGTGGAATTGGCAAAGGGATATTTGGAAGCCCATAGAGGGCTATGGTGAAAAAGGAAATATCTTCCGTTCAAAACCGGAAAGAAGCTTTCTGAGAACCTGCTCTGTGTTCTGTGAATTCATCTCACAGAGTTACATCTTTCCTTCAAGAATCCTTTCGTTAATGCTGTTCTTGTGGAATTGGCAAAGGGATATTTGCAAGCCCATAGAGGGCTATGGTGAAAAAGGAAATATCTTCCGTTCAAAACTGGAAAGAAGCTTTCAGAGAAACTGCTCTGTGTTCTGTGAATTCATCTCACAGAGTTACATCTTTCCCTTCAAGAAGCCTTTCGCTAAGGCTGTTCTTGTGGAATTGGCAAAGGGATATTTGGAAGCCCATAGAGGGCTATGGTGAAAAAGGAAATATCTTCCGTTCAAAACTGGAAAGAACCTGTCTGAGAAATTGCTCTGTGTTCTGTTAATTCATCTCACAGAGTTAAATGTTTCCCTTCAAGAAGCCTTTCGCTAAGGCTGTTCTTGTGGAATTGGCAAAGGGATATTTGGAAGCCCATAGAGGGCTATGGTGTAAAAGGAAATATCTTCCGTTCAAAACTGGAAAGAAGCTTTCTGAGAAACTGCTCTGTGTTGTGTAAATTCATCTCACAGAGTAACATCTTTCCCTTCAAGAAGCCTTTCGCTAAGGCTGTTCTTGTGGAATGGGCAAAGGGATATTTGGAAGCCCATAGAGGGCTATGGTGAAAAAGGAAATATCTTCCGCTGAAAACTGGAAAGAAGCTTTCTGAGAAACTGCTCTGTGTTCTGTGAATTCATCTCACAGAGTTACATCTTTCCCTTCAAGAAGCCTTTCGCTAAGGCTGTTCTTGTGGAATTGGCAAAGGGATATTTGGAAGCCCATAGAGGGCTATGGTGAAAAAGGAAATATCTTCCGCTGAAAACTGGAAAGAAGCTTTCTGAGAAACTGCTCTGTGTTCTGTGAATTCATCTCACAGAGTTACATCTTTCCCTTCAAGAAGCCTTTCGCTAAGGCTGTTCTTGTGGAATTGGCAAAGGGATATTTGGAAGCCCATAGAGGGCTATGGTGAAATAGGAAATATCTTCCGCTGAAAACTGGAAAGAAGCTTTCTGAGAAACTGCTCTGTGTTCTGTTAATTCATCTCACAGAGTTACATCTTTCCCTTCAAGAAGCCTTTCGCTAAGGCTGTTCTTGTGGAATTGGCAAAGGGATATTTGGAAGCCCATAGAGGGCTATGGTGAAAAAGGAAATATCTTCCGTTCAAAACTGGAAAGAAGCTTTCTGAGAAACTTCTCTGTGTTCCGTTAATTCATCTCACAGAGTTACATCTTTCCCTTCAAGAAGCCTTTCGCTAAGGCTGTTCTTGTGGAATTGGCAAGGGGATATTTGGAAGCCCCTAGAGGGCTATGGTGAAAAAGGAAATATCTTCCGATCAAAACTGGAAAGAAGCTTTCTGAGAAACTGCTCTGTGTTCTGTTAATTCATCTCACAGAGTTACATCCTTCCCTTCAAGACGCCTTTCGCTAAGGCTGTTCTTGTGTAATTGCCAAAGGGATATTTGGAAGCCCATAGAGGGCTATGGTGAAAAAGGAAATATCTTCCGCTCAAAACTGGAAAGAAGCTTTCTGAGAAACTGCGCTGTGTTCTGTGAATTCATCTCACAGAGTTACATCTTTCCCTTCAAGAAGCCTTTCGCTAAGGCTGTTCTTGTGGAATTGGCAAAGGGATATTTGGAAGCCCATTGAGGGCTATTGTGGAAAAGGAAATATCTTCCGTTCAAAACTGTAAAGAAGCTTTCGGAGAAACTGCTCTGTGTTCTGTGAATTCATCTCACAGAGTTACATCTTTCCCTTCAAGAATCCTTTCGCTAAGGCTGTTCTTGTGGAATTGGCAAAGGGATATTTGGAAGCCCCTAGAGGGCTATGGTGAAAAAGGAAATATCTTCCGTTCAAAACTGGAAAGAAGGTTTCTGAGAAACTGCTCTGTGTTCTGTGAATTCATCTCACAGAGTTACATCTTTCCCTTCAAGAAGCCTTTCACTAAGGCTGTTCTTGTGGAATTGGCAAAGGGATATTTGGAAGCCCATAGAGGGCTATGGTGAAAAAGGAAATATCTTCCGCTGAAAACTGGAAAGAAGCTTTCTGAGAAACTGCTCTGTGTTCTTTTAATTCATCTCACAGAGTTACATCTTTCCCTTCAAGAAGCCTTTCGCTAAGGCTGTTCTTCTGGAATTGGCAAAGGGATATTTGGAAGCCCATAGAGGGCTATGGTGAAAAAGGAAATATCTTCCGTTCAAAACTGGAAAGAAGCTTTCTGAGAAACTGCTCTGTGTTCTGTTAATTCATATCACAGAGTTACATCTTTCCCTTCAAGTAGCCCTTCGCTAAGGCTGTTCTTGTGGAATTGGCAAAGTGATATTTGGAAGCCCATAGAGGGCTATGGTGAAAAAGGAAATATCTTCCTTTCAAAACTGGAAAGAAGCTTTCTGAGAAACTGCTCTCTGTTCTGTTAATTAATCTCACAGAATTACATCTTTCCCTTCAAGAATCCTTTCGCTAAGGCTGTTCTTGTGGAATTGGCAAAGGGATATTTGGAAGCCCATAGAGGGCTATGGTGAAAAAGGAAATATCTTCCGTTCAAAACTGGAAAGAAGCTTTCTGAGAAACTGCTCTGTGTTCTGTGAATTCATCTCACAGAGTTACATCTTTCCCTTCAAGAAGCCTTTCCCTAAGGCTGTTTTTGTGGAATTGGCAAGGGGATATTTGGAAGCCGATAGAGGGCTATGGTGAAAAAGGAAATATCTTCCGTTCAAAACTGTAAAGAAGCTTTCGGAGAAACTGCTCTGTGTTCTGTGAATTCATCTCACAGAGTTACATCTTTCCCTTCAAGAATCCTTTCGCTAAGGCTGTTCTTGTGGAATTGGCAAAGGGATATTTGGAAGCCCCTAGAGGGCTATGGTGAAAAAGGAAATATCTTCCGTTCAAAACTGGAAAGAAGGTTTCTGAGAAACTGCTCTGTGTTCTGTGAATTCATCTCACAGAGTTACATCTTTCCCTTCAAGAAGCCTTTCGCTAAGGCTGTTCTTGTGGAATTGGCAAAGGGATATTTGGAAGCCCATAGAGGGCTATGGTGAAAAAGGAAATATCTTCCGCTGAAAACTGGAAAGAAGCTTTCTGAGAAACTGCTCTGTGTTCTTTTAATTCATCTCACAGAGTTACATCTTTCCCTTCAAGAAGCCTTTCGCTAAGGCTGTTCTTCTGGAATTGGCAAAGGGATATTTGGAAGCCCATAGAGGGCTATGGTGAAAAAGGAAATATCTTCCGTTCAAAACTGGAAAGAAGCTTTCTGAGAAACTGCTCTGTGTTCTGTGAATTCATCTCACAGAGTTACATCTTTCCCTTCAAGAAGCCTTTCGCTAAGGCTGTTCTTGTGGAATTGGCAAAGGGATACTTGGAAGCCCATAGAGGGCTATGGTGAAAAAGGAAATATATTCCGCTGAAAACTGGAAAGAAGCCTTTTGAGAAACTGCTCTGTGTTCTGTGAATTCATCTCACAGAGTTACATCTTTCCCTTCAAGAAGCCTTTCGGTAAATCTGTTCTTGTGGAATTGTCAAAGGGATATTTGGAAGCCCTTAGAGGGCTATGGTGAAAAAGGAAATATCTTCCGTTCAAAACTGGAAAGAAGCTTTCTGAGAAACTGCTCTGTGTTCTGTTAATTCATCTCACAGGGTTACATCTTTCCCTTCAAGAAGCCCTTCGCTAAGGCTGTTCTTGTGGAATTGGGAAAGTGATATTTAGAAGCCCATAGAGGGCTATGGTGAAAAAGGAAATATCTTCCGTTCAAAACTGGAAAGAAGCTTTCTGAGAAACTGCTCTGTGTTCTGTGAATTCATCTCACAGAGTTACATCTTTCCCTTCAAGAAGCCTTTCGCTAAGGCTGTTCTTGTGGAATTCGCAAAGGGATATTTAGAACCCCATAGAGGGCTATGGTGAAAAAGGAAATATCTTAAGCTCAAAACTGGAAAGTAGCTTTCTGAGAAACTGCTCTGTGTTCTGTTAATTCATCTCACAGAGTTACATCTTTCCCTTCAAGAAGCCTTTCGCTAAGGCTGTTCTTGTGGAATTGGCAAAGGGATATTTGGAAGCCCATAGAGGGCTATGGTGAAAAAGGAAATATCTTCCGCTGAAAACTGGAAAGAAGCTTTCTGAGAAACTGCTCTGTGTTCTCTTAATTCATCTCACAGAGTTACATCTTTCCCTTGAAGAAGCCTTTCGCTAAGGCTGTTCTTGTGGAATTGGCAAAGGGATATTTGGAAGCCCATAGAGGGCTATGGTGAAAAAGGAAATATCTTCCGTTCAAAACTGGAAAGAACCTTCTGAGAAACTTCTCTGTGTTCTGTTAATTCATCTCACAGAGTTACATTTTTCCCTTCAAGAAGCCTTTCGATAAGGCGGTTCTTCTGGAATACGCAAAGGGATATTTGGAAGCCCATAGAGGGCTATGGTGAAAAAGGAAATATCTTCCGTTCAAAACTGGAAAGAAGCTTTCTGAGAAACTGCTCTGTGTTCTCTTAATTCATCTCACAGAGGTACATGTTTCCCTTCAAGAAGCCTTTCGCTAAGGCTTTTCTTGTGGAATTGGCAAAGGAATATTTGGAAGCCCATAGAGGGCTATGGTGAAAAAGGAAATATCTTCCGTTCAAAACTGGAAAGAAGCTTTCTGAGAAACTTCTCTGTGTTCCGTTAATTAATCTCACAGAGTTACATCTTTCCCTTCAAGAAGCCTTTCGCTAAGGCTGTTCTTGTGGAATTGGCAAAGGGATATTTGGAAGCCCATAGAGGGCTATGGTGAAAAAGGAAATATCTTCCGTTCAAAACCGGAAAGAAGCTTTCTGAGAAACTGCTCTGTGTTCTGTGAATTCATCTCACAGAGTTACATCTTTCCTTCAAGAATCCTTTCGTTAATGCTGTTCTTGTGGAATTGGCAAAGGGATATTTGCAAGCCCATAGAGGGCTATGGTGAAAAAGGAAATATCTTCCGTTCAAAACTGGAAAGAAGCTTTCTGAGAAACTGCTCTGTGTTCTGTTAATTCATCTCACAGGGTTACATCTTTCCCTTCAAGAAGCCCTTCGCTAAGGCTGTTCTTGTGGAATTAGGAAAGTGATATTTAGAAGCCCATAGAGGGCTATGGTGAAAAGGGAAATATCTTCCGTTCAAAACTGGAAAGAAGCTTTCTGAGAAACTGCTCTGTGTTCTGTGAATTCATCTCACAGAGTTACATCTTTCCCTTCAAGAAGCCTTTCGCTAAGGCTGTTCTTGTGGATTTGGCAAAGGGATATTTGGAAGCCCATAGAGGGCTATGGTGAAAAAGGAAATATCTTCCCCTCAAACCTGGAAAGTAGCTTTCTGAGAAACTGCTCTGTGTTCTGTTAATTCATCTCACAGAGTTACATCTTTCCCTTCAAGAAGCCTTTCGCTAAGGCTGTTCTTGTGGAATTGGCAAGGGGATATTTGGAAACCCAGAGAGGGCTATGGTGAAAAAGGAAATATCTTCCGCTGAAAACTGGAAAGAAGCTTTCTGAGAAACTGCTCTGTGTTCTTTTAATTCATCTCACAGAGTTACATCTTTCCCTTCAAGAAGCCTTTCGCTAAGGCTGTTCTTCTGGAATTGGCAAAGGCATATTTGTAAGCTCATAGAGGGCTATGGTGAAAAAGGAAATATCTTCCGTTCAAAACTGGAAAGAAGCTTTCTGAGAAACTGCTCTGTGTTCTGTTAATTCATCTCACAGAGTTACATCTTTCCCTTCAAGAAGCCTTTCGCTAAGGCTGTTCTTGTGGAATTGGCAAAGGGATATTTGGAAGCCCATAGAGGGCTATGGTAAAAAGGGAAATATCTTCCGCTGAAAACTGGAAAGAAGCTTTCTGAGAAACTGCTCTGTGTTCTGTGAATTCATCTCACAGAGTTACATCTTTCCCTTCAAGAAGCCTTTTGCTAAGGCTGTTCTTGTGGAATTGGCAAAGGGTATTTGGAAGCCCTTAGAGGGCTATGGTGAAAAAGGAAATATCTTCCGTTCAAAACTGGAAAGAAGCTTTCTGAGAAACTCCTCTGTGTTCTGTTAATTCATCTCACAGAGTTACATTTTTCCCTTCAAGAAGCCTTTCGCTAAGGCGGTTCTTGTGGAATTGGCAAAGGGATATTTGGAAGTCCATAGAGGGCTATGGTGAAAAAGGAAATATCTTCCGTTCAAAACTGGAAAGAAGCTTTCTGAGAAACTATTCTGTGTTCTATGAATTCATCTCACCGAGTTACATCTTTCCCTTCAAGAATCCTTTCGTTAAGGCTGTTCTTGTGGAATTGGCAAAGGGATATTTGCAAGCCCATAGAGGGCTATGGTGAAAAAGGAAATATCTTCCGTTCAAAACTGGAAAGAAGCTTTCTGAGAAACTGCTCTGTGTTCTGTTAATTCATCTCACAGGGTTACATCTTTCCCTTCAAGAAGCCCTTCGCTAGGGCTGTTCTTGTGGAATTGGGAAAGTGATATTTGGAAGCCCATAGAGGGCTATGGTGAAAAAGAAAATATATTCCGTTCAAAACTGGAAAGAAGCTTTCTGAGAAACTGCTCTGTGTTCTGTGAATTCATCTCACAGAGTTACATCTTTCCCTTCAAGAAGCCTTTCGCTAAGGCTGTTCTTGTGGAATTGGCAAAGGGATATGTGGAAGCCCATAGGGGGCTATGGTGAAAAAGGAAATATCTTCCGTTCAAAACTGGAAAATAGCTTTCTGAGAAACTGCTCTGTGTTCGGTTAATTCATCACACAGAGTTACATCTTTCCCTTCAAGAAGCCGTTCGCTAAGGCTGTTCTTGTGGAATTGGCAAAGGGATATTTGGAAGCCAATAGGGGGCTACGGTGAAAAAGGAAATATCTTCCGCTGAAAACTGGAAAGAAACTTTCTGAGAAACTGCTCTGTGTTCCGTTAATTAAACTCACAGAGTTACATCTTTCCCTTCAAGAAGCCTTTCGCTAAAGCTGGTGTTGTGGAATTGGCAAAGGGATATTTGGAAGCCCATAGAGGGCTATGGTGAAAAAGGAAATATCTTCCGTTCAAAACTGGAAAGTAGCTTTCTGAGAACCTGCTCTGTGTTCTCTTAATTCATCTCACAGAGTTACATTTTCCCCTTCAAGAAGCCTTTTGCTAGGGCGGTTCTTGTGGAATAGGCAAAGGGATATTTGGAAGCCCATAGAGGGCTATGGTGAAAAAGGAAATATCTTCCGTTCAAAACTGGAAAGAAGCTTTCTGAGAAACTGCTCTGTGTTCTGTTAATTCATCTCACAGAGTTACATCTTTCCCTTCAAGAAGCCTTTCGCTAAGGCTGTTCTTGTGGAATTGGCAAGGGGATATTTGGAAGCCCATAGAGGGCTATGGTGAAAAAGGAAATATCTTCCGTTCAAAACTGGAAAGAAGCTTTCTGAGAAACTGCTCTGTGTTCTGTTCATTCATCTCACAGAGTTACATCTTTCCCTTCAAGAAGCCTTTCGCAAAGGTTGTTCTTGTGGAATTGGCAAAGGGATATTTGGAAGCCCCTAGAGGGCTATGGAGAAAAAGGAAATATCTTCCGTTCAAAGCTGGAAAGAAGCTTTCTGAGAAACTGCTCTGTGTTCCGTGAAGTCATCTCACAGAGTTACATCTTTCCCTTCAAGAAGCCTTTCGCTAAGGCTGTTCTTGTGGAATTGGCAAAGGTATATTTGGAAGCCCATAGAGGGCTATGGTGAAAAAGGAAATATCTTCCGTTCAAAACTGGAAAGAAGCTTTCTGAGAAACTGCTCTGTGTTCTGTGAATTCATCTCACAGAGTTACATCTTTCCCTTCAAGAAGCCTTTCGCTAAGGCTGTTCTTGTGGATTGGCAAAGGGATATTTGGAAGCCCATAGAGGGCTAAGGTGAAAAAGGAAATATCTTCCGCTGAAAACTGTAAAGAAGCTTTCAGAGAAACTGCTCTGTGTTCTGTGAATTCATCTCACAGAGTTACATCTTTCCCTTCAAGAAGCCTTTCGCTAAGGCTGTTCTTGTGGAATTGGCAAAGGGATATTTGGAAGCCCATAGAGGGCTATGGTGTAAAAGGAAATATCTTCCGTTCAAAACTGGAAAGAAGCTTTCTGAGAAACTGCTCTGTGTTGTGCAAATTCATCTCACAGAGTTACATCTTTCCCTTCAAGAAGCCTTTCGCTAAGGCTGTTCTTGTGGAATGGGCAAAGGGATATTTGGAAGCCCATAGAGGGCTATGGTGAAAAAGGAAATATCTTCCGCTGAAAACTGGAAAGAAGCTTTCTGAGAAACTGCTCTGTGTTCTGTGAATTCATCTCACAGAGTTACATCTTTCCCTTCAAGAAGCCTTTCGCTAAGGCTGTTCTTGTGGAATTGGCAAAGGGATATTTGGAAGCCCATAGAGGGCTATGGTGAAAAAGGAAATATCTTCCGCTGAAAACTGGAAAGAAGCTTTCTGAGAAACTGCTCTGTGTTCTGTGAATTCATCTCACAGAGTTACATCTTTCCCTTCAAGAAGCCTTTCGCTAAGGCTGTTCTTGTGGAATTGGCAAAGGGATATTTGGAAGCCCATAGAGGGCTATGGTGAAAAAGGAAATATCTTCCGCTGAAAACTGGAAAGAAGCTTTCTGAGAAACTGCTCTGTGTTCTGTTAATTCATCTCACAGAGTTACATCTTTCCCTTCAAGAAGCCTTTCGCTAAGGCTGTTCTTGTGGAATTGGCAAAGGGATATTTGGAAGCCCATAGAGGGCTATGGTGAAAAAGGAAATATCTTCCGTTCAAAACTGGAAAGAAGCTTTCTGAGAAACTTCTCTGTGTTCCGTTAATTCATCTCACAGAGTTACATCTTTCCCTTCAAGAAGCCTTTCGCTAAGGCTGTTCTTGTGGAATTGGCAAGGGGATATTTGGAAGCCCCTAGAGGGCTATGGTGAAAAAGGAAATATCTTCCGATCAAAACTGGAAAGAAGCTTTCTGAGAAACTGCTCTGTGTTCTGTTAATTCATCTCACAGAGTTACATCCTTCCCTTCAAGACGCCTTTCGCTAAGGCTGTTCTTGTGTAATTGGCAAAGGGATATTTGGAAGCCCATAGAGGGCTATGGTGAAAAAGGAAATATCTTCCGCTCAAAACTGGAAAGAAGCTTTCTGAGAAACTGCGCTGTGTTCTGTGAATTCATCTCACAGAGTTACATCTTTCCCTTCAAGAAGCCTTTCGCTAAGGCTGTTCTTGTGGAATTGGCAAAGGGATATTTGGAAGCCCATTGAGGGCTGTTGTGAAAAAGGAAATATCTTCCGTTCAAAACTGGAAAGAAGCTTTCTGAGAAACTGCTCTGTGTTCTGTGAATTCATCTCACAGAGTTACATCTTTCCCTTCAAGAAGCCTTTCTCTAAGGCTGTTCCTGTGGAATTGGCAAAGGGATATTTGGAAGCCCATAGAGGGCTATGGTGAAAAAGGAAATATCTTCCGTTCAAAACTGGAAAGAAGTTTTCTGAGAAACTGCTCTGTGTTCTGTTAATTCATATCACAGAGTTACATCTTTCCCTTCAAGTAGCCCTTCGCTAAGGCTGTTCTTGTGGAATTGGCAAAGTGATATTTGGAAGCCCATAGAGGGCTATGGTGAAAAAGGAAATATCTTCCGTTCAAAACTGGAAAGAAGCTTTCTGAGAAACTGCTCTGTGTTCTGTTAATTCATCTCACAGAGTTACATCTTTCCCTTCAAGAAGCATTTCCCTAAGGCTGTTCTTGTGGAATTGGCAAAGGGATATTTGGAAGCCCATAGAGGGCTATGGTGAAAAAGGAAATATCTTCCTTTCAAAACTGGAAAGAAGCTTTCTGAGAAACTGCTCTCTGTTCTGTTAATTCATCTCACAGAATTACATCTTTCCCTTCAAGAAGCCTTTCGCTAAGGCTGTTCTTGTGGAATTGGCAAAGGGATATTTGGAAGCCCATAGAGGGCTATGGTGAAAAAGGAAATATCTTCCGCTGAAAAGTTAAAAGAAGCTTTCTGAGAAACTGCTCTGTGTTCCGTTAATTCATCTCACAGAATTACATCTTTCCCTTCAAGATGCCTTTCGCTAAGGCTGTTCTTGTGGAATTGGCAAAGGGATATTTGGAAGCCCATACAGTGCTATGGTGAAAAAGGAAATATCTTCCGCTCAAAACTGGAAAGTAGCTTTCTGAGAAACTGCTCTGTGTTCTCTTAATTCATCTCACAGAGTTACATCTTTCCCTTCAAGAAGCCTTTCGCTAAGGCTGTTCTTGTGGAATTGGCAAAGGGATATTTGGAAGCCCATAGAGGGCTATGGTGAAAAAGGAAATATCTTCCGTTCAAAACTGGAAAGAAGCTTTCTGAGAAACTTCTCTGTGTTCCGTTAATTCATCTCACAGAGTTACATCTTTCCCTTCAAGAAGCCTTTCGCTAAGGCTGTTCTTGTGGAATTGGAAAGGGGATATTTGGAAGCCCCTAGAGGGCTATGGTGAAAAAGGAAATATCTTCCGATCAAAACTGGAAAGAAGCTTTCTGAGAAACTGCTCTGTGTTCTGTTAATTCATCTCACAGAGTTACATCCTTCCCTTCAAGACGCCTTTCGCTAAGGCTGTTCTTGTGTAATTGGCAAAGGGATATTTGGAAGCCCATAGAGGGCTATGGTGAAAAAGGAAATATCTTCCGCTCAAAACTGGAAAGAAGCTTTCTGAGAAACTGCGCTGTGTTCTGTGAATTCATCTCACAGAGTTACATCTTTCCCTTCAAGAAGCCTTTCGCTAAGGCTGTTCTTGTGGAATTGGCAAAGGGATATTTGGAAGCCCATTGAGGGCTATTGTGAAAAAGGAAATATCTTCCGTTCAAAACTGGAAAGAAGCTTTCTGAGAAACTGCTCTGTGTTCTGTGAATTCATCTCACAGAGTTACATCTTTCCCTTCAAGAAGCCTTTCTCTAAGGCTGTTCCTGTGGAATTGGCAAAGGGATATTTGGAAGCCCATAGAGGGCTATGGTGAAAAAGGAAATATCTTCCGTTCAAAACTGGAAAGAAGTTTTCTGAGAAACTGCTCTGTGTTCTGTTAATTCATATCACAGAGTTACATCTTTCCCTTCAAGTAGCCCTTCGCTAAGGCTGTTCTTGTGGAATTGGCAAAGTGATATTTGGAAGCCCATAGAGGGCTATGGTGAAAAAGGAAATATCTTCCGTTCAAAACTGGAAAGAAGCTTTCTGAGAAACTGCTCTGTGTTCTGTTAATTCATCTCACAGAGTTACATCTTTCCCTTCAAGAAGCATTTCCCTAAGGCTGTTCTTGTGGAATTGGCAAAGGGATATTTGGAAGCCCATAGAGGGCTATGGTGAAAAAGGAAATATCTTCCTTTCAAAACTGGAAAGAAGCTTTCTGAGAAACTGCTCTCTGTTCTGTTAATTCATCTCACAGAATTACATCTTTCCCTTCAAGAAGCCTTTCGCTAAGGATGTTCTTGTGGAATTGGCAAAGGGATATTTGGAAGCCCATAGAGGGCTATGGTGAAAAAGGAAATATCTTCCGCTGAAAAGTTAAAAGAAGCTTTCTGAGAAACTGCTCTGTGTTCCGTTAATTCATCTCACAGAATTACATCTTTCCCTTCAAGATGCCTTTCGCTAAGGCTGTTCTTGTGGAATTGGCAAAGGGATATTTGGAAGCCCATACAGGGCTATGGTGAAAAAGGAAATATCTTCCGCTCAAAACTGGAAAGTAGCTTTCTGAGAAACTGCTCTGTGTTCTGTTAATTCATCTCACAGAGTTACATCTTTCCCTTCAAGAAGCCTTTCGCTAATTCTGTTCTTGTGGAATTGGCAAAGGGATATTTGGAAGCAGATAGAGGGCTATGGTGAAACAGGAAATATCTTCCGTTCAAAACTGGAAAGAAGCTTTCTGAGAAACTTCTCTGTGTTCCGTTAATTGATCTCACAGAGATACATTTTTCGATTCAAGAAGCCTTTCGCTAAGGCTGTTCTTGTGGAATTGGCAAAGGGATATTTGGAAGCCCTTAGAGGGCTATGGTTAAAAAGGAAATATCTTCCGTTCAAAACTGGAAAGAAGCTTTCTGAGAATCTGCTCTGTGTTCTATGAATTCATCTCACAGAGTTACATCTTTCCCTTCAAGAAGCCTTTCGCTAAGGCTGTTCTTGTGGAATTGGCAAAGGGATATTTGGAAGCCCATAGAGGGCTATGGTGAAAAAGGAAATATCTTCCGTTCAAAACTGGAAAGAAGCTTTCTGAGAAACTGTTCTGTGTTCTATGAATTCATCTCACCGAGTTACATCTTTCCCTTCAAGAATCCTTTCGTTAAGGCTGTTCTTGTGGAATTGGCAAAGGGATATTTGCAAGCCCATAGAGGGCTATGGTGAAAAAGGAAATATCTTCCGTTCAAAACTGGAAAGAAGCTTTCTGAGAAACTGCTCTGTGTTCTGTTAATTCATCTCACAGGGTTACATCTTTCCCTTCAAGAAGCCCTTCGCTAGGGCTGTTCTTGTGGAATTGGGAAAGTGATATTTGGAAGCCCATAGAGGGCTATGGTGAAAAAGAAAATATATTCCGTTCAAAACTGGAAAGAAGCTTTCTGAGAAACTGCTCTGTGTTCTGTGAATTCATCTCACAGAGTTACATCTTTCCCTTCAAGAAGCCTTTCGCTAAGGCTGTTCTTGTGGAATTGGCAAAGGGATATGTGGAAGCCCATAGAGGGCTATGGTGAAAAAGGAAATATCTTCCGTTCAAAACTGGAAAATAGCTTTCTGAGAAACTGCTCTGTGTTCGGTTAATTCATCTCACAGAGTTACATCTTTCCCTTGAAGAAGCCGTTCGCTAAGGCTGTTCTTGTGGAATTGGCAAAGGGATATTTGGAAGCCAATAGTGGGCTACGGTGAAAAAGGAAATATCTTCCGCTGAAAACTGGAAAGAAACTTTCTGAGAAACTGCTCTGTGTTCCGTTAATTAAACTCACAGAGTTACATCTTTCCCTTCAAGAAGCCTTTCGCTAAAGCTGGTGTTGTGGAATTGGCAAAGGGATATTTGGAAGCCCATAGAGGGCTATGGTGAAAAAGGAAATATCTTCCGTTCAAAACTGGAAAGTAGCTTTCTGAGAAACTGCTCTGTGTTCTCTTAATTCATCTCACAGAGTTACATTTTCCCCTTCAAGAAGCCTTTTGCTAGGGCGGTTCTTGTGGAATAGGCAAAGGGATATTTGGAAGCCCATAGAGGGCTATGGTGAAAAAGGAAATATCTTCCGTTCAAAACTGGAAAGAAGCTTTCTGAGAAACTGCTCTGTGTTCTGTTAATTCATCTCACAGAGTTACATCTTTCCCTTCAAGAAGCCTTTCGCTAAGGCTGTTCTTGTGGAATTGGCAAGGGGATATTTGGAAGCCCATAGAGGGCTATGGTGAAAAAGGAAATATCTTCCGTTCAAAACTGGAAAGAAGCTTTCTGAGAAACTGCTCTGTGTTCTGTTAATTCATCTCACAGAGTTACATCTTTCCCTTCAAGAAGCCTTTCGCTAAGGTTGTTCTTGTGGAATTGGCAAAGGGATATTTGGAAGCCCCTAGAGGGCTATGGAGAAAAAGGAAATATCTTCCGTTCAAAGCTGGAAAGAAGCTTTCTGAGAAACTGCTCTGTGTTCCGTGAAGTCATCTCACAGAGTTACATCTTTCCCTTCAAGAAGCCTTTCGCTAAGGCTGTTCTTGTGGAATTGGCAAAGGTATATTTGGAAGCCCATAGAGGGCTATGGTGAAAAAGGAAATATCTTCCGTTCAAAACTGGAAAGAAGCTTTCTGAGAAACTGCTCTGTGTTCTGTGAATTCATCTCACAGAGTTACATCTTTCCCTTCAAGAAGCCTTTCGCTAAGGCTGTTCTTGTGGATTGGCAAAGGGATATTTGGAAGCCCATAGAGGGCTAAGGTGAAAAAGGAAATATCTTCCGCTGAAAACTGTAAAGAAGCTTTCAGAGAAACTGCTCTGTGTTCTGTGAATTCATCTCACAGAGTTACATCTTTCCCTTCAAGAAGCCTTTCGCTAAGGCTGTTCTTGTGGAATTGGCAAAGGGATATTTGGAAGCCCATAGAGGGCTATGGTGAAAAAGGAAATATCTTCCGTTCAAAACTGGAAAGAACCTGTCTGAGAAATTGCTCTGTGTTCTGTTAATTCATCTCACAGAGTTAAATGTTTCCCTTCAAGAAGCCTTTCGCTAAGGCTGTTCTTGTGGAATTGGCAAAGGGATATTTGGAAGCCCATAGAGGGCTATGGTGTAAAAGGAAATATCTTCCGTTCAAAACTGGAAAGAAGCTTTCTGAGAAACTGCTCTGTGTTGTGTAAATTCATCTCACAGAGTTACATCTTTCCCTTCAAGAAGCCTTTCGCTAAGGCTGTTCTTGTGGAATGGGCAAAGGGATATTTGGAAGCCCATAGAGGGCTATGGTGAAAAAGGAAATGTCTTCCGCTGAAAACTGGAAAGAAGCTTTCTGAGAAACTGCTCTGTGTTCTGTGAATTCATCTCACAGAGTTACATCTTTCCCTTCAAGAAGCCTTTCGCTAAGGCTGTTCTTGTGGAATTGGCAAAGGGATATTTGGAAGCCCATAGAGGGCTATGGTGAAAAAGGAAATATCTTCCGCTGAAAACTGGAAAGAAGCTTTCTGAGAAACTGCTCTGTGTTCTGTGAATTCATCTCACAGAGTTACATCTTTCCCTTCAAGAAGCCTTTCGCTAAGGCTGTTCTTGTGGAATTGGCAAAGGGATATTTGGAAGCCCATAGAGGGCTATGGTGAAAAAGGAAATATCTTCCGCTGAAAACTGGAAAGAAGCTTTCTGAGAAACTGCTCTGTGTTCTGTTAATTCATCTCACAGAGTTACATCTTTCCCTTCAAGAAGCCTTTCGCTAAGGCTGTTCTTGTGGAATTGGCAAAGGGATATTTGGAAGCCCATAGAGGGCTATGGTGAAAAAGGAAATATCTTCCGTTCAAAACTGGAAAGAAGCTTTCTGAGAAACTTCTCTGTGTTCCGTTAATTCATCTCACAGAGTTACATCTTTCCCTTCAAGAAGCCTTTCGCTAAGGCTGTTCTTGTGGAATTGGCAAGGGGATATTTGGAAGCCCCTAGAGGGCTATGGTGAAAAAGGAAATATCTTCCGATCAAAACTGGAAAGAAGCTTTCTGAGAAACTGCTCTGTGTTCTGTTAATTCATCTCACAGAGTTACATCCTTCCCTTCAAGACGCCTTTCGCTAAGGCTGTTCTTGTGTAATTGGCAAAGGGATATTTGGAAGCCCATAGAGGGCTATGGTGAAAAAGGAAATATCTTCCGCTCAAAACTGGAAAGAAGCTTTCTGAGAAACTGCGCTGTGTTCTGTGAATTCATCTCACAGAGTTACATCTTTCCCTTCAAGAAGCCTTTCGCTAAGGCTGTTCCTGTGGAATTGGCAAAGGGATATTTGGAAGCCCATAGAGGGCTATGGTGAAAAAGGAAATATCTTCCGTTCAAAACTGGAAAGAAGTTTTCTGAGAAACTGCTCTGTGTTCTGTTAATTCATATCACAGAGTTACATCTTTCCCTTCAAGTAGCCCTTCGCTAAGGCTGTTCTTGTGGAATTGGCAAAGTGATATTTGGAAGCCCATAGAGGGCTATGGTGAAAAAGGAAATATCTTCCGTTCAAAACTGGAAAGAAGCTTTCTGAGAAACTGCTCTGTGTTCTGTTAATTCATCTCACAGAGTTACATCTTTCCCTTCAAGAAGCATTTCCCTAAGGCTGTTCTTGTGGAATTGGCAAAGGGATATTTGGAAGCCCATAGAGGGCTATGGTGAAAAAGGAAATATCTTCCTTTCAAAACTGGAAAGAAGCTTTCTGAGAAACTGCTCTCTGTTCTGTTAATTCATCTCACAGAATTACATCTTTCCCTTCAAGAAGCCTTTCGCTAAGGCTGTTCTTGTGGAATTGGCAAAGGGATATTTGGAAGCCCATAAAGGGCTATGGTGAAAAAGGAAATATCTTCCGCTGAAAAGTTAAAAGAAGCTTTCTGAGAAACTGCTCTGTGTTCCGTTAATTCATCTCACAGAATTACATCTTTCCCTTCAAGATGCCTTTCGCTAAGGCTGTTCTTGTGGAATTGGCAAAGGGATATTTGGAAGCCCATACAGGGCTATGGTGAAAAAGGAAATATCTTCCGCTCAAAACTGGAAAGTAGCTTTCTGAGAAACTGCTCTGTGTTCTGTTAATTCATCTCACAGAGTTACATCTTTCCCTTCAAGAAGCCTTTCGCTAAGGCTGTTCTTGTGGAATTGGCAAAGGGATATTTGGAAGCCCATAGAGGGCTATGGTGAAAAAGGAAATATCTTCCGTTCAAAACTGGAAAGAAGCTTTCTGAGAAACTTCTCTGTGTTCCGTTAATTCATCTCACAGAGTTACATCTTTCCCTTCAAGAAGCCTTTCGCTAAGGCTGTTCTTGTGGAATTGGAAAGGGGATATTTGGAAGCCCCTAGAGGGCTATGGTGAAAAAGGAAATATCTTCCGATCAAAACTGGAAAGAAGCTTTCTGAGAAACTGCTCTGTGTTCTGTTAATTCATCTCACAGAGTTACATCCTTCCCTTCAAGACGCCTTTCGCTAAGGCTGTTCTTGTGTAATTGGCAAAGGGATATTTGGAAGCCCATAGAGGGCTATGGTGAAAAAGGAAATATCTTCCGCTCAAAACTGGAAAGAAGCTTTCTGAGAAACTGCGCTGTGTTCTGTGAATTCATCTCACAGAGTTACATCTTTCCCTTCAAGAAGCCTTTCGCTAAGGCTGTTCTTGTGGAATTGGCAAAGGGATATTTGGAAGCCCATTGAGGGCTATTGTGAAAAAGGAAATATCTTCCGTTCAAAACTGGAAAGAAGCTTTCTGAGAAACTGCTCTGTGTTCTGTGAATTCATCTCACAGAGTTACATCTTTCCCTTCAAGAAGCCTTTCTCTAAGGCTGTTCCTGTGGAATTGGCAAAGGGATATTTGGAAGCCCATAGAGGGCTATGGTGAAAAAGGAAATATCTTCCGTTCAAAACTGGAAAGAAGTTTTCTGAGAAACTGCTCTGTGTTCTGTTAATTCATATCACAGAGTTACATCTTTCCCTTCAAGTAGCCCTTCGCTAAGGCTGTTCTTGTGGAATTGGCAAAGTGATATTTGGAAGCCCATAGAGGGCTATGGTGAAAAAGGAAATATCTTCCGTTCAAAACTGGAAAGAAGCTTTCTGAGAAACTGCTCTGTGTTCTGTTAATTCATCTCACAGAGTTACATCTTTCCCTTCAAGAAGCATTTCCCTAAGGCTGTTCTTGTGGAATTGGCAAAGGGATATTTGGAAGCCCATAGAGGGCTATGGTGAAAAAGGAAATATCTTCCTTTCAAAACTGGAAAGAAGCTTTCTGAGAAACTGCTCTCTGTTCTGTTAATTCATCTCACAGAATTACATCTTTCCCTTCAAGAAGCCTTTCGCTAAGGATGTTCTTGTGGAATTGGCAAAGGGATATTTGGAAGCCCATAGAGGGCTATGGTGAAAAAGGAAATATCTTCCGCTGAAAAGTTAAAAGAAGCTTTCTGAGAAACTGCTCTGTGTTCCGTTAATTCATCTCACAGAATTACATCTTTCCCTTCAAGATGCCTTTCGCTAAGGCTGTTCTTGTGGAATTGGCAAAGGGATATTTGGAAGCCCATACAGGGCTATGGTGAAAAAGGAAATATCTTCCGCTCAAAACTGGAAAGTAGCTTTCTGAGAAACTGCTCTGTGTTCTGTTAATTCATCTCACAGAGTTACATCTTTCCCTTCAAGAAGCCTTTCGCTAATTCTGTTCTTGTGGAATTGGCAAAGGGATATTTGGAAGCAGATAGAGGGCTATGGTGAAACAGGAAATATCTTCCGTTCAAAACTGGAAAGAAGCTTTCTGAGAAACTTCTCTGTGTTCCGTTAATTGATCTCACAGAGATACATTTTTCGATTCAAGAAGCCTTTCGCTAAGGCTGTTCTTGTGGAATTGGCAAAGGGATATTTGGAAGCCCTTAGAGGGCTATGGTTAAAAAGGAAATATCTTCCGTTCAAAACTGGAAAGAAGCTTTCTGAGAATCTGCTCTGTGTTCTATGAATTCATCTCACAGAGTTACATCTTTCCCTTCAAGAAGCCTTTCGCTAAGGCTGTTCTTGTGGAATTGGCAAAGGGATATTTGGAAGCCCATAGAGGGCTATGGTGAAAAAGGAAATATCTTCCGTTCAAAACTGGAAAGAAGCTTTCTGAGAATCTGCTCTGTGTTCTATGAATTCATCTCACAGAGTTACATCTTTCCCTTCAAGAAGCCTTTCGCTAAGGCTGTTCTTGTGGAATTGGCAAGGGGATATTTGGAAGCCCCTAGAGGGCTATGGTGAAAAAGGAAATATCTTCCGATCAAAACTGGAAAGAAGCTTTCTGAGAAACTGCTCTGTGTTCTGTTAATTCATCTCACAGAGTTACATCCTTCCCTTCAAGACGCCTTTCGCTAAGGCTGTTCTTGTGTAATTGGCAAAGGGATATTTGGAAGCCCATAGAGGGCTATGGTGAAAAAGGAAATATCTTCCGTTCAAAACTGGAAAGAAGCTTTCTGAGAAACTGCTCTGTGTTCTGTGAATTCATCTCACAGAGTTACATCTTTCCCTTCAAAAAGCCTTTCGCTAAGGCTGTTCTTGTGGATAGGCAAAGGGATATTTGGAAGCCCATAGAGGGCTATGGTGAAAAAGGAAATATCTTCCACTGAAAACTGTAAAGAAGCTTTCAGAGAAACTGCTCTGTGTTCTGTGAATTCATCTCACAGAGTTACATCTTTCCCTTCAAGAAGCCTTTCGCTAATTCTGTTCTTGTGGAATTGGCAAAGGGATATTTGGAAGCAGATAGAGGGCTATGGTGAAACAGGAAATATCTTCCGTTCAAAACTGGAAAGAAGCTTTCTGAGAAACTTCTCTGTGTTCCGTTAATTGATCTCACAGAGATACATTTTTCGATTCAAGAAGCCTTTCGCTAAGGCTGTTCTTGTGGAATTGGCAAAGGGATATTTGGAAGCCCTTAGAGGGCTATGGTTAAAAAGGAAATATCTTCCGTTCAAAACTGGAAAGAAGCTTTCTGAGAATCTGCTCTGTGTTCTATGAATTCATCTCACAGAGTTACATCTTTCCCTTCAAGAAGCCTTTCGCTAAGGCTGTTCTTGTGGAATTGGCAAAGGGATACTTGGAAGCCCATAGAGGGCTATGGTGAAAAAGGAAATATCTTCCGTTCAAAACTGGAAAGAAGCTTTCTGAGAATCTGCTCTGTGTTCTATGAATTCATCTCACAGAGTTACATCTTTCCCTTCAAGAAGCCTTTCGCTAAGGCTGTTCTTGTGGAATTGGCAAGGGGATATTTGGAAGCCCATAGAGGGCTATGGTGAAAAAGGAAATATCTTCCGTTCAAAACTGGAAAGAAGCTTTCTGAGAAACTGCTCTGTGTTCTGTTAATTCATATCACAGAGTTACATCTTTCCCTTCAAGTAGCCCTTCGCTAAGGCTGTTCTTGTGGAATTGGCAAAGTGATATTTGGAAGCCCATAGAGGGCTATGGTGAAAAAGGAAATATCTTCCGTTCAAAACTGGAAAGAAGCTTTCTGAGAAACTGCTCTGTGTTCTGTGAATTCATCTCACAGAGTTACATCTTTCCCTTCAAGAAGCATTTCCCTAAGGCTGTTCCTGTGGAATTGGCAAAGGGATATTTGGAAGCCCATAGAGGGCTATGGTGAAAAAGGAAATATCTTCCTTTCAAAACTGGAAAGAAGCTTTCTGAGAAACTGCTCTCTGTTCTGTTAATTCATCTCACAGAATTACATCTTTCCCTTCAAGAAGCCTTTCGCTAAGGCTGTTCTTGTGGAATTGGAAAGGGGATATTTGGAAGCCCCTAGAGGGCTATGGTGAAAAAGGAAATATCTTCCGATCAAAACTGGAAAGAAGCTTTCTGAGAAACTGCTCTGTGTTCTGTTAATTCATCTCACAGAGTTACATCCTTCCCTTCAAGACGCCTTTCGCTAAGGCTGTTCTTGTGTAATTGGCAAAGGGATATTTGGAAGCCCATAGAGGGCTATGGTGAAAAAGGAAATATCTTCCGCTCAAAACTGGAAAGAAGCTTTCTGAGAAACTGCGCTGTGTTCTGTGAATTCATCTCACAGAGTTACATCTTTCCCTTCAAGAAGCCTTTCGCTAAGGCTGTTCTTGTGGAATTGGCAAAGGGATATTTGGAAGCCCATTGAGGGCTATTGTGAAAAAGGAAATATCTTCCGTTCAAAACTGGAAAGAAGCTTTCTGAGAAACTGCTCTGTGTTCTGTGAATTCATCTCACAGAGTTACATCTTTCCCTTCAAGAAGCCTTTCTCTAAGGCTGTTCCTGTGGAATTGGCAAAGGGATATTTGGAAGCCCATAGAGGGCTATGGTGAAAAAGGAAATATCTTCCGTTCAAAACTGGAAAGAAGTTTTCTGAGAAACTGCTCTGTGTTCTGTTAATTCATATCACAGAGTTACATCTTTCCCTTCAAGTAGCCCTTCGCTAAGGCTGTTCTTGTGGAATTGGCAAAGTGATATTTGGAAGCCCATAGAGGGCTATGGTGAAAAAGGAAATATCTTCCGTTCAAAACTGGAAAGAAGCTTTCTGAGAAACTGCTCTGTGTTCTGTTAATTCATCTCACAGAGTTACATCTTTCCCTTCAAGAAGCATTTCCCTAAGGCTGTTCTTGTGGAATTGGCAAAGGGATATTTGGAAGCCCATAGAGGGCTATGGTGAAAAAGGAAATATCTTCCTTTCAAAACTGGAAAGAAGCTTTCTGAGAAACTGCTCTCTGTTCTGTTAATTCATCTCACAGAATTACATCTTTCCCTTCAAGAAGCCTTTCGCTAAGGATGTTCTTGTGGAATTGGCAAAGGGATATTTGGAAGCCCATAGAGGGCTATGGTGAAAAAGGAAATATCTTCCGCTGAAAAGTTAAAAGAAGCTTTCTGAGAAACTGCTCTGTGTTCCGTTAATTCATCTCACAGAATTACATCTTTCCCTTCAAGATGCCTTTCGCTAAGGCTGTTCTTGTGGAATTGGCAAAGGGATATTTGGAAGCCCATACAGGGCTATGGTGAAAAAGGAAATATCTTCCGCTCAAAACTGGAAAGTAGCTTTCTGAGAAACTGCTCTGTGTTCTGTTAATTCATCTCACAGAGTTACATCTTTCCCTTCAAGAAGCCTTTCGCTAATTCTGTTCTTGTGGAATTGGCAAAGGGATATTTGGAAGCAGATAGAGGGCTATGGTGAAACAGGAAATATCTTCCGTTCAAAACTGGAAAGAAGCTTTCTGAGAAACTTCTCTGTGTTCCGTTAATTGATCTCACAGAGATACATTTTTCGATTCAAGAAGCCTTTCGCTAAGGCTGTTCTTGTGGAATTGGCAAAGGGATATTTGGAAGCCCTTAGAGGGCTATGGTTAAAAAGGAAATATCTTCCGTTCAAAACTGGAAAGAAGCTTTCTGAGAATCTGCTCTGTGTTCTATGAATTCATCTCACAGAGTTACATCTTTCCCTTCAAGAAGCCTTTCGCTAAGGCTGTTCTTGTGGAATTGGCAAAGGGATATTTGGAAGCCCATAGAGGGCTATGGTGAAAAAGGAAATATCTTCCGTTCAAAACTGGAAAGAAGCTTTCTGAGAATCTGCTCTGTGTTCTATGAATTCATCTCACAGAGTTACATCTTTCCCTTCAAGAAGCCTTTCGCTAAGGCTGTTCTTGTGGAATTGGCAAGGGGATATTTGGAAGCCCCTAGAGGGCTATGGTGAAAAAGGAAATATCTTCCGATCAAAACTGGAAAGAAGCTTTCTGAGAAACTGCTCTGTGTTCTGTTAATTCATCTCACAGAGTTACATCCTTCCCTTCAAGACGCCTTTCGCTAAGGCTGTTCTTGTGTAATTGGCAAAGGGATATTTGGAAGCCCATAGAGGGCTATGGTGAAAAAGGAAATATCTTCCGTTCAAAACTGGAAAGAAGCTTTCTGAGAAACTGCTCTGTGTTCTGTGAATTCATCTCACAGAGTTACATCTTTCCCTTCAAAAAGCCTTTCGCTAAGGCTGTTCTTGTGGATAGGCAAAGGGATATTTGGAAGCCCATAGAGGGCTATGGTGAAAAAGGAAATATCTTCCACTGAAAACTGTAAAGAAGCTTTCAGAGAAACTGCTCTGTGTTCTGTGAATTCATCTCACAGAGTTACATCTTTCCCTTCAAGAAGCCTTTCGCTAATTCTGTTCTTGTGGAATTGGCAAAGGGATATTTGGAAGCAGATAGAGGGCTATGGTGAAACAGGAAATATCTTCCGTTCAAAACTGGAAAGAAGCTTTCTGAGAAACTTCTCTGTGTTCCGTTAATTGATCTCACAGAGATACATTTTTCGATTCAAGAAGCCTTTCGCTAAGGCTGTTCTTGTGGAATTGGCAAAGGGATATTTGGAAGCCCTTAGAGGGCTATGGTTAAAAAGGAAATATCTTCCGTTCAAAACTGGAAAGAAGCTTTCTGAGAATCTGCTCTGTGTTCTATGAATTCATCTCACAGAGTTACATCTTTCCCTTCAAGAAGCCTTTCGCTAAGGCTGTTCTTGTGGAATTGGCAAAGGGATACTTGGAAGCCCATAGAGGGCTATGGTGAAAAAGGAAATATCTTCCGTTCAAAACTGGAAAGAAGCTTTCTGAGAATCTGCTCTGTGTTCTATGAATTCATCTCACAGAGTTACATCTTTCCCTTCAAGAAGCCTTTCGCTAAGGCTGTTCTTGTGGAATTGGCAAGGGGATATTTGGAAGCCCATAGAGGGCTATGGTGAAAAAGGAAATATCTTCCGTTCAAAACTGGAAAGAAGCTTTCTGAGAAACTGCTCTGTGTTCTGTTAATTCATATCACAGAGTTACATCTTTCCCTTCAAGTAGCCCTTCGCTAAGGCTGTTCTTGTGGAATTGGCAAAGTGATATTTGGAAGCCCATAGAGGGCTATGGTGAAAAAGGAAATATCTTCCGTTCAAAACTGGAAAGAAGCTTTCTGAGAAACTGCTCTGTGTTCTGTGAATTCATCTCACAGAGTTACATCTTTCCCTTCAAGAAGCATTTCCCTAAGTCTGTTCCTGTGGAATTGGCAAAGGGATATTTGGAAGCCCATAGAGGGCTATGGTGAAAAAGGAAATATCTTCCTTTCAAAACTGGAAAGAAGCTTTCTGAGAAACTGCTCTCTGTTCTGTTAATTCATCTCACAGAATTACATCTTTCCCTTCAAGAAGCCTTTCGCTAAGGCTGTTCTTGTGGAATTGGCAAAGGGATATTTGGAAGCCCATAGAGGGCTATGGTGAAAAAGGAAATATCTTCCGTTCAAAACTGGAAAGAAGCTTTCTGAGAAACTGCTCTGTGTTCTGTGAATTCATCTCACAGAGTTACATCTTTCCCTTCAAGAAGCCTTTCCCTAAGGCTGTTTTTGTGGAATTGGCAAAGGGATATTTGGAAGCCGATAGAGGGCTATGGTGAAAAAGGAAATATCTTCCGTTCAAAACTGTAAAGAAGCTTTCGGAGAAACTGCTCTGTGTTCTGTGAATTCATCTCACAGAGTTACATCTTTCCCTTCAAGAATCCTTTCGCTAAGGCTGTTCTTGTGGAATTGGCAAAGGGATATTTGGAAGCCCCTAGAGGGCTATGGTGAAAAAGGAAATATCTTCCGTTCAAAACTGGAAAGAAGGTTTCTGAGAAACTGCTCTGTGCTCTGTGAATTCATCTCACAGAGTTACATCTTTCCCTTCAAGAAGCCTTTCGCTAAGGCTGTTCTTGTGGAATTGGCAAAGGGATATTTGGAAGCCCATAGAGGGCTATGGTGAAAAAGGAAATATCTTCCGCTGAAAACTGGAAAGAAGCTTTCTGAGAAACTGCTCTGTGTTCTTTTAATTCATCTCACAGAGTTACATCTTTCCCTTCAAGAAGCCTTTCGCTAAGGCTGTTCTTGTGGAATTGGCAAAGGGATATTTGGAAGCCCATAGAGGGCTATGGTGAAAAAGGAAATATCTTCCGTTCAAAACTGGAAAGAAGCTTTCTGAGAAACTGCTCTGTGTTCTGTTCATTCATCTCACAGAGTTACATCTTTCCCTTCAAGAAGCCTTTCGCTAAGGCTGTTCTTGTGGAATTGGCAAAGGGATACTTGGAAGCCCATAGAGGGCTATGGTGAAAAAGGAAATATATTCCGCTGAAAACTGGAAAGAAGCCTTCTGAGAAACTGCTCTGTGTTGTGTGAATTCATCTCACAGAGTTACATCTTTCCCTTCAAGAAGCCTTTCGCTAAATCTGTTCTTGTGGAATTGTCAAAGGGATATTTGGAAGCCCTTAGAGGGCTATGGTGAAAAAGGAAATATCTTCCGTTCAAAACTGGAAAGAAGCTTTCTGAGAAACTGCTCTGTGTTCTGTTAATTCATCTCACAGGGTTACATCTTTCCCTTCAAGAAGCCCTTCGCTAAGGCTGTTCATGTGGAATTGGGAAAGTGATATTTAGAAGCCCATAGAGGGCTATGGTGAAAAAGGAAATATCTTCCGTTCAAAACTGGAAAGAAGCTTTCTGAGAAACTGCTCTGTGTTCTGTGAATTCATCTCACAGAGTTACATCTTTCCCTTCAAGAAGCCTTTCGCTAAGGCTGTTCTTGTGGAATTCGCAAAGGGATATTTGGAAGCCCATAGAGGGCTATGGTGAAAAAGGAAATATCTTCCGCTGAAAACTGGAAAGAAGCTTTCTGAGAAACTGCTCTGTGTTCTCTTAATTCATCTCACAGAGTTACATCTTTCCCTTGAAGAAGCCTTTCGCTAAGGCTGTTCTTGTGGAATTGGCAAAGGGATATTTGGAAGCCCATAGAGGGATATGGTGAAAAAGGAAATATCTTCCGTTCAAAACTGGAAAGAACCTTCTGAGAAACTTCTCTGTGTTCTATTAATTCATCTCACAGAGTTACATTTTTCCCTTCAAGAAGCCTTTCGATAAGGCGGTTCTTCTGGAATTGGCAAAGGGATATTTGGAAGCCCATAGAGGGCTATGGTGAAAAAGGAAATATCTTCCGTTCAAAACTGGAAAGAAGCTTTCTGAGAAACTGCTCTGTGTTCTCTTAATTCATCTCACAGAGGTACATGTTTCCCTTCAAGAATCCTTTCGTTAAGGCTTTTCTTGTGGAATTGGCAAAGGAATATTTGGAAGCCCATAGAGGGCTATGGTGAAAAAGGAAATATCTTCCGTTCAAAACTGGAAAGAAGCTTTCTGAGAAACTTCTCTGTGTTCCGTTAATTAATCTCACAGAGTTACATCTTTCCCTTCAAGAAGCCTTTCGCTAAGGCTGTTCTTGTGGAATTGGCAAAGGGATATTTGGAAGCCCATAGAGGGCTATGGTGAAAAAGGAAATATCTTCCGTTCAAAACCGGAAAGAAGCTTTCTGAGAAACTGCTCTGTGTTCTGTGAATTCATCTCACAGAGTTACATCTTTCCTTCAAGAATCCTTTCGTTAATGCTGTTCTTGTGGAATTGGCAAAGGGATATTTGCAAGCCCATAGAGGGCTATGGTGAAAAAGGAAATATCTTCCGTTCAAAACTGGAAAGAAGCTTTCTGAGAAACTGCTCTGTGTTCTGTTAATTCATCTCACAGGGTTACATCTTTCCCTTCAAGAAACCCTTCGCTAAGGCTGTTCTTGTGGAATTAGGAAAGTGATATTTAGAAGCCCATAGAGGGCTATGGTGAAAAGGGAAATATCTTCCGTTCAAAACTGGAAAGAAGCTTTCTGAGAAACTGCTCTGTGTTCTGTGAATTCATCTCACAGAGTTACATCTTTCCCTTCAAGAAGCCTTTCGCTAAGGCTGTTCTTGTGGATTTGGCAAAGGGATATTTGGAAGCCCATAGAGGGCTATGGTGAAAAAGGAAATATCTTCCGCTCAAACCTGGAAAGTAGCTTTCTGAGAAACTGCTCTGTGTTCTGTTAATTCATCTCACAGAGTTACATCTTTCCCTTCAAGAAGCCTTTCGCTAAGGCTGTTCTTGTGGAATTGGCAAAGGGATATTTGGAAACCCAGAGAGGGCTATGGTGAAAAAGGAAATATCTTCCGCTGAAAACTGGAAAGAAGCTTTCTGAGAAACTGCTCTGTGTTCTTTTAATTCATCTCACAGAGTTACATCTTTCCCTTCAAGAAGCCTTTCGCTAAGGCTGTTCTTCTGGAATTGGCAAAGGCATATTTGTAAGCTCATAGAGGGCTATGGTGAAAAAGGAAATATCTTCCGTTCAAAACTGGAAAGAAGCTTTCTGAGAAACTGCTCTGTGTTCTGTTAATTCATCTCACAGAGTTACATCTTTCCCTTCAAGAAGCCTTTCGCTAAGGCTGTTCTTGTGGAATTGGCAAAGGGATATTTGGAAGCCCATAGAGGGCTATGGTAAAAAGGGAAATATTTTCCGCTGAAAACTGGAAAGAAGCTTTCTGAGAAACTGCTCTGTGTTCTGTGAATTCATCTCACAGAGTTACATCTTTCCCTTCAAGAAGCCTTTTGCTAAGGCTGTTCTTGTGGAATTGGCAAAGGGTATTTGGAAGCCCTTAGAGGGCTATGGTGAAAAAGGAAATATCTTCCGTTCAAAACTGGAAAGAAGCTTTCTGAGAAACTCCTCTGTGTTCTGTTAATTCATCTCACAGAGTTACATTTTTCCCTTCAAGAAGCCTTTCGCTAAGGCGGTTCTTGTGGAATTGGCAAAGGGATATTTGGAAGTCCATAGAGGGCTATGGTGAAAAAGGAAATATCTTCCGTTCAAAACTGGAAAGAAGCTTTCTGAGAAACTGTTCTTTGTTCTATGAATTCATCTCACCGAGTTACATCTTTCCCTTCAAGAATCCTTTCGTTAAGGCTGTTCTTGTGGAATTGGCAAAGGGATATTTTCAAGCCCATAGAGGGCTATGGTGAAAAAGGAAATATCTTCCGTTCAAAACTGGAAAGAAGCTTTCTGAGAAACTGCTCTGTGTTCTGTTAATTCATCTCACAGGGTTACATCTTTCCCTTCAAGAAGCCCTTCGCTAGGGCTGTTCTTTTGGAATTGGGAAAGTGATATTTGGAAGCCCATAGAGGGCTATGGTGAAAAAGAAAATATATTCCGTTCAAAACTGGAAAGAAGCTTTCTGAGAAACTGCTCTGTGTTCTGTGAATTCATCTCACAGAGTTACATCTTTCCCTTCAAGAAGCCTTTCGCTAAGGCTGTTCTTGTGGAATTGGCAAAGGGATATGTGGAAGCCCATAGAGGGCTATGGTGAAAAAGGAAATATCTTCCGTTCAAAACTGGAAAATAGCTTTCTGAGAAACTGCTCTGTGTTCGGTTAATTCATCTCACAGAGTTACATCTTTCCCTTCAAGAAGCCGTTCGCTAAGGCTGTTCTTGTGGAATTGGCAAAGGGATATTTGGAAGCCAATAGGGGGCTACGGTGAAAAAGGAAATATCTTCCGCTGAAAACTGGAAAGAAACTTTCTGAGAAACTGCTCTGTGTTCCGTTAATTAAACTCACAGAGTTACATCTTTCCCTTCAAGAAGCCTTTCGCTAAAGCTGGTGTTGTGGAATTGGCAAAGGGATATTTGGAAACCCATAGAGGGCTATGGTGAAAAAGGAAATATCTTCCGTTCAAAACTGGAAAGTAGCTTTCTGAGAAACTGCTCTGTGTTCTCTTAATTCATCTCACAGAGTTACATTTTCCCCTTCAAGAAGCCTTTTGCTAGGGCGGTTCTTGTGGAATAGGCAAAGGGATATTTGGAAGCCCATAGAGGGCTATGGTGAAAAAGGAAATATCTTCCGTTCAAAACTGGAAAGAAGCTTTCTGAGAATCTGCTCTGTGTTCTATGAATTCATCTCACAGAGTTACATGTTTCCCTTCAAGAAGCCTTTCGCTAAGGCTGTTCTTGTGGAATTCGCAAAGGGATATTTGGAAGCCCATAGAGGGCTATGGTGAAAAAGGAAATATCTTCCCCTCAAAACTGGAAAGTAGCTTTCTGAGAAACTGCGCTGTGTTCTGTTAATTCATCTCACAGAGTTACATCTTTCCCTTCAAGAAGCCTTTCGCTAAGGCTGTTCTTGTGGAATTGGCAAAGGGATATTTGGAAGCCCATAGTGAGCTATGGTGAAAAAGGAAATATCTTCCGTTCAAAACTGGAAAGAAGCTTTCTGAGAAACTGCTCTGTGTTCTGTGAATTCATCTCACAGAGTTACATCTTTCCCTTCAAGAAGCATTTCCCTAAGGCTGTTCTTGTGGAATTGGCAAAGGGATATTTGGAAGCCCATAGAGGGCTATGGTGAAAAAGGAAATATCTTCCTTTCAAAACTGGAAAGAAGCTTTCTGAGAAACTGCTCTCTGTTCTGTTAATTCATCTCACAGAATTACATCTTTCCCTTCAAGAAGCCTTTCGCTAAGGCTGTTCTTGTGGAATTGGCAAAGGGATATTTGGAAGCCCATAGAGGGCTATGGTGAAAAAGGAAATATCTTCCGTTCAAAACTGGAAGGAAGCTTTCTGAGAAACTGCTCTGTGTTCTGTGAATTCATCTCACAGAGTTACATCTTTCCCTTCAAGAAGCCTTTCCCTAAGGCTGTTTTTGTGGAATTGGCAAAGGGATATTTGGAAGCCGATAGAGGGCTATGGTGAAAAAGGAAATATCTTCCGTTCAAAACTGTAAAGAAGCTTTCGGAGAAACTGCTCTGTGTTCTGTGAATTCATCTCACAGAGTTACATCTTTCCCTTCAAGAATCCTTTCGCTAAGGCTGTTCTTGTGGAATTGGCAAAGGGATATTTGGAAGCCCCTAGAGGGCTATGGTGAAAAAGGAAATATCTTCCGTTCAAAACTGGAAAGAAGGTTTCTGAGAAACTGCTCTGTGTTCTGTGAATTCATCTCACAGAGTTACATCTTTCCCTTCAAGAAGCCTTTCGCTAAGGCTGTTCTTGTGGAATTGGCAAAGGGATGTTTGGAAGCCCATAGAGGGCTATGGTGAAAAAGGAAATATCTTCCGCTGAAAACTGGAAAGAAGCTTTCTGAGAAACTGCTCTGTGTTCTTTTAATTCATCTCACAGAGTTACATCTTTCCCTTCAAGAAGCCTTTCGCTAACGCTGTTCTTGTGGAATTGGCAAAGGGATATTTGGAAGCCCATAGAGGGCTTTGGTGAAAAAGGAAATATCTTCCGTTCAAAACTGGAAAGAAGCTTTCTGAGAAACTGCTCTGTGTTCTGTTCATTCATCTCACAGAGTTACATCTTTCCCTTCAAGAAGCCTTTCGCTAAGGCTGTTCTTGTGGAATTGGCAAAGGGATACTTGGAAGCCCATAGAGGGCTATGGTGAAAAAGGAAATATATTCCGCTGAAAACTGGAAAGAAGCCTTCTGAGAAACTGCTCTGTGTTGTGTGAATTCATCTCACAGAGTTACATCTTTCCCTTCAAGAAGCCTTTCGCTAAATCTGTTCTTGTGGAATTGTCAAAGGGATATTTGGAAGCCCTTAGAGGGCTATGGTGAAAAAGGAAATATCTTCCGTTCAAAACTGGAAAGAAGCTTTCTGAGAAACTGCTCTGTGTTCTGTTAATTCATCTCACAGGGTTACATCTTTCCCTTCAAGAAGCCCTTCGCTAAGGCTGTTCATGTGGAATTGGGAAAGTGATATTTAGAAGCCCATAGAGGGCTATGGTGAAAAAGGAAATATCTTCCGTTCAAAACTGGAAAGAAGCTTTCTGAGAAACTGCTCTGTGTTCTGTGAATTCATCTCACAGAGTTACATCTTTCCCTTCAAGAAGCCTTTCGCTAAGGCTGTTCTTGTGGAATTCGCAAAGGGATATTTGTAACCCCATAGAGGGCTATGGTGAAAAAGAAAATATCTTAAGCTCAAAACTGGAAAGTAGCTTTCTGAGAAACTGCTCTGTGTTCTGTTAATTCATCTCACAGAGTTACATCTTTCCCTTCAAGAAGCCTTTCGCTAAGGCTGTTCTTGTGGAATTGGCAAAGGGATATTTGGAAGCCCATAGAGGGCTATGGTGAAAAAGGAAATATCTTCCGCTGAAAACTGGAAAGAAGCTTTCTGAGAAACTGCTCTGTGTTCTCTTAATTCATCTCACAGAGTTACATCTTTCCCTTGAAGAAGCCTTTCGCTAAGGCTGTTCTTGTGGAATTGGCAAAGGGATATTTGGAAGCCCATAGAGGGCTATGGTGAAAAAGGAAATATCTTCCGTTCAAAACTGGAAAGAACCTTCTGAGAAACTTCTCTGTGTTCTGTTAATTCATCTCACAGAGTTACATTTTTCCCTTCAAGAAGCCTTTCGATAAGGCGGTTCTTCTGGTATTGGCAAAGGGATATTTGGAAGCCCATAGAGGGCTATGGTGAAAAAGGAAATATCTTCCGTTCAAAACTGGAAAGAAGCTTTCTGAGAAACTGCTCTGTGTTCTCTTAATTCATCTCACAGAGGTACATGTTTCCCTTCAAGAAGCCTTTCGCTAAGGCTTTTCTTGTGGAATTGGCAAAGGAATATTTGGAAGCCCATAGAGGGCTATGGTGAAAAAGGAAATATCTTCCGTTCAAAACTGGAAAGAAGCTTTCTGAGAAACTTCTCTGTGTTCCGTTAATTAATCTCACAGAGTTACATCTTTCCCTTCAAGAAGCCTTTCGCTAAGGCTGTTCTTGTGGAATTGGCAAAGGGATATTTGGAAGCCCATAGAGGGCTATGGTGAAAAAGGAAATATCTTCCGTTCAAAACCGGAAAGAAGCTTTCTGAGAAACTGCTCTGTGTTCTGTGAATTCATCTCACAGAGTTACATCTTTCCTTCAAGAATCCTTTCGTTAATGCTGTTCTTGTGGAATTGGCAAAGGGATATTTGCAAGCCCATAGAGGGCTATGGTGAAAAAGGAAATATCTTCCGTTCAAAACTGGAAAGAAGCTTTCTGAGAAACTGCTCTGTGTTCTGTTAATTCATCTCACAGGGTTACATCTTTCCCTTCAAGAAGCCCTTCGCTAAGGCTGTTCTTGTGGAATTAGGAAAGTGATATTTAGAAGCCCATAGAGGGCTATGGTGAAAAGGGAAATATCTTCCGTTCAAAACTGGAAAGAAGCTTTCTGAGAAACTGCTCTGTGTTCTGTGAATTCATCTCACAGAGTTACATCTTTCCCTTCAAGAAGCCTTTCGCTAAGGCTGTTCTTGTGGAATTCGCAAAGGGATATTTGGAAGCCCATAGAGGGCTATGGTGAAAAAGGAAATATCTTCCCCTCAAAACTGGAAAGTAGCTTTCTGAGAAACTGCGCTGTGTTCTGTTAATTCATCTCACAGAGTTACATCTTTCCCTTCAAGAAGCCTTTCGCTAAGGCTGTTCTTGTGGAATTGGCAAAGGGATATTTGGAAGCCCATAGTGAGCTATGGTGAAAAAGGAAATATCTTCCGTTCAAAACTGGAAAGAAGCTTTCTGAGAAACTGCTCTGTGTTCTGTGAATTCATCTCACAGAGTTACATCTTTCCCTTCAAGAAGCATTTCCCTAAGGCTGTTCTTGTGGAATTGGCAAAGGGATATTTGGAAGCCCATAGAGGGCTATGGTGAAAAAGGAAATATCTTCCTTTCAAAACTGGAAAGAAGCTTTCTGAGAAACTGCTCTCTGTTCTGTTAATTCATCTCACAGAATTACATCTTTCCCTTCAAGAAGCCTTTGGCTAAGGCTGTTCTTGTGGAATTGGCAAAGGGATATTTGGAAGCCCATAGAGGGCTATGGTGAAAAAGGAAATATCTTCCGTTCAAAACTGGAAAGAAGCTTTCTGAGAAACTGCTCTGTGTTCTGTGAATTCATCTCACAGAGTTACATCTATCCCTTCAAGAAGCCTTTCCCTAAGGCTGTTTTTGTGGAATTGGCAAAGGGATATTTGGAAGCCGATAGAGGGCTATGGTGAAAAAGGAAATATCTTCCGTTCAAAACTGTAAAGAAGCTTTCGGAGAAACTGCTCTGTGTTCTGTGAATTCATCTCACAGAGTTACATCTTTCCCTTCAAGAATCCTTTCGCTAAGGCTGTTCTTGTGGAATTGGCAAAGGGATATTTGGAAGCCCCTAGAGGGCTATGGTGAAAAAGGAAATATCTTCCGTTCAAAACTGGAAAGAAGGTTTCTGAGAAACTGCTCTGTGTTCTGTGAATTCATCTCACAGAGTTACATCTTTCCCTTCAAGAAGCCTTTCACTAGGCTGTTCTTGTGGAATTGGCAAAGGGATGTTTGGAAGCCCATAGAGGGCTATGGTGAAAAAGGAAATATCTTCCGCTGACAACTGGAAAGAAGCTTTCTGAGAAACTGCTCTGTGTTCTTTTAATTCATCTCACAGAGTTACATCTTTCCCTTCAAGAAGCCTTTCGCTAACGCTGTTCTTGTGGAATTGGCAAAGGGATATTTGGAAGCCCATAGAGGGCTTTGGTGAAAAAGGAAATATCTTCCGTTCAAAACTGGAAAGAAGCTTTCTGAGAAACTGCTCTGTGTTCTGTTCATTCATCTCACAGAGTTACATCTTTCCCTTCAAGAAGCCTTTCGCTAAGGCTGTTCTTGTGGAATTGGCAAAGGGATACTTGGAAGCCCATAGAGGGCTATGGTGAAAAAGGAAATATATTCCGCTGAAAACTGGAAAGAAGCCTTCTGAGAAACTGCTCTGTGTTGTGTGAATTCATCTCACAGAGTTACATCTTTCCCTTCAAGAAGCCTTTCGCTAAATCTGTTCTTGTGGAATTGTCAAAGGGATATTTGGAAGCCCTTAGAGGGCTATGGTGAAAAAGGAAATATCTTCCGTTCAAAACTGGAAAGAAGCTTTTTGAGAAACTGCTCTGTGTTCTGTTAATTCATCTCACAGGGTTACATCTTTCCCTTCAAGAAGCCCTTCGCTAAGGCTGTTCATGTGGAATTGGGAAAGTGATATTTAGAAGCCCATAGAGGGCTATGGTGAAAAAGGAAATATCTTCCGTTCAAAACTGGAAAGAAGCTTTCTGAGAAACTGCTCTGTGTTCTGTGAATTCATCTCACAGAGTTACATCTTTCCCTTCAAGAAGCCTTTCGCTAAGGCTGTTCTTGTGGAATTCGCAAAGGGATATTTGGAACCCCATAGAGGGCTATGGTGAAAAAGAAAATATCTTAAGCTCAAAACTGGAAAGTAGCTTTCTGAGAAACTGCTCTGTGTTCTGTTAATTCATCTCACAGAGTTACATCTTTCCCTTCAAGAAGCCTTTCGCTAAGGCTGTTCTTGTGGAATTGGCAAAGGGATATTTGGAAGCCCATAGAGGGCTATGGTGAAAAAGGAAATATCTTCCGCTGAAAACTGGAAAGAAGCTTTCTGAGAAACTGTTCTGTGTTCTCTTAATTCATCTCACAGAGTTACATCTTTCCCTTGAAGAAGCCTTTCGCTAAGGCTGTTCTTGTGGAATTGGCAAAGGGATATTTGGAAGCCCATAGAGGGCTATGGTGAAAAAGGAAATATCTTCCGTTCAAAACTGGAAAGAACCTTCTGAGAAACTTCTCTGTGTTCTGTTAATTCATCTCACAGAGTTACATTTTTCCCTTCAAGAAGCCTTTCGATAAGGCGGTTCTTCTGGTATTGGCAAAGGGATATTTGGAAGCCCATAGAGGGCTATGGTGAAAAAGGAAATATCTTCCGTTCAAAACTGGAAAGAAGCTTTCTGAGAAACTGCTCTGTGTTCTCTTAATTCATCTCACAGAGGTACATGTTTCCCTTCAAGAAGCCTTTCGCTAAGGCTTTTCTTGTGGAATTGGCAAAGGAATATTTGGAAGCCCATAGAGGGCTATGGTGAAAAAGGAAATATCTTCCGTTCAAAACTGGAAAGAAGCTTTCTGAGAAACTTCTCTGTGTTCCGTTAATTAATCTCACAGAGTTACATCTTTCCCTTCAAGAAGCCTTTCGCTAAGGCTGTTCTTGTGGAATTGGCAAAGGGATATTTGGAAGCCCATAGAGGGCTATGGTGAAAAAGGAAATATCTTCCGTTCAAAACCGGAAAGAAGCTTTCTGAGAAACTGCTCTGTGTTCTGTGAATTCATCTCACAGAGTTACATCTTTCCTTCAAGAATCCTTTCGTTAATGCTGTTCTTGTGGAATTGGCAAAGGGATATTTGCAAGCCCATAGAGGGCTATGGTGAAAAAGGAAATATCTTCCGTTCAAAACTGGAAAGAAGCTTTCTGAGAAACTGCTCTGTGTTCTGTTAATTCATCTCACAGGGTTACATCTTTCCCTTCAAGAAGCCCTTCGCTAAGGCTGTTCTTGTGGAATTAGGAAAGTGATATTTAGAAGCCCATAGAGGGCTATGGTGAAAAGGGAAATATCTTCCGTTCAAAACTGGAAAGAAGCTTTCTGAGAAACTGCTCTGTGTTCTGTGAATTCATCTCACAGAGTTACATCTTTCCCTTCAAGAAGCCTTTCGCTAAGGCTGTTCTTGTGGAATTCGCAAAGGGATATTTGGAAGCCCATAGAGGGCTATGGTGAAAAAGGAAATATCTTCCCCTCAAAACTGGAAAGTAGCTTTCTGAGAAACTGCGCTGTGTTCTGTTAATTCATCTCACAGAGTTACATCTTTCCCTTCAAGAAGCCTTTCGCTAAGGCTGTTCTTGTGGAATTGGCAAAGGGATATTTGGAAGCCCATAGTGAGCTATGGTGAAAAAGGAAATATCTTCCGTTCAAAACTGGAAAGAAGCTTTCTGAGAAACTGCTCTGTGTTCTGTGAATTCATCTCACAGAGTTACATCTTTCCCTTCAAGAAGCATTTCCCTAAGGCTGTTCTTGTGGAATTGGCAAAGGGATATTTGGAAGCCCATAGAGGGCTATGGTGAAAAAGGAAATATCTTCCTTTCAAAACTGGAAAGAAGCTTTCTGAGAAACTGCTCTCTGTTCTGTTAATTCATCTCACAGAATTACATCTTTCCCTTCAAGAAGCCTTTCGCTAAGGCTGTTCTTGTGGAATTGGCAAAGGGATATTTGGAAGCCCATAGAGGGCTATGGTGAAAAAGGAAATATCTTCCGTTCAAAACTGGAAAGAAGCTTTCTGAGAAACTGCTCTGTGTTCTGTGAATTCATCTCACAGAGTTACATCTATCCCTTCAAGAAGCCTTTCCCTAAGGCTGTTTTTGTGGAATTGGCAAAGGGATATTTGGAAGCCGATAGAGGGCTATGGTGAAAAAGGAAATATCTTCCGTTCAAAACTGTAAAGAAGCTTTCGGAGAAACTGCTCTGTGTTCTGTGAATTCATCTCACAGAGTTACATCTTTCCCTTCAAGAATCCTTTCGCTAAGGCTGTTCTTGTGGAATTGGCAAAGGGATATTTGGAAGCCCCTAGAGGGCTATGGTGAAAAAGGAAATATCTTCCGTTCAAAACTGGAAAGAAGGTTTCTGAGAAACTGCTCTGTGTTCTGTGAATTCATCTCACAGAGTTACATCTTTCCCTTCAAGAAGCCTTTCACTAGGCTGTTCTTGTGGAATTGGCAAAGGGATGTTTGGAAGCCCATAGAGGGCTATGGTGAAAAAGGAAATATCTTCCGCTGAAAACTGGAAAGAAGCTTTCTGAGAAACTGCTCTGTGTTCTTTTAATTCATCTCACAGAGTTACATCTTTCCCTTCAAGAAGCCTTTCGCTAACGCTGTTCTTGTGGAATTGGCAAAGGGATATTTGGAAGCCCATAGAGGGCTTTGGTGAAAAAGGAAATATCTTCCGTTCAAAACTGGAAAGAAGCTTTCTGAGAAACTGCTCTGTGTTCTGTTCATTCATCTCACAGAGTTACATCTTTCCCTTCAAGAAGCCTTTCGCTAAGGCTGTTCTTGTGGAATTGGCAAAGGGATACTTGGAAGCCCATAGAGGGCTATGGTGAAAAAGGAAATATATTCCGCTGAAAACTGGAAAGAAGCCTTCTGAGAAACTGCTCTGTGTTGTGTGAATTCATCTCACAGAGTTACATCTTTCCCTTCAAGAAGCCTTTCGCTAAATCTGTTCTTGTGGAATTGTCAAAGGGATATTTGGAAGCCCTTAGAGGGCTATGGTGAAAAAGGAAATATCTTCCGTTCAAAACTGGAAAGAAGCTTTTTGAGAAACTGCTCTGTGTTCTGTTAATTCATCTCACAGGGTTACATCTTTCCCTTCATGAAGCCCTTCGCTAAGGCTGTTCATGTGGAATTGGGAAAGTGATATTTAGAAGCCCATAGAGGGCTATGGTGAAAAAGGAAATATCTTCCGTTCAAAACTGGAAAGAAGCTTTCTGAGAAACTGCTCTGTGTTCTGTGAATTCATCTCACAGAGTTACATCTTTCCCTTCAAGAAGCCTTTCGCTAAGGCTGTTCTTGTGGAATTCGCAAAGGGATATTTGGAACCCCATAGAGGGCTATGGTGAAAAAGAAAATATCTTAAGCTCAAAACTGGAAAGTAGCTTTCTGAGAAACTGCTCTGTGTTCTGTTAATTCATCTCACAGAGTTACATCTTTCCCTTAAAGAAGCCTTTCGCTAAGGCTGTTCTTGTGGAATTGGCAAAGGGATATTTGGAAGCCCATAGAGGGCTATGGTGAAAAAGGAAATATCTTCCGCTGAAAACTGGAAAGAAGCTTTCTGAGAAACTGCTCTGTGTTCTGTTAATTCATCTCACAGGGTTACATCTTTCCCTTCAAGAAGCCCTTCGCTAAGGCTGTTCTTGTGGAATTAGGAAAGTGATATTTAGAAGCCCATAGAGGGCTATGGTGAAAAGGGAAATATCTTCCGTTCTAAACTGGAAAGAAGCTTTCTGAGAAACTGCTCTGTGTTCTGTGAATTCATCTCACAGAGTTACATTTTTCCCTTCAAGAAGCCTTTCGCTAAGGCTGTTCTTGTGGATTTGGCAAAGGGATATTTGGAAGCCCATAGAGGGCTATGGTGAAAAAGGAAATATCTTCCGCTCAAACCTGGAAAGTAGCTTTCTGAGAAACTGCTCTGTGTTCTGTTAATTCATCTCACAGAGTTACATCTTTCCCTCCAAGAAGCCTTTCGCTAAGGCTGTTCTTGTGGAATTGGCAAAGGGATATTTGGAAACCCAGAGACGGCTATGGTGAAAAAGGAAATATCTTCCGCTGAAAACTGGAAAGAAGCTTTCTGAGAAACTGCTCTGTGTTCTTTTAATTCATCTCACAGAGTTACATCTTTCCCTTCAAGAAGCCTTTCGCTAAGGCTGTTCTTCTGGAATTGGCAAAGGCATATTTGTAAGCTCATAGAGGGCTATGGTGAAAAAGGAAATATCTTCCGTTCAAAACTGGAAACAAGCTTTCTGAGAAACTGCTCTGTGTTCTGTTAATTCATCTCACAGAGTTACATCTTTCCCTTCAAGAAGCCTTTCGCTAAGGCTGTTCTTGTGGAATTGGCAAAGGGATATTTGGAAGCCCATAGAGGGCTATGGTAAAAAGGGAAATATCTTCCGCTGAAAACTGGAAAGAAGCTTTCTGAGAAACTGCTCTGTGTTCTGTGAATTCATCTCACAGAGTTACATCTTTCCCTTCAAGAAGCCTTTTGCTAAGGCTGTTCTTGTGGAATTGGCAAAGGGTATTTGGAAGCCCTTAGAGGGCTATGGTGAAAAAGGAAATATCTTCCGTTCAAAACTGGAAAGAAGCTTTCTGAGAAACTCCTCTGTGTTCTGTTAATTCATCTCACAGAGTTACATTTTTCCCTTCAAGAAGCCTTTCGCTAAGGGGGTTCTTGTGGAATTGGCAAAGGGATATTTGGAAGTCCATAGAGGGCTATGGTGAAAAAGGAAATATCTTCCGTTCAAAACTGGAAAGAAGCTTTCTGAGAAACTGTTCTGTGTTCTATGAATTCATCTCACCGAGTTACATCTTTCCCTTCAAGAATCCTTTCGTTAAGGCTGTTCTTGTGGAATTGGCAAAGGGATATTTGCAAGCCCATAGAGGGCTATGGTGAAAAAGGAAATATCTTCCGTTCAAAACTGGAAAGAAGCTTTCTGAGAAACTGCTCTGTGTTCTGTTAATTCATCTCACAGGGTTACATCTTTCCCTTCAAGAAGCCCTTCGCTAGGGCTGTTCTTGTGGAATTGGGAAAGTGATATTTGGAAGCCCATAGAGGGCTATGGTGAAAAAGAAAATATATTCCGTTCAAAACTGGAAAGAAGCTTTCTGAGAAACTGCTCTGTGTTCTGTGAATTCATCTCACAGAGTTACATGTTTCCCTTCAAGAAGCCTTTCGCTAAGGCTGTTCTTGTGGAATTGGCAAAGGGATATGTGGAAGCCCATAGAGGGCTATGGTGAAAAAGGAAATATCTTCCGTTCAAAACTGGAAAATAGCTTTCTGAGAAACTGCTCTGTGTTCGGTTAATTCATCTCACAGAGTTACATCTTTCCCTTCAAGAAGCCGTTCGCTAAGGCTGTTCTTGTGGAATTGGCAAAGGGATATTTGGAAGCCAATAGGGGGCTACGGTGAAAAAGGAAATATCTTCCGCTGAAAACTGGAAAGAAACTTTCTGAGAAACTGCTCTGTGTTCCGTTAATTAAACTCACAGAGTTACATCTTTCCCTTCAAGAAGCCTTTCGCTAAAGCTGGTGTTGTGGAATTGGCAAAGGGATATTTGGAAGCCCATAGAGGGCTATGGTGAAAAAGGAAATATCTTCCGTTCAAAACTGGAAAGTAGCTTTCTGAGAAACTGCTCTGTGTTCTCTTAATTCATCTCACAGAGTTACATTTTCCCCTTCAAGAAGCCTTTTGCTAGGGCGGTTCTTGTGGAATAGGCAAAGGGATATTTGGAAGCCCATGGAGGGCTATGGTGAAAAAGGAAATATCTTCCGTTCAAAACTGGAAAGAAGCTTTCTGAGAAACTGCTCTGTGTTCTGTTAATTCATCTCACAGAGTTACATCTTTCCCTTCAAGAAGCCTTTCGCTAAGGCTGTTCTTGTGGAATTGGCAAGGGGATATTTGGAAGCCCATAGAGGGCTATGGTGAAAAAGGAAATATCTTCCGTTCAAAACTGGAAAGAAGCTTTCTGAGAAACTGCTCTGTGTTCTGTTAATTCATCTCACAGAGTTACATCTTTCCCTTCAAGAAGCCTTTCGCTAAGGTTGTTCTTGTGGAATTGGCAAAGGGATATTTGGAAGCCCATAGAGGGCTATGGAGAAAAAGGAAATATCTTCCGTTCAAAGCTGGAAAGAAGCTTTCTGAGAAACTGCTCTGTGTTCCGTGAAGTCATCTCACAGAGTTACATCTTTCCCTTCAAGAAGCCTTTCGCTAAGGCTGTTCTTGTGGAATTGGCAAAGGTATATTTGGAAGCCCATAGAGGGCTATGGTGAAAAAGGAAATATCTTCCGTTCAAAACTGGAAAGAAGCTTTCTGAGAAACTGCTCTGTGTTCTGTGAATTCATCTCACAGAGTTACATCTTTCCCTTCAAGAAGCCTTTCGCTAAGGCTGTTCTTGTGGAATGGCAAAGGGATATTTGGAAGCCCATAGAGGGCTATGGTGAAAAAGGAAATATCTTCCGCTGAAAACTGTAAAGAAGCTTTCAGAGAAACTGCTCTGTGTTCTGTGAATTCATCTCACAGAGTTACATCTTTCCCTTCAAGAAGCCTTTCGCTAAGGCTGTTCTTGTGGAATTGGCAAAGGGATATTTGGAAGCCCATAGAGGGCTATGGTGAAAAAGGAAATATCTTCCGTTCAAAACTGGAAAGAACCTGTCTGAGAAATTGCTCTGTGTTCTGTTAATTCATCTCACAGAGTTAAATGTTTCCCTTCAAGAAGCCTTTCGCTAAGGCTGTTCTTGTGGAATTGGCAAAGGGATATTTGGAAGCCCATAGAGGGCTATGGTGTAAAAGGAAATATCTTCCGTTCAAAACTGGAAAGAAGCTTTCTGAGAAACTGCTCTGTGTTGTGTAAATTCATCTCACAGAGTTACATCTTTCCCTTCAAGAAGACTTTCGCTAAGGCTGTTTTTGTGGAATGGGCAAAGGGATATTTGGAAGCCCATAGAGGGCTATGGTGAAAAAGGAAATATCTTCCGCTGAAAACTGGAAAGAAGCCTTCTGAGAAACTGCTCTGTGTTCTGTGAATTCATCTCACAGAGTTACATCTTTCCCTTCAAGAAGCCTTTCGCTAAGGCTGTTCTTGTGGAATTGGCAAAGGGATATTTGGAAGCCCATAGAGGGCTATGGTGAAAAAGGAAATATCTTCCGCTGAAAACTGGAAAGAAGCTTTCTGAGAAACTGCTCTGTGTTCTGTGAATTCATCTCACAGAGTTACATCTTTCCCTTCAAGAAGCCTTTCGCTAAGGCTGTTCTTGTGGAATTGGCAAAGGGATATTTGGAAGCCCATAGAGGGCTATGGTGAAAAAGGAAATATCTTCCGCTGAAAACTGGAAAGAAGCTTTCTGAGAAACTGCTCTGTGTTCTGTTAATTCATCTCACAGAGTTACATCTTTCCCTTCAAGAAGCCTTTCGCTAAGGCTGTTCTTGTGGAATTGACAAAGGGATATTTGGAAGCCCATAGAGGGCTATGGTGAAAAAGGAAATATCTTCCGTTCAAAACTGGAAAGAAGCTTTCTGAGAAACTTCTCTGTGTTCCGTTAATTCATCTCACAGAGTTACATCTTTCCCTTCAAGAAGCCTTTCGCTAAGGCTGTTCTTGTGGAATTGGCAAGGGGATATTTGGAAGCCCCTAGAGGGCTATGGTGAAAAAGGAAATATCTTCCGATCAAAACTGGAAAGAAGCTTTCTGAGAAACTGCTCTGTGTTCTGTTAATTCATCTCACAGAGTTACATCCTTCCCTTCAAGACGCCTTTCGCTAAGGCTGTTCTTGTGTAATTGGCAAAGGGATATTTGGAAGCCCATAGAGGGCTATGGTGAAAAAGGAAATATCTTCCGCTCAAAACTGGAAAGAAGCTTTCTGAGAAACTGCGCTGTGTTCTGTGAATTCATCTCACAGAGTTACATCTTTCCCTTCAAGAAGCCTTTCGCTAAGGCTGTTCTTGTGGAATTGGCAAAGGGATATTTGGAAGCCCATTGAGGGCTGTTGTGAAAAAGGAAATATCTTCCGTTCAAAACTGGAAAGAAGCTTTCTGAGAAACTGCTCTGTGTTCTGTGAATTCATCTCACAGAGTTACATCTTTCCCTTCAAGAAGCCTTTCTCTAAGGCTGTTCCTGTGGAATTGGCAAAGGGATATTTGGAAGCCCATAGAGGGCTATGGTGAAAAAGGAAATATCTTCCGTTCAAAACTGGAAAGAAGTTTTCTGAGAAACTGCTCTGTGTTCTGTTAATTCATATCACAGAGTTACATCTTTCCCTTCAAGTAGCCCTTCGCTAAGGCTGTTCTTGTGGAATTGGCAAAGTGATATTTGGAAGCCCATAGAGGGCTATGGTGAAAAAGGAAATATCTTCCGTTCAAAACTGGAAAGAAGCTTTCTGAGAAACTGCTCTGTGTTCTGTTAATTCATCTCACAGAGTTACATCTTTCCCTTCAAGAAGCATTTCCCTAAGGCTGTTCTTGTGGAATTGGCAAAGGGATATTTGGAAGCCCATAGAGGGCTATGGTGAAAAAGGAAATATCTTCCTTTCAAAACTGGAAAGAAGCTTTCTGAGAAACTGCTCTCTGTTCTGTTAATTCATCTCACAGAATTACATCTTTCCCTTCAAGAAGCCTTTCGCTAAGGCTGTTCTTGTGGAATTGGCAAAGGGATATTTGGAAGCCCATAGAGGGCTATGGTGAAAAAGGAAATATCTTCCGCTGAAAAGTTAAAAGAAGCTTTCTGAGAAACTGCTCTGTGTTCCGTTAATTCATCTCACAGAATTACATCTTTCCCTTCAAGATGCCTTTCGCTAAGGCTGTTCTTGTGGAATTGGCAAAGGGATATTTGGAAGCCCATACAGGGCTATGGTGAAAAAGGAAATATCTTCCGCTCAAAACTGGAAAGTAGCTTTCTGAGAAACTGCTCTGTGTTCTGTTAATTCATCTCACAGAGTTACATCTTTCCCTTCAAGAAGCCTTTCGCTAAGGCTGTTCTTGTGGAATTGGCAAAGGGATATTTGGAAGCCCATAGAGGGCTATGGTGAAAAAGGAAATATCTTCCGTTCAAAACTGGAAAGAAGCTTTCTGAGAAACTTCTCTGTGTTCCGTTAATTCATCTCACAGAGTTACATCTTTCCCTTCAAGAAGCCTTTCGCTAAGGCTGTTCTTGTGGAATTGGAAAGGGGATATTTGGAAGCCCATAGAGGGCTATGGTGAAAAAGGAAATATCTTCCGATCAAAACTGGAAAGAAGCTTTCTGAGAAACTGCTCTGTGTTCTGTTAATTCATCTCACAGAGTTACATCCTTCCCTTCAAGAAGCCTTTCGCTAAGGCTGTTCTTGTGTAATTGGCAAAGGGATATTTGGAAGCCCATAGAGGGCTATGGTGAAAAAGGAAATATCTTCCGCTCAAAACTGGAAAGAAGCTTTCTGAGAAACTGCGCTGTGTTCTGTGAATTCATCTCACAGAGTTACATCTTTCCCTTCAAGAAGCCTTTCGCTAAGGCTGTTCTTGTGGAATTGGCAAAGGGATATTTGGAAGCCCATTGAGGGCTATTGTGAAAAAGGAAATATCTTCCGTTCAAAACTGGAAAGAAGCTTTCTGAGAAACTGCTCTGTGTTCTGTGAATTCATCTCACAGAGTTACATCTTTCCCTTCAAGAAGCCTTTCTCTAAGGCTGTTCCTGTGGAATTGGCAAAGCGATATTTGGAAGCCCATAGAGGGCTATGGTGAAACAGGAAATATCTTCCGTTCAAAACTGGAAAGAAGCTTTCTGAGAAACTTCTCTGGAATTGGCAAAGGGATATTTGGAAGCCCTTAGAGGGCTATGGTTAAAAAGGAAATATCTTCCGTTCAAAACTGGAAAGAAGCTTTCTGAGAATCTGCTCTGTGTTCTATGAATTCATCTCACAGAGTTACATCTTTCCCTTCAAGAAGCCTTTCGCTAAGGCTGTTCTTGTGGAATTGGCAAAGGGATATTTGGAAGCCCATAGAGGGCTATGGTGAAAAAGGAAATATCTTCCGTTCAAAACTGGAAAGAAGCTTTCTGAGAATCTGCTCTGTGTTCTATGAATTCATCTCACAGAGTTACATCTTTCCCTTCAAGAAGCCTTTCGCTAATTCTGTTCTTGTGGAATTGGCAAGGGGATATTTGGAAGCCCCTAGAGTGCTATGGTGAAACAGGAAATATCTTCCGTTCAAAACTGGAAAGAAGCTTTCTGAGAAACTTCTCTGTGTTCCGTTAATTGATCTCACAGAGATACATTTTTCGATTCAAGAAGCCTTTCGCTAAGGCTGTTCTTGTGGAATTGGCAAAGGGATATTTGGAAGCCCTTAGAGGGCTATGGTTAAAAAGGAAATATCTTCCGTTCAAAACTGGAAAGAAGCTTTCTGAGAATCTGCTCTGTGTTCTATGAATTCATCTCACAGAGTTACATCTTTCCCTTCAAGAAGCCTTTCGCTAAGGCTGTTCTTGTGGAATTGGCAAAGGGATATTTGGAAGCCCATAGAGGGCTATGGTGAAAAAGGAAATATCTTCCGTTCAAAACTGGAAAGAAGCTTTCTGAGAATCTGCTCTGTGTACTATGAATTCATCTCACAGAGTTACATCTTTCCCTTCAAGAAGCCTTTCGCTAAGGCTGTTCTTGTGGAATTGGCAAGGGGATATTTGGAAGCCCCTAGAGGGCTATGGTGAAAAAGGAAATATCTTCCGATCAAAACTGGAAAGAAGCTTTCTGAGAAACTGCTCTGTGTTCTGTTAATTCATCTCACAGAGTTACATCCTTCCCTTCAAGACGCCTTTCGCTAAGGCTGTTCTTGTGTAATTGGCAAAGGGATATTTGGAAGCCCATAGAGGGCTATGGTGAAAAAGGAAATATCTTCCGCTCAAAACTGGAAAGAAGCTTTCTGAGAAACTGCGCTGTGTTCTGTGAATTCATCTCACAGAGTTACATCTTTCCCTTCAAGAAGCCTTTCGCTAAGGCTGTTCTTGTGGAATTGGCAAAGGGATATTTGGAAGCCCATTGAGGGCTATTGTGAAAAAGGAAATATCTTCCGTTCAAAACTGGAAAGAAGCTTTCTGAGAAACTGCTCTGTGTTCTGTGAATACATCTCACAGAGTTACATCTTTCCCTTCAAGAAGCCTTTCTCTAAGGCTGTTCCTGTGGAATTGGCAAAGGGATATTTGGAAGCCCATAGAGGGCTATGGTGAAAAAGGAAATATCTTCCGTTCAAAACTGGAAAGAAGCTTTCTGAGAAACTGCTCTGTGTTCTGTTAATTCATATCACAGAGTTACATGTTTCCCTTCAAGTAGCCCTTCGCTAAGGCTGTTCTTGTGGAATTGGCAAAGTGATATTTGGAAGCCCATAGAGGGCTATGGTGAAAAAGGAAATATCTTCCGTTCAAAACTGGAAAGAAGCTTTCTGAGAAACTGCTCTGTGTTCTGTGAATTCATCTCACAGAGTTACATCTTTCCCTTCAAGAAGCATTTCCCTAAGGCTGTTCTTGTGGAATTGGCAAAGGGATATTTGGAAGCCCATAGAGGGCTATGGTGAAAAAGGAAATATCTTCCTTTCAAAACTGGAAAGAAGCTTTCTGAGAAACTGCTCTCTGTTCTGTTAATTCATCTCACAGAATTACATCTTTCCCTTCAAGAAGCCTTTCGCTAAGGCTGTTCTTGTGGAATTGGCAAAGGGATATTTGGAAGCCCATAGAGGGCTATGGTGAAAAAGGAAATATCTTCCGTTCAAAACTGGAAAGAAGCTTTCTGAGAAACTGCTCTGTGTTCTGTGAATTCATCTCACAGAGTTACATCTTTCCCTTCAAGAAGCCTTTCCCTAAGGCTGTTTTTGTGGAATTGGCAAAGGGATATTTGGAAGCCGATAGAGGGCTATGGTGAAAAAGGAAATATCTTCCGTTCAAAACTGTAAAGAAGCTTTCGGAGAAACTGCTCTGTGTTCTGTGAATTCATCTCACAGAGTTACATCTTTCCCTTCAAGAATCCTTTCGCTAAGGCTGTTCTTGTGGAATTGGCAAAGGGATATTTGGAAGCCCCTAGAGGGCTATGGTGAAAAAGGAAATATCTTCCGTTCAAAACTGGAAAGAAGGTTTCTGAGAAACTGCTCTGTGTTCTGTGAATTCATCTCACAGAGTTACATCTTTCCCTTCAAGAAGCCTTTCGCTAAGGCTGTTCTTGTGGAATTGGCAAAGGGATATTTGGAAGCCCATAGAGGGCTATGGTGAAAAAGGAAATATCTTCCGCTGAAAACTGGAAAGAAGCTTTCTGAGAAACTGCTCTGTGTTCTTTTAATTCATCTCACAGAGTTACATCTTTCCCTTCAAGAAGCCTTTCGCTAAGGCTGTTCTTGTGGAATTGGCAAAGGGATATTTGGAAGCCCATAGAGGGCTATGGTGAAAAAGGAAATATCTTCCGTTCAAAACTGGAAAGAAGCTTTCTGAGAAACTGCTCTGTGTTCTGTTCATTCATCTCACAGAGTTACATCTTTCCCTTCAAGAAGCCTTTCGCTAAGGCTGTTCTTGTGGAATTGGCAAAGGGATACTTGGAAGCCCATAGAGGGGTATGGTGAAAAAGGAAATATATTCCGCTGAAAACTGGAAAGAAGCCTTCTGAGAAACTGCTCTGTGTTGTGTGAATTCATCTCACAGAGTTACATCTTTCCCTTCAAGAAGCCTTTCGCTAAATCTGTTCTTGTGGAATTGTCAAAGGGATATTTGGAAGCCCTTAGAGGGCTATGGTGAAAAAGGAAATATCTTCCGTTCAAAACTGGAAAGAAGCTTTCTGAGAAACTGCTCTGTGTTCTGTTAATTCATCTCACAGGGTTACATCTTTCCCTTCAAGAAGCCCTTCGCTAAGGCTGTTCATGTGGAATTGGGAAAGTGATATTTAGAAGCCCATAGAGGGCTATGGTGAAAAAGGAAATATCTTCCGTTCAAAACTGGAAAGAAGCTTTCTGAGAAACTGCTCTGTGTTCTGTGAATTCATCTCACAGAGTTACATCTTTCCCTTCAAGAAGCCTTTCGCTAAGGCTGTTCTTGTGGAATTCGCAAAGGGATATTTGGAACCCCATAGAGGGCTATGGTGAAAAAGAAAATATCTTAAGCTCAAAACTGGAAAGTAGCTTTCTGAGAAACTGCTCTGTGTTCTGTTAATTCATCTCACAGAGTTACATCTTTCCCTTCAAGAAGCCTTTCGCTAAGGCTGTTCTTGTGGAATGGGCAAAGGGATATTTGGAAGCCCATAGAGGGCTATGGTGAAAAAGGAAATATCTTCCGCTGAAAACTGGAAAGAAGCTTTCTGAGAAACTGCTCTGTGTTCTCTTAATTCATCTCACAGAGTTACATCTTTCCCTTCAAGAAGCCTTTCGCTAAGGCTGTTCTTGTGGAATGGGCAAAGGGATATTTGGAAGCCCATAGAGGGCTATGGTGAAAAAGGAAATATCTTCCGCTGAAAACTGGAAAGAAGCTTTCTGAGAAACTGCTCTGTGTTCTGTGAATTCATCTCACAGAGTTACATCTTTCCCTTCAAGAAGCCTTTCGCTAAGGCTGTTCTTGTGGAATTGGCAAAGGGATATTTGGAAGCCCATTGAGGGCTATTGTGAAAAAGGAAATATCTTCCGTTCAAAACTGGAAAGAAGCTTTCTGAGAAACTGCTCTGTGTTCTGTGAATTCATCTCACAGAGTTACATCTTTCCCTTCAAGAAGCCTTTCTCTAAGGCTGTTCCTGTGGAATTGGCAAAGGGATATTTGGAAGCCCATAGAGGGCTATGGTGAAAAAGGAAATATCTTCCGTTCAAAACTGGAAAGAAGCTTTCTGAGAAACTGCTCTGTGTTCTGTTAATTCATATCACAGAGTTACATCTTTCCCTTCAAGTAGCCCTTCGCTAAGGCTGTTCTTGTGGAATTGGCAAAGTGATATTTGGAAGCCCATAGAGGGCTATGGTGAAAAAGGAAATATCTTCCGTTCAAAACTGGAAAGAAGCTTTCTGAGAAACTGCTCTGTGTTCTGTGAATTCATCTCACAGAGTTACATCTTTCCCTTCAAGAAGCATTTCCCTAAGGCTGTTCTTGTGGAATTGGCAAAGGGATATTTGGAAGCCCATAGAGGGCTATGGTGAAAAAGGAAATATCTTCCTTTCAAAACTGGAAAGAAGCTTTCTGAGAAACTGCTCTCTGTTCTGTTAATTCATCTCACAGAATTACATCTTTCCCTTCAAGAAGCCTTTCGCTAAGGCTGTTCTTGTGGAATTGGCAAAGGGATATTTGGAAGCCCATAGAGGGCTATGGTGAAAAAGGAAATATCTTCCGTTCAAAACTGGAAAGAAGCTTTCGGAGAAACTGCTCTGTGTTCTGTGAATTCATCTCACAGAGTTACATCTTTCCCTTCAAGAAGCCTTTCGCTAAGGCTGTTCTTGTGGAATTGGCAAAGGGATATTTGGAAGCCCATAGAGGGCTATGGTGAAAAAGGAAATATCTTCCGCTGAAAAGTTAAAAGAAGCTTTCTGAGAAACTGCTCTGTGTTCCGTTAATTCATCTCACAGAATTACATCTTTCCCTTCAAGATGCCTTTCGCTAAGGCTGTTCTTGTGGAATTGGCAAAGGGATATTTGGAAGCCCATACAGGGCTATGGTGAAAAAGGAAATATCTTCCGCTCAAAACTGGAAAGTAGCTTTCTGAGAAACTGCTCTGTGTTCTGTTAATTCATCTCACAGAGTTACATCTTTCCCTTCAAGAAGCCTTTCGCTAATTCTGTTCTTGTGGAATTGGCAAAGGGATATTTGGAAGCAGATAGAGGGCTATGGTGAAACAGGAAATATCTTCCGTTCAAAACTGGAAAGAAGCTTTCTGAGAAACTTCTCTGTGTTCCGTTAATTGATCTCACAGAGATACATCTTTCGATTCAAGAAGCCTTTCGCTAAGGCTGTTCTTGTGGAATTGGCAAAGGGATATTTGGAAACCCTTAGAGGGCTATGGTTAAAAAGGAAATATCTTCCGTTCAAAACTGGAAAGAAGCTTTCTGAGAATCTGCTCTGTGTTCTATGAATTCATCTCACAGAGGTACATCTTTCCCTTCAAGAAGCCTTTCGCTAAGGCTGTTCTTGTGGAATTGGCAAAAGGATATTTGGAAGCCCATAGAGGGCTATGGTGAAAAAGGAAATATCTTCCGTTCAAAACTGGAAAGAAGCTTTCTGAGAAACTTCTCTGTGTTCCGTTAATTCATCTCACAGAGTTACATCTTTCCCTTCAAGAAGCCTTTCGCTAAGACTGTTCTTGTGGAATTGGCAACGGGATATTTGGAAGCCCCTAGAGGGCTATGGTGAAAAAGGAAATATCTTCCGATCAAAACTGGAAAGAAGCTTTCTGAGAAACTGCTCTGTGTTCTGTTAATTCATCTCACAGAGTTACATCCTTCCCTTCAAGACGCCTTTCGCTAAGGCTGTTCTTGTGTAATTGGCAAAGGGATATTTGGAAGCCCATAGAGGGCTATGGTGAAAAAGGAAATATCTTCCGCTCAAAACTGGAAAGAAGCTTTCTGAGAAACTGCGCTGTGTTCTGTGAATTCATCTCACAGAGTTACATCTTTCCCTTCAAGAAGCCTTTCGCTAAGGCTGTTCTTGTGGAATTGGCAAAGGGATATTTGGAAGCCCATTGAGGGCTATTGTGAAAAAGGAAATATCTTCCGTTGAAAACTGGAAAGAAGCTTTCTGAGAAACTGCTCTGTGTTCTGTGAATACATCTCACAGAGTTACATCTTTCCCTTCAAGAAGCCTTTCTCTAAGGCTGTTCCTGTGGAATTGGCAAAGGGATATTTGGAAGCCCATAGACGGCTATGGTGAAAAAGGAAATATCTTCCGTTCAAAACTGGAAAGAAGCTTTCTGAGAAACTCCTCTGTGTTCTGTTAATTCATCTCACAGAGTTACATTTTTCCCTTCAAGAAGCCTTTCGCTAAGGCGGTTCTTGTGGAATTGGCAAAGGGATATTTGGAAGCCCCTAGAGGGCTATGGTGAAAAAGGAAATATCTTCCGTTCAAAACTGGAAAGAAGGTTTCTGAGAAACTGCTCTGTGTTCTGTGAATTCATCTCACAGAGTTACATCTTTCCCTTCAAGAAGCCTTTCGCTAAGGCTGTTCTTGTGGAATTGGCAAAGGGATATTTGGAAGCCCATAGAGGGCTATGGTGAAAAAGGAAATATCTTCCGCTGAAAACTGGAAAAAAGCTTCCTGAGAAACTCCTCTGTGTTCTTTTAATTCGTCTCACAGAGTTACATCTTTCCCTTCAAGAAGCCTTTCGCTAAGGCTGTTCTTGTGGAATTGGCAAAGGGATATTTGGAAGCCCATAGAGGGCTATGGTGAAAAAGGAAATATCTTCCGTTCAAAACTGGAAAGAAGCTTTCTGAGAAACTGCTCTGTGTTCTGTTCATTCATCTCACAGAGTTACATCTTTCCCTTCAAGAAGCCTTTCGCTAAGGCTGTTCTTGTGGAATTGGCAAAGGGATACTTGGAAGCCCATAGAGGGCTATGGTGAAAAAGGAAATATATTCCGCTGAAAACTGGAAAGAAGCCTTCTGAGAAACTGCTCTGTGTTCTGTGAATTCATCTCACAGAGTTACATCTTTCCCTTCAAGAAGCCTTTCGCTAAATCTGTTCTTGTGGAATTGTCAAAGGGATATTTGGAAGCCCTTAGAGGGCTATGGTGAAAAAGGAAATATCTTCCGTTCAAAACTGGAAAGAAGCTTTCTGAGAAACTGCTCTCTGTTCTGTTAATTCATCTCACAGGGTTACATCTTTCCTTTCAAGAAGCCCTTCGCTAAGGCTGTTCTTGTGGAATTGGGAAAGTGATATTTAGAAGCCCATAGAGGGCTATGGTGAAAAAGGAAATATCTTCCGTTCAAAACTGGAAAGAAGCTTTCTGAGAAACTGCTCTGTGTTCTGTGAATTCATCTCACAGAGTTACATCTTTCCCTTCAAGAAGCCTTTCGCTAAGGCTGTTCTTGTGGAATTCGCAAAGGGATATTTGGAAGCCCATAGAGGGCTATGGTGAAAAAGGAAATATCTTCCGCTGAAAACTGGAAAGAAGCTTTCTGAGAAACTGCTCTGTGTTCTCTTAATTCATCTCACAGAGTTACATCTTTCCCTTGAAGAAGCCTTTCGCTAAGGCTGTTCTTGTGGAATTGGCAAAGGGATATTTGGAAGCCCATAGAGGGCTATGGTGAAAAAGGAAATATCTTCCGTTCAAAACTGGAAAGAACCTTCTGAGAAACTTCTCTGTGTTCTATTAATTCATCTCACAGAGTTACATTTTTCCCTTCAAGAAGCCTTTCGATAAGGCGGTTCTTCTGGAATTGGCAAAGGGATATTTGGAAGCCCATAGAGGGCTATGGTGAAAAAGGAAATATCTTCCGTTCAAAACTGGAAAGAAGCTTTCTGAGAAACTGCTCTGTGTTCTCTTAATTCATCTCACAGAGGTACATGTTTCCCTTCAAGAAGCCTTTCGCTAAGGCTTTTCTTGTGGAATTGGCAAAGGAATATTTGGAAGCCCATAGAGGGCTATGGTGAAAAAGGAAATATCTTCCGTTCAAAACTGGAAAGAAGCTTTCTGAGAAACTTCTCTGTGTTCCGTTAATTAATCTCACAGAGTTACATCTTTCCCTTCAAGAAGCCTTTCGCTAAGGCTGTTCTTGTGGAATTGGCAAAGGGATATTTGGAATCCCATAGAGGGCTATGGTGAAAAAGGAAATATCTTCCGTTCAAAACCGGAAAGAAGCTTTCTGAGAAACTGCTCTGTGTTCTGTGAATTCATCTCACAGAGTTACATCTTTCCTTCAAGAATCCTTTCGTTAATGCTGTTCTTGTGGAATTGGCAAAGGGATATTTGCAAGCCCATAGAGGGCTATGGTGAAAAAGGAAATATCTTCCGTTCAAAACTGGAAAGAAGCTTTCTGAGAAACTGCTCTGTGTTCTGTTAATTCATCTCACAGGGTTACATCTTTCCCTTCAAGAAACCCTTCGCTAAGGCTGTTCTTGTGGAATTAGGAAAGTGATATTTAGAAGCCCATAGAGGGCTATGGTGAAAAGGGAAATATCTTCCGTTCAAAACTGGAAAGAAGCTTTCTGAGAAACTGCTCTGTGTTCTGTGAATTCATCTCACAGAGTTACATCTTTCCCTTCAAGAAGCCTTTCGCTAAGGCTGTTCTTGTGGATTTGGCAAAGGGATATTTGGAAGCCCATAGAGGGCTATGGTGAAAAAGGAAATATCTTCCGCTCAAACCTGGAAAGTAGCTTTCTGAGAAACTGCTCTGTGTTCTGTGAATTCATCTCACAGAGTTACATCTTTCCCTTCAAGAATCCTTTCGCTAAGGCTGTTCTTGTGGAATTGGCAAAGGGATATTTGGAAACCCAGAGAGGGCTATGGTGAAAAAGGAAATATCTTCCGCTGAAAACTGGAAAGAAGCTTTCTGAGAAACTGCTCTGTGTTCTTTTAATTCATCTCACAGAGTTACATCTTTCCCTTCAAGAAGCCTTTCGCTAAGGTTGTTCTTGTGGAATTGGCAAAGGGATAATTGGAAGCCCCTAGAGGGCTATGGAGAAAAAGGAAATATCTTCCGTTCAAAGCTGGAAAGAAGCTTTCTGAGAAACTGCTCTGTGTTCCGTGAAGTCATCTCACAGAGTTACATCTTTCCCTTCAAGAAGCCTTTCGCTAAGGCTGTTCTTGTGGAATTGGCAAAGGTATATTTGGAAGCCCATAGAGGGCTATGGTGAAAAAGGAAATATCTTCCGTTCAAAACTGGAAAGAAGCTTTCTGAGAAACTGCTCTGTGTTCTGTGAATTCATCTCACAGAGTTACATCTTTCCCTTCAAGAAGCCTTTCGCTAAGGCTGTTCTTGTGGATTGGCAAAGGGATATTTGGAAGCCCATAGAGGGCTATGGTGAAAAAGGAAATATCTTCCGTTCAAAACTGGAAAGAACCTGTCTGAGAAATTGCTCTGTGTTCTGTTAATTCATCTCACAGAGTTAAATGTTTCCCTTCAAGAAGCCTTTCGCTAAGGCTGTTCTTGTGGAATTGGCAAAGGGATATTTGGAAGCCCATAGAGGGCTATGGTGTAAAAGGAAATATCTTCCGTTCAAAACTGGAAAGAAGCTTTCTGAGAAACTGCTCTGTGTTGTGTAAATTCATCTCACAGAGTTACATCTTTCCCTTCAAGAAGCCTTTCGCTAAGGCTGTTCTTGTGGAATGGGCAAAGGGATATTTGGAAGCCCATAGAGGGCTATGGTGAAAAAGTAAATATCTTCCGCTGAAAACTGGAAAGAAGCTTTCTGAGAAACTGCTCTGTGTTCTGTGAATTCATCTCACAGAGTTACATCTTTCCCTTCAAGAAGCCTTTCGCTAAGGCTGTTCTTGTGGAATTGGCAAAGGGATATTTGGAAGCCCATAGAGGTCTATGGTGAAAAAGGAAATATCTTCCGCTGAAAACTGGAAAGAAGCTTTCTGAGAAACTGCTCTGTGTTCTGTGAATTCATCTCACAGAGTTACATCTTTCCCTTCAAGAAGCCTTTCGCTAATTCTGTTCTTGTGGAATTGGCAAAGGGATATTTGGAAGCAGATAGAGGGCTATGGTGAAACAGGAAATATCTTCCGTTCAAAACTGGAAAGAAGCTTTCTGAGAAACTTCTCTGTGTTCCGTTAATTGATCTCACAGAGATACATCTTTCACTTCAATAAGCCTTTCGCTAAGGCTGTTCTTGTGGAATTGGCAAAGGGATATTTGGAAGCCCTTAGAGGGCTATGGTTAAAAAGGAAATATCTTCCGTTCAAAACTGGAAAGAAGCTTTCTGAGAATCTGCTCTGTGTTCTATGAATTCATCTCACAGAGTTACATGTTTCCCTTCAAGAAGCCTTTCGCTAAAGCTGTTCTTGTGTAATTGGCAAAGGGATATTTGGAAGCCCATAGAGGGCTATGGTGAAAAAGGAAATATCTTCCTTTCAAAACTGGAAAGAAGCTTTCTGAGAAAATTCTCTGTGTTCTGTTAATTCATCTCACAGAGTTACATCTTTCCCTTCAAGAAGCCTTTCGCTAAGGCTGTTCTTGTGGAATTGGCAAAGGGATATTTGGAAGCCCATAGAGGGCTATGGTGAAAAAGGAAATATCTTCCGTTCAAAACTGGAAAGAAGCTTTCTGAGAAACTGCTCTGTGTTCTGTGAATTCATCTCACAGAGTTACATGTTTCCCTTTAAGAAGCCTTTCGCTAAGGCTGTTCTTGTGGAATTGGCAAAGGGATATTTGGAAGCCCATAGAGGGCTATGGTGAAAAAGGAAATATCTTCCGCTGAAAACTTAAAAGAAGCTTTCTGAGAAACTGCTCTGTGTTCCGTTAATTCATCTCACAGAATTACATCTTTCCCTTCAAGAAGCCTTTCGCTAAGGCTGTTCTTGTGGAATTCGCAAAGGGATATTTGGAAGCCCATAGAGGGCTATGGTGAAAAAGGAAATATCTTCCCCTCAAAACTGGAAGGTAGCTTTCTGAGAAACTGCGCTGTGTTCTGTTAATTCATCTCACAGAGTTACATCTTTCCCTTCAAGAAGCCTTTCGCTAAGGCTGTTCTTGTGGAATTGGCAAAGGGATATTTGGAAGCCCATAGTGAGCTATGGTGAAAAAGGAAATATCTTCCGCTGAAAACTGGAAAGAAGCTTTCTGAGAAACTGCGCTGTGTTCTGTTAATTCATCTCACAGAGTTACATCTTTCCCTTCAAGAAGCCTTTCGCTAAGGCTGTTCTTGTGGAATTGGCAAAGGGATATTTGGAAGCCCATAGAGGGCTATGGTGAAAAAGGAAATATCTTCCGTTCAAAACTGGAAAGAAGCTTTCTGAGAAACTCCTCTGTGTTCTGTTAATTCATCTCACAGAGTTACATTTTTCCCTTCAAGAAGCCTTTCGCTAAGGCGGTTCTTGTGGAATTGGCAAAGGGATATTTGGAATCCCATAGTGGGCTATGGTGAAAAAGGAAATACCTTCCGTTCAAAACTGGAAAGAAGCTTTCTGAGAAACTGCTCTGTGTTCTCTTAATTCATCTCACAGAGTTACATGTTTCCCTTCAAGAAGCCGTTCGCTAAGGCTGTTCTTGTGGAATTGGCAAAGGGATATTTGGAAGCTCATAGAGGGCTATGATGAAAAAGGAAATATCTTCCGTTCAAAACTGGAAAGAAGCTTTCTGAGAAACTCCTCTGTGTTCTGTTAATTCATCTCACAGACTTACATTTTTCCCTTCAAGAAGCCTTTCGCTAAGGCGGTTCTTGTGGAATTGGCAAAGGGATATTTGGAAGCCCATAGAGGGCTATGGTGAAAAAGGAAATATCTTCCATTCATAACTGGAAAGAAGCTTTCTGAGAAACTGCTCTGTGTTCTCTTAATTCATCTCACAGAGTTACATGTTTCCCTTCAAGAAGCCTTTCGCTAAGGCTGTTCTTGTGGAATTGGCAAAGGGATATTTGGAAGCCCATAGAGGGCTATGGTGAAAAAGGAAATATCTTCCAGTCAAAACTGGAAAGAAGCATTCTGAGAAACTGCTCTGTGTTCTGTGAATTCATCTCACAGAGTTACATCTTTCCCTTCAAGAAGCCTTTCGCTAAGGCTGTTCTTGTGGAATTGGCAAAGGGATATTTGGAAGCCCATAGAGGGCTATGGTGAAAAAGGAAATATCTTCCGCTGAAAAGTGAAAAGAAGCTTTCTGAGAAACTGCTCTGTGTTCCGTTAATTCATCTCACAGAATTACATCTTTCCCTTCAAGAAGCCTTTCGCTAAAGCTGTTCTTGTGGAATTCGCAAAGGGATATTTGGAAGCCCATAGAAGGCTATGGTGAAAAAGGAAATATCTTCCGCTCAAAACTGGAAAGTAGCTTTCTGAGAAACTGCTCTGTGTTCTGTTAATTCATCTCACAGAGTTACATCTTTCCCTTCAAGAAGCCTTTCGCTAAGGCTGTTCTTGTGGAATTTGCAAAGGGATATTTGGAAGCCCATAGAAGGCTATGGTGAAAAAGGAAATATCTTCCGCTGAAAACTGGAAAGAAGCTTTCTGAGAAACTGCTCTGTGTTCCGTTAATTCATCTCACAGAATTACATCTTTCCCTTCAAGAAGCCTTTCGCTAAGGCTGTTCTTGTGGAATTCGCAAAGGGATATTTGGAAGCCCATAGAAGGCTATGGTGAAAAAGGAAATATCTTCCGCTCAAAACTGGAAAGTAGCTTTCTGAGAAACTGCTCTGTGTTCTGCTAATTCATCTCACAGAGTTACATCTTTCCCTTCAAGAAGCCTTTCGCTAAGGCTGTTCTTGTGGAATTTGCAAAGGGATATTTGGAAGCCCATAGAAGGCTATGGTGAAAAAGGAAATATCTTCCGCTGAAAACTGGAAAGAAGCTTTCTGAGAAACTTCTCTGTGTTCCGTTAATTGATCTCACAGAGATACATCTTTCCCTTCAAGAAGCCTTTCGCTAAGGCGGTTCTTGTGGAATTGGCAAAGGGATATTTGGAAGCCCTTAGAGGGCTATGGTTAAAAAGGAAATATCTTCCGTTCAAAACTGGAAAGAAGCTTTCTGAGAATCTGCTCTGTGTTCTATGAATTCATCTCACAGAGTTACATGTTTCCCTTCAAGAAGCCTTTCGCTAAAGCTGTTCTTGTGTAATTGGCAAAGGGATATTTGGAAGCCTATAGTGGGCTATGGTGAAAAAGGAAATATCTTCCGCTGAAAACTGGAAAGAAGCTTTCTGAGAAACTGCTCTGTGTTCTGTTAATTCATCTCACAGAGTTACATCTTTCCCTTCAAGAAGCCTTTCGCTAAGGCAGTTCTTGTGGAATTGGCAAAGGGATATTTGGAAGCCCATAGAGGGCTATGGTGAAAAAGGAAATATCTTCCGTTCAAAACTGGAAAGAAGCTTTCTGAGAAACTCCTCTGTGTTCTGTTAATTCATCTCACAGAGTTACATTTTTCCCTTCAAGAAGCCTTTCGCTAAGGCGGTTCTTGTGGAATTGGCAAAGGGATATTTGGAATCCCATAGTGGGCTATGGTGAAAAAGGAAATACCTTCCGTTCAAAACTGGAAAGAAGCTTTCTGAGAAACTGCTCTGTGTTCTCTTAATTCATCTCACAGAGTTACATGTTTCCCTTCAAGAAGCCGTTCGCTAAGGCTGTTCTTGTGGAATTGGCAAAGGGATATTTGGAAGCTCATAGAGTTCTATGATGAAAAAGGAAATATCTTCCGTTCAAAACTGGAAAGAAGCTTTCTGAGAAACTCCTCTGTGTTCTGTTAATTCATCTCACAGACTTACATTTTTCCATTCAAGAAGCCTTTCGCTAAGGCGGTTCTTGTGGGATTGGCAAATGGGATATTTGGAAGCCCATAGAGGGCTATGGTGAAAAAGGAAATATCTTCCATTCATAACTGGAAAGAAGCTTTCTGAGAAACTGCTCTGTGTTCTCTTAATTCGTCTCACAGAGTTACATGTTTCCCTTCAGGAAGCCTTTCGCTAAGGCTGTTCTTGTGGAATTGGCAAAGGGATATTTGGAAGCCCATAGAGGGCTATGGTGAAAAAGGAAATATCTTCCATTCAAAACTGGAAAGAAGCTTTCTGAGAAACTGCTCTGTGTTCTGTGAATTCATCTCACAGAGTTACCTCTTTCCCTTCAAGACGCCTTTCGCTAAGGCTGTTCTTGTGGAATTGGCAAAGGGATATTTGGAAGCCCATAGAGGGCTATGGTGAAAAAGGAAATATCTTCCGCTGAAAAGTGAAAAGAAGCTTTCTGAGAAACTGCTCTGTGTTCCGTAAATTCATCTCACAGAATTACATCTTTCCCTTCAAGAAGCCTTTCGCTAAGGCTGTTCTTGTGGAATTCGCAAAGGGATATTTGGAAGCCCATAGAGGGCTATGGTGAAAAAGGAAATATCTTCCGCTCAAAACTGGAAAGTAGCTTTCTGAGAAACTGCTCTGTGTTCTGTTAATTCATCTCACAGAGTTACATCTTTCCCTTCAAGAAGCCTTTCGCTAAGGCTGTTCTTGTGGAATTTGCAAAGGGATATTTGGAAGCCCATAGAAGGCTATGGTGAAAAAGGAAATATCTTCCGCTGAAAACTGGAAAGAAGCTTTCTGAGAAACTGCTCTGTGTTCCGTTAATTCATCTCACAGAATTACATCTTTCCCTTCAAGAAGCCTTTCGCTAAGGCTGTTCTTGTGGAATTCGCAAAGGGATATTTGGAAGCCCATAGAGGGCTATGGTGAAAAAGGAAATATCTTCCGCTCAAAACTGGAAAGTAGCTTTCTGAGAAACTGCTCTGTCTTCTGTTAATTCATCTCACAGAGTTACATCTTTCCCTTCAAGAAGCCTTTCGCTAATTCTGTTCTTGTGGAATTGGCAAAGGGATATTTGGAAGCCCATAGTGGGCTATGGTGAAACAGGAAATATCTTCCGTTCAAAACTGGAAAGAAGCTTTCTGAGAAACTTCTCTGTGTTCCGTTAATTGATCTCACAGAGATACATCTTTCCCTTCAAGAAGCCTTTCGCTAAGGCTGTTCTTGTGGAATTGGCAAAGGGATATTTGGAAGCCCTTAGAGGGCTATGGTTAAAAAGGAAATATCTTCCGTTCAAAACTGGAAAGAAGCTTTCTGAGAATCTGCTCTGTGTTCTATGAATTCGTCTCACAGAGTTACATGTTTCCCTTCAAGAAGCCTTTCGCTAAAGCTGTTCTTGTGTAATTGGCAAAGGGATATTTGGAAGTCCATAGTGGGCTATGGTGAAAAAGGAAATATCTTCCGCTGAAAACTGGAAAGAAGCTTTCTGAGAAACTGCTCTGTGTTCTGTTAATTCATCTCACAGAGTTACATCTTTCCCTTCAAGAAGCCTTTCGCTAAGTCTGTTCTTGTGGAATTGGCAAAGGGATATTTGGAAGCCCATAGAGGGCTATGGTGAAAAAGGAAATATCTTCCGTTCAAAACTGAAAAGAAGCTTTCTGAGAAACTCCTCTGTGTTCTGTTAATTCATCTCACAGATTTACATTTTTCCCTTCAAGAAGCCTTTCGATAAGGCGGTTCTTGTGGAATTGGCAAAGGGATATTTGGAATCCCATAGTGGGCTATGGTGAAAAAGGAAATACCTTCCGTTCAAAACTGGAAAGAAGCTTTCTGAGAAACTGCTCTGTGTTCCCTTAATTCATCTCACAGAGTTACATGTTTCCCTTCAAGAAGCCGTTCGCTAAGGCTGTTCTTGTGGAATTGGCAAAGGGATATTTGGAAGCTCATAGAGGGCTATGGTGAAAAAGGAAATATCTTCCGCTGAAAACTGGAAAGAAGCTTTCTGAGAAACTGCTCTGTGTTCTGTTATTTCATCTCACAGAGTTACATCTTTCCCTTCAAGAAGCCTTTCGCTAAGGCTGTTATTGTGGAATTGGAAAGGGGATATTTGGAAGCCCGTAGAGGGCTATGGTGAAAAAGGAAATAACTTCCGCTGAAAACTGGAAAGAAGTTTTCTGAGAAACTGCTCTGTGTTCCTTTAATTCATCTCACAGAGTTACATCTTTCCCTTCAAGAAGCCTTTCGCTAAGGCTGTTCTTGTGGAATTGGCAAAGGGATATTTGGAAGCCCATAGAGGGCTATGGTGAAAAAGGAAATATCTTCTGTTCAAAACTGGAAAGAAACTTTCTGAGAAACTTCTCTGTGTTCTGTTAATTCATCTCACAGAGTTACATCTTTCCCTTCAAGAAGCCTTTCGCTAAGGCTGTTCTTGTGGAATTGGCAAAGGGATATTTGGAAGCCCATAGAGGGCTATGGTGAAAAAGGAAATATCTTCCGTTCAAAACTGGAAAGAAGCTTTCTGAGAAACTGCTCTGTGTTCTGTTAATTCATCTCACAGAGTTACATGTTTCCCTTCAAGAAGCCTTTCGCTAAGGCTGTTCTTGTGGAATTGGCAAAGGGATATTTGGAAGCCCATAGAGGGCTATGGTGAAAAAGGAAATATCTTCCGCTGAAAACTTAAAGGAAGCTTTCTGAGAAACTGCTCTGTGTTCCGTTAATTCATCTCACAGAATTACATCTTTCCCTTCAAGAAGCCTTTCGCTAAGGCTGTTCTTGTGGAATTCGCAAAGGGATATTTGGAAGCCCATAGAGGGCTATGGTGAAAAAGGAAATATCTTCCGCTCAAAACTGAAAAGTAGCTTTCTGAGAAACTGCTCTGTGTTCTGTTAATTCATCTCACAGAGTTACATCTTTCCTTCAAGAAGCCTTTCGCTAATTCTGTTCTTGTGGAATTGGCAAAGGGATATTTGGAAGCCCATAGAGGGCTATGGTGAAACAGGAAATATCTTCCGTTCAAAACTGGAAAGAAGCTTTCTGAGAAACTTCTCTGTGTTCCGTTAATTCATCTCACAAAGATACATCTTTCCCTTCAAGAAGCCTTTCGCTAAGACTGTTCTTGTGGAATTGGCAAAGGGATATTTGGAAGCCCTTAGAGGGCTATGGTTAAAAAGGAAATATCTTCCGTTCAAAACTGGAAAGAAGCTTTCTGAGAATCTGCTCTGTGTTCTATGAATTCATCTCACAGAATTACATGTTTCCCTTCAAGAAGCCTTTCGCTAAAGCTGTTCTTGTGTAATTGGCAAAGGGATATTTGGAAGCCCTTAGTGGGCTATGGTGAAAAAGGAAATATCTTCCGCTGAAAACTGGAAAGAAGCTTTCTGAGAAACTGCTCTGTGTTCTGTTAATTCATCTCACAGAGTTACATCTTTCCCTTCAAGAAGCCTTTCGCTAAGGCTGTTCTTGTGGAATTGGCAAAGGGATATTTGGAAGCCCATAGAGGGCTATGGTGAAAGAGGAAATATCTTCCGTTCAAAACTGGAAAGAAGCTTTCTGAGAAACTCCTCTGTGTTCTGTTAATTCATCTCACAGAGTTACATTTTTCCCTTCAAGAAGCCTTTCGCTAAGGCGGTTCTTGTGGAATTGGCAAAGGGATATTTGGAATCCCATAGTGGGCTATGGTGAAAAAGGAAATAGCTTCCGTTCAAATCTGGAAAAAGCTTTCTGAGAAACTGCTCTGTGTTCTCTTAATTCATCTCACAGAGTTACATGTTTCCCTTCAAGAAGCCGTTCGCTAAGGCTGTTCTTGTGGAATTGGCAAAGGGATATTTGGAAGCTCATAGAGGGCTATGATGAAAAAGGAAATATCTTCCGTTCAAAACTGGAAAGAAGCTTTCTGAGAAACTCCTCTGTGTTCTGTTAATTCATCTCACAGACTTACATTTTTCCCTTCAAGAAGCCTTTCGCTAAGGCGGTTCTTGTGGAATTGGCAAAGGGATATTTGGAATCCCATAGAGGGCTATGGTGAAAAAGGAAATATCTTCCATTCGTAACTGGAAAGAAGCTTTCTGAGAAACTGTTCTGTGTTCTCTTAATTCATCTCACAGAGTTACATGTTTCCCTTCAAGAAGCCTTTCGCTAAGGCTGTTCTTGTGGAATTGGCAAAGGGATATTTGGAAGCCCATAGAGGACTATGGTGAAAAAGGAAATATCTTCCAGTCAAAACTGGAAAGAAGCTTTCTGAGAAACTGCTCTGTGTTCTGTGAATTCATCTCACAGAGTTATATCTTTCCCTTCAAGAAGCCTTTCGCTAAGGCTGTTCTTGTGGAATTGGCAAAGGGATATTTGGAAGCCCATAGAGGGCTATGGTGAAAAAGGAAATATCTTCCGCTGAAAAGTGAAAAGTAGCTTTCTGAGAAACTGCTCTGTGTTCCGTGAATTCATCTCACAGAATTACATCTTTCCCTTCAAGAAGCCTTTCGCTAAGGCTGTTCTTGTGGAATTCGCAAAGGGATATTTGGAAGCCCATAGAGGGCTATGGTGAAAAAGGAAATATCTTCCGCTCAAAACTGGAAAGTAGCTTTCTGAGAAACTGCTCTGTGTTCTGTTAATTCATCTCACAGAGTTACATCTTTCCCTTCAAGAAGCCTTTCGCTAAGGCTGTTCTTGTGGAATTTGCAAAGGGATATTTGGAAGCCCATAGAAGTCTATGGTGAAAGAGGAAATATCTTCCGCTGAAAACTGGAAAGAAGCTTTCTGAGAAACTGCTCTGTGTTCCGTTAATTCATCTCACAGAATTACATCTTTCTCTTCAAGAAGCCTTTCGCTAAGGCTGTTCTTGTGGAATTCGCAAAGGGATATTTGGAAGCCCATAGAGGGCTATGGTGAAAAAGGAAATATCTTCCGCTCAAAACTGGAAAGTAGCTTTCTGAGAAACTGCTCTGTGTTCTGTTAATTCATCTCACAGAGTTACATCTTTCCCTTCAAGAAGCCTTTCGCTAAGGCTGTTCTTGTGGAATTTGCAAAGGGATATTTGGAAGCCCATAGAAGGCTATGGTGAAAAAGGAAATATCTTCCGCTGAAAACTGGAAAGAAGCTTTCTGAGAAACTGCTCTGTGTTCTGTTAATTCATCTCACAGAGTTACATCTTTCCCTTCAAGAAGCCTTTCGCTAAGGCTGTTCTTGTGGAATTGGCAAAGGGATATTTGGAAGCCCATAGAGGGCTATGGTGAAAAAGGAAATATCATCCGTTCAAAACTGGAAAGAAGCTTTCTGAGAATCTCCTCTGTGTTCTGCTAATTCATCTCACAGAGTTACATTTTTCCCTTCAAGAAGCCTTTTGCTAAGGCGGTTCTTGTGGAATTGGCAAAGGGATATTTGGAATCCCATACAGGGCTATGGTGAAAAAGGAAATATCTTCCGTTCAAAATTGGAAAGAAGCTTTCTGAGAAACTCCCCTGTGTTCTCTTAATTCATCTCACAGAGTTACATGTTACCCTTCAAGAAGCCGTTCGCTAAGGCTGTTCTTGTGGAATTGGCAAAGGGATATTTGGAAGCTCATAGAGGGCTATGGTGAAAAAGGAAATATCTTCCGCTGAAAAGTTAAAAGAAGCTTTCTGAGAAACTGCTCTGTGTTCCGTTAATTCATCTCACAGAATTACATCTTTCCCTTCAAGAAGCCTTTCGCTAAGGCTGTTCTTGTGGAATTCGCAAAGGGATACTTGGAAGCCCATAGAGGCCTATGGTGAAAAAGGAAATATCTTCCTTTCAAAACTGGAAAGTAGCTTTCGGAGAAACTGCTCTGTGTTCTGTTAATTCATCTCACAGAGTTACATCTTTCCCTTCAAGAAGCCTTTCGCTAATTCTGTTCTTGTGGAATTGGCAAAGGGATATTTGGAAGCCCATAGAGGGCTATGGTGAAACAGGAAATATCTTCCGTTCAAAACTGGAAAGAAGCTTTCTGAGAAACTTCTCTGTGTTCCGTTAATTCATCTCACAGAGATACATCTTTCCCTTCAAGAAGCCTTTCGCTAAGGCTGTTCTTGTGGAATTGGCAAAGGGATATTTGGAAGCCCTTAGAGGGCTATGGTTAAAAAGGAAATATCTTCCGTTCAAAACTGGAAAGAAGCTTTCTGAGAATCTGCTCTGTGTTCTATGAATTCGTCTCACAGAGTTACATGTTTCCCTTCAAGAAGCCTTTCGCTAAAGCTGTTCTTGTGTAATTGGCAAAGGGATATTTGGAAGTCCATAGTGGGCTATGGTGAAAAAGGAAATATCTTCCGCTGAAAACTGGAAAGAAGCTTTCTGAGAAACTGCTCTGTGTTCTGTTAATTCATCTCACAGAGTTACATCTTTCCCTTCAAGAAGCCTTTCGCTAAGTCTGTTCTTGTGGAATTGGCAAAGGGATATTTGGAAGCCCATAGAGGGCTATGGTGAAAAAGGAAATATCTTCCGTTCAAAACTGAAAAGAAGCTTTCTGAGAAACTCCTCTGTGTTCTGTTAATTCATCTCACAGATTTACATTTTTCCCTTCAAGAAGCCTTTCGATAAGGCGGTTCTTGTGGAATTGGCAAAGGGATATTTGGAATCCCATAGTGGGCTATGGTGAAAAAGGAAATACCTTCCGTTCAAAACTGGAAAGAAGCTTTCTGAGAAACTGCTCTGTGTTCCCTTAATTCATCTCACAGAGTTACATGTTTCCCTTCAAGAAGCCGTTCGCTAAGGCTGTTCTTGTGGAATTGGCAAAGGGATATTTGGAAGCTCATAGAGGGCTATGGTGAAAAAGGAAATATTTTCCGCTGAAAACTGGAAAGAAGCTTTCTGAGAAACTGCTCTGTGTTCTGTTAATTCATCTCACAGAGTTACATCTTTCCCTTCAAGAAGCCTTTGGCTAAGGCTGTTATTGTGGAATTGGAAAGGGGATATTTGGAAGCCCGTAGAGGGCTATGGTGAAAAAGGAAATAACTTCCGCTGAAAACTGGAAAGAAGTTTTCTGAGAAACTGCTCTGTGTTCCTTTAATTCATCTCACAGAGTTACATCTTTCCCTTCAAGAAGCCTTTCGCTAAGGCTGTTCTTGTGGAATTGGCAAAGGGATATTTGGAAGCCCATAGAGGGCTATGGTGAAAAAGGAAATATCTTCTGTTCAAAACTGGAAAGAAACTTTCTGAGAAACTTCTCTGTGTTCTGTTAATTCATCTCACAGAGTTACATCTTTCCCTTCAAGAAGCCTTTCGCTAAGGCTGTTCTTGTGGAATTGGCAAAGGGATATTTGGAAGCCCATAGAGGGCTATGGTGAAAAAGGAAATATCTTCCGTTCAAAACTGGAAAGAAGCTTTCTGAGAAACTGCTCTGTGTTCTGTTAATTCATCTCACAGAGTTACATGTTTCCCTTCAAGAAGCCTTTCGCTAAGGCTGTTCTTGTGGAATTGGCAAAGGGATATTTGGAAGCCCATAGAGGGCTATGGTGAAAAAGGAAATATCTTCCGCTGAAAACTTAAAGGAAGCTTTCTGAGAAACTGCTCTGTGTTCCGTTAATTCATCTCACAGAATTACATCTTTCCCTTCAAGAAGCCTTTCGCTAAGGCTGTTCTTGTGGAATTCGCAAAGGGATATTTGGAAGCCCATAGAGGGCTATTGTGAAAAAGGAAATATCTTCCGCTCAAAACTGAAAAGTAGCTTTCTGAGAAACTGCTCTGTGTTCTGTTAATTCATCTCACAGAGTTACATCTTTCCTTCAAGAAGCCTTTCGCTAATTCTGTTCTTGTGGAATTGGCAAAGGGATATTTGGAAGCCCATAGAGGGCTATGGTGAAACAGGAAATATCTTCCGTTCAAAACTGGAAAGAAGCTTTCTGAGAAACTTCTCTGTGTTCCGTTAATTCATCTCACAAAGATACATCTTTCCCTTCAAGAAGCCTTTCGCTAAGACTGTTCTTGTGGAATTGGCAAAGGGATATTTGGAAGCCCTTAGAGGGCTATGGTTAAAAAGGAAATATCTTCCGTTCAAAACTGGAAAGAAGCTTTCTGAGAATCTGCTCTGTGTTCTATGAATTCATCTCACAGAATTACATGTTTCCCTTCAAGAAGCCTTTCGCTAAAGCTGTTCTTGTGTAATTGGCAAAGGGATATTTGGAAGCCCTTAGTGGGCTATGGTGAAAAAGGAAATATCTTCCGCTGAAAACTGGAAAGAAGCTTTCTGAGAAACTGCTCTGTGTTCTGTTAATTCATCTCACAGAGTTACATCTTTCCCTTCAAGAAGCCTTTCGCTAAGGCTGTTCTTGTGGAATTGGCAAAGGGATATTTGGAAGCCCATAGAGGGCTATGGTGAAAGAGGAAATATCTTCCGTTCAAAACTGGAAAGAAGCTTTCTGAGAAACTCCTCTGTGTTCTGTTAATTCATCTCACAGAGTTACATTTTTCCCTTCAAGAAGCCTTTCGCTAAGGCGGTTCTTGTGGAATTGGCAAAGGGATATTTGGAATCCCATAGTGGGCTATGGTGAAAAAGGAAATAGCTTCCGTTCAAATCTGGAAAAAGCTTTCTGAGAAACTGCTCTGTGTTCTCTTAATTCATCTCACAGAGTTACATGTTTCCCTTCAAGAAGCCGTTCGCTAAGGCTGTTCTTGTGGAATTGGCAAAGGGATATTTGGAAGCTCATAGAGGGCTATGATGAAAAAGGAAATATCTTCCGTTCAAAACTGGAAAGAAGCTTTCTGAGAAACTCCTCTGTGTTCTGTTAATTCATCTCACAGACTTACATTTTTCCCTTCAAGAAGCCTTTCGCTAAGGCGGTTCTTGTGGAATTGGCAAAGGGATATTTGGAATCCCATAGAGGGCTATGGTGAAAAAGGAAATATCTTCCATTCGTAACTGGAAAGAAGCTTTCTGAGAAACTGTTCTGTGTTCTCTTAATTCATCTCACAGAGTTACATGTTTCCCTTCAAGAAGCCTTTCGCTAAGGCTGTTCTTGTGGAATTGGCAAAGGGATATTTGGAAGCCCATAGAGGACTATGGTGAAAAAGGAAATATCTTCCAGTCAAAACTGGAAAGAAGCTTTCTGAGAAACTGCTCTGTGTTCTGTGAATTCATCTCACAGAGTTATATCTTTCCCTTCAAGAAGCCTTTCGCTAAGGCTGTTCTTGTGGAATTGGCAAAGGGATATTTGGAAGCCCATAGAGGGCTATGGTGAAAAAGGAAATATCTTCCGCTGAAAAGTGAAAAGTAGCTTTCTGAGAAACTGCTCTGTGTTCCGTGAATTCATCTCACAGAATTACATCTTTCCCTTCAAGAAGCCTTTCGCTAAGGCTGTTCTTGTGGAATTCGCAAAGGGATATTTGGAAGCCCATAGAGGGCTATGGTGAAAAAGGAAATATCTTCCGCTCAAAACTGGAAAGTAGCTTTCTGAGAAACTGCTCTGTGTTCTGTTAATTCATCTCACAGAGTTACATCTTTCCCTTCAAGAAGCCTTTCGCTAAGGCTGTTCTTGTGGAATTTGCAAAGGGATATTTGGAAGCCCATAGAAGTCTATGGTGAAAGAGGAAATATCTTCCGCTGAAAACTGGAAAGAAGCTTTCTGAGAAACTGCTCTGTGTTCCGTTAATTCATCTCACAGAATTACATCTTTCTCTTCAAGAAGCCTTTCGCTAAGGCTGTTCTTGTGGAATTCGCAAAGGGATATTTGGAAGCCCATAGAGGGCTATGGTGAAAAAGGAAATATCTTCCGCTCAAAACTGGAAAGTAGCTTTCTGAGAAACTGCTCTGTGTTCTGTTAATTCATCTCACAGAGTTACATCTTTCCCTTCAAGAAGCCTTTCGCTAAGGCTGTTCTTGTGGAATTTGCAAAGGGATATTTGGAAGCCCATAGAAGGCTATGGTGAAAAAGGAAATATCTTCCGCTGAAAACTGGAAAGAAGCTTTCTGAGAAACTGCTCTGTGTTCTGTTAATTCATCTCACAGAGTTACATCTTTCCCTTCAAGAAGCCTTTCGCTAAGGCTGTTCTTGTGGAATTGGCAAAGGGATATTTGGAAGCCCATAGAGGGCTATGGTGAAAAAGGAAATATCATCCGTTCAAAACTGGAAAGAAGCTTTCTGAGAATCTCCTCTGTGTTCTGCTAATTCATCTCACAGAGTTACATTTTTCCCTTCAAGAAGCCTTTTGCTAAGGCGGTTCTTGTGGAATTGGCAAAGGGATATTTGGAATCCCATACAGGGCTATGGTGAAAAAGGAAATATCTTCCGTTCAAAATTGGAAAGAAGCTTTCTGAGAAACTCCCCTGTGTTCTCTTAATTCATCTCACAGAGTTACATGTTACCCTTCAAGAAGCCGTTCGCTAAGGCTGTTCTTGTGGAATTGGCAAAGGGATATTTGGAAGCTCATAGAGGGCTATGGTGAAAAAGGAAATATCTTCCGCTGAAAAGTTAAAAGAAGCTTTCTGAGAAACTGCTCTGTGTTCCGTTAATTCATCTCACAGAATTACATCTTTCCCTTCAAGAAGCCTTTCGCTAAGGCTGTTCTTGTGGAATTCGCAAAGGGATACTTGGAAGCCCATAGAGGCCTATGGTGAAAAAGGAAATATCTTCCTTTCAAAACTGGAAAGTAGCTTTCGGAGAAACTGCTCTGTGTTCTGTTAATTCATCTCACAGAGTTACATCTTTCCCTTCAAGAAGCCTTTCGCTAATTCTGTTCTTGTGGAATTGGCAAAGGGATATTTGGAAGCCCATAGAGGGCTATGGTGAAACAGGAAATATCTTCCGTTCAAAACTGGAAAGAAGCTTTCTGAGAAACTTCTCTGTGTTCCGTTAATTCATCTCACAGAGATACATCTTTCCCTTCAAGAAGCCTTTCGCTAAGGCTGTTCTTGTGGAATTGGCAAAGGGATATTTGGAAGCCCTTAGAGGGCTATGGTTAAAAAGGAAATATCTTCCGTTCAAAACTGGAAAGAAGCTTTCTGAGAATCTGCTCTGTGTTCTATGAATTCATCTCACAGAGTTACATGTTTCCCTTCAAGAAGCCTTTCGCTAAAGCTGTTCTTGTGTAATTGGCAAAGGGATATTTGGAAGCCCATAGTGGGCTATGGGGAAAAAGGAAATATCTTCCGCTGAAAACTGGAAAGAAGCTTTCTGAGAAACTGCTCTGTGTTCTGTTAATTCATCTCACAGAGTTACATCTTTCCCTTCAAGAAGCCTTTCGCTAAGGCTGTTCTTGTGGAATTGGCAAAGGGATATTTGGAAGCCCATAGAGGGCTACGGTGAAAAAGGAAATATCTTCCGTTCAAAACTGGAAAGAAGCTTTCTGAGAAACTCCTCTGTGTTCTGTTAATTCATCTCACAGAGTTACATTTTTCCCTTCAAGAAGCCTTTCGCTAAGGCGGTTCTTGTGGAATTGGCAAAGGGATATTTGGAATCCCATAGTGGGCTATGGTGAAAAAGGAAATAGCTTCCGTTCAAAACTGGAAAGAATCTTTCTGAGAAACTGCTCTGTGTTCTCTTAATTCATCTCACAGAGTTACATGTTTCCCTTCAAGAAGCCGTTCGCTAAGGCTGTTCTTGTGGAATTGGCAAAGGGATATTTGGAAGCTCATAGAGGGCTATGATGAAAAAGGAAATATCTTCCGTTCAAAACTGGAAAGAAGCTTTCTGAAAAACTCCTCTGTGTTCTGTTAATTCATCTCACAGACTTACATTTTTCCCTTCAAGAAGCCTTTCGCTAAGGCGGTTCTTGTGGAATTGGCAAAGGGATATTTGGAAGCCCATAGAGGGCTATGGTGAAAAAGGAAATATCTTCCATTCATAACTGGAAAGAAGCTTTCTGAGAAACTGTTCTGTGTTCTCTTAATTCATCTCACAGAGTTACATGTTTCCCTTCAAGAAGCCTTTCGCTAAGGCTGTTCTTGTGGAATTGGCAAAGGGATATTTGGAAGCCCATAGAGGGCTATGGTGAAAAAGGAAATATCTTCCAGGCAAAACTGGAAAGAAGCTTTCTGAGAAACTGCTCTGTGTTCTGTGAATTCATCTCACAGAGTTACATCTTTCCCTTCAAGAAGCCTTTCGCTAAGGCTGTTCTTGTGGAATTGGCAAAGGGATATTTGGAAGCCCATAGAGGGCTATGGTGAAAAAGGAAATATCTTCCGCTGAAAACTGGAAAGAAGCTTTCTGAGAAACTGCTCTGTGTTCTGTTAATTCATCTCACAGAGTTACATCTTTCCCTTCAAGAAGCCTTTCGCTAAGGCTGTTCTTGTGGAATTGGCAAAGGGATATTTGGAAGCCCCTAGAGGGCTATGGTGAAAAAGGAAATACCTTCCGTTCAAAACTGGAAAGAAGCTTTCTGAGAAACTGCTCTGTGTTCTCTTAATTCATCTCACAGAGTTACATGTTTCCCTTCAAGAAGCCGTTCGCTAAGGCTGTTCTTGTGGAATTGGCAAAGGGATATTTGGAAGCCCATAGAGGGCTATGGTGAAAAAGGAAATATCTTCCGGTCAAAACTGGAAAGAAGCTTTGTGAGAAACTGCTCTGTGTTCTGTGAATTCATCTCACAGAGTTACATCTTTCCCTTCAAGAAGCCGTTCGCTAAGGCTGTTCTTGTGGAATTGGCAAAGGGATATTTGGAAGCCCTTAGAGGGCTATGGTGAAAAAGGAAATATCTTCCGGTCAAAACTGGAAAGAAGCTTTCTGAGAAACTGCTCTGTGTTCTGTGAATTCATCTCACAGAGTTACATCTTTCCCTTCAAGAAGCCTTTCGCTAAGGCTGTTCTTGTGGAATTGGCAAAGGGATATTTGGAAGCCCATAGAGGGCTATGGTGAAAAAGGAAATATCTTCCGCTGAAAAGTGAAAAGAATCTTTCTGAGAAACTGCTCTGTGTTCCGTTAATTCATCTCACAGAATTACATCTTTCCCTTCAAGAAGCCTTTCGCTAAGGCTGTTCTTGTGGAATTGGCAAAGGGATATTTGGAAGCCCATAGAGGGCTATGGTGAAAGAGGAAATATCTTCCGTTCAAAACTGGAAAGAAGCTTTCTGAGAAACTCCTCTGTGTTCTGTTAATTCATCTCACAGAGTTACATTTTTCCCTTCAAGAAGCCTTTCGCTAAGGCGGTTCTTGTGGAATTGGCAAAGGGATATTTGGAATCCCATAGTGGGCTATGGTGAAAAAGGAAATACTTTCCGTTCAAAACTGGAAAGAAGCTTTCTGAGAAACTCCTCTGTGTTCTGTGAATTCATCTCACAGACTTACATTTTTCCCTTCAAGAAGCCTTTCGCTAAGGCGGTTCTTGTGGAATTGGCAAAGGGATATTTGGAAGCCCATAGAGGGCTACGGTGAAAAAGGAAATATGTTCCATTCATAACTGGAAAGAAGCTTTCTGAGAAACTGCTCTGTGTTCTCTTAATTCATCTCACAGAGTTACATGTTTCCCTTCAAGAAGCCTTTCGCTAAGGCTGTTCTTGTGGAATTGGCAAAGGGATATTTGGAAGCCCATAGAGGGCTATGGTGAAAAAGGAAATATCTTCCGGTCAAAACTGGAAAGAAGCTTTCTGAGAAACTGCTCTGTGTTCTGTGAATTCATCTCACAGAGTTACATCTTTCCCTTCAAGAAGCCTTTCGCTAAGGCTGTTCTTGTGGAATTTGCAAAGGGATATTTGGAAGCCCATAGAAGGCTATGGTGAAAAAGGAAATATCTTCCGCTGAAAACTGGAAAGAAGCTTTCTGAGAAACTGCTCTGTGTTCTGTTAATTCATCTCACAGGGTTACACTTTTCCCTTCAAGAAGCCTTTCGCTAAGGCGGTTCTTGTGGAATTGGCAAAGGGATATTTGGAATCCCATAGAGGGCTATGGTGAAAAAGGAAATATGTTCCGTTCAAAACTGGAAAGAAGCTTTCTGAGAAACTGCTCTGTGTTCTCTTAATTCATCTCACAGAGTTACATGTTACCCTTCAAGAAGCCGTTCGCTAAGGCTGTTCTTGTGGAATTGGCAAAGGGATATTTGGAAGCCCATAGAGGGCTAGGGTGAAACAGGAATTATCTTGCGTTCAAAACTGGAAAGAAACTTTCTGAGAAACTTCTCTGTGTTCTTTTAATTCATCTCACAGAGTTACATCTTTCCCTTCAAGAAGCCTTTCGCTAAGGCTGTTCTTGTGGAATTCGCAAAGGGATATTTGGAAGCCCATAGAGGGCTATGGTGAAAAAGAAAATATCTTCCGCTCAAAACTGGAAAGTAGCTTTCTGAGAAACTGCTCTGTGTTCTGTTAATTCATCTCACAGAGTTACATCTTTCCCTTCAAGAAGCCTTTCGCTAATTCTGTTCTTGTGGAATTGGCAAAGGGATATTTGGAAGCCCATAGAGGGCTATGGTGAAACAGGAAATATCTTCCGTTCAAAACTGGAAAGAAGCTTTCTGAGAAACTTCTCTGTGTTCCGTTAATTCATCTCACAGAGATACATCTTTCCCTTCAAGAAGCCTTTCGCTAAGGCTGTTCTTGTGGAATTGGCAAAGGGATATTTGGAAGCCCTTAGAGGGCTATGGTTAAAAAGGAAATATCTTCCGTTCAAAACTGGAAAGAAGCTTTCTGAGAATCTGCTCTGTGTTGTATGAATTCATCTCACAGAGTTACATGTTTCCCTTCAAGAAGCCTTTCGCTAAAGCTGTTCTTGTGTAATTGGCAAAGGGATATTTGGAAGCCCATAGTGGGCTAGGGGAAAAAGGAAATATCTTCCGCTGAAAACTGGAAAGAAGCTTTCTGAGAAACTGCTCTGTGTTCTGTTAATTCATCTCACAGAGTTACATCTTTCCCTTCAAGAAGCCTTTCGCTAAGGCTGTTCTTGTGGAATTGGCAAAGGGATATTTGGAAGCCCATAGAGGGCTACGGTGAAAAAGGAAATATCTTCCGTTCAAAACTGGAAAGAAGCTTTCTGAGAAACTCCTCTGTGTTCTGTTAATTCATCTCACAGAGTTACATTTTTCCCTTCAAGAAGCCTTTCGCTAAGGCGGTTCTTGTGGAATTGGCAAAGGGATATTTGGAATCCCATAGTGGGCTATGGTGAAAAAGGAAATAGCTTCCGTTCAAAACTGGAAAGAAGCTTTCTGAGAAACTGCTCTGTGTTCTCTTAATTCATCTCACAGAGTTACATGTTTCCCGTCAAGAAGCCGTTCGCTAAGGCTGTTCTTGTGGAATTGGCAAAGGGATATTTGGAAGCTCATAGAGGGCTATGATGAAAAAGGAAATATCTTCCGTTCAAAACTGGAAAGAAGCTTTCTGAGAAACTCCTCTGTGTTCTGTTAATTCATCTCACAGACTTACATTTTTCCCTTCAAGAAGCCTTTCGCTAAGGCGGTTCTTGTGGAATTGGCAAGGGGATATTTGGAAGCCCATAGAGGGCTATGGTGAAAAAGGAAATATCTTCCATTCATAACTGGAAAGAAGCTTTCTGAGAAACTGTTCTGTGTTCTCTTAATTCATCTCACAGAGTTACATGTTTCCCTTCAAGAAGCCTTTCGCTAAGGCTGTTCTTGTGGAATTGGCAAAGGGATATTTGGAAGCCCATAGAGGGCTATGGTGAAAAAGGAATTATCTTCCAGTCAAAACTGGAAAGAAGCTTTCTGAGAAACTGCTCTGTGTTCTGTGAATTCATCTCACAGAGTTACATCTTTCCCTTCAAGAAGCCTTTCGCTAAGGCTGTTCTTGTGGAATTGGCAAAGGGATATTTGGAAGCCCATAGAGGGCTATGGTGAAAAAGGAAATATCTTCCGCTGAAAAGTGAAAAGTAGCTTTCTGAGAAACTGGTCTGTGTTCCGTGAATTCATCTCACAGAATTACATCTTTCCCTTCAAGAAGCCTTTCGCTAAGGCTGTTCTTGTGGAATTCGCAAAGGGATATTTGGAAGCCCATAGAGGGCTATGGTGAAAAAGGAAATATCTTCCGCTCAAAACTGGAAAGTAGCTTTCTGAGAAACTGCTCTGTGTTCTGTGAATTCATCTCACAGAGTTACATCTTTCCCTTCAATAAGCCTTTCGCTAAGGCTGTTCTTGAGTAATTTGCAAAGGGATATTTGGAAGCCCATAGAAGGCTATGGTGAAAAAGGAAATATCTTCCGCTGAAAACTGGAAAGAAGCTTTCTGAGAAACTGCTCTGTGTTCCGTTAATTCATCTCAGAGAATTACATCTTTCCCTTCAAGAAGCCTTTCGCTAAGGCTGTTCTTGTGGAATTCGCAAAGGGATATTTGGAAGCCCATAGAGGGCTGTGGTGAAAAAGGAAATATCTTCCGCTCAAAACTGGAAAGTAGCTTTCTGAGAAACTGCTCTGTGTTCTGTTAATTCATCTCACAGAGTTACATCTTTCCCTTCAAGAAGCCTTTCGCTAAGGCTGTTCTTGTGGAATTTGCAAAGGGATATTTGGAAGCCCATAGAAGGCTATGGTGAAAAAGGAAATATCTTCCGCTGAAAACTGGAAAGAAGCTTTCTGAGAAACTGCTCTGTGTTCTGTTAATTCATCTCACAGAGTTACATCTTTCCCTTCAAGAAGCCTTTCGCTAAGGCTGTTCTTGTGGAATTGGCAAAGGGATATTTGGAAGCCCATAGAGGGCTATGGTGAAAAAGGAAATATCATCCGTTCAAAACTGGAAAGAAGCTTTCTGAGAATCTCCTCTGTGTTCTGTTAATTCATCTCACAGAGTTACATTTTTCCCTTCAAGAAGCCTTTTGCTAAGGCGGTTCTTGTGGAAATTGCAAAGGGATATTTGGAATCCCATAGAGGGCTATGGTGAAAAAGGAAATATCTTCCGTTCAAAACTGGAAAGAAGCTTTCTGAGAAACTCCCCTGTGTTCTCTTAATTCATCTCACAGAGTTACATGTTACCCTTCAAGAAGCCGTTCGCTAAGGCTGTTCTTGTGGAATTGGCAAAGGGATATTTCGAAGCTCATAGAGGGCTATGGTGAAAAAGGAAATATCTTCCGCTGAAAAGTTAAAAGAAGCTTTCTGAGAAACTGCTCTGTGTTCCGTTAATTCATCTCACAGAATTACATCTTTCCCTTCAAGAAGCCTTTCGCTAAGGCTGTTCTTGTGGAATTCGCAAAGGGATATTTGGAAGCCCATAGAGGCCTATGGTGAAAAAGGAAATATCTTCCTTTCAAAACTGGAAAGTAGCTTTCGGAGAAACTGCTCTGTGTTCTGTTAATTCATCTCACAGAGTTACATCTTTCCCTTCAAGAAGCCTTTCGCTAATTCTGTTCTTGTGGAATTGGCAAAGGGATATTTGGAAGCCCATAGAGGGCTATGGTGAAACAGGAAATATCTTCCGTTCAAAACTGGAAAGAAGCTTTCTGAGAATCTGCTCTGTGTTCTATGAATTCATCTCACAGAGTTACATGTTTCCCTTCAAGAAGCCTTTCGCTAAAGCTGTTCTTGTGTAATTGGCAAAGGGATATTTGGAAGCCCTTAGTGGGCTATGGTGAAAAAGGAAATATCTTCCGCTGAAAACTGGAAAGAAGCTTTCTGAGAAACTGCTCTTTGTTCTGTTAATTCATCTCACGGAGTTACATCTTTCCCTTCAAGAAGCCTTTCGCTAAGGCTGTTCTTGTGGAATTGGCAAAGGGATATTTGGAAGCCCTTAGAGGTCTATGGTGAAAGAGGAAATATCTTCCGTTCAAAACTGGAAAGAAGCTTTCTGAGAAACTCCTCTGTGTTCTGTTAATTCATCTCACAGAGTTACATTTTTCCCTTCAAGAAGCCTTTCGCTAAGGCGGTTCTTGTGGAATTGGCAAAGGGATATTTGGAATCCCATAGTGGGCTATGGTGAAAAAGGAAATACCTTCCGTTCAAAACTGGAAAGAAGCTTTCTGAGAAACTCCTCTGTGTTCTGTGAATTCATCTCACAGACTTACATTTTTCCCTTCAAGAAGCCTTTCGCTAAGGCGGTTCTTGTGGAATTGGCAAAGGGATATTTGGAAGCCCATAGAGGGCTATGGTGAAAAAGGAAATATCTTCCATTCATAACTGGAAAGAAGCTTTCTGAGAAACTGCTCTGTGTTCTGTTAATTCATCTCACAGAGTTACATCTTTCCCTTCAAGAAGCCTTTCGCTAATTCTGTTCTTGTGGAATTGGCAAAGGGATATTTGGAAGCCCATAGAGGGCTATGGTGAAACAGGAAATATCTTCCGTTCAAAACTGGAAAGAAGCTTTCTGAGAAACTTCTCTGTGTTCCGTTAATTCATCTCACAGAGATACATCTTTCCCTTCAAGAAGCCTTTCGCTAAGGCTGTTCTTGTGGAATTGGCAAAGGGATATTTGGAAGCCCTTAGAGGGCTATGGTTAAAAAGGAAATATCTTCCGTTCAAAACTGGAAAGAAGCTTTCTGAGAATCTGCTCTGTGTTCTATGAATTCATCTCACAGAGTTACATGTTTCCCTTCAAGAAGCCTTTCGCTAAAGCTGTTCTTGTGTAATTGGCAAAGGGATATTTGGAAGCCCATAGTGGGCTATGGGGAAAAAGGAAATATCTTCCGCTGAAAACTGGAAAGAAGCTTTCTGAGAAACTGCTCTGTGTTCTGTTAATTCATCTCACAGAGTTACATCTTTCCCTTCAAGAAGCCTTTCGCTAAGGCTGTTCTTGTGGAATTGGCAAAGGGATATTTGGAAGCCCATAGAGGGCTACGGTGAAAAAGGAAATATCTTCCGTTCAAAACTGGAAAGAAGCTTTCTGAGAAATTCCTCTGTGTTCTGTTAATTCATCTCACAGAGTTACATTTTTCCCTTCAAGAAACCTTTCGCTAAGGCGGTTCTTGTGGAATTGGCAAAGGGATATTTGGAATCCCATAGTGGGCTATGGTGAAAAAGGAAATAGCTTCCGTTCAAAACTGGAAAGAAGCTTTCTGAGAAACTGCTCTGTGTTCTCTTAATTCATCTCACAGAGTTACATGTTTCCCTTCAAGAAGCCGTTCGCTAAGGCTGTTCTTGTGGAATTGGCAAAGGGATATTTGGAAGCCCATAGAGGGCTATGGTGAAACAGGAAATATCTTCCGTTCAAAACTGGAAAGAAGCTTTCTGAGAAACTTCTCTGTGTTCCGTTAATTCATCTCACAGAGATACATCTTTCCCTTCAAGAAGCCTTTCGCTAAGGCTGTTCTTGTGGAATTGGCAAAGGGATATTTGGAAGCCCTTAGAGGGCTATGGTTAAAAAGGAAATATCTTCCGTTCAAAACTGGAAAGAAGCTTTCTGAGAATCTGCTCTGTGTTCTATGAATTCATCTCACAGAGTTACATGTTTCCCTTCAAGAAGCCTTTCGCTAAAGCTGTTCTTGTGTAATTGGCAAAGGGATATTTGGAAGCCCATAGTGGGCTATGGGGAAAAAGGAAATATCTTCCGCTGAAAACTGGAAAGAAGCTTTCTGAGAAACTGCTCTGTGTTCTGTTAATTCATCTCACAGAGTTACATCTTTCCCTTCAAGAAGCCTTTCGCTAAGGCTGTTCTTGTGGAATTGGCAAAGGGATATTTGGAAGCCCATAGAGGGCTACGGTGAAAAAGGAAATATCTTCCGTTCAAAACTGGAAAGAAGCTTTCTGAGAAACTCCTCTGTGTTCTGTTAATTCATCTCACAGAGTTACATTTTTCCCTTCAAGAAGCCTTTCGCTAAGGCGGTTCTTGTGGAATTGGCAAAGGGATATTTGGAATCCCATAGTGGGCTATGGTGAAAAAGGAAATAGCTTCCGTTCAAAACTGGAAAGAATCTTTCTGAGAAACTGCTCTGTGTTCTCTTAATTCATCTCACAGAGTTACATGTTTCCCTTCAAGAAGCCGTTCGCTAAGGCTGTTCTTGTGGAATTGGCAAAGGGATATTTGGAAGCTCATAGAGGGCTATGATGAAAAAGGAAATATCTTCCGTTCAAAACTGGAAAGAAGCTTTCTGAAAAACTCCTCTGTGTTCTGTTAATTCATCTCACAGACTTACATTTTTCCCTTCAAGAAGCCTTTCGCTAAGGCGGTTCTTGTGGAATTGGCAAAGGGATATTTGGAAGCCCATAGAGGGCTATGGTGAAAAAGGAAATATCTTCCATTCATAACTGGAAAGAAGCTTTCTGAGAAACTGTTCTGTGTTCTCTTAATTCATCTCACAGAGTTACATGTTTCCCTTCAAGAAGCCTTTCGCTAAGGCTGTTCTTGTGGAATTGGCAAAGGGATATTTGGAAGCCCATAGAGGGCTATGGTGAAAAAGGAAATATCTTCCAGTCAAAACTGGAAAGAAGCTTTCTGAGAAACTGCTCTGTGTTCTGTGAATTCATCTCACAGAGTTACATCTTTCCCTTCAAGAAGCCTTTCGCTAAGGCTGTTCTTGTGGAATTGGCAAAGGGATATTTGGAAGCCCATAGAGGGCTATGGTGAAAAAGGAAATATCTTCCGCTGAAAACTGGAAAGAAGCTTTCTGAGAAACTGCTCTGTGTTCTGTTAATTCATCTCACAGAGTTACATCTTTCCCTTCAAGAAGCCTTTCGCTAAGGCTGTTCTTGTGGAATTGGCAAAGGGATATTTGGAAGCCCCTAGAGGGCTATGGTGAAAAAGGAAATACCTTCCGTTCAAAACTGGAAAGAAGCTTTCTGAGAAACTGCTCTGTGTTCTCTTAATTCATCTCACAGAGTTACATGTTTCCCTTCAAGAAGCCGTTCGCTAAGGCTGTTCTTGTGGAATTGGCAAAGGGATATTTGGAAGCCCATAGAGGGCTATGGTGAAAAAGGAAATATCTTCCGGTCAAAACTGGAAAGAAGCTTTCTGAGAAACTGCTCTGTGTTCTGTGAATTCATCTCACAGAGTTACATCTTTCCCTTCAAGAAGCCGTTCGCTAAGGCTGTTCTTGTGGAATTGGCAAAGGGATATTTGGAAGCCCATAGAGGGCTATGGTGAAAAAGGAAATATCTTCCGGTCAAAACTGGAAAGAAGCTTTCTGAGAAACTGCTCTGTGTTCTGTGAATTCATCTCACAGAGTTACATCTTTCCCTTCAAGAAGCCTTTCGCTAAGGCTGTTCTTGTGGAATTGGCAAAGGGATATTTGGAAGCCCATAGAGGGCTATGGTGAAAAAGGAAATATCTTCCGCTGAAAAGTGAAAAGAATCTTTCTGAGAAACTGCTCTGTGTTCCGTTAATTCATCTCACAGAATTACATCTTTCCCTTCAAGAAGCCTTTCGCTAAGGCTGTTCTTGTGGAATTGGCAAAGGGATATTTGGAAGCCCATAGAGGGCTATGGTGAAAGAGGAAATATCTTCCGTTCAAAACTGGAAAGAAGCTTTCTGAGAAACTCCTCTGTGTTCTGTTAATTCATCTCACAGAGTTACATTTTTCCCTTCAAGAAGCCTTTCGCTAAGGCGGTTCTTGTGGAATTGGCAAAGGGATATTTGGAATCCCATAGTGGGCTATGGTGAAAAAGGAAATACCTTCCGTTCAAAACTGGAAAGAAGCTTTCTGAGAAACTCCTCTGTGTTCTGTGAATTCATCTCACAGACTTACATTTTTCCCTTCAAGAAGCCTTTCGCTAAGGCGGTTCTTGTGGAATTGGCAAAGGGATATTTGGAAGCCCATAGAGGGCTACGGTGAAAAAGGAAATATCTTCCATTCATAACTGGAAAGAAGCTTTCTGAGAAACTGCTCTGTGTTCTCTTAATTCATCTCACAGAGTTACATGTTTCCCTTCAAGAAGCCTTTCGCTAAGGCTGTTCTTGTGGAATTGGCAAAGGGATATTTGGAAGCCCATAGAGGGCTATGGTGAAAAAGGAAATATCTTCCGGTCAAAACTGGAAAGAAGCTTTCTGAGAAACTGCTCTGTGTTCTGTGAATTCATCTCACAGAGTTACATCTTTCCCTTCAAGAAGCCTTTCGCTAAGGCTGTTCTTGTGGAATTTGCAAAGGGATATTTGGAAGCCCATAGAAGGCTATGGTGAAAAAGGAAATATCTTCCGCTGAAAACTGGAAAGAAGCTTTCTGAGAAACTGCTCTGTGTTCTGTTAATTCATCTCACAGGGTTACACTTTTCCCTTCAAGAAGCCTTTCGCTAAGGCGGTTCTTGTGGAATTGGCAAAGGGATATTTGGAATCCCATAGAGGGCTATGGTGAAAAAGGAAATATCTTCCGTTCAAAACTGGAAAGAAGCTTTCTGAGAAACTGCTCTGTGTTCTCTTAATTCATCTCACAGAGTTACATGTTACCCTTCAAGAAGCCGTTCGCTAAGGCTGTTCTTGTGGAATTGGCAAAGGGATATTTGGAAGCCCATAGAGGGCTAGGGTGAAACAGGAATTATCTTGCGTTCAAAACTGGAAAGAAACTTTCTGAGAAACTTCTCTGTGTTCTTTTAATTCATCTCACAGAGTTACATCTTTCCCTTCAAGAAGCCTTTCGCTAAGGCTGTTCTTGTGGAATTCGCAAAGGGATATTTGGAAGCCCATAGAGGGCTATGGTGAAAAAGAAAATATCTTCCGCTCAAAACTGGAAAGTAGCTTTCTGAGAAACTGCTCTGTGTTCTGTTAATTCATCTCACAGAGTTACATCTTTCCCTTCAAGAAGCCTTTCGCTAATTCTGTTCTTGTGGAATTGGCAAAGGGATATTTGGAAGCCCATAGAGGGCTATGGTGAAACAGGAAATATCTTCCGTTCAAAACTGGAAAGAAGCTTTCTGAGAAACTTCTCTGTGTTCCGTTAATTCATCTCACAGAGATACATCTTTCCCTTCAAGAAGCCTTTCGCTAAGGCTGTTCTTGTGGAATTGGCAAAGGGATATTTGGAAGCCCTTAGAGGGCTATGGTTAAAAAGGAAATATCTTCCGTTCAAAACTGGAAAGAAGCTTTCTGAGAATCTGCTCTGTGTTGTATGAATTCATCTCACAGAGTTACATGTTTCCCTTCAAGAAGCCTTTCGCTAAAGCTGTTCTTGTGTAATTGGCAAAGGGATATTTGGAAGCCCATAGTGGGCTAGGGGAAAAAGGAAATATCTTCCGCTGAAAACTGGAAAGAAGCTTTCTGAGAAACTGCTCTGTGTTCTGTTAATTCATCTCACAGAGTTACATCTTTCCCTTCAAGAAGCCTTTCGCTAAGGCTGTTCTTGTGGAATTGGCAAAGGGATATTTGGAAGCCCATAGAGGGCTACGGTGAAAAAGGAAATATCTTCCGTTCAAAACTGGAAAGAAGCTTTCTGAGAAACTCCTCTGTGTTCTGTTAATTCATCTCACAGAGTTACATTTTTCCCTTCAAGAAGCCTTTCGCTAAGGCGGTTCTTGTGGAATTGGCAAAGGGATATTTGGAATCCCATAGTGGGCTATGGTGAAAAAGGAAATAGCTTCCGTTCAAAACTGGAAAGAAGCTTTATGAGAAACTGCTCTGTGTTCTCTTAATTCATCTCACAGAGTTACATGTTTCCCGTCAAGAAGCCGTTCGCTAAGGCTGTTCTTGTGGAATTGGCAAAGGGATATTTGGAAGCTCATAGAGGGCTATGATGAAAAAGGAAATATCTTCCGTTCAAAACTGGAAAGAAGCTTTCTGAGAAACTCCTCTGTGTTCTGTTAATTCATCTCACAGACTTACATTTTTCCCTTCAAGAAGCCTTTCGCTAAGGCGGTTCTTGTGGAATTGGCAAAGGGATATTTGGAAGCCCATAGAGGGCTATGGTGAAAAAGGAAATATCTTCCATTCATAACTGGAAAGAAGCTTTCTGAGAAACTGTTCTGTGTTCTCTTAATTCATCTCACAGAGTTACATGTTTCCCTTCAAGAAGCCTTTCGCTAAGGCTGTTCTTGTGGAATTGGCAAAGGGATATTTGGAAGCCCATAGAGGGCTATGGTGAAAAAGGAATTATCTTCCAGTCAAAACTGGAAAGAAGCTTTCTGAGAAACTGCTCTGTGTTCTGTGAATTCATCTCACAGAGTTACATCTTTCCCTTCAAGAAGCCTTTCGCTAAGGCTGTTCTTGTGGAATTGGCAAAGGGATATTTGGAAGCCCATAGAGGGCTATGGTGAAAAAGGAAATATCTTCCGCTGAAAAGTGAAAAGTGGCTTTCTGAGAAACTGGTCTGTGTTCCGTGAATTCATCTCACAGAATTACATCTTTCCCTTCAAGAAGCCTTTCGCTAAGGCTGTTCTTGTGGAATTCGCAAAGGGATATTTGGAAGCCCATAGAGGGCTATGGTGAAAAAGGAAATATCTTCCGCTCAAAACTGGAAAGTAGCTTTCTGAGAAACTGCTCTGTGTTCTGTGAATTCATCTCACAGAGTTACATCTTTCCCTTCAATAAGCCTTTCGCTAAGGCTGTTCTTGTGTAATTTGCAAAGGGATATTTGGAAGCCCATAGAAGGCTATGGTGAAAAAGGAAATATCTTCCGCTGAAAACTGGAAAGAAGCTTTCTGAGAAACTGCTCTGTGTTCCGTTAATTCATCTCAGAGAATTACATCTTTCCCTTCAAGAAGCCTTTCGCTAAGGCTGTTCTTGTGGAATTCGCAAAGGGATATTTGGAAGCCCATAGAGGGCTGTGGTGAAAAAGGAAATATCTTCCGCTCAAAACTGGAAAGTAGCTTTCTGAGAAACTGCTCTGTGTTCTGTTAATTCATCTCACAGAGTTACATCTTTCCCTTCAAGAAGCCTTTCGCTAAGGCTGTTCTTGTGGAATTTGCAAAGGGATATTTGGAAGCCCATAGAAGGCTATGGTGAAAAAGGAAATATCTTCCGCTGAAAACTGGAAAGAAGCTTTCTGAGAAACTGCTCTGTGTTCTGTTAATTCATCTCACAGAGTTACATCTTTCCCTTCAAGAAGCCTTTCGCTAAGGCTGTTCTTGTGGAATTGGCAAAGGGATATTTGGAAGCCCATAGAGGGCTATGGTGAAAAAGGAAATATCATCCGTTCAAAACTGGAAAGAAGCTTTCTGAGAATCTCCTCTGTGTTCTGCTAATTCATCTCACAGAGTTACATTTTTCCCTTCAAGAAGCCTTTTGCTAAGGCGGTTCTTGTGGAAATGGCACAGGGATATTTGGAATCCCATAGAGGGCTATGGTGAAAAAGGAAATATCTTCCGTTCAAAACTGGAAAGAAGCTTTCTGAGAAACTCCCCTGTGTTCTCTTAATTCATCTCACAGAGTTACATGTTACCCTTCAAGAAGCCGTTCGCTAAGGCTGTTCTTGTGGAATTGGCAAAGGGATATTTGGAAGCTCATAGAGGGCTATGGTGAAAAAGGAAATATCTTCCGCTGAAAAGTTAAAAGAAGCTTTCTGAGAAACTGCTCTGTGTTCCGTTAATTCATCTCACAGAATTACATCTTTCCCTTCAAGAAGCCTTTCGCTAAGGCTGTTCTTGTGGAATTCGCAAAGGGATATTTGGAAGCCCATAGAGGCCTATGGTGAAAAAGGAAATATCTTCCGCTCAAAACTGCAAAGTAGCTTTCGGAGAAACTGCTCTGTGTTCTGTTAATTCATCTCACAGAGTTACATCCTTCCCTTCAAGAAGCCTTTCGCTAATTCTGTTCTTGTGGAATTGGCAAAGGGATATTTGGAAGCCCATAGAGGGCTATGGTGAAACAGGAAATATCTTCCGTTCAAAACTGGAAAGAAGCTTTCTGAGAATCTGCTCTGTGTTCTATGAATTCATCTCACAGAGGTACATGTTTCCCTTCAAGAAGCCTTTCGCTAAAGCTGTTCTTGTGTAATTGGCAAAGGGATATTTGGAAGCCCTTAGTGGGCTATGGTGAAAAAGGAAATATCTTCCGCTGAAAACTGGAAAGAAGCTTTCTGAGAAACTGCTCTGTGTTCTGTAAATTCATCTCACAGAGTTACATCTTTCCCTTCAAGAAGCCTTTCGCTAAGGCTGTTCTTGTGGAATTGGCAAAGGGATATTTGGAAGCCCTTAGAGGTCTATGGTGAAAGAGGAAATATCTTCCGTTCAAAACTGGAAAGAAGCTTTCTGAGAAACTCCTCTGTGTTCTGTTAATTCATCTCACAGAGTTACATTTTTCCCTTCAAGAAGCCTTTCGCTAAGGCGGTTCTTGTGGAATTGGCAAAGGGATATTTGGAATCCCATAGTGGGCTATGGTGAAAAAGGAAATACCTTCCGTTCAAAACTGGAAAGAAGCTTTCTGAGAAACTCCTCTGTGTTCTGTGAATTCATCTCACAGACTTACATTTTTCCCTTCAAGAAGCCTTTCGCTAAGGCGGTTCTTGTGGAATTGGCAAAGGGATATTTGGAAGCCCATAGAGGGCTATGGTGAAACAGGAAATATCTTCCGTTCAAAACTGGAAAGAAGCTTTCTGAGAAACTTCTCTGTGTTCCGTTAATTCATCTCACAGAGATACATCTTTCCCTTCAAGAAGCCTTTCGCTAAGGCTGTTCTTGTGGAATTGGCAAAGGGATATTTGGAAGCCCTTAGAGGGCTATGGTTAAAAAGGAAATATCTTCCGTTCAAAACTGGAAAGAAGCTTTCTGAGAATCTGCTCTGTGTTCTATGAATTCATCTCACAGAGTTACATGTTTCCCTTCAAGAAGCCTTTCGCTAAAGCTGTTCTTGTGTAATTGGCAAAGGGATATTTGGAAGCCCATAGTGGGCTATGGGGAAAAAGGAAATATCTTCCGCTGAAAACTGGAAAGAAGCTTTCTGAGAAACTGCTCTGTGTTCTGTTAATTCATCTCACAGAGTTACATCTTTCCCTTCAAGAAGCCTTTCGCTAAGGCTGTTCTTGTGGAATTGGCAAAGGGATATTTGGAAGCCCATAGAGGGCTACGGTGAAAAAGGAAATATCTTCCGTTCAAAACTGGAAAGAAGCTTTCTGAGAAACTCCTCTGTGTTCTGTTAATTCATCTCACAGAGTTACATTTTTCCCTTCAAGAAGCCTTTCGCTAAGGCGGTTCTTGTGGAATTGGCAAAGGGATATTTGGAATCCCATAGTGGGCTATGGTGAAAAAGGAAATAGCTTCCGTTCAAAACTGGAAAGAAGCTTTCTGAGAAACTGCTCTGTGTTCTCTTAATTCATCTCACAGAGTTACATGTTTCCCTTCAAGAAGCCGTTCGCTAAGGCTGTTCTTGTGGAATTGGCAAAGGGATATTTGGAAGCTCATAGAGGGCTATGATGAAAAAGGAAATATCTTCCGTTCAAAACTGGAAAGAAGCTTTCTGAGAAACTCCTCTGTGTTCTGTTAATTCATCTCACAGAGTTACATCTTTCCCTTCAAGAAGCCTTTCGCTAAGGCTGTTCTTGTGGAATTGGCAAAGGGATATTTGGAAGCCCCTAGAGGGCTATGGTGAAAAGGAAATACCTTCCGTTCAAAACTGGAAAGAAGCTTTCTGAGAAACTGCTCTGTGTTCTCTTAATTCATCTCACAGAGTTACATGTTTCCCTTCAAGAAGCCGTTCGCTAAGGCTGTTCTCGTGGAATTGGCAAAGGGATATTTGGAAGCCCATAGAGGGCTATGGTGAAAAAGGAAATATCTTCCGGTCAAAACTGGAAAGAAGCTTTCTGAGAAACTGCTCTGTGTTCTGTGAATTCATCTCACAGAGTTACATCTTTCCCTTCAAGAAGCCTTTCGCTAAGGCTGTTCTTGTGGAATTGGCAAAGGGATATTTGGAAGCCCATAGAGGGCTATGGTGAAAAAAGAAATATCTTCCGCTGAAAAGTGAAAAGAAGCTTTCTGAGAAACTGCTCTGTGTTCCGTTAATTCATCTCACAGAATTACATCTTTCCCTTCAAGAAGCCTTTCGCTAAGGCTGTTCTTGTGGAATTCGCAAAGGGATATTTGGAAGCCCATAGAGGGCTATGGTGAAAAAGGAAATATCTTCCCCTCAAAACTGGAAAGTAGCTGTCTGAGAAACTGCTCTGTGTTCTGTTAATTCATCTCACAGAGTTACATCTTTCCCTTCAAGAAGCCTTTCGCTAAGGCTGTTCTTGTGGAATTTGCAAAGGGATATTTGGAAGCCCATAGAAGGCTATGGTGAAAAAGGAAATATCTTCCGCTGAAAACTGGAAAGAAGCTTTCTGAGAAACTGCTCTGTGTTCTGTTAATTCATCTCACAGAGTTACATCTTTCCCTTCAAGAAGCCTTTCGCTAAGGCTGTTCTTGTGGAATTGGCAAAGGGATATTTAGAAGCCCTTAGAGGGCTATGGTTAAAAAGGAAATATCTTCCGTTCAAAACTGGAAAGAAGCTTTCTGAGAATCTGCTCTGTGTTCTATGAATTCATCTCACAGAGTTACATGTTTCCCTTCAAGAAGCCTTTCGCTAAAGCTGTTCTTGTGTAATTGGCAAAGGGATATTTGGAAGCCCATAGTGGGCTATGGTGAAAAAGGAAATATCTTCCGCTGAAAACTGGAAAGAAGCTTTCTGAGAAACTCCTCTGTGTTCTGTTAATTCATCTCACAGACTTACATTTTTCCCGTCAAGAAGCCTTTCGCTAAGGCGGTTCTTGTGGAATTGGCAAAGGGATATTTGGAAGCCCATAGAGGGCTATGGTGAAAAAGGAAATATCTTCCATTCATAACTGGAAAGAAGCTTTCTGAGAAACTGCTCTGTGTTCTCTTAATTCATCTCACAGAGTTACATGTTTCCCTTCAAGAAGCCTTTCGCTAAGGCTGTTCTTGTGGAATTGGCAAAGGGATATTTGGAAGCCCATAGAGGGCTATGGTGAAAAAGGAAATATCTTCCAGTCAAAACTGGAAAGAAGCTTTCTGAGAAACTCCTCTGTGTTCTGTGAATTCATCTCACAGAGTTACATCTTTCCCTTCAAGAAGCCTTTCGCTAAGGCTGTTCTTGTGGAATTGGCAAAGGGATATTTGGAAGCCCATAGAGGGCTATGGTGAAAAAGGAAATATCTTCCGCTGAAAAGTGAAAAGAAGCTTTCTGAGAAACTGCTCTGTGTTCCGTTAATTCATCTCACAGAATTACATCTTTCCCTTCAAGAAGCCTTTCGCTAAGGCTGTTCTTGTGGAATTCGCAAAGGGATATTTGGAAGCCCATAGAGGGCTATGGTGAAAAAGGAAATATCTTCCGCTGAAAACTGGAAAGAAGCTTTCTGAGAAACTTCTCTGTGTTCCGTTAATTCATCTCACAGAATTACATCTTTCCCTTCAAGAAGCCTTTCGCTAAGGCTGTTCTTGTGGAATTCGCAAAGGGATATTTGGAAGCCCATAGAGGGCTATGGTGAAAAAGGAAATATCTTCCGCACAAAACTGGAAAGTAGCTTTCTGAGAAACTGCTCTGTGTTCTGTTAATTCATCTCACAGAGTTACATCTTTCCCTTCAAGAAGCCTTTCGCTAAGGCTGTTCTTGTGGAATTTGCAAAGGGATATTTGGAAGCCCATAGAAGGCTATGGTGAAAAAGGAAATATCTTCCGCTGAAAACTGGAAAGAAGCTTTCTGAGAAACTGCTCTGTGTTCTGTTAATTCATCTCACAGAGTTACATCTTTCCCTTCAAGAAGCCTTTCGCTAAGGCTGTTCTTGTGGAATTGGCAAAGGGATATTTGGAAGCCCTTAGAGGGCTATGGTTAAAAAGGAAATATCTTCCGTTCAAAACTGGAAAGAAGCTTTCTGAGAATCTGCTCTGTGTTCTATGAATTCATCTCACAGAGTTACATGTTTCCCTTCAAAAAGCCTTTCGCTAAAGCTGTTCTTGTGTAATTGGCAAAGGGATATTTGGAAGCCCATAGAGGGCTATGGTGAAAAAGGAAATATCTTCCCCTCAAAAGTGGAAAGTAGCTTTCTGAGAAACTGCTCTGTGTTCTGTTAATTCATCTCACAGAGTTACATCTTTCCCTTCAAGACGCCTTTCGCTAAGGCTGTTCTTGTGGAATTTGCAAAGGGATATTTGGAAGCCCATAGAAGGCTATGGTGAAAAAGGAAATATCTTCCGCTGAAAACTGGAAAGAAGCTTTCTGAGAAACTGCTCTGTGTTCTGTTAATTCATCTCACAGAGTTACATCTTTCCCTTCAAGAAGCCTTTCGCTAAGGCTGTTCTTGTGGAATTGGCAAAGGGATATTTGGAAGCCCATAGAGGGCTATGGTGAAAAAGGAAATATCTTCCGCTGAAAAGTGAAAAGAAGCTTTCTGAGAAACTGCTCTGTGTTCCGTTAATTCATCTCACAGAATTACATCTTTCCCTTCAAGAAGCCTTTCGCTAAGGCTGTTCTTGTGGAATTGGCAAAGGGATATTTGGAAGCCCATAGAGGGCTATGGTGAAAAATTAAATATCTTCCAGTCAAAACTGGAAAGAAGCTTTCTGAGAAACTGCTCTGTGTTCTGTGAATTCATCTCACAGAGTTACATCTTTCCCTTCAAGAAGCCTTTCGCTAAGGCTGTTCTTGTGGAATTGGCAAAGGGATATTTGGAAGCCCATAGAGGGCTATGGTGAAAAAGGAAATATCTTCCGCTGAAAAGTGAAAAGTAGCTTTCTGAGAAACTGCTCTGTGTTCCGTGAATTCATCTCACAGAATTACATCTTTCCCTTCAAGAAGCCTTTCGCTAAGGCTGTTCTTGTGGAATTCGCAAAGGGATATTTGGAAGCCCATAGAGGGCTATGGTGAAAAAGGAAATATCTTCCGCTCAAAACTGGAAAGTAGCTTTCTGAGAAACTGCTCTGTGTTCTGTTAATTCATCTCACAGAGTTACATCTTTCCCTTCAAGAAGCCTTTCGCTAAGGCTGTTCTTGTGGAATTTGCAAAGGGATATTTGGAAGCCCATAGAATTCTATGGTGAAAAAGGAAATATCTTCCGCTGAAAACTGGAAAGAAGCTTTCTGAGAAACTGCTCTGTGTTCCGTTAATTCATCTCACAGAATTACATCTTTCCCTTCAAGAAGCCTTTCGCTAAGGCTGTTCTTGTGGAACTCGCAAAGGGATATTTGGAAGCCCATAGAGGGCTATGGTGAAAAAGGAAATATCTTCCGCTCAAAACTGGAAAGTAGCTTTCTGAGAAACTGCTCTGTTTTCTGTTAATTCATCTCACAGAGTTACATCTTTCCCTTCAAGAAGCCTTTCGCTAAGGCTGTTCTTGTGGAATTTGCAAAGGGATATTTGGAAGCCCATAGAAGGCTATGGTGAAAAAGGAAATATCTTTCGCTGAAAACTGGAAAGAAGCTTTCTGAGAAACTGCTCTGTGTTCTGAGAATTCATCTCACAGAGTTACATCTTTCCCTTCAAGAAGCCTTTCGCTAAGGCTGTTCTTGTGGAATTGGCAAAGGGATATTTGGAAGCCCATAGAGGGCTATGGTGAAAAAGGAAATATCATCCGTTCAAAACTGGAAAGAAGCTTTCTGAGAATCTCCTCTGTGTTCTGCTAATTCATCTCACAGAGTTACATTTTTCCCTTCAAGAAGCCTTTTGCTAAGGCGATTCTTGTGGAATTGGCAAAGGGATATTTGGAATCCCATAGAGGGCTATGGTGAAAAAGGAAATATCTTCCGTTCAAAATTGGAAAGAAGCTTTCTGAGAAACTCCCCTGTGTTCTCTTAATTCATCTCACAGAGTTACATGTTACCCTTCAAGAAGCCGTTCGCTAAGGCTGTTCTTGTGGAATTGGCAAAGGGATATTTGGAAGCTCATAGAGGGCTATGGTGAAAAAGGAAATATCTTCCGCTGAAAAGTTAAAAGAAGCTTTCTGAGAAACTGCTCTGTGTTCCGTTAATTCATCTCACAGAATTACATCTTTCCCTTCAAGAAGCCTTTCGCTAAGGCTGTTCTTGTGGAATTCGCAAAGGGATATTTGGAAGCCCATAGAGGCCTATGGTGAAAAAGGAAATATCTTCCGCTCAAAACTGGAAAGTAGCTTTCGGAGAAACTGCTCTGTGTTCTGTTAATTCATCTCACAGAGTTACATCTTTCCCTTCAAGAAGCCTTTCGCTAATTCTGTTCTTGTGGAATTGGCAAAGGGATATTTGGAAGCCCATAGAGGGCTATGGTGAAACAGGAAATATCTTCCGTTCAAAACTGGAAAGAAGCTTTCTGAGAAACTTCTCTGTGTTCCGTTAATTCATCTCACAGTGATACATCTTTCCCTTCAAGAAGCCTTTCGCTAAGGCTGTTCTTGTGGAATTGGCAAAGGGATATTTGGAAGCCCTTAGAGGGCTATGGTTAAAAAGGAAATATCATCCGTTCAAAACTGGAAAGAAGCTTTCTGAGAATCTGCTCTGTGTTCTATGAATTCATCTCACAGAGTTACATGTTTCCCTTCAAGAAGCCTTTCGCTAAAGCTGTTCTTGTGTAATTGGCAAAGGGATATTTGGAAGCCCATAGTGGGCTATGGTGAAAAAGGAAATATCTTCCGCTGAAAACTGGAAAGAAGCTTTCTGAGAAACTGCTCTGTGTTCCGTTAATTCATCTCACAGAATTACATCTTTCCCTTCAAGAAGCCTTTCGCTAAGGCTGTTCTTGTGGAATTCGCAAAGGGATATTTGGAAGCCCATAGAGGGCTATGGTGAAAAAGGAAATATCTTCCGCTCAAAACTGGAAAGTAGCTTTCTGAGAAACTGCTCTGTGTTCTGTTAATTCATCTCACAGAGTTACATCTTTCCCTTCAAGAAGCCTTTCGCTAAGGCTGTTCTTGTGGAATTTGCAAAGGGATATTTGGAAGCCCATAGAAGGCTATGGTGAAAAAGGAAATATCTTCCGCTGAAAACTGGAAAGAAGCTTTCTGAGAAACTGCTCTGTGTTCTGTTAATTCATCTCACAGAGTTACATCTTTCCCTTCAAGAAGCCTTTCGCTAAGGCTGTTCTTGTGGAATTGGCAAAGGGATATTTGGAAGCCCTTAGAGGGCTATGGTTAAAAAGGAAATATCTTCCGTTCAAAACTGGAAAGAAGCTTTCTGAGAATCTGCTCTGTGTTCTATGAATTCATCTCACAGAGTTACATGTTTCCCTTCAAGAAGCCTTTCGCTAAAGCTGTTCTTGTGTAATTGGCAAAGGGATATTTGGAAGCCCATAGAGGGCTATGGTGAAAAAGGAAATATCTTCCCCTCAAAAGTGGAAAGTAGCTTTCTGAGAAACTGCTCTGTGTTCTGTTAATTCATCTCACAGAGTTACATCTTTCCCTTCAAGACGCCTTTCGCTAAGGCTGTTCTTGTGGAATTTGCAAAGGGATATTTGGAAGCCCATAGAGGGCTATGGTGAAAAAGGAAATATCTTCCGCTCAAAACTGGAAAGTAGCTTTCTGAGAAACTGCTCTGTTTTCCGTTAATTCATCTCACAGAGTTACATCTTTCCCTTCAAGAAGCCTTTCGCTAAGGCTGTTCTTGTGGAATTTGCAAAGGGATATTTGGAAGCCCATAGAAGGCTATGGTGAAAAAGGAAATATCTTCCGCTGAAAACTGGAAAGAAGCTTTCTGAGAAACTGCTCTGTGTTCTGTGAATTCATCTCACAGAGTTACATCTTTTTCTTCAAGAAGCCTTTCGCTAAGGCTGTTCTTGTGGAATTGGCAAAGGGATATTTGGATGCCCATAGAGGGCTATGGTGAAAAAGGAAATATCATCCGTTCAAAACTGGAAAGAAGCTTTCTGAGAATCTCCTCTGTGTTCTGCTAATTCATCTCACAGAGTTACATTTTTCCCTTCAAGAAGCCTTTTGCTAAGGCGGTTTTGTGGAATTGGCAAAGGGATATTTGGAATCCCAGAGTGGGCTATGGTGAAAAAGGAAATACCTTCCGTTCAAAACTGGAAAGAAGCTTTCTGAGAAACTGCTCTGTGTTCTCTTAATTCATCTCACAGAGTTACATGTTTCCCTTCAAGAAGCCGTTCGCTAAGGCTGTTCTTGTGGAATTGGCAAAGGGATATTTGGAAGCCCATAGAGGGCTATGGTGAAAAAGGAAATATCTTCCGGTCAAAACTGGAAAGAAGCTTTCTGAGAAACTGCTCTGTGTTCTGTGAATTCATCTCACAGAGTTACATCTTTCCCTTCAAGAAGCCTTTCGCTAAGGCTGTTCTTGTGGAATTGGCAAGGGGATATTTGGAAGCCCGTAGAGGGCTATGGTGAAAAAGGAAATATCTTCCACTGAAAAGTGAAAAGAAGCTTTCTGAGAAACTGCTCTGTGTTCCGTTAATTCATCTCACAGAATTACATCTTTCCCTTCAAGAAGCCTTTCGCTAAGGCTGTTCTTGTGGAATTCGCAAAGGGATATTTGGAAGCCCATAGAGGGCTATGGTGAAAAAGGAAATATCTTCCCCTCAAAACTGGAAAGTAGCTTTCTGAGAAACTGCTCTGTGTTCTGTTAATTCATCTCACAGAGTTACATCTTTCCCTTCAAGAAGCCTTTCGCTAAGGCTGTTCTTGTGGAATTTGCAAAGGGATATTTGGAAACCCATAGAAGGCTATGGTGAAAAAGGAAATATCTTCCGCTGAAAACTGGAAAGAAGCTTTCTGAGAAACTGCTCTGTGTTCTGTTAATTCATCTCACAGAGTTACATCTTTCCCTTCAAGAAGCCTTTCGCTAAGGCTGTTCTTGTGGAATTGGCAAAGGGATATTTGGAAGCCCTTAGAGGGCTATGGTTAAAAAGGAAATATCTTCCGTTCAAAACTGGAAAGAAGCTTTCTGAGAATCTGCTCTGTCTTCTATGAATTCATCTCACAGAGTTACATGTTTCCCTTCAAGAAGCCTTTCGCTAAAGCTGTTCTTGTGTAATTGGCAAAGGGATATTTGGAAGCCCATAGTGGGCTATGGTGAAAAAGGAAATATCTTCCGCTGAAAACTGGAAAGAAGCTTTCTGAGAAACTGCTCTGTGTTCTGTTAATTCATCTCACAGAGTTACATCTTTCCCTTCAAGAAGCCTTTCGCTAAGGCTGTTCTTGTGGAATTGGCAAAGGGATATTTGGAAGCCCATAGAGGGCTATGGTGAAAAAGGAAATATCTTCCGCTGAAAAGTGAAAAGAAGCTTTCTGAGAAACTGCTCTGTGTTCCGTTAATTCATCTCACAGAATTACATCTTTCCCTTCAAGAAGCCTTTCGCTAACTCTGTTCTTGTGGAATTCGCAAAGGGATATTTGGAAGCCCATAGAGGGCTAGGGTGAAAAAGGAAATATCTTCCCCTCAAAAGTGGAAAGTAGCTTTCTGAGAAACTGCTCTGTGTTCTGTTAATTCATCTCACAGAGTTACATCTTTCCCTTCAAGAAGCCTTTCGCTAAGGCTGTTCTTGTGGAATTGGCAAAGGGATATTTGGAAGCCCATAGAAGGCTATGGTGAAAAAGGAAATATCTTCCGCTGAAAACTGGAAAGAAGCTTTCTGAGAAACTGCTCTGTGTTCTGTTAATTCATCTCACAGAGTTACATCTTTCCCTTCAAGAAGCCTTTCGCTAAGGCTGTTCTTGTGGAATTGGCAAAGGGATATTTGGAAGCCCATAGAGGGCTATGGTGAAAAAGGAAATATCTTCCGCTGAAAAGTGAAAAGAAGCTTTCTGAGAAACTGCTCTGTGTTCCGTTAATTCATCTCACAGAATTACATCTTTCCCTTCAAGAAGCCTTTCGCTAAGGCTGTTCTTGTGGAATTCGCAAAGGGATATTTGGAAGCCCATAGAGGGCTATGGTGAAAAAGGAAATATCTTCCCCTCAAAACTGGAAAGTAGCTTTCTGAGAAACTGCTCTGTGTTCTGTTACTTCATCTCACAGAGTTACATCTTTCCCTTCAAGAAGCCTTTCGCTAAGGCTGTTCTTGTGGAATTTGCAAAGGGATATTTGGAAGCCCATAGAAGGCTATGGTGAAAAAGGAAATATCTTCCGCTGAAAACTGGAAAGAAGCTTTCTCAGAAACTGCTCTGTGTTCTGTTAATTCATCTCACAGAGTTACATCTTTCCCTTCAAGAAGCCTTTCGCTAAGGCTGTTCTTGTGGAATTGGCAAAGGGATATTTGGAAGCCCTTAGAGGGCTATGGTTAAAAAGGAAATATCTTCCGTTCAAAACTGGAAAGAAGCTTTCTGAGAATCTGCTCTGTGTTCTATGAATTCATCTCACAGAGTTACATGTTTCCCTTCAAGAAGCCTTTCGCTAAAGCTGTTCTTGTGTAATTGGCAAAGGGATATTTGGAAGCCCATAGTGGGCTATGGTGAAAAAGGAAATATCTTCCGCTGAAAACTGGAAAGAAGCTTTCTGAGAAACTTCTCTGTGTTCTGTTAATTCATCTCACAGAGTTACATCTTTCCCTTCAAGAAGCCTTTCGCTAAGGCTGTTCTTGTGGAATTGGCAAAGGGATATTTGGAAGCCCATAGAGGGCTATGGTGAAAAAGGAAATATCTTCCGTTCAAAACTGGAAAGAAGCTTTCTGAGAAACTCCTCTGTGTTCTGTTAATTCATCTCACAGAGTTACATTTTTCCCTTCAAGAAGCCTTTCGCTAAGGCTGTTCTTGTGGAATTGGCAAAGGGATATTTGGAATCCCATAGTGGGCTATGGTGAAAAAGGAAATACCTTCCGTTCAAAACTGGAAAGAAGCTTTCTGAGAAACTGCTCTGTGTTCTATGAATTCATCTCACAGAGTTACATGTTTCCCTTCAAGAAGCCTTTCGCTAAAGCTGTTCTTGTGTAATTGGCAAAGGGATATTTGGAAGCCCATAGTGGGCTATGGTGAAAAAGGAAATATCTTCCGCTGAAAACTGGAAAGAAGCTTTCTGAGAAACTGCTCTGTGTTCTGTTAATTCATCTCACAGAGTTACATCTTTCCCTTCAAGAAGCCTTTCGCTAAGGCTGTTCTTGTGGAATTGGCAAAGGGATATTTGGAAGCCCATAGAGGGCTATGGTGAAAAAGGAAATATCTTCCGTTCAAAACTGGAAAGAAGCTTTCTGAGAAACTCCTCTGTGTTCTGTTAATTCATCTCACAGAGTTACATTTTTCCCTTCAAGAAGCCTTTCGCTAAGGCGGTTCTTGTGGAATTGGCAAAGGGATATTTGGAATCCCATAGTGGGCTATGGTGAGAAAGGAAATACCTTCCGTTCAAAACTGGAAAGAAGCTTTCTGAGAAACTGCTCTGTGTTCTCTTAATTCATCTCACAGAGTTACATGTTTCCCCTCAAGAAGCCGTTCGCTAAGGCTGTTCTTGTGGAATTGGCAAAGGGATATTTGGAAGCTCATAGAGGGCTATGATGAAAAAGGAAATATCTTCCGTTCAAAACTGGAAAGAAGCTTTCTGAGAAACTCCTCTGGGTTCTGTTAATTCATCTCACAGACTTACATTTTTCCCTTCAAGAAGCGTTTCGCTAAGGCGGTTCTTGTGGAATTGGCAAAGGGATATTTGGAAGCCCATAGAGGGCTATGGTGAAAAAGGAAATATCTTCCATTCATAACTGGAAAGAAGCTTTCTGAGAAACTGCTCTGTGTTCTCTTAATTCATCTCACAGAGATACATGTTTCCCTTCAAGAAGCCTTTCGCTAAGGCTGTTCTTGTGGAATTGGCAAAGGGATATTTGGAAGCCCATAGAGGGCTATGGTGAAAAAGGAAATATCTTCCAGTCAAAACTGGAAAGAAGTTTTCTGAGAAACTCCTCTGTGTTCTGTGAATTCATCTCACAGAGTTACATCTTTCCCTTCAAGAAGCCTTTCGCTAAGGCTGTTCTTGTGGAATTGGCAAAGGGATATTTGGAAGCCCATAGAGGGCTATGGTGAAAAAGGAAATATCTTCCGTTCAAAATTGGAAAGAAGCTTTCCGAGAAACTGCTCTGTGTTCTGTTAATTCATCTCACAGATTTACATCTTTCCCTTCAAGAAGCCTTTCGCTATGGCTCTTCTTGTGGAATTGGCAAAGGGATATTTGGAAGCCCATAGAGGGCTATGGTGAAAAAGGAAATATCTTCCGCTCAAAACTGGAAAGTAGCTTTCTGAGAAACTGCTCTGTGTTCTGTTAATTCATCTCACAGAGTTACATCTTTCCCTTGAAGAAGCCTTTCGCTAAGGCTGTTCCTGTGGAATTGGCAAAGGGATATTTGGAAGCCCTTAGAGGGCTATGGTGAAAAAGGAAATATCTTCCGTTCAAAACTGGAAAGAAGTTTTCTGAGAAACTGCTCTGCGTTTTGTGAATTCATCTCACAGAGTTACATCTTTCCCTTCAAGAAGCCTTTCGCTAAGACTGTTCTTGTGGAATTGGCAAAGGGATATTTGGAAGCCCATAGAGGGCTATGGTGAAAAAGGAAATATCTTAGCTTCAAAACTGGAAAGAACCTTTCTGAGAAACTTCTCTGTGTTCTGTGAATTCATCTCACAGAGTTACATCTTTCCCTTCAAGAAGCCTTTCGCCAAGGCTGTTCTTGTGGAATTGGCAAAGGGATATTTGGAAGCCCACGGAGGGCTATGGTGAAAAAGGAAATATCTTCCGTTCAAAATTGGAAAGAAGCTTTCCGAGAAACTGCTCTGTGTTCTGTTAATTCATCTCACAGAGTTACATCTTTCCCTTCAAGAAGCCTTTCGCTAAGGCTCTTCTCGTGGAATTGGCAAAGGGATATTTGGAAGCCCATAGAGGGCTATGGTGAAAAAGGAAATATCTTCCGTTCAAAACTGGAAAGAAGCTTTCTGAGAAACTGCTCTGTGTTCTGTTAATTCATCTCACGGAGTTACATCTTTTACTTCAAGAAGCCTTTCGCTAAGGCTGTTCTTGTGGTATTGGCAAAGGGATATTTGGAAGCCCATACAGGGCTATGGTGAAAAAGGAAATATCTTCCGATCAAAACTGGAAAGAAGCTTTCTGAGAAACTGCTCTATGTTCTGTGAATTCATCTCACAGAGTTACATCTTTCCCTTCAAGAAGCCTTTCGCCAAGGCTGTTCTTGTGGAATTGGCAAAGGGATATTTGGAAGCCCACGGAGGGCTATGGTGAAAAAGGAAATATCTTCCGTTCAAAATTGGAAAGAAGCTTTCTGAGAAACTGCTCTGTGTTCTGTTAATTCATCTCACAGATTTACATCTTTCCCTTCAAGAAGCCTTTCGCTATGGCTCTTCTTGTGGAATTGGCAAAGGGATATTTGGAAGCCCATAGAGGGCTATGGTGAAAAACGAAATATCTTCCGTTCAAAACTGGAAGGAAGATTTTTCAGAAACTGCTCTGTGTTCCGTTAATTCATCTCACAGAGTTATATCTTTCCCTTCAAGAAGCCTTTCGCTAAGGCTGTTCTTGTGGAATTGTCAAAGGGATATTTGGAAGCCGATAGAGGGCTATGGTGAAAAAGGAAATATCTTCCGTTCAAAACTGGAAAGAAGCTTTCTGAGAAACTGCTCTGTGTTCTCTGAATTCATCTCACAGAGTTACATCTTTGCCTTCAAGAAGCCTTTCGCTAAGCCTCTTCTTGTGGAATTGGCAAAGGGATATTTGGAAGCCCATAGAGGGCTATGGTGAAAAAGGAATTATCTTAGGTTCAAAACTGGAAAGAACCTTTCTGAGAAACTTCTCTGTGTTCTGTGAATTCATCTCACAGGGTTGCATCTTTCCCTTCATGGAGCCTTTCGCTAAGGCGGTTCTTGTGGAATTGGGAAAGGGATATTTGCAAGCCCATAGAGGGCTATGGTGAAAAAGGAAATATCTTCCGTTCAAAACTGGAAAGAAGCTTTCTGAGAAACTGCTCTGTGTTCTGTTAATTCATCTCACAGAGTTACATCTTTCCCTTCAAGAAGCCTTTCGCTAAGGCTGTTCTTGTGGAATTGGCAAAGGGATATTTGGAAGCAAATAGAGGGCTATGGTGAAAAACGAAATATCTTCCGTTCAAAACTGGAAAGAAGCTTTCTGAGAAACTGCTCTGTGTTCTGTTAATTCATCTCAAAGAGTTTCATCTTTCCCTTCAAGAAGCCTTTCGCTAAGGCTGTTCTTTTGGAATTGGCAAAGGGATATTTGGAAGCCCATAGGGGGCTATGGTGAAAAAGGAAATATCTTCCGTTCAAAACTAGAAAGAAGCTTTCTGAGAAACTGCTCTGTGTTCTGTGAATTCATCTCACAGAGTTACATCTTTCCCTTCAAGAAGCCTTTCGCTAAGGCTGTTCTTGTGGAATTGGCAAAGGGATATTTGAAAGCCCATAGAGGGCTATGGTGAAAAAGGAAATATCTTCCGTTCAAAACTGGAAAGAAGCTTTCTGAGAAACTATTCCGTTTTGTGTGAATTCATCTCACAGAGTTACATCTTTCCGTTCAAAAAGCCTTTCGCTAAGGCTGTTCTTGTGGAATTGGCAAAGGGATATTTGGAAGCCCCTAGAGGGCTTTGGTGAAAAAGGAAATATCTTCCGCTCAAAACTGGAAAGAAGCTTTCTGAGAAACTGCTCTGTGTTCCGTTAATTCATCTCACAGTGTTACATCTTTCCCTTCAAGAAGCCTTTCGCTAAGGCTGTTCTTGTGGAATTGGCAAAGGGACATTTGGAAGCCCAAAGAGGGCTATGGTGAAAAAGGAAATATCTTCCGTTCAAAACAGGAAAGAAGCTTTCTGAGAAACTGCTCTGTGTTCTGTGAATTCATCTCAAAGAGTTACATCTTTCCCTTCAAGAAGCCTTTCGCTAAGGCTGTTCTAGTGGAATTGGCAAAGGGATATTTGGAACCCCTAGAGGGCTATGGTGAAAAAGGAAATATCTTCTGCTGAAAAATGGAAAGAAGCTTTCTGAGAAACTGCTCTGTGTTCTGTGAATTCATCTCACAAAGTTACATCTTTCCCTTCAAGAAGTCTTTCGCTAAGGCTGTTCTTGTGGAATTGGCAAAGGGATATTTGGAAGCCCATAGAGGGCTATGGTGAAAAAGGAAATATCTTCCGCTGAAAACTGGAAAGAAGCTTTCTGAGAAACTGCTTTGTGTTCCGTTAATTCATCTCACAGAATTACATCTTTCCCTTCAAGAAGCCTTTCGCTAAGGCTGTTCTTGTGGAATTCGCAAAGGGATATTTGGAAGCCCATAGAGGGCTATGGTGAAAAAGGAAATATCTTCCGCTCAAAACTGGAAAGTAGCTTTCTGAGAAACTGCTCTGTGTTCTGTTAATTCATCTCACAGAGTTACATCTTTCCCTTGAAGAAGCCTTTCGCTAAGGCTGTTCCTGTGGAATTGGCAAAGGGATATTTGGAAGCCCTTAGAGGGCTATGGTGAAAAAGGAAATATCTTCCGTTCAAAACTGGAAAGAAGTTTTCTGAGAAACTGCTCTGCGTTTTGTGAATTCATCTCACAGAGTTACATCTTTCCCTTCAAGAAGCCTTTCGCTAAGACTGTTCTTGTGGAATTGGCAAAGGGATATTTGGAAGCCCATAGAGGGCTATGGTGAAAAAGGAAATATCTTAGCTTCAAAACTGGAAAGAACCTTTCTGAGAAACTTCTCTGTGTTCTGTGAATTCATCTCACAGAGTTACATCTTTCCCTTCAAGAAGCCTTTCGCCAAGGCTGTTCTTGTGGAATTGGCAAAGGGATATTTGGAAGCCCACGGAGGGCTATGGTGAAAAAGGAAATATCTTCCGTTCAAAATTGGAAAGAAGCTTTCCGAGAAACTGCTCTGTGTTCTGTTAATTCATCTCACAGAGTTACATCTTTCCCTTCAAGAAGCCTTTCGCTAAGGCTCTTCTCGTGGAATTGGCAAAGGGATATTTGGAAGCCCATAGAGGGCTATGGTGAAAAAGGAAATATCTTCCGTTCAAAACTGGAAAGAAGCTTTCTGAGAAACTGCTCTATGTTCTGTGAATTCATCTCACAGAGTTACATCTTTCCCTTCAAGAAGCCTTTCGCCAAGGCTGTTCTTGTGGAATTGGCAAAGGGATATTTGGAAGCCCACGGAGGGCTATGGTGAAAAAGGAAATATCTTCCGTTCAAAATTGGAAAGAAGCTTTCTGAGAAACTGCTCTGTGTTCTGTTAATTCATCTCACAGATTTACATCTTTCCCTTCAAGAAGCCTTTCGCTATGGCTCTTCTTGTGGAATTGGCAAAGGGATATTTGGAAGCCCATAGAGGGCTATGGTGAAAAACGAAATATCTTCCGTTCAAAACTGGAAGGAAGATTTTTCAGAAACTGCTCTGTGTTCCGTTAATTCATCTCACAGAGTTATATCTTTCCCTTCAAGAAGCCTTTCGCTAAGGCTGTTCTTGTGGAATTGTCAAAGGGATATTTGGAAGCCGATAGAGGGCTATGGTGAAAAAGGAAATATCTTCCGTTCAAAACTGGAAAGAAGCTTTCTGAGAAACTGCTCTGTGTTCTCTGAATTCATCTCACAGAGTTACATCTTTGCCTTCAAGAAGCCTTTCGCTAAGCCTCTTCTTGTGGAATTGGCAAAGGGATATTTGGAAGCCCATAGAGGGCTATGGTGAAAAAGGAATTATCTTAGGTTCAAAACTGGAAAGAACCTTTCTGAGAAACTTCTCTGTGTTCTGTGAATTCATCTCACAGGGTTGCATCTTTCCCTTCATGGAGCCTTTCGCTAAGGCGGTTCTTGTGGAATTGGGAAAGGGATATTTGCAAGCCCATAGAGGGCTATGGTGAAAAAGGAAATATCTTCCGTTCAAAACTGGAAAGAAGCTTTCTGAGAAACTGCTCTGTGTTCTGTTAATTCATCTCACAGAGTTACATCTTTCCCTTCAAGAAGCCTTTCGCTGAGGCTGTTCTTTTGGAATTGGCAAAGGGATATTTGGAAGCCCATAGGGGGCTATGGTGAAAAAGGAAATATCTTCCGTTCAAAACTAGAAAGAAGCTTTCTGAGAAACTGCTCTGTGTTCTGTGAATTCATCTCACAGAGTTACATCTTTCCCTTCAAGAAGCCTTTCGCTAAGGCTGTTCTTGTGGAATTGGCAAAGGGATATTTGAAAGCCCATAGAGGGCTATGGTGAAAAAGGAAATATCTTCCGTTCAAAACTGGAAAGAAGCTTTCTGAGAAACTATTCCGTTTTGTGTGAATTCATCTCACAGAGTTACATCTTTCCGTTCAAAAAGCCTTTCGCTAAGGCTGTTCTTGTGGAATTGGCAAAGGGATATTTGGAAGCCCCTAGAGGGCTTTGGTGAAAAAGGAAATATCTTCCGCTCAAAACTGGAAAGAAGCTTTCTGAGAAACTGCTCTGTGTTCCGTTAATTCATCTCACAGTGTTACATCTTTCCCTTCAAGAAGCCTTTCGCTAAGGCTGTTCTTGTGGAATTGGCAAAGGGACATTTGGAAGCCCAAAGAGGGCTATGGTGAAAAAGGAAATATCTTCCGTTCAAAACAGGAAAGAAGCTTTCTGAGAAACTGCTCTGTGTTCTGTGAATTCATCTCAAAGAGTTACATCTTTCCCTTCAAGAAGCCTTTCGCTAAGGCTGTTCTAGTGGAATTGGCAAAGGGATATTTGGAACCCCTAGAGGGCTATGGTGAAAAAGGAAATATCTTCTGCTGAAAAATGGAAAGAAGCTTTCTGAGAAACTGCTCTGTGTTCTGTGAATTCATCTCACAAAGTTACATCTTTCCCTTCAAGAAGTCTTTCGCTAAGGCTGTTCTTGTGGAATTGGCAAAGGGATATTTGGAAGCCCATAGAGGGCTATGGTGAAAAAGGAAATATCTTCCGTTCAAAACTGGAAAGAAGCTTTCTGAGAAACTGCTCTGTGTTCTCTTAATTCATCTCACAGAGTTACATGTTTCCATTCAAGAAGCCTTTCGCTAAGACTGTTCTTGTGGAATTGGCAAAGGGATATTTGGAAGCCCATAGAGGTCTATGGTGAAAAAGGAAATGTCTTCCATTCAAAACTGGAATGAAGCTTTCTGAGAAACTTCTCTGTGTTCTGTGAATTCATCTCACAGAGTTACATCTTTCCCTTCAAAAGCCTTTCGCTAAGGCTGTTCTTGTGGAATTGGCAAATGGATATTTGGAAGCCCATAGAGGGCTATGGTGAAAAAGGAAATATCTTCCGTTCAAAACTGGAAAGAAGCTTTCTGAGAAACTGCTCTGTGTTCTGTTAATTCATCTCACAGAGTTACATCTTTCCCTTCAAGAAGCCTTTCGCTAAGGCTGTTCTTGTGGAATTGGCAAAGGGATATTTGGAAGCCCATAGAGGGCTATGGTGAAAAAGGAAATATCTTCAGCTGAAAACTGGAAAGAAGACTTTTCAGAAACTGCTCTGTGTTCCGTTAATTCATCTCACAGAGTTACATCTTTCCCTTCAAGAAGCCTTTCGCTAAGGCTGTTCTTGTGGAATTCGCAAAGGGATATTTGGAAGCCCATAGAGGGCTATGGTGAAAGAGGAAATATCTTCCGCTAAACTTTAAAGAAGCTTTCTGAGAAACTGCGCTGTGTTCTGTGAATTCATCTCACAGAGTTACATCTTTCATTTCAAGAAGCCTTTCGCTAAGGCTGTTCTTGTGGAATTGGCAAAGGGATATTTGGAAGCCCATAGAGGGCTATGGTGAAAAAGCAAATAACTTCCGTTCAAAACTGGAAAGAAGCTTTCTGAGAAACTGCTCTGTGTTCTCTGAATTCATCTCACAGAGTTACATCTTTCCCTTCAAAAGCCTTTCGCTAAGGCTGTTCTTGTGGAATTGGCAAAGGGATATTTGGAAGCCCATAGAGGGCTATGGTGAAAAAGGCAATATCTTCCGTTCAAAACTGGAAAGAAGCTTTCTGAGAAACTGCTCTGTGTTCTCTTAATTCATCTCACAGAGTTACATCTTTCCCTTCAAGAAGCCTTTCACTAAGGCGGTTCTTGTGGAATTCGCAAAGGGATATTTGGAAGCCCATAGTGGGCTGTGGTGAAAAAGGAAATATCTTCCGTTCAAAACTGGAAAGAAGCTTTCTGAGAAACGGCTCTGTGTTCTCTGAATTCATCTCACAGAGTTACATCTTTCCCTTCAAGTAGCCTTTCGCTAAGGCTGTTCTTGTGGAATTGGCAAAGGGATATTTGAAAGCCCATAGAGGGCTATGGTGAACAATTAAATATCTTCCGTTCAAAACTGGAAAGAAGGTTTCTGAGAAACTGCTCTGTGTTCTCTGAATTCATCTCACAGATTTACATCTTTGCCTTCAAGAAGCCTTTCGCGAAGGCTGTTCTTGGGGAATTGGCAAGGGGATATTGGGAATCCCATAGAGGGCTATGGTAAAAAAGGAAATATCTTCCGTTCAAAACTGGAAAGAAGCTTTCTGAGAAACTGCTCTGTGTTCTTTTAATTCATCTCACAGAGTTACATGTTTCCCTTCAAGAAGCCTTTCGCTAAGGCTGTTCTTGTGGAATTGGCAAAGGGATATTTGGAAGCCCATAGAGGGCTATGGTGAAAAAGGAAATATCTTCCGTTCAAAACTGGAAAGAAGCTTTCTGAGAAACTGCTCTGTGTTCTGTGAATTCATCTTACAGAGTTACATCTTTCCCTTCAAGAAGCCTTTCGCTAAGGCTGTTCTTGTGGAATTGGCAAAGGGATATTTGGAAGCCCATTCTGGGCTACGGTGAAAAAGGAAATATCTTCCGTTCAAAACTGGAAAGAAGCTTTCTGAGAAACTCCTCTGTGTTCTGTTAATTCATCTCACAGAGTTACATCTTTCCCTTCAAGAAGCCTTTCGTTAAGGCTGTTCTTGTGGAATTGGCAAAGGGATATTTGGAAGCCCAAAGAGGGCTATGGTGAAGAAAGGAAATATATTCCGTTCAAAACTGGAAAGAAGCTCTCTGAGAAACTGCTCTGTGTTCTGTTAATTCATCTCAAAAAGTTACAACTTTCCCTTCAACAAGAATTTCGCTAAGGCTGTTCTTGTGGAATTGGCAAAGGGATATTTGGAAGCCCTTAGAGGGCTATGGTGACAAAGGAAATATCTTCCGTTCAAAACTGGAAAGAAGCTTTCTGAGAATCTGCTCTGTGTTCTGTGAATTCATCTCACAGAGTTTCATCTTTCCCTTCAAGAAGCCTTCGCTAAGGCTTTTCTTGTGGAATTGGCAAAGGGATATTTGGAAGCCCATAGAGGGCTATGGTGAAAAAGGAAATATCTTCCGTACAATACTGGAAAGAAGCTTTCTGAGAACCTGCTCTGTGTTCTGTTAATTCATGCTACAGAGTTACATCTTTCCCTTCAAGAAACCTTTCGCTAAGGCTGTTCTTCTGGAATTGGCAAAGGGATATTTGGAAGCCCATAGAGGGCTGTGGTGTATAAGGATATATCTTCCGTTCAAAACTGGAAAGAAGCTTTCTGAGAAACTGCTCTGTGTTCTGTTAATTCATCTCACAGAGTTACATGTTTCCCTTCAAGAAGCCTTTCGCTAAGGCTGTTCTTGTGGAATTGGCAAAGGGATATTTGGAAGCCCATTCAGGGCTATGGTGAAAAAGGAAATATCTTCCGTTCAAAACTGGAAAGAAGCTTTCTAAGAAACTCCTCTGTGTTCTGTTAATTCATCTCACAGAGTTACATCTTTCCCTTCAAGAAGCCTTTCGCTAAGGCTGTTCTTGTGGAATTGGCAAAGGTATATTTGGAAGCCCAAAGAGGGCTATGGTGAAAAAAGGAAATATCTTCCGTTCAAAACTGGAAAGAAGCTTTCTGAGAAACTGATCTGTGTTCTGTTAATTCATCTCACAAAGTTACATCTTTCCCTTCAGCAAGAATTTCGCTAAGGCTGTTCTTGTGGAATTGGCAAAGGGATATTTGGAAGCCCATAGAGGGCTATGGTGACAAAGGAAATATCTTCCGATGAAAACTGGAAAGAAGCTTTCTGAGAAACTACTCTGTGTTCTGTAAATTCATCTCACAGAGTTACATCTTTCCCTTCAAGAAACCTTTCGCTAAGGCTGTTCTTGTGGAATTGGCAAAGGGATATTTGGAAGCCCATAGAGGGCTGTGGTGTATAAGGATATATCTTCCGTTCAAAACTGGAAAGAAGCTTTCTGAGAAACTGCTCTGTGTTCTGTTAATTCATCTCACAGAGTTACATGTTTCCCTTCAAGAAGCCTTTCGCTAAGGCTGTTCTTGTGGAATTGGCAAAGGGATATTTGGAAGCCCATTCAGGGCTATGGTGAAAAAGGAAATATCTTCCGTTCAAAACCGGAAAGAAGCTTTCTGAGAAACTCCTCTGTGTTCTGTTAATTCATCTCACAGAGTTACATCTTTCCCTTCAAGAAGCCTTTCGCTAAGGCTGTTCTTGTGGAATTGGCAAAGGGATATTTGGAAGCCCAAAGAGGGCTATGGTGAAAAAAGGAAATATCTTCCGTTCAAAACTGGAAAGAAGCTTTCTGAGAAACTGCTCTGTGTTCTGTTAATTCATCTCACAAAGTTACATCTTTCCCTTCAGCAAGAATTTCGCTAAGGCTGTTCTTGTGGAATTGGCAAAGGGATATTTGGAAGCCCATAGAGGGCTATGGTGACAAAGGAAATATCTTCCGATGAAAACTGGAAAGAAGCTTTCTGAGAAACTGCTCTGTGTTCTGTAAATTCATCTCACAGAGTTACATCTTTCCCTTCAAGAAACCTTTCGCTAAGGCTGTTCTTGTGGAATTGGCAAAGGGATATTTGGAAGCCCTTAGAGGGATATGGTGAAAAAGGAAATATCTTCGGTTCAAAACTGGAAAGAATCTTTCTGAGAAACTGCTCTGTGTTCTGTGAATTCATCTCACAGAGTTACATCTTTCCCTTCAAGAAGCCTTTCGCTAAGGCTGTTCTTGTGGAATTGGCAAAGGGATATTTGGAAGCCCATAGAGGGCTATGTTGAAAAAGGAAATATCTTCCGTTAAAACTGGAAAGAAGCTTTCTGAGAAACTGCTCTATGTTCTGTTAATTCATCTCACAGAGCTACATATTTCCCTTCAAGAAGCCTTTCGCTAAGGCTGTTCTTGTGGAATTGGCAAAGGGATATTTGGAAGCCCGTAGATGGCTATGGTGAAAAAGGAAATATCTTCCGTTCAAAACTGGAAAGAAGCTTTCTGAGAAACTGCTCTGTGTTCCGTTAATTCATCTCACAGAGTTACCTCTTTCCCTTCAAGAAGCCTTTCGCTAAGGCGGTTCTTGTGGAATTGGCAAAGGGATATTTGGAATCCCATAGAGGGCTATGGTGAAAAAGGAAATATCTTCCGTTGAAAATTGGAAAGAAGCTTTCTGAGAAACTGCTCTGTGTTCTCTTAATTCATCTCACACAGTTACATGTTTCCCTTCAAGAAGCTTTTCGCTAAGTTTGTTCTTGTGGAATTGGCAAAGGGATATTTAGAACCCCGTACAGGGCTATGGCGAAAAAGGATATATCTTCCGCTCAAAACTGGAAAGAAGCTTTCTGAGAAACTGCTCTCTGTTCTGTTAATTCATCTCACAGAGTTACATCTTTCTCTTCAAGAAGCCTTTCCCTAAGGCTGTTCTTGTGGAATTGGCAAAGGGATATTTGGAAGCCCATACAGGGCTATGGTGAAAAAGGAAATATCTTCCGCTGAAAACTGGAAAGAAGATTTTTCAGAAACTGCTCTGTGTTCCGTTAATTCATCTCACAGAGTTACATCTTTCCCTTCAAGAAGCCTTTCGCTAAGGCTGTTCTTGTGGAATTGGCAAAGGGATATTTGGAAGCCCATAGAGGGCTATGGTGAAAGAGGAAATATCTTCCGCTCAAAACTTTAAAGAAGCTTTCTGAGAAACTGCGCTGTGTTCGGTGAATTCATCTCACAGAGTTACATCTTTCCCTTCAAGAAGCCTTTCGCTAAGGCTCTTCTTGTGGAATTGGCAAAGGGATATTTGGAAGCCAATAGAGGGCTATGGTGAAAAAGGAAATAACTTCCGTTCAAAACTGGAAAGAAGCTTTCTGAGAAACTGCTCTGTGTTCTGTTAATTCATCTCACAGAGTTACATCTTTCCCTTCAAGAAGCCTTTCGCTAAGTCTGTTCTTGTGGAATTGGCAAAGGGATATTTGGAAGCCCATAGAGGGCTATGGTGAAAAAGGAAATATCTTCCGTTCAATACTGGAAAGAAGCTTTCTGAGAAACTGCTCTGTGTTCTCTTAATTCATCTCACAGAGTTACATCTTTCCCTTCAGGTAGCCTTTCGCTAAGGCTGTTCTTGTGGAATTGGCAAAGGGATATTTGGAAGCCCGTAGAAGGCTATGGTGAAAAAGGAAATATCTTCCACTGAAAACTGGAAAGAAGCTTTCTGAGAAACTGCTCTGTGTTCCGTTAATTCATCTCACAGTGTTACATCTTTCCCTTCAAGAAGCCTTTCGCTAAGGCTGTTCTTGTGGAATTGGCAAAGGGATATTTGGAAGCCCATAGAGGGCTATGGTGAAAAAGGAAATATCTTCCGTTCAAACTGGAAAGAAGCTTTCTGAGAAACTGGTCTGTGTTCTGTTAAGTCATCTCACAGAGTTACATCTTTCCCTTCAAGAAGCCTTTCGCTAAGGCTGTTCTTGTGGAATTAGCAAAGGGATATTTGGAACCCCTTAGAGGGCTATGGTGAAAAATTACATATCTTCCGTTCAAAACCGGAAAGAAGCTTTCTGAGAAACTGCTCTGTGTTCTCTGAATTCATCTCACAGAGTTACATCTTTGCCTTCAAGAAGCCTTTCGCTAAGGCTGTTCTTGGGATATTGGCAAAGGGATATTTGGAAGCCCATAGAGGGCTATGGTGAAAAAGGAAATATCTTCCGTTCAAAACTGGAAAGAAGCTTTCTGAGAAACTGCTCTGTGTTCTCTGAATTCATCTCACAGAGTTACATCTTTCCCTTCAAGAAGCCTTTCGCTAACTCTGTTCTTGTGGAATTGGCAAAGGGATATTTGGAAGACCATAGAGGGTTATGGTGAAAAAGGAAATATCTTCCGTTCAAAACTGGAAAGAAGCCTTCTGAGAAACTGCTCTGTGTTCTGTGAATTCATCTCACAGAGTTATATCTTTCCCTTCAAGAAGCCTTTCGCTAAGGCTGTTCTTGTGGAATTGGCAAAGGGATATTTGGAAGCCCATTCAGGGCTATGGTGAGAAAGGAAATATCTTCCGTTCAAAACTGGAAAGAAGCTTTCTGAGAAACTCCTCTGTGTTCTGTTAATTCATCTCACAAAGTTACATCTTTCCCTTCAACAAGAATTTCGCTAAGGCTGTTCTTGTGGAATTGGCAAAGGGATATTTGGAAGCCCATAGAGGGCTATGGTGACAAAGGAAATATCTTCCCATGAAAACTGGAAAGAAGCTTTCTGAGAAACTGCTCTGTGTTCTGTGAATTCATCTCACAGAGTTACATCTTTCCCTTCAAGAAACCTTTCGCTAAGGCTGTTCTTGTGGAATTGGCAAAGGGATATTTGGAAGCCCTTAGAGGGATATGGTGAAAAAGGAAATATCTTCCGTTCAAAACTGGAAAGAAGCTTTCTGAGAAACTGCTCTGTGTTCTGTGAATTCATCTCACAGAGTTACATCTTTCCCTTCAAGAAGCCTTTCGTTAAGGCTGTTCTTGTGGAATTGGCAAAGGGATATTTGGAAGCCTATAGAGGGCTATGGTGAAAAAGGAAATATCTTCCGTTCAAAACAGGAAAGAAGCTTTCTGAGAAACTACTCTGTGTTCCGTTAATTCATCTCACAGAGTTACATCTTTCCCTTCAAAAGCCTTTCGCTAAGGCTGTTCTTGTGGAATTGGCAAAGGGATATTTGGAAGCCCATAGAGGGCTATGGTGAAAAAGGAAATATCTTCCGTTCAAAACTGGAAAGAAGCTTTCTGAGAAACTGCTCTGTGTTCTGTTAATTCATCTCACAGAGTTACATCTTTCCCTTCAAGAAGCCTTTCGCTAAGGCTGTTCTTGTGGAATTGGCAAAGGGATATTTGGAAGCCCATAGAGGGCTATGGTGAAAAAGGAAATATCTTCAGCTGAAAACTGGAAAGAAGACTTTTCAGAAACTGCTCTGTGTTCCGTTAATTCATCTCACAGAGTTACATCTTTCCCTTCAAGAAGCCTTTCGCTAAGGCTGTTCTTGTGGAATTCGCAAAGGGATATTTGGAAGCCCATAGAGGGCTATGGTGAAAGAGGAAATATCTTCCGCTAAACTTTAAAGAAGCTTTCTGAGAAACTGCGCTGTGTTCTGTGAATTCATCTCACAGAGTTACATCTTTCATTTCAAGAAGCCTTTCGCTAAGGCTGTTCTTGTGGAATTGGCAAAGGGATATTTGGAAGCCCATAGAGGGCTATGGTGAAAAAGCAAATAACTTCCGTTCAAAACTGGAAAGAAGCTTTCTGAGAAACTGCTCTGTGTTCTCTGAATTCATCTCACAGAGTTACATCTTTCCCTTCAAAAGCCTTTCGCTAAGGCTGTTCTTGTGGAATTGGCAAAGGGATATTTGGAAGCCCATAGAGGGCTATGGTGAAAAAGGCAATATCTTCCGTTCAAAACTGGAAAGAAGCTTTCTGAGAAACTGCTCTGTGTTCTCTTAATTCATCTCACAGAGTTACATCTTTCCCTTCAAGAAGCCTTTCACTAAGGCGGTTCTTGTGGAATTCGCAAAGGGATATTTGGAAGCCCATAGTGGGCTGTGGTGAAAAAGGAAATATCTTCCGTTCAAAACTGGAAAGAAGCTTTCTGAGAAACGGCTCTGTGTTCTCTGAATTCATCTCACAGAGTTACATCTTTCCCTTCAAGTAGCCTTTCGCTAAGGCTGTTCTTGTGGAATTGGCAAAGGGATATTTGAAAGCCCATAGAGGGCTATGGTGAACAATTAAATATCTTCCGTTCAAAACTGGAAAGAAGGTTTTCTGAGAAACTGCTCTGTGTTCTCTGAATTCATCTCACAGATTTACATCTTTGCCTTCAAGAAGCCTTTCGCGAAGGCTGTTCTTGGGGAATTGGCAAGGGGATATTGGGAATCCCATAGAGGGCTATGGTAAAAAAGGAAATATCTTCCGTTCAAAACTGGAAAGAAGCTTTCTGAGAAACTGCTCTGTGTTCTTTTAATTCATCTCACAGAGTTACATGTTTCCCTTCAAGAAGCCTTTCGCTAAGGCTGTTCTTGTGGAATTGGCAAAGGGATATTTGGAAGCCCATAGAGGGCTATGGTGAAAAAGGAAATATCTTCCGTTCAAAACTGGAAAGAAGCTTTCTGAGAAACTGCTCTGTGTTCTGTGAATTCATCTCACAGAGTTACATCTTTCCCTTCAAGAAGCCTTTCGCTAAGGCTGTTCTTGTGGAATTGGCAAAGGGATATTTGGAAGCCCATTCTGGGCTACGGTGAAAAAGGAAATATCTTCCGTTCAAAACTGGAAAGAAGCTTTCTGAGAAACTCCTCTGTGTTCTGTTAATTCATCTCACAGAGTTACATCTTTCCCTTCAAGAAGCCTTTCGTTAAGGCTGTTCTTGTGGAATTGGCAAAGGGATATTTGGAAGCCCAAAGAGGGCTATGGTGAAGAAAGGAAATATATTCCGTTCAAAACTGGAAAGAAGCTCTCTGAGAAACTGCTCTGTGTTCTGTTAATTCATCTCAAAAAGTTACAACTTTCCCTTCAACAAGAATTTCGCTAAGGCTGTTCTTGTGGAATTGGCAAAGGGATATTTGGAAGCCCTTAGAGGGCTATGGTGACAAAGGAAATATCTTCCGTTCAAAACTGGAAAGAAGCTTTCTGAGAATCTGCTCTGTGTTCTGTGAATTCATCTCACAGAGTTTCATCTTTCCCTTCAAGAAGCCTTCGCTAAGGCTTTTCTTGTGGAATTGGCAAAGGGATATTTGGAAGCCCATAGAGGGCTATGGTGAAAAAGGAAATATCTTCCGTACAATACTGGAAAGAAGCTTTCTGAGAACCTGCTCTGTGTTCTGTTAATTCATGCTACAGAGTTACATCTTTCCCTTCAAGAAACCTTTCGCTAAGGCTGTTCTTCTGGAATTGGCAAAGGGATATTTGGAAGCCCATAGAGGGCTGTGGTGTATAAGGATATATCTTCCGTTCAAAACTGGAAAGAAGCTTTCTGAGAAACTGCTCTGTGTTCTGTTAATTCATCTCACAGAGTTACATGTTTCCCTTCAAGAAGCCTTTCGCTAAGGCTGTTCTTGTGGAATTGGCAAAGGGATATTTGGAAGCCCATTCAGGGCTATGGTGAAAAAGGAAATATCTTCCGTTCAAAACTGGAAAGAAGCTTTCTAAGAAACTCCTCTGTGTTCTGTTAATTCATCTCACAGAGTTACATCTTTCCCTTCAAGAAGCCTTTCGCTAAGGCTGTTCTTGTGGAATTGGCAAAGGTATATTTGGAAGCCCAAAGAGGGCTATGGTGAAAAAAGGAAATATCTTCCGTTCAAAACTGGAAAGAAGCTTTCTGAGAAACTGATCTGTGTTCTGTTAATTCATCTCACAAAGTTACATCTTTCCCTTCAGCAAGAATTTCGCTAAGGCTGTTCTTGTGGAATTGGCAAAGGGATATTTGGAAGCCCATAGAGGGCTATGGTGACAAAGGAAATATCTTCCGATGAAAACTGGAAAGAAGCTTTCTGAGAAACTACTCTGTGTTCTGTAAATTCATCTCACAGAGTTACATCTTTCCCTTCAAGAAACCTTTCGCTAAGGCTGTTCTTGTGGAATTGGCAAAGGGATATTTGGAAGCCCATAGAGGGCTGTGGTGTATAAGGATATATCTTCCGTTCAAAACTGGAAAGAAGCTTTCTGAGAAACTGCTCTGTGTTCTGTTAATTCATCTCACAGAGTTACATGTTTCCCTTCAAGAAGCCTTTCGCTAAGGCTGTTCTTGTGGAATTGGCAAAGGGATATTTGGAAGCCCATTCAGGGCTATGGTGAAAAAGGAAATATCTTCCGTTCAAAACCGGAAAGAAGCTTTCTGAGAAACTCCTCTGTGTTCTGTTAATTCATCTCACAGAGTTACATCTTTCCCTTCAAGAAGCCTTTCGCTAAGGCTGTTCTTGTGGAATTGGCAAAGGGATATTTGGAAGCCCAAAGAGGGCTATGGTGAAAAAAGGAAATATCTTCCGTTCAAAACTGGAAAGAAGCTTTCTGAGAAACTGCTCTGTGTTCTGTTAATTCATCTCACAAAGTTACATCTTTCCCTTCAGCAAGAATTTCGCTAAGGCTGTTCTTGTGGAATTGGCAAAGGGATATTTGGAAGCCCATAGAGGGCTATGGTGACAAAGGAAATATCTTCCGATGAAAACTGGAAAGAAGCTTTCTGAGAAACTGCTCTGTGTTCTGTAAATTCATCTCACAGAGTTACATCTTTCCCTTCAAGAAACCTTTCGCTAAGGCTGTTCTTGTGGAATTGGCAAAGGGATATTTGGAAGCCCTTAGAGGGATATGGTGAAAAAGGAAATATCTTCCGTTCAAAACTGGAAAGAATCTTTCTGAGAAACTGCTCTGTGTTCTGTGAATTCATCTCACAGAGTTACATCTTTCCCTTCAAGAAGCCTTTCGCTAAGGCTGTTCTTGTGGAATTGGCAAAGGGATATTTGGAAGCCCATAGAGGGCTATGTTGAAAAAGGAAATATCTTCCGTTAAAACTGGAAAGAAGCTTTCTGAGAAACTGCTCTATGTTCTGTTAATTCATCTCACAGAGCTACATATTTCCCTTCAAGAAGCCTTTCGCTAAGGCTGTTCTTGTGGAATTGGCAAAGGGATATTTGGAAGCCCGTAGATGGCTATGGTGAAAAAGGAAATATCTTCCGTTCAAAACTGGAAAGAAGCTTTCTGAGAAACTGCTCTGTGTTCCGTTAATTCATCTCACAGAGTTACCTCTTTCCCTTCAAGAAGCCTTTCGCTAAGGCGGTTCTTGTGGAATTGGCAAAGGGATATTTGGAATCCCATAGAGGGCTATGGTGAAAAAGGAAATATCTTCCGTTGAAAATTGGAAAGAAGCTTTCTGAGAAACTGCTCTGTGTTCTCTTAATTCATCTCACACAGTTACATGTTTCCCTTCAAGAAGCTTTTCGCTAAGTTTGTTCTTGTGGAATTGGCAAAGGGATATTTAGAACCCCGTACAGGGCTATGGCGAAAAAGGATATATCTTCCGCTCAAAACTGGAAAGAAGCTTTCTGAGAAACTGCTCTCTGTTCTGTTAATTCATCTCACAGAGTTACATCTTTCTCTTCAAGAAGCCTTTCTCTAAGGCTGTTCTTGTGGAATTCGCAAAGGGATATTTGGAAGCCCATAGAAGGCTATGGTGAAAAAGGAAATATCTTCCGTTCAAAACTGGAAAGAAGCTTTCCGAGAAACTGCTCTGTGTTCTGTTAAGTCACCTCACAGAGTTACATCTTTCCCTTCAAGAAGCCTTTCGCTAAGGCTGTTCTTTTGGAATTGGCAAAGGGATATTTGGAAGCCCACAGAAGGCTATGGTGAAAAAGGAATTATCTTCCGTTCAAAATTGGAAAGAAGCTTTCTGAGAAACTGCTCTGTGTTCTGTTAATTCATCTCACAGAGTTTCATCTTTCCCTTCAAGAAGCCTTTCGCTAAGGCTTTTCTTGTGGAATTGGCAAAGGGATATTTGGAAGCCCATAGAGGGCTATGGTGAAAAAGGAAATATCTTCCGTACAATACTGGAAAGTAGCTTTCTGAGAAACTGCTCTGTGTTCTGTTAATTCATGCTACAGAGTTACATCTTTCCCTTCAAGAAGCCTTTCGCTAAGGCTGTTCTTGTGGAATTGGCAAAGGGATATTTGGAAGCCCATAGAGGACTGTGGTGTATAAGGAAATATCTTCCGTTCAAAACTGGAAAGAAGATTTCTGAGAAACTGCTCTGTGTTCTGTGAATTCATCTCACAGAGTTACATGTTTCCCTTCAAGAAGGCTTTCGCTAAAGCTGTTTTTGTGGAATTGGCAAAGGGATATTTGGAAGCCCATAGAGGGCTATGGTGAAAAAGGAAATATCTTCCGTTCAAAACTGGAAAGAAGCTTTCTGAGAAACTGCTCTGTGTTCTGTTAATTCATCTCACAGAGTTACATCTTTCCCTTCAAGAAGCCTTTCCCTAAGGCTGTTCTTGTGGAATTGGCAAAGGGATATTTGGAAGCCCATACAGGGCTATGGTGAAAAAGGAAATATCTTCCGCTGAAAACTGGAAAGAAGATTTTTCAGAAACTGCTCTGTGTTCCGTTAATTCATCTCACAGAGTTACATCTTTCCCTTCAAGAAGCCTTTCGCTAAGGCTGTTCTTGTGGAATTGGCAAAGGGATATTTGGAAGCCCATAGAGGGCTATGGTGAAAGAGGAAATATCTTCCGCTCAAAACTTTAAAGAAGCTTTCTGAGAAACTGCGCTGTGTTCGGTGAATTCATCTCACAGAGTTACATCTTTCCCTTCAAGAAGCCTTTCGCTAAGGCTCTTCTTGTGGAATTGGCAAAGGGATATTTGGAAGCCAATAGAGGGCTATGGTGAAAAAGGAAATAACTTCCGTTCAAAACTGGAAAGAAGCTTTCTGAGAAACTGCTCTGTGTTCTGTTAATTCATCTCACAGAGTTACATCTTTCCCTTCAAGAAGCCTTTCGCTAAGTCTGTTCTTGTGGAATTGGCAAAGGGATATTTGGAAGCCCATAGAGGGCTATGGTGAAAAAGGAAATATCTTCCGTTCAATACTGGAAAGAAGCTTTCTGAGAAACTGCTCTGTGTTCTCTTAATTCATCTCACAGAGTTACATCTTTCCCTTCAGGTAGCCTTTCGCTAAGGCTGTTCTTGTGGAATTGGCAAAGGGATATTTGGAAGCCCGTAGAAGGCTATGGTGAAAAAGGAAATATCTTCCACTGAAAACTGGAAAGAAGCTTTCTGAGAAACTGCTCTGTGTTCCGTTAATTCATCTCACAGTGTTACATCTTTCCCTTCAAGAAGCCTTTCGCTAAGGCTGTTCTTGTGGAATTGGCAAAGGGATATTTGGAAGCCCATAGAGGGCTATGGTGAAAAAGGAAATATCTTCCGTTCAAACTGGAAAGAAGCTTTCTGAGAAACTGGTCTGTGTTCTGTTAAGTCATCTCACAGAGTTACATCTTTCCCTTCAAGAAGCCTTTCGCTAAGGCTGTTCTTGTGGAATTAGCAAAGGGATATTTGGAACCCCTTAGAGGGCTATGGTGAAAAATTACATATCTTCCGTTCAAAACCGGAAAGAAGCTTTCTGAGAAACTGCTCTGTGTTCTCTGAATTCATCTCACAGAGTTACATCTTTGCCTTCAAGAAGCCTTTCGCTAAGGCTGTTCTTGGGATATTGGCAAAGGGATATTTGGAAGCCCATAGAGGGCTATGGTGAAAAAGGAAATATCTTCCGTTCAAAACTGGAAAGAAGCTTTCTGAGAAACTGCTCTGTGTTCTCTGAATTCATCTCACAGAGTTACATCTTTCCCTTCAAGAAGCCTTTCGCTAACTCTGTTCTTGTGGAATTGGCAAAGGGATATTTGGAAGACCATAGAGGGTTATGGTGAAAAAGGAAATATCTTCCGTTCAAAACTGGAAAGAAGCCTTCTGAGAAACTGCTCTGTGTTCTGTGAATTCATCTCACAGAGTTATATCTTTCCCTTCAAGAAGCCTTTCGCTAAGGCTGTTCTTGTGGAATTGGCAAAGGGATATTTGGAAGCCCATTCAGGGCTATGGTGAGAAAGGAAATATCTTCCGTTCAAAACTGGAAAGAAGCTTTCTGAGAAACTCCTCTGTGTTCTGTTAATTCATCTCACAAAGTTACATCTTTCCCTTCAACAAGAATTTCGCTAAGGCTGTTCTTGTGGAATTGGCAAAGGGATATTTGGAAGCCCATAGAGGGCTATGGTGACAAAGGAAATATCTTCCCATGAAAACTGGAAAGAAGCTTTGTGAGAAACTGCTCTGTGTTCTGTGAATTCATCTCACAGAGTTACATCTTTCCCTTCAAGAAACCTTTCGCTAAGGCTGTTCTTGTGGAATTGGCAAAGGGATATTTGGAAGCCCTTAGAGGGATATGGTGAAAAAGGAAATATCTTCCGTTCAAAACTGGAAAGAAGCTTTCTGAGAAACTGCTCTGTGTTCTGTGAATTCATCTCACAGAGTTACATCTTTCCCTTCAAGAAGCCTTTCGTTAAGGCTGTTCTTGTGGAATTGGCAAAGGGATATTTGGAAGCCTATAGAGGGCTATGGTGAAAAAGGAAATATCTTCCGTTCAAAACAGGAAAGAAGCTTTCTGAGAAACTACTCTGTGTTCTGTTAATTCATCTCACAGAGTTACATCTTTCCCCTCAAGAAGCCTTTCGCTAAGGCTGTTCTTGTGGAATTCGCAAAGGGATATTTGGAAGCCCATAGAGGGCTATGGTGAAAAAGGAAATATCTTCCGTTAAAACTGGAAAGAAGCTTTCTGAGAAACTGCTCTATGTTCTGTTAATTCATCTCACAGAGTTACATATTTCCCTTCAAGAAGCCTTTCGCTAAGGCTGTTCTTGTGCAATTGGCAAAGGGATATTTGGAAGCCCGTAGAGGGCTATGGTGAAAAAGGAAATATCTTCCGTTCAAAACTGGAAAGAAGCTTTCTGAAAAACTGCTCTGTGTTCCGTTAATTCATCTCACATTGTTACATCTTTCCCTTCAAGAAGCGTTTCGCTAAGGCGGTTCTTGTGGAATTGGCAAAGGGATATTTGGAATCCCATAGAGGGCTATGGTGAAAAAGGAAATATCTTCCGTTGAAAATTGGAAAGAAGCTTTCTGAGAAACTGCTCTGTGTTCTCTTAATTCATCTCACACAGTTGCATGTTTCCCTTCAAGAAGCCTTTCGCTAAGTTTGTTCTTGTGGAATTGGCAAAGGGATATTTGGAAGCCCGTACAGGGCTATGGTGAAAAAGGAAATATCTTAGGTTCAAAACAGGAAAGAACCCTTCTGAGAAACTTCTCTGTGTTCTGTGAATTCATCTAACAGAGTTACATCTTTCCCTTCAAGAAGCCTTTCGCTAAGGCAGTTCTTGTGGAATTGGCAAAGGGATATTTGGAAGCCCATAGAGGGCTATGGTGAAAAAGGAAATATCTTCCGTTCAAAACTGGAAAGAAGCTTTCTGAGAAACTGCTCTGTGTTCTGTGAATTCATCTCACAGAGTTACATCTTTCCCTTCAAGAAGCCTTTCGCTAAGGCTGTTCTTGTGGAATTGGCAAAGGGATATTTGGAAGCCCATAGAGGGCTATGGTGAAAAAGGAAATATCTTCCGTTCAAAACTGGAAAGAAGCTTTCTGAGAAACTGCTCTGTGTTCTGTGAATTCATCTCACAGAGTTACATCTTTCCCTTCAAGAAGCCTTTCGCTAAGGCTGTTCTTGTGGAATTGGCAAAGGGATATTTGGAAGCCCATAGAGGGCTATGGTGAAAAAGGAAATATCGTCCGTTCTAAACAGGAAAGAAGCTTTCTGAGAAACTGCTCTGTGTTCTGTGAATTCATCTCACAGTGTTACCTCTTTCCCTTCAAGAGGCCTTTCACTAAGGCTGTTCTTGTGGAATTGACAAAGGGATATTTGAAAGCCCATAGAATGATATGGTGAAAAATTAAATATCTTCCGTTCAAAACTGGAAAGAAGGTTTCTGAGAAACAGCTCTGTGTTCTGTGAATTCATCTCACAGAGTTACATCTTTCCCTTCAAGAAGCCTTTCGCTAAGGCTGTTCTTGTGGAATTGGCAAAGGGATATTTGGAAGCCCATAGAGGGCTATGGTGAAAAAGGAAATATCTTCCGTTCAAAACTGGAAAGAAGCTTTCTGAGAAACTGCTCTGTGTTCTGTGAATTCATCTCACAGAGTTACATCTTTCCCTTCAAGAAGCCTTTCGCTAAGGCTGTTCTTGTGGAATTGGCAAAGGGATATTTGGTAGCCCATAGAGGGCTATGGTGAAAAAGGAAATATCTTCCGTTCAAAACTGGAAAGAAGCTTTCTGAGAAACTGCTCTGTGTTCTCTGAATTCATCTCACAGAGTTACATCTTTCCCTTCAAGAAGCCTTTCGCTAAGGCTATTCTTGTGGAATTGGCAAAGGGATATTTGGAAGCCCATAGAGGGTTATTGTGAAAAAGGAAATATCTTCCGTTCAAAACTGGAAAGAAGCTTTCTGAGAAACTGCTCTGTGTTCTTTTAATTCATCTCACAGAGTTACATCTTTCCCTTCAAGAAGCCTTTGGCTAAGGCGGTTCTTGTGGAATTGGCAAAGGGATATTCGGAAGCCCATATTGGGCTATGGTGAAAAAGGAAATATCTTCCGTTCAAAACTGGAAAGAAGCTTTCTGAGAAACTGCTCTGTGTTCTCTGAATTCATCTCAGAGAGTTACATCTTTCTCTTCAAGTAGCCTTTCCCTAAGGCTGTTCTTGTGAAAATGGCAAAGGGATATTTGGAAGCCCTTAGAGGGCTATGGTGAAAAAGGAAATATCTTCCGTTCAAAACTGGAAAGAAGCTTTCTGAGAAACTGCTCTGTGTTCCGTTAATTCATTTCACATAGTTACATCTTTTCCTTCAAGAAGCCTTTCCCTAAGGCTGTTCTTGTGGAATTGGCAAAGGGATATTTGGAAGCCCATAGAGGGCTATGGTGAAAAAGGAAATATCTTCCGATCAAAACTGGAAAGAAGCTTTCTGAGAAACTGCTCTGTGTTCTCTTAATTCATCTCACAGAGTTACATGTTTCCGTTCAAGAAGCCTTTCGCTAAGGCTGTTCTTGTGGAATTGGCAAAGGGATATTTGGAAGCCCATAGAGGGCTAGGGTGAAAAAGGAAATATCTTCCGTTCAAAACTGGAAAGAAGCTTTCTGAGAAACTGCTCTGTGTTCTGTTAATTCATCTCACAGAGTTACATCTTTCCCTTCAAGAAGCCTTTCGCTAAGGCTATTCTTGTGGAATTGGCAAAGGGATATTTGGAAGCCTATAGAGGGCTATGGTGAAAAAGGAAATATCTTCCGTTCAAAACTGGAAAGAAGCTTTCTGAGAAACTGCTCTGTGTTCCGTTAATTCATCTCACAGAGTTACATGTTTCCCTTCAAGAAGCCTTTCGCTAAGGCTGTTCTTGTGGAATTGGCAAAGGGGTAGTTGGAAGCCCATAGAGGGCTATGGTGAAAAAGGAAATATCTTCCGTTAAAACTGGAAAGAAGCTTTCTGAGAAACTGCTCTGTGTTCTGTTAATTCATCTCACAGAGTTACATCTTTCCCTTCAAGAAGCCTTTCGCTAAGGCTGTTCTTGTGGAATTGGCAAAGGGATATTTGGAAGCCCAAAGAGGGCTATGGTGAAGAAAGGAAATATATTCCGTTCAAAACTGGAAAGAAGCTTTCTGAGAAACTGCTCTGTGTTCTGTTAATTCATCTCAAAAAGTTACATCTTTCCCTTCAAGAAGCCTTTCTCTAAGGCTGTTCTTGTGGAATTGGCAAAGGGATATTTGGAAGCCCATAGAAGGCTATGGTGAAAAAGGAAATATCTTCCGTTCAAAACTGGAAAGAAGCTTTCTGAGAAACTGCTCTGTGTTCCGTTAATTCATCTCACAGAGTTACATCTTTCCTTTCAAGAAGCCTTTCGCTAAGGCTGTTCTTGTGGAATTGGCAAAGGGATATTTGGAAGCCCATAGAGGGCTATGGTGAAAAAGGAAATATCTTCCGTTCAAAACTGGAAAGAAGCTTTCTGAGAAACTGCGCTGTGTTCTGTGAATTCATCTCTCAGAGTTACATCTTTCCCTTCAAGAATCCTTTTGCTAAAGCTGTTCTTGTGGAATTGGCAAAGCGATATTTGGAAGCCCATAGAGGGCTATGGTGAAAAAGGAAATATCTTCCGTTCAAAACTGGAAAGAAGCTTTCTGAGAAACTGCTCTGTGTTCTGTTAATTCATCTCACAGAATTACATCTTTCCCTTCAAGAAACCTTTCGCTAAGGCGGTTCTTGTGGAATTGGCAAAGGGATATTTGGAAGCCCATAGTGGGCTATGGTGAAAAAGGAAATATCTTCCGTTCAAAAGTGGAAAGAAGCTTTCTGAGAAATTGCTCTGTGTTCCATTAATTCATTTCACATAGTTACATCTTTCCCTTCAAGAAGCTTTTCCCTAAGGCTGTTCTTGTGGAATTGGCAAAGGGATATTTGGAAGCCCTTAGAGGGCTATGGTGAAAAAGGAAATAGCTTCCGCTGAAAACTGGAAAGAAGCTTTCTGAGAAACTGTTCTGTGTTCCATTAATTCATCTCACAGTGTTTTATCTTTCCCTTCAAGAACCCTTTCGCTAAGGCTGTTCTTGTGGAATTGGCAAAGGGATATTTGGAAGCCCATAGAAGGCTATGGTGAAAAAGGAAATATCTTCCGTTCAAAACTGGAAAAAAGCTTTCTGAGAAACTGCTCTGTGTTCTGTGAATTCATCTCACAGAGTTACATCTTTCCCTTCAAGAAGCCTTTCGCTAAGTCTGTTCTTGTGGAATTGGCAAAGGGATATTTGGAATCCCATAGAGGGCTGTGGTGAAAAAGGAAATATCTTCCGTTCAAAACTGGAAAGAAGCTTTCTGAGAAACTGCTCTGTGTTCTGTTAATTCATCTCACAGAATTACATCTTTCCCTTCAAGAAGCCTTTCGCTAAGGCTGTTCCTGTGGAATTGGCAAAGGGATATTTGGAAGCCCATAGAGGGCTATGGTGAAAAAGGAAATATCTTCCGTTCAAAAGTGGAAAGAAGCTTTCTGAGAAATTGCTCTGTGTTCCGTTAATTCATTTCACATAGTTACATCTTTCCCTTCAAGAAGCCTTTCCCTAAGGCTGTTCTTGTGGAATTGGCAAAGGGATATTTGGAAGCCCATAGAGGGCTATGGTGAAAAAGGAAATATCTTCCGTTCAAAACTGGAAAAATGCTTTCTGAGAAACTGCTCTGTGTTCTGTGAATTCATCTCACAGAGTTACATCATTCCCTTCAAGAAGCCTTTCGCTAAGGCTGTTCTTGTGGAATTGGCAAAGGGATATTTGGAAGCCCGTTGAGGTCTATGGTGAAAAAGGAAATATCTTCCTCTGAAAACTGGAAAGAAGCTTTCTGAGAAACTGCTCTGTGTTCCATTAATTCATCTCACAGTGTTACATCTTTCCCTTCAAGAAGCCTTTCTCTAAGGCTGTTCTTGTGGAATTGGCAAAGGGATATTTTGAAGCCCATAGAGGGCTATGGTGAAAAAGGAAATATCTTCCGTTCAAAACTGGAAAGAAGCTTTGTGAGAAACTGCTCTGTGTTCCATTAATTCATCTCACAGAGTTACATCTTTCCCTTCAGGAAGCCTTTCGCTAAGGCTGTTCTTGTGGAATTGGCAAAGGGATATTTAGAAGAACATAGAGGTCTATGGTGACAAAGGAAATATCTTCCGTTCAAAACTGGAAAGAATCTTTCTGAGAATCTGCGCTGTGTTCTGTGAATTCATCTCTCAGAGTTACATCTTTCCCTTCAAGAAGCCTTTCGCTAAGGCTGTTCTTGTGGAATTGGCAAAGCGATATTTGGAAGCCCATAGAGGGCTATGGTGAAAAAGGAAATATCTTCCGTTCAAAACAGGAAAGAAGCTTTCTGAGAAACGGCTCTGTGTTCTGTGAATTAATCTCACAGAGTTACATGTTTCCCTACAAGAAGCCTTTCGCTAAGGCTGTTCTTGTGGAATTGGCAAAGGGATATTTGGAAGCCCATTGAGGGCTATGCTGAAAAAGGAAATATCTTCCGTTCAAAACTGGAAAGAAGCTTTCTGAGAAACTGCTCTGTGTTCTGTGAATTCATCTCACAGAGTTACATCTTTCCCTTCAAGAAAAATTTCTCTAAGGCTGTTCTTGTGGAATTGGCAAAGGGATATTTGGAAGCCCATAGAGGGCTATGGTGAAAAAGGAAATATCTTCCGTTCAAAACTGGAAAGCAGCTTTCTGAGAAACTGCTCTGTGTTCTGTTAAGTCATCTCACAGAGTTACATCTTTCCTTTCAAGAGGCCTTTGGCTAAGGCTGTTCTTGTGGAATTGGCAAAGGGATATTTGGAAGCCCATTGAGGGCTATGGTGAAAAAGAAAATATCTTCCGTTCAAAACTGGAAAGAAGCTTTCGGAGAAACTGCTCTGTGTTCTGTTAAGTCATCTCACAGAGTTACATCTTTCCTTTCAAGAGGCCTTTGGCTAAGGCTGTTCTTGTGGAATTGGCAAAGGGATATTTGGAAGCCCATAGAGGGCTATGGTGAAAAAGGAAATATCTTCCGTTCAAAACTGGAAAGAAGCTTTCTGAGAAACTGCTCTGTGTTCCGTTAATTCATCTCACAGAGGTACATCTTTCCCTTCAAGAAGCCTTTCGCTAAGGCTGTTCTTGTGGAATTGGCAAAGGGATATTTGGAAGCCCATAGAGGGCTATGGTGAAATAGGAAATATCTTCCGTTCAAAACTGGAAAGAAGCTTTCTGAGAAACTGCGCTGTGTTCTGTGAATTCATCTCTCAGAGTTACATCTTTCCCTTCAAGAAGCCTTTTGCTAAGGCTGTTCTTGTGGAATTGGCAAAGCGATATTTGGAAGCCCATAGAGGGCTATGGTGAAAAAGGAAATATCTTCCGCTGAAAACTGGAAAGAAGCTTTCTGAGAAACTGCTCTGTGTTCTGTGAATTCATCTCACAGAGTTACATCTTTCCCTTCAAGAAGCCTTTCGCTAAGGCTGTTCTTGTGAAATTCGCAAAGGGTATTTGGAAGCCCTTAGAGGGCTATGGTGAAAAAGGAACTATCTTCCGTTCAAAACTGGAAAGAAGCTTTCTGAGAAACTCCTCTGTGTTCTGTTAATTCATCTCACAGAGTTACATTTTTCCCTTCAAGAAGCCTTTCGCTAAGGCGGTTCTTGTGGAATTGGCAAAGGGATATTTGGAAGCCCATAGAGGGCTATGCTGAAAAAGGAAATATCTTCCGTTCAAAACTGGAAAGAAGCTTGCTGAGAAATTGCTCTGTGTTCTGTTAATTCCTCTCACAGAGTTACATATTTCACTTCAAGAAGTCTTTCGCTAAGTCTGTTCTTGTGGAATTGGCAAAGGGATATTTGGAAGCCCATAGAGGGCTATGGTGAAAAAGGAAATATCTTCCGTTCAAAACTGGAAAGAAGCTTTCTGAGAAACTGCTCTGTGTTCTGTTAATTCATCTCACAGAGTTACATCTTTCCCTTCAAGAAGCCTTTCGCTAAGGCTGTTCTTGTGGAATTGGCAAAGGGATATTTGGAAGCCCATAGAGGGCTATGGTGAAAAAGGAAATATCCTCCGCTGAAAACTGGAAAGAACCTTCTGAGAAACTCCTCTGTGTTCTGTTAATTCATCTCTCAGAGTTACATCTTTCCCTTCAAGAAGCCTTTTGCTAAGGCTGTTCTTGTGGAATTGGCAAAGCGATATTTGGAAGCCCATAGAGGGCTATGGTGAAAAAGGAAATATCTTCCGCTGAAAACTGGAAAGAAGCTTTCTGAGAAACTGCTCTGTGTTCTGTGAATTCATCTCACAGAGTTACATCTTTCCCTTCAAGAAGCCTTTCGCTAAGGCTGTTCTTGTGAAATTGGCAAAGGGTATTTGGAAGCCCTTAGAGGGCTATGGTGAAAAAGGAACTATCTTCCGTTCAAAACTGGAAAGAAGCTTTCTGAGAAACTCCTCTGTGTTCTGTGAATTCATCTCACAGAGTTACATTTTTCCCTTCAAGAAGCCTTTCGCTAAGGCGGTTCTTGTGGAATTGGCAAAGGGATATTTGGAAGCCCATAGAGGGCTATGATGAAAAAGGAAATATCTCCCGTTCAAAACTGGAAAGAAGCTTTCTGAGAAACTGTTCTGTGTTCTATGAATTCATCTCACCGAGTTACATCTTTCTCTTCAAGAATCCTTTCGTTAAGGCTGTTCTTGTGGAATTGCCAAAGGGATATTTGCAAGCCCATAGAGGGCTATGCTGAAAAAGGAAATATCTTCCGTTCAAAACTGGAAAGAAGCTTGCTGAGAAATTGCTCTGTGTTCTGTTAATTCCTCTCACAGAGTTACATATTTCACTTCAAGAAGTCTTTCGCTAAGGCTGTTTTTGTGGAATTGGCAAAGGGTTATTTGGAAGCCCATAGAGGGCTATGGTGAAAAAGGAAATATCTTCCGTGCAAAACTGGAAAGAAGCTTTCTGAGAAACTGCTCTGTGTTCTGTTAATTCATCTCACAGAGTTACATCTTTCCCTTCAAGAAGCCTTTCGCTAAGGCTGTTCTTGTGGAATTGGCAAAGGGATATTTGGAAGCCCATAGAGGGCTATGGTGAAAAAGGAAATATCCTCCGCTGAAAACTGGAAAGAACCTTCTGAGAAACTCCTCTGTGTTCTGTTAATTCATCTCTCAGAGTTACATCTTTCCCTTCAAGAAGCCTTTTGCTAAGGCTGTTCTTGTGGAATTGGCAAAGCGATATTTGGAAGCCCATAGAGGGCTATGGTGAAAAAGGAAATATCTTCCGCTGAAAACTGGAAAGAAGCTTTCTGAGAAACTGCTCTGTGTTCTGTGAATTCATCTCACAGAGTTACATCTTTCCCTTCAAGAAGCCTTTCGCTAAGGCTGTTCTTGTGAAATTGGCAAAGGGTATTTGGAAGCCCTTAGAGGGCTATGGTGAAAAAGGAACTATCTTCCGTTCAAAACTGGAAAGAAGCTTTCTGAGAAACTCCTCTGTGTTCTGTGAATTCATCTCACAGAGTTACATTTTTCCCTTCAAGAAGCCTTTGGCTAAGGCGGTTCTTGTGGAATTGGCAAAGGGATATTTGGAAGCCCATAGAGGGCTATGATGAAAAAGGAAATATCTCCCGTTCAAAACTGGAAAGAAGCTTTCTGAGAAACTGTTCTGTGTTCTATGAATTCATCTCACCGAGTTACATCTTTCTCTTCAAGAATCCTTTCGTTAAGGCTGTTCTTGTGGAATTGGCAAAGGGATATTTGCAAGCCCATAGAGGGCTATGCTGAAAAAGGAAATATCTTCCGTTCAAAACTGGAAAGAAGCTTGCTGAGAAATTGCTCTGTGTTCTGTTAATTCCTCTCACAGAGTTACATATTTCACTTCAAGAAGTCTTTCGCTAAGGCTGTTTTTGTGGAATTGGCAAAGGGTTATTTGGAAGCCCATAGAGGGCTATGGTGAAAAAGGAAATATCTTCCGTGCAAAACTGGAAAGAAGCTTTCTGAGAAATTGCTCTGTGTTCTGTGAATTCATCTCACAGAGTTACATCTTTCCCTTCAAGAAGCCTTTCGCTAATTCTGTTCTTGTGGAATTGGCAAAGGGATATTTGGAAGCCCATAGAGGGCTATGGTGAAAAAGGAAATATCTTCCGTTCAAAACTGGAAAGAAGCTTTCTGAGAAACTGCTCTGTGTTCTGTTAATTCATCTCACAGAGTTACATCTTTCCCTTCAAGAAGCCTTTCGCTAAGGCTGTTCTTGTGGAATTGGCAAAGGGATATTTGGAAGCCCATAGAGGGCTATGGTGAAAAAGGAAATATCTTCCGCTGAAAACTGGAAAGAAGCCTTCTGAGAAACTGCTCTGTGTTCTGTGAATTCATCTCAGAGAGTTACATCTTTCCCTTCAAGAAGCCTTTCGCTAAGGCTGTTCTTGTGGAATTGGCAAAGGGATATTTGGAAGCCCTTAGAGGGCTATGGTGAAAAAGGAAATATCTTCCGTTCAAAACTGGAAAGAACCTTCTGAGAAACTCCTCTGTGTTCTGTTAATTCATCTCACAGAGTTACATCTTTCCCTTCAAGAAGCCTTTCGCTAAGGCTGTTCTTGTGGAATTGGCAAAGGGATATTTGGAAGCCCATAGAGGGCTATGGTGAAAAAGGAAATATCTTCCGTTCAAAACTGGAAAGAAGCTTTCTGAGAAACTGCTCTGTGTACTGTTAATTCATCTCACAGAGTTACATCTTTCACTTCAAGAAGTCTTTCGCTAAGGCTGTTCTTGTGGAATTGGCAAAGGGATATTTGGAAGCCCATAGAGGGCTATGGTGAAAAAGGAAATATCTTCCGTTCAAAACTGGAAAGAAGCTTTCTGAGAAACTGCGCTGTGTTCTGTGAATTCATCTCTCAGAGTTACATCTTTCCCTTCAAGAATCCTTTTGCTAAAGCTGTTCTTGTGGAATTGGCAAAGCGATATTTGGAAGCCCATAGAGGGCTATGGTGAAAAAGGAAATATCTTCCGTTCAAAACTGGAAAGAAGCTTTCTGAGAAACTGCTCTGTGTTCTGTTAATTCATCTCACAGAATTACATCTTTCCCTTCAAGAAACCTTTCGCTAAGGCGGTTCTTGTGGAATTGGCAAAGGGATATTTGGAAGCCCATAGTGGGCTATGGTGAAAAAGGAAATATCTTCCGTTCAAAAGTGGAAAGAAGCTTTCTGAGAAATTGCTCTGTGTTCCATTAATTCATTTCACATAGTTACATCTTTCCCTTCAAGAAGCTTTTCCCTAAGGCTGTTCTTGTGGAATTGGCAAAGGGATATTTGGAAGCCCTTAGAGGGCTATGGTGAAAAAGGAAATAGCTTCCGCTGAAAACTGGAAAGAAGCTTTCTGAGAAACTGTTCTGTGTTCCATTAATTCATCTCACAGTGTTTTATCTTTCCCTTCAAGAACCCTTTCGCTAAGGCTGTTCTTGTGGAATTGGCAAAGGGATATTTGGAAGCCCATAGAAGGCTATGGTGAAAAAGGAAATATCTTCCGTTCAAAACTGGAAAAAAGCTTTCTGAGAAACTGCTCTGTGTTCTGTGAATTCATCTCACAGAGTTACATCTTTCCCTTCAAGAAGCCTTTCGCTAAGTCTGTTCTTGTGGAATTGGCAAAGGGATATTTGGAATCCCATAGAGGGCTGTGGTGAAAAAGGAAATATCTTCCGTTCAAAACTGGAAAGAAGCTTTCTGAGAAACTGCTCTGTGTTCTGTTAATTCATCTCACAGAATTACATCTTTCCCTTCAAGAAGCCTTTCGCTAAGGCTGTTCCTGTGGAATTGGCAAAGGGATATTTGGAAGCCCATAGAGGGCTATGGTGAAAAAGGAAATATCTTCCGTTCAAAAGTGGAAAGAAGCTTTCTGAGAAATTGCTCTGTGTTCCGTTAATTCATTTCACATAGTTACATCTTTCCCTTCAAGAAGCCTTTCCCTAAGGCTGTTCTTGTGGAATTGGCAAAGGGATATTTGGAAGCCCATAGAGGGCTATGGTGAAAAAGGAAATATCTTCCGTTCAAAACTGGAAAAATGCTTTCTGAGAAACTGCTCTGTGTTCTGTGAATTCATCTCACAGAGTTACATCATTCCCTTCAAGAAGCCTTTCGCTAAGGCTGTTCTTGTGGAATTGGCAAAGGGATATTTGGAAGCCCGTTGAGGTCTATGGTGAAAAAGGAAATATCTTCCTCTGAAAACTGGAAAGAAGCTTTCTGAGAAACTGCTCTGTGTTCCATTAATTCATCTCACAGTGTTACATCTTTCCCTTCAAGAAGCCTTTCTCTAAGGCTGTTCTTGTGGAATTGGCAAAGGGATATTTTGAAGCCCATAGAGGGCTATGGTGAAAAAGGAAATATCTTCCGTTCAAAACTGGAAAGAAGCTTTGTGAGAAACTGCTCTGTGTTCCATTAATTCATCTCACAGAGTTACATCTTTCCCTTCAGGAAGCCTTTCGCTAAGGCTGTTCTTGTGGAATTGGCAAAGTGATATTTAGAAGAACATAGAGGTCTATGGTGACAAAGGAAATATCTTCCGTTCAAAACTGGAAAGAATCTTTCTGAGAATCTGCGCTGTGTTCTGTGAATTCATCTCTCAGAGTTACATCTTTCCCTTCAAGAAGCCTTTCGCTAAGGCTGTTCTTGTGGAATTGGCAAAGCGATATTTGGAAGCCCATAGAGGGCTATGGTGAAAAAGGAAATATCTTCCGTTCAAAACAGGAAAGAAGCTTTCTGAGAAACGGCTCTGTGTTCTGTGAATTCATCTCACAGAGTTACATCTTTCCCTTCAAGAAGCCTTTCGCTAATGCTGTTCTTGTGGAAATGGCAAAGGGATATTTGGAAGCCCATAGAGGGCTATGGTGAAAAAGGAAATATCTTCCGTTCAAAACTGGAAAGAAGCTTTCTGAGAAACTTCTCTGTGTTCTGTGAATTAATCTCACAGAGTTACATGTTTCCCTACAAGAAGCCTTTCGCTAAGGCTGTTCTTGTGGAATTGGCAAAGGGATATTTGGAAGCCCATAGAGGGCTATGCTGAAAAAGGAAATATCTTCCGTTCAAAACTGGAAAGAAGCTTTCTGAGAAACTGCTCTGTGTTCTGTGAATTCATCTCACAGAGTTACATCTTTCCCTTCAAGAAAAATTTCTCTAAGGCTGTTCTTGTGGAATTGGCAAAGGGATATTTGGAAGCCCATAGAGGGCTATGGTGAAAAAGGAAATATCTTCCGTTCAAAACTGGAAAGAAGCTTTCTGAGAAACTGCTCTGTGTTCTGTTAAGTCATCTCACAGAGTTACATCTTTCCTTTCAAGAGGCCTTTGGCTAAGGGTGTTCTTGTGGAATTGGCAAAGGGATATTTGGAAGCCCATTGAGGGCTATGGTGAAAAAGAAAATATCTTCCGTTCACAACTGGAAAGAAGCTTTCGGAGAAACTGCTCTGTGTTCTGTTAAGTCATCTCACAGAGTTACATCTTTCCTTTCAAGAGGCCTTTGGCTAAGGCTGTTCTTGTGGAATTGGCAAAGGGATATTTGGAAGCCCATAGAGGGCTATGGTGAAAAAGGAAATATCTTCCGTTCAAAACTGGAAAGAAGCTTTCTGAGAAACTGCTCTGTGTTCCGTTAATTCATCTCACAGAGTTACATCTTTCCCTTCAAGAAGCCTTTCGCTAAGGCTGTTCTTGTGGAATTGGCAAAGGGATATTTGGAAGCCCATAGAGGGCTATGGTGAAATAGGAAATATCTTCCGTTCAAAACTGGAAAGAAGCTTTCTGAGAAACTGCGCTGTGTTCTGTGAATTCATCTCTCAGAGTTACATCTTTCCCTTCAAGAAGCCTTTTGCTAAGGCTGTTCTTGTGGAATTGGCAAAGCGATATTTGGAAGCCCATAGAGGGCTATGGTGAAAAAGGAAATATCTTCCGCTGAAAACTGGAAAGAAGCTTTCTGAGAAACTGCTCTGTGTTCTGTGAATTCATCTCACAGAGTTACATCTTTCCCTTCAAGAAGCCTTTCGCTAAGGCTGTTCTTGTGAAATTGGCAAAGGGTATTTGGAAGCCCTTAGAGGGCTATGGTGAAAAAGGAACAATCTTCCGTTCAAAACTGGAAAGAAGCTTTCTGAGAAACTCCTCTGTGTTCTGTTAATTCATCTCACAGAGTTACATTTTTCCCTTCAAGAAGCCTTTCGCTAAGGCGGTTCTTGTGGAATTGGCAAAGGGATATTTGGAAGCCCATAGAGGGCTATGCTGAAAAAGGAAATATCTTCCGTTCAAAACTGGAAAGAAGCTTGCTGAGAAATTGCTCTGTGTTCTGTTAATTCCTCTCACAGAGTTACATATTTCACTTCAAGAAGTCTTTCGCTAAGTCTGTTCTTGTGGAATTGGCAAAGGGATATTTGGAAGCCCATAGAGGGCTATGGTGAAAAAGGAATTATCTTCCGTTCAAAATTGGAAAGAAGCTTTCTGAGAAACTGCTCTGTGTTCTGTTAATTCATCTCACAGAGTTTCATCTTTCCCTTCAAGAAGCCTTTCGCTAAGGCTTTTCTTGTGGAATTGGCAAAGGGATATTTGGAAGCCCATAGAGGGCTATGGTGAAAAAGGAAATATCTTCCGTACAATACTGGAAAGTAGCTTTCTGAGAAACTGCTCTGTGTTCTGTTAATTCATGCTACAGAGTTACATCTTTCCCTTCAAGAAGCCTTTCGCTAAGGCTGTTCTTGTGGAATTGGCAAAGGGATATTTGGAAGCCCATAGAGGACTGTGGTGTATAAGGAAATATCTTCCGTTCAAAACTGGAAAGAAGATTTCTGAGAAACTGCCCTGTGTTCTGTGAATTCATCTCACAGAGTTACATGTTTCCCTTCAAGAAGGCTTTCGCTAAAGCTGTTTTTGTGGAATTGGCAAAGGGATATTTGGAAGCCCATAGAGGGCTATGGTGAAAAAGGAAATATCTTCCGTTCAAAACTGGAAAGAAGCTTTCTGAGAAACTGCTCTGTGTTCTGTTAATTCATCTCACAGAGTTACATCTTTCCCTTCAAGAAGCCTTTCCCTAAGGCTGTTCTTGTGGAATTGGCAAAGGGATATTTGGAAGCCCATACAGGGCTATGGTGAAAAAGGAAATATCTTCCGCTGAAAACTGGAAAGAAGATTTTTCAGAAACTGCTCTGTGTTCCGTTAATTCATCTCACAGAGTTACATCTTTCCCTTCAAGAAGCCTTTCGCTAAGGCTGTTCTTGTGGAATTGGCAAAGGGATATTTGGAAGCCCATAGAGGGCTATGGTGAAAGAGGAAATATCTTCCGCTCAAAACTTTAAAGAAGCTTTCTGAGAAACTGCGCTGTGTTCGGTGAATTCATCTCACAGAGTTACATCTTTCCCTTCAAGAAGCCTTTCGCTAAGGCTCTTCTTGTGGAATTGGCAAAGGGATATTTGGAAGCCAATAGAGGGCTATGGTGAAAAAGGAAATAACTTCCGTTCAAAACTGGAAAGAAGCTTTCTGAGAAACTGCTCTGTGTTCTGTTAATTCATCTCACAGAGTTACATCTTTCCCTTCAAGAAGCCTTTCGCTAAGTCTGTTCTTGTGGAATTGGCAAAGGGATATTTGGAAGCCCATAGAGGGCTATGGTGAAAAAGGAAATATCTTCCGTTCAATACTGGAAAGAAGCTTTCTGAGAAACTGCTCTGTGTTCTCTTAATTCATCTCACAGAGTTACATCTTTCCCTTCAGGTAGCCTTTCGCTAAGGCTGTTCTTGTGGAATTGGCAAAGGGATATTTGGAAGCCCGTAGAAGGCTATGGTGAAAAAGGAAATATCTTCCACTGAAAACTGGAAAGAAGCTTTCTGAGAAACTGCTCTGTGTTCCGTTAATTCATCTCACAGTGTTACATCTTTCCCTTCAAGAAGCCTTTCGCTAAGGCTGTTCTTGTGGAATTGGCAAAGGGATATTTGGAAGCCCATAGAGGGCTATGGTGAAAAAGGAAATATCTTCCGTTCAAACTGGAAAGAAGCTTTCTGAGAAACTGGTCTGTGTTCTGTTAAGTCATCTCACAGAGTTACATCTTTCCCTTCAAGAAGCCTTTCGCTAAGGCTGTTCTTGTGGAATTAGCAAAGGGATATTTGGAACCCCTTAGAGGGCTATGGTGAAAAATTACATATCTTCCGTTCAAAACCGGAAAGAAGCTTTCTGAGAAACTGCTCTGTGTTCTCTGAATTCATCTCACAGAGTTACATCTTTGCCTTCAAGAAGCCTTTCGCTAAGGCTGTTCTTGGGATATTGGCAAAGGGATATTTGGAAGCCCATAGAGGGCTATGGTGAAAAAGGAAATATCTTCCGTTCAAAACTGGAAAGAAGCTTTCTGAGAAACTGCTCTGTGTTCTCTGAATTCATCTCACAGAGTTACATCTTTCCCTTCAAGAAGCCTTTCGCTAACTCTGTTCTTGTGGAATTGGCAAAGGGATATTTGGAAGACCATAGAGGGTTATGGTGAAAAAGGAAATATCTTCCGTTCAAAACTGGAAAGAAGCCTTCTGAGAAACTGCTCTGTGTTCTGTGAATTCATCTCACAGAGTTATATCTTTCCCTTCAAGAAGCCTTTCGCTAAGGCTGTTCTTGTGGAATTGGCAAAGGGATATTTGGAAGCCCATTCAGGGCTATGGTGAGAAAGGAAATATCTTCCGTTCAAAACTGGAAAGAAGCTTTCTGAGAAACTCCTCTGTGTTCTGTTAATTCATCTCACAAAGTTACATCTTTCCCTTCAACAAGAATTTCGCTAAGGCTGTTCTTGTGGAATTGGCAAAGGGATATTTGGAAGCCCATAGAGGGCTATGGTGACAAAGGAAATATCTTCCCATGAAAACTGGAAAGAAGCTTTCTGAGAAACTGCTCTGTGTTCTGTGAATTCATCTCACAGAGTTACATCTTTCCCTTCAAGAAACCTTTCGCTAAGGCTGTTCTTGTGGAATTGGCAAAGGGATATTTGGAAGCCCTTAGAGGGATATGGTGAAAAAGGAAATATCTTCCGTTCAAAACTGGAAAGAAGCTTTCTGAGAAACTGCTCTGTGTTCTGTGAATTCATCTCACAGAGTTACATCTTTCCCTTCAAGAAGCCTTTCGTTAAGGCTGTTCTTGTGGAATTGGCAAAGGGATATTTGGAAGCCTATAGAGGGCTATGGTGAAAAAGGAAATATCTTCCGTTCAAAACAGGAAAGAAGCTTTCTGAGAAACTACTCTGTGTTCCGTTAATTCACCTCACAGAGTTACATCTTTCCCTTCAAAAGCCTTTCGCTAAGGCTGTTCTTGTGGAATTGGCAAAGGGATATTTGGAAGCCCATAGAGGGCTATGGTGAAAAAGGAAATATCTTCCGTTCAAAACTGGAAAGAAGCTTTCTGAGAAACTGCTCTGTGTTCTGTTAATTCATCTCACAGAGTTACATCTTTCCCTTCAAGAAGCCTTTCGCTAAGGCTGTTCTTGTGGAATTGGCAAAGGGATATTTGGAAGCCCATAGAGGGCTATGGTGAAAAAGGAAATATCTTCAGCTGAAAACTGGAAAGAAGACTTTTCAGAAACTGCTCTGTGTTCCGTTAATTCATCTCACAGAGTTACATCTTTCCCTTCAAGAAGCCTTTCGCTAAGGCTGTTCTTGTGGAATTCGCAAAGGGATATTTGGAAGCCCATAGAGGGCTATGGTGAAAGAGGAAATATCTTCCGCTAAACTTTAAAGAAGCTTTCTGAGAAACTGCGCTGTGTTCTGTGAATTCATCTCACAGAGTTACATCTTTCATTTCAAGAAGCCTTTCGCTAAGGCTGTTCTTGTGGAATTGGCAAAGGGATATTTGGAAGCCCATAGAGGGCTATGGTGAAAAAGCAAATAACTTCCGTTCAAAACTGGAAAGAAGCTTTCTGAGAAACTGCTCTGTGTTCTCTGAATTCATCTCACAGAGTTACATCTTTCCCTTCAAAAGCCTTTCGCTAAGGCTGTTCTTGTGGAATTGGCAAAGGGATATTTGGAAGCCCATAGAGGGCTATGGTGAAAAAGGCAATATCTTCCGTTCAAAACTGGAAAGAAGCTTTCTGAGAAACTGCTCTGTGTTCTCTTAATTCATCTCACAGAGTTACATCTTTCCCTTCAAGAAGCCTTTCACTAAGGCGGTTCTTGTGGAATTCGCAAAGGGATATTTGGAAGCCCATAGTGGGCTGTGGTGAAAAAGGAAATATCTTCCGTTCAAAACTGGAAAGAAGCTTTCTGAGAAACGGCTCTGTGTTCTCTGAATTCATCTCACAGAGTTACATCTTTCCCTTCAAGTAGCCTTTCGCTAAGGCTGTTCTTGTGGAATTGGCAAAGGGATATTTGAAAGCCCATAGAGGGCTATGGTGAACAATTAAATATCTTCCGTTCAAAACTGGAAAGAAGGTTTCTGAGAAACTGCTCTGTGTTCTCTGAATTCATCTCACAGATTTACATCTTTGCCTTCAAGAAGCCTTTCGCGAAGGCTGTTCTTGGGGAATTGGCAAGGGGATATTGGGAATCCCATAGAGGGCTATGGTAAAAAAGGAAATATCTTCCGTTCAAAACTGGAAAGAAGCTTTCTGAGAAACTGCTCTGTGTTCTTTTAATTCATCTCACAGAGTTACATGTTTCCCTTCAAGAAGCCTTTCGCTAAGGCTGTTCTTGTGGAATTGGCAAAGGGATATTTGGAAGCCCATAGAGGGCTATGGTGAAAAAGGAAATATCTTCCGTTCAAAACTGGAAAGAAGCTTTCTGAGAAACTGCTCTGTGTTCTGTGAATTCATCTCACAGAGTTACATCTTTCCCTTCAAGAAGCCTTTCGCTAAGGCTGTTCTTGTGGAATTGGCAAAGGGATATTTGGAAGCCCATTCTGGGCTACGGTGAAAAAGGAAATATCTTCCGTTCAAAACTGGAAAGAAGCTTTCTGAGAAACTCCTCTGTGTTCTGTTAATTCATCTCACAGAGTTACATCTTTCCCTTCAAGAAGCCTTTCGTTAAGGCTGTTCTTGTGGAATTGGCAAAGGGATATTTGGAAGCCCAAAGAGGGCTATGGTGAAGAAAGGAAATATATTCCGTTCAAAACTGGAAAGAAGCTCTCTGAGAAACTGCTCTGTGTTCTGTTAATTCATCTCAAAAAGTTACAACTTTCCCTTCAACAAGAATTTCGCTAAGGCTGTTCTTGTGGAATTGGCAAAGGGATATTTGGAAGCCCTTAGAGGGCTATGGTGACAAAGGAAATATCTTCCGTTCAAAACTGGAAAGAAGCTTTCTGAGAATCTGCTCTGTGTTCTGTGAATTCATCTCACAGAGTTTCATCTTTCCCTTCAAGAAGCCTTCGCTAAGGCTTTTCTTGTGGAATTGGCAAAGGGATATTTGGAAGCCCATAGAGGGCTATGGTGAAAAAGGAAATATCTTCCGTACAATACTGGAAAGAAGCTTTCTGAGAACCTGCTCTGTGTTCTGTTAATTCATGCTACAGAGTTACATCTTTCCCTTCAAGAAACCTTTCGCTAAGGCTGTTCTTCTGGAATTGGCAAAGGGATATTTGGAAGCCCATAGAGGGCTGTGGTGTATAAGGATATATCTTCCGTTCAAAACTGGAAAGAAGCTTTCTGAGAAACTGCTCTGTGTTCTGTTAATTCATCTCACAGAGTTACATGTTTCCCTTCAAGAAGCCTTTCGCTAAGGCTGTTCTTGTGGAATTGGCAAAGGGATATTTGGAAGCCCATTCAGGGCTATGGTGAAAAAGGAAATATCTTCCGTTCAAAACTGGAAAGAAGCTTTCTAAGAAACTCCTCTGTGTTCTGTTAATTCATCTCACAGAGTTACATCTTTCCCTTCAAGAAGCCTTTCGCTAAGGCTGTTCTTGTGGAATTGGCAAAGGTATATTTGGAAGCCCAAAGAGGGCTATGGTGAAAAAAGGAAATATCTTCCGTTCAAAACTGGAAAGAAGCTTTCTGAGAAACTGATCTGTGTTCTGTTAATTCATCTCACAAAGTTACATCTTTCCCTTCAGCAAGAATTTCGCTAAGGCTGTTCTTGTGGAATTGGCAAAGGGATATTTGGAAGCCCATAGAGGGCTATGGTGACAAAGGAAATATCTTCCGATGAAAACTGGAAAGAAGCTTTCTGAGAAACTACTCTGTGTTCTGTAAATTCATCTCACAGAGTTACATCTTTCCCTTCAAGAAACCTTTCGCTAAGGCTGTTCTTGTGGAATTGGCAAAGGGATATTTGGAAGCCCATAGAGGGCTGTGGTGTATAAGGATATATCTTCCGTTCAAAACTGGAAAGAAGCTTTCTGAGAAACTGCTCTGTGTTCTGTTAATTCATCTCACAGAGTTACATGTTTCCCTTCAAGAAGCCTTTCGCTAAGGCTGTTCTTGTGGAATTGGCAAAGGGATATTTGGAAGCCCATTCAGGGCTATGGTGAAAAAGGAAATATCTTCCGTTCAAAACCGGAAAGAAGCTTTCTGAGAAACTCCTCTGTGTTCTGTTAATTCATCTCACAGAGTTACATCTTTCCCTTCAAGAAGCCTTTCGCTAAGGCTGTTCTTGTGGAATTGGCAAAGGGATATTTGGAAGCCCAAAGAGGGCTATGGTGAAAAAAGGAAATATCTTCCGTTCAAAACTGGAAAGAAGCTTTCTGAGAAACTGCTCTGTGTTCTGTTAATTCATCTCACAAAGTTACATCTTTCCCTTCAGCAAGAATTTCGCTAAGGCTGTTCTTGTGGAATTGGCAAAGGGATATTTGGAAGCCCATAGAGGGCTATGGTGACAAAGGAAATATCTTCCGATGAAAACTGGAAAGAAGCTTTCTGAGAAACTGCTCTGTGTTCTGTAAATTCATCTCACAGAGTTACATCTTTCCCTTCAAGAAACCTTTCGCTAAGGCTGTTCTTGTGGAATTGGCAAAGGGATATTTGGAAGCCCTTAGAGGGATATGGTGAAAAAGGAAATATCTTCCGTTCAAAACTGGAAAGAATCTTTCTGAGAAACTGCTCTGTGTTCTGTGAATTCATCTCACAGAGTTACATCTTTCCCTTCAAGAAGCCTTTCGCTAAGGCTGTTCTTGTGGAATTGGCAAAGGGATATTTGGAAGCCCATAGAGGGCTATGTTGAAAAAGGAAATATCTTCCGTTAAAACTGGAAAGAAGCTTTCTGAGAAACTGCTCTATGTTCTGTTAATTCATCTCACAGAGCTACATATTTCCCTTCAAGAAGCCTTTCGCTAAGGCTGTTCTTGTGGAATTGGCAAAGGGATATTTGGAAGCCCGTAGATGGCTATGGTGAAAAAGGAAATATCTTCCGTTCAAAACTGGAAAGAAGCTTTCTGAGAAACTGCTCTGTGTTCCGTTAATTCATCTCACAGAGTTACCTCTTTCCCTTCAAGAAGCCTTTCGCTAAGGCGGTTCTTGTGGAATTGGCAAAGGGATATTTGGAATCCCATAGAGGGCTATGGTGAAAAAGGAAATATCTTCCGTTGAAAATTGGAAAGAAGCTTTCTGAGAAACTGCTCTGTGTTCTCTTAATTCATCTCACACAGTTACATGTTTCCCTTCAAGAAGCTTTTCGCTAAGTTTGTTCTTGTGGAATTGGCAAAGGGATATTTAGAACCCCGTACAGGGCTATGGCGAAAAAGGATATATCTTCCGCTCAAAACTGGAAAGAAGCTTTCTGAGAAACTGCTCTCTGTTCTGTTAATTCATCTCACAGAGTTACATCTTTCTCTTCAAGAAGCCTTTCTCTAAGGCTGTTCTTGTGGAATTCGCAAAGGGATATTTGGAAGCCCATAGAAGGCTATGGTGAAAAAGGAAATATCTTCCGTTCAAAACTGGAAAGAAGCTTTCCGAGAAACTGCTCTGTGTTCTGTTAAGTCACCTCACAGAGTTACATCTTTCCCTTCAAGAAGCCTTTCGCTAAGGCTGTTCTTTTGGAATTGGCAAAGGGATATTTGGAAGCCCACAGAAGGCTATGGTGAAAAAGGAATTATCTTCCGTTCAAAATTGGAAAGAAGCTTTCTGAGAAACTGCTCTGTGTTCTGTTAATTCATCTCACAGAGTTTCATCTTTCCCTTCAAGAAGCCTTTCGCTAAGGCTTTTCTTGTGGAATTGGCAAAGGGATATTTGGAAGCCCATAGAGGGCTATGGTGAAAAAGGAAATATCTTCCGTACAATACTGGAAAGTAGCTTTCTGAGAAACTGCTCTGTGTTCTGTTAATTCATGCTACAGAGTTACATCTTTCCCTTCAAGAAGCCTTTCGCTAAGGCTGTTCTTGTGGAATTGGCAAAGGGATATTTGGAAGCCCATAGAGGACTGTGGTGTATAAGGAAATATCTTCCGTTCAAAACTGGAAAGAAGATTTCTGAGAAACTGCTCTGTGTTCTGTGAATTCATCTCACAGAGTTACATGTTTCCCTTCAAGAAGGCTTTCGCTAAAGCTGTTTTTGTGGAATTGGCAAAGGGATATTTGGAAGCCCATAGAGGGCTATGGTGAAAAAGGAAATATCTTCCGTTCAAAACTGGAAAGAAGCTTTCTGAGAAACTGCTCTGTGTTCTGTTAATTCATCTCACAGAGTTACATCTTTCCCTTCAAGAAGCCTTTCCCTAAGGCTGTTCTTGTGGAATTGGCAAAGGGATATTTGGAAGCCCATACAGGGCTATGGTGAAAAAGGAAATATCTTCCGCTGAAAACTGGAAAGAAGATTTTTCAGAAACTGCTCTGTGTTCCGTTAATTCATCTCACAGAGTTACATCTTTCCCTTCAAGAAGCCTTTCGCTAAGGCTGTTCTTGTGGAATTGGCAAAGGGATATTTGGAAGCCCATAGAGGGCTATGGTGAAAGAGGAAATATCTTCCGCTCAAAACTTTAAAGAAGCTTTCTGAGAAACTGCGCTGTGTTCGGTGAATTCATCTCACAGAGTTACATCTTTCCCTTCAAGAAGCCTTTCGCTAAGGCTCTTCTTGTGGAATTGGCAAAGGGATATTTGGAAGCCAATAGAGGGCTATGGTGAAAAAGGAAATAACTTCCGTTCAAAACTGGAAAGAAGCTTTCTGAGAAACTGCTCTGTGTTCTGTTAATTCATCTCACAGAGTTACATCTTTCCCTTCAAGAAGCCTTTCGCTAAGTCTGTTCTTGTGGAATTGGCAAAGGGATATTTGGAAGCCCATAGAGGGCTATGGTGAAAAAGGAAATATCTTCCGTTCAATACTGGAAAGAAGCTTTCTGAGAAACTGCTCTGTGTTCTCTTAATTCATCTCACAGAGTTACATCTTTCCCTTCAGGTAGCCTTTCGCTAAGGCTGTTCTTGTGGAATTGGCAAAGGGATATTTGGAAGCCCGTAGAAGGCTATGGTGAAAAAGGAAATATCTTCCACTGAAAACTGGAAAGAAGCTTTCTGAGAAACTGCTCTGTGTTCCGTTAATTCATCTCACAGTGTTACATCTTTCCCTTCAAGAAGCCTTTCGCTAAGGCTGTTCTTGTGGAATTGGCAAAGGGATATTTGGAAGCCCATAGAGGGCTATGGTGAAAAAGGAAATATCTTCCGTTCAAACTGGAAAGAAGCTTTCTGAGAAACTGGTCTGTGTTCTGTTAAGTCATCTCACAGAGTTACATCTTTCCCTTCAAGAAGCCTTTCGCTAAGGCTGTTCTTGTGGAATTAGCAAAGGGATATTTGGAACCCCTTAGAGGGCTATGGTGAAAAATTACATATCTTCCGTTCAAAACCGGAAAGAAGCTTTCTGAGAAACTGCTCTGTGTTCTCTGAATTCATCTCACAGAGTTACATCTTTGCCTTCAAGAAGCCTTTCGCTAAGGCTGTTCTTGGGATATTGGCAAAGGGATATTTGGAAGCCCATAGAGGGCTATGGTGAAAAAGGAAATATCTTCCGTTCAAAACTGGAAAGAAGCTTTCTGAGAAACTGCTCTGTGTTCTCTGAATTCATCTCACAGAGTTACATCTTTCCCTTCAAGAAGCCTTTCGCTAACTCTGTTCTTGTGGAATTGGCAAAGGGATATTTGGAAGACCATAGAGGGTTATGGTGAAAAAGGAAATATCTTCCGTTCAAAACTGGAAAGAAGCCTTCTGAGAAACTGCTCTGTGTTCTGTGAATTCATCTCACAGAGTTATATCTTTCCCTTCAAGAAGCCTTTCGCTAAGGCTGTTCTTGTGGAATTGGCAAAGGGATATTTGGAAGCCCATTCAGGGCTATGGTGAGAAAGGAAATATCTTCCGTTCAAAACTGGAAAGAAGCTTTCTGAGAAACTCCTCTGTGTTCTGTTAATTCATCTCACAAAGTTACATCTTTCCCTTCAACAAGAATTTCGCTAAGGCTGTTCTTGTGGAATTGGCAAAGGGATATTTGGAAGCCCATAGAGGGCTATGGTGACAAAGGAAATATCTTCCCATGAAAACTGGAAAGAAGCTTTGTGAGAAACTGCTCTGTGTTCTGTGAATTCATCTCACAGAGTTACATCTTTCCCTTCAAGAAACCTTTCGCTAAGGCTGTTCTTGTGGAATTGGCAAAGGGATATTTGGAAGCCCTTAGAGGGATATGGTGAAAAAGGAAATATCTTCCGTTCAAAACTGGAAAGAAGCTTTCTGAGAAACTGCTCTGTGTTCTGTGAATTCATCTCACAGAGTTACATCTTTCCCTTCAAGAAGCCTTTCGTTAAGGCTGTTCTTGTGGAATTGGCAAAGGGATATTTGGAAGCCTATAGAGGGCTATGGTGAAAAAGGAAATATCTTCCGTTCAAAACAGGAAAGAAGCTTTCTGAGAAACTACTCTGTGTTCTGTTAATTCATCTCACAGAGTTACATCTTTCCCCTCAAGAAGCCTTTCGCTAAGGCTGTTCTTGTGGAATTCGCAAAGGGATATTTGGAAGCCCATAGAGGGCTATGGTGAAAAAGGAAATATCTTCCGTTAAAACTGGAAAGAAGCTTTCTGAGAAACTGCTCTATGTTCTGTTAATTCATCTCACAGAGTTACATATTTCCCTTCAAGAAGCCTTTCGCTAAGGCTGTTCTTGTGCAATTGGCAAAGGGATATTTGGAAGCCCGTAGAGGGCTATGGTGAAAAAGGAAATATCTTCCGTTCAAAACTGGAAAGAAGCTTTCTGAAAAACTGCTCTGTGTTCCGTTAATTCATCTCACATTGTTACATCTTTCCCTTCAAGAAGCGTTTCGCTAAGGCGGTTCTTGTGGAATTGGCAAAGGGATATTTGGAATCCCATAGAGGGCTATGGTGAAAAAGGAAATATCTTCCGTTGAAAATTGGAAAGAAGCTTTCTGAGAAACTGCTCTGTGTTCTCTTAATTCATCTCACACAGTTGCATGTTTCCCTTCAAGAAGCCTTTCGCTAAGTTTGTTCTTGTGGAATTGGCAAAGGGATATTTGGAAGCCCGTACAGGGCTATGGTGAAAAAGGAAATATCTTAGGTTCAAAACAGGAAAGAACCCTTCTGAGAAACTTCTCTGTGTTCTGTGAATTCATCTAACAGAGTTACATCTTTCCCTTCAAGAAGCCTTTCGCTAAGGCAGTTCTTGTGGAATTGGCAAAGGGATATTTGGAAGCCCATAGAGGGCTATGGTGAAAAAGGAAATATCTTCCGTTCAAAACTGGAAAGAAGCTTTCTGAGAAACTGCTCTGTGTTCTGTGAATTCATCTCACAGAGTTACATCTTTCCCTTCAAGAAGCCTTTCGCTAAGGCTGTTCTTGTGGAATTGGCAAAGGGATATTTGGAAGCCCATAGAGGGCTATGGTGAAAAAGGAAATATCTTCCGTTCAAAACTGGAAAGAAGCTTTCTGAGAAACTGCTCTGTGTTCTGTGAATTCATCTCACAGAGTTACATCTTTCCCTTCAAGAAGCCTTTCGCTAAGGCTGTTCTTGTGGAATTGGCAAAGGGATATTTGGAAGCCCATAGAGGGCTATGGTGAAAAAGGAAATATCGTCCGTTCTAAACAGGAAAGAAGCTTTCTGAGAAACTGCTCTGTGTTCTGTGAATTCATCTCACAGTGTTACCTCTTTCCCTTCAAGAGGCCTTTCACTAAGGCTGTTCTTGTGGAATTGACAAAGGGATATTTGAAAGCCCATAGAATGATATGGTGAAAAATTAAATATCTTCCGTTCAAAACTGGAAAGAAGGTTTCTGAGAAACAGCTCTGTGTTCTGTGAATTCATCTCACAGAGTTACATCTTTCCCTTCAAGAAGCCTTTCGCTAAGGCTGTTCTTGTGGAATTGGCAAAGGGATATTTGGAAGCCCATAGAGGGCTATGGTGAAAAAGGAAATATCTTCCGTTCAAAACTGGAAAGAAGCTTTCTGAGAAACTGCTCTGTGTTCTGTGAATTCATCTCACAGAGTTACATCTTTCCCTTCAAGAAGCCTTTCGCTAAGGCTGTTCTTGTGGAATTGGCAAAGGGATATTTGGTAGCCCATAGAGGGCTATGGTGAAAAAGGAAATATCTTCCGTTCAAAACTGGAAAGAAGCTTTCTGAGAAACTGCTCTGTGTTCTCTGAATTCATCTCACAGAGTTACATCTTTCCCTTCAAGAAGCCTTTCGCTAAGGCTATTCTTGTGGAATTGGCAAAGGGATATTTGGAAGCCCATAGAGGGTTATTGTGAAAAAGGAAATATCTTCCGTTCAAAACTGGAAAGAAGCTTTCTGAGAAACTGCTCTGTGTTCTTTTAATTCATCTCACAGAGTTACATCTTTCCCTTCAAGAAGCCTTTGGCTAAGGCGGTTCTTGTGGAATTGGCAAAGGGATATTCGGAAGCCCATATTGGGCTATGGTGAAAAAGGAAATATCTTCCGTTCAAAACTGGAAAGAAGCTTTCTGAGAAACTGCTCTGTGTTCTCTGAATTCATCTCAGAGAGTTACATCTTTCTCTTCAAGTAGCCTTTCCCTAAGGCTGTTCTTGTGAAAATGGCAAAGGGATATTTGGAAGCCCTTAGAGGGCTATGGTGAAAAAGGAAATATCTTCCGTTCAAAACTGGAAAGAAGCTTTCTGAGAAACTGCTCTGTGTTCCGTTAATTCATTTCACATAGTTACATCTTTTCCTTCAAGAAGCCTTTCCCTAAGGCTGTTCTTGTGGAATTGGCAAAGGGATATTTGGAAGCCCATAGAGGGCTATGGTGAAAAAGGAAATATCTTCCGATCAAAACTGGAAAGAAGCTTTCTGAGAAACTGCTCTGTGTTCTCTTAATTCATCTCACAGAGTTACATGTTTCCGTTCAAGAAGCCTTTCGCTAAGGCTGTTCTTGTGGAATTGGCAAAGGGATATTTGGAAGCCCATAGAGGGCTAGGGTGAAAAAGGAAATATCTTCCGTTCAAAACTGGAAAGAAGCTTTCTGAGAAACTGCTCTGTGTTCTGTTAATTCATCTCACAGAGTTACATCTTTCCCTTCAAGAAGCCTTTCGCTAAGGCTATTCTTGTGGAATTGGCAAAGGGATATTTGGAAGCCTATAGAGGGCTATGGTGAAAAAGGAAATATCTTCCGTTCAAAACTGGAAAGAAGCTTTCTGAGAAACTGCTCTGTGTTCCGTTAATTCATCTCACAGAGTTACATGTTTCCCTTCAAGAAGCCTTTCGCTAAGGCTGTTCTTGTGGAATTGGCAAAGGGGTAGTTGGAAGCCCATAGAGGGCTATGGTGAAAAAGGAAATATCTTCCGTTAAAACTGGAAAGAAGCTTTCTGAGAAACTGCTCTGTGTTCTGTTAATTCATCTCACAGAGTTACATCTTTCCCTTCAAGAAGCCTTTCGCTAAGGCTGTTCTTGTGGAATTGGCAAAGGGATATTTGGAAGCCCAAAGAGGGCTATGGTGAAGAAAGGAAATATATTCCGTTCAAAACTGGAAAGAAGCTTTCTGAGAAACTGCTCTGTGTTCTGTTAATTCATCTCAAAAAGTTACATCTTTCCCTTCAAGAAGCCTTTCTCTAAGGCTGTTCTTGTGGAATTGGCAAAGGGATATTTGGAAGCCCATAGAAGGCTATGGTGAAAAAGGAAATATCTTCCGTTCAAAACTGGAAAGAAGCTTTCTGAGAAACTGCTCTGTGTTCCGTTAATTCATCTCACAGAGTTACATCTTTCCTTTCAAGAAGCCTTTCGCTAAGGCTGTTCTTGTGGAATTGGCAAAGGGATATTTGGAAGCCCATAGAGGGCTATGGTGAAAAAGGAAATATCTTCCGTTCAAAACTGGAAAGAAGCTTTCTGAGAAACTGCGCTGTGTTCTGTGAATTCATCTCTCAGAGTTACATCTTTCCCTTCAAGAATCCTTTTGCTAAAGCTGTTCTTGTGGAATTGGCAAAGCGATATTTGGAAGCCCATAGAGGGCTATGGTGAAAAAGGAAATATCTTCCGTTCAAAACTGGAAAGAAGCTTTCTGAGAAACTGCTCTGTGTTCTGTTAATTCATCTCACAGAATTACATCTTTCCCTTCAAGAAACCTTTCGTTAAGGCGGTTCTTGTGGAATTGGCAAAGGGATATTTGGAAGCCCATAGTGGGCTATGGTGAAAAAGGAAATATCTTCCGTTCAAAAGTGGAAAGAAGCTTTCTGAGAAATTGCTCTGTGTTCCATTAATTCATTTCACATAGTTACATCTTTCCCTTCAAGAAGCTTTTCCCTAAGGCTGTTCTTGTGGAATTGGCAAAGGGATATTTGGAAGCCCTTAGAGGGCTATGGTGAAAAAGGAAATAGCTTCCGCTGAAAACTGGAAAGAAGCTTTCTGAGAAACTGTTCTGTGTTCCATTAATTCATCTCACAGTGTTTTATCTTTCCCTTCAAGAACCCTTTCGCTAAGGCTGTTCTTGTGGAATTGGCAAAGGGATATTTGGAAGCCCATAGAAGGCTATGGTGAAAAAGGAAATATCTTCCGTTCAAAACTGGAAAAAAGCTTTCTGAGAAACTGCTCTGTGTTCTGTGAATTCATCTCACAGAGTTACATCTTTCCCTTCAAGAAGCCTTTCGCTAAGTCTGTTCTTGTGGAATTGGCAAAGGGATATTTGGAATCCCATAGAGGGCTGTGGTGAAAAAGGAAATATCTTCCGTTCAAAACTGGAAAGAAGCTTTCTGAGAAACTGCTCTGTGTTCTGTTAATTCATCTCACAGAATTACATCTTTCCCTTCAAGAAGCCTTTCGCTAAGGCTGTTCCTGTGGAATTGGCAAAGGGATATTTGGAAGCCCATAGAGGGCTATGGTGAAAAAGGAAATATCTTCCGTTCAAAAGTGGAAAGAAGCTTTCTGAGAAATTGCTCTGTGTTCCGTTAATTCATTTCACATAGTTACATCTTTCCCTTCAAGAAGCCTTTCCCTAAGGCTGTTCTTGTGGAATTGGCAAAGGGATATTTGGAAGCCCATAGAGGGCTATGGTGAAAAAGGAAATATCTTCCGTTCAAAACTGGAAAAATGCTTTCTGAGAAACTGCTCTGTGTTCTGTGAATTCATCTCACAGAGTTACATCATTCCCTTCAAGAAGCCTTTCGCTAAGGCTGTTCTTGTGGAATTGGCAAAGGGATATTTGGAAGCCCGTTGAGGTCTATGGTGAAAAAGGAAATATCTTCCTCTGAAAACTGGAAAGAAGCTTTCTGAGAAACTGCTCTGTGTTCCATTAATTCATCTCACAGTGTTACATCTTTCCCTTCAAGAAGCCTTTCTCTAAGGCTGTTCTTGTGGAATTGGCAAAGGGATATTTTGAAGCCCATAGAGGGCTATGGTGAAAAAGGAAATATCTTCCGTTCAAAACTGGAAAGAAGCTTTGTGAGAAACTGCTCTGTGTTCCATTAATTCATCTCACAGAGTTACATCTTTCCCTTCAGGAAGCCTTTCGCTAAGGCTGTTCTTGTGGAATTGGCAAAGGGATATTTAGAAGAACATAGAGGTCTATGGTGACAAAGGAAATATCTTCCGTTCAAAACTGGAAAGAATCTTTCTGAGAATCTGCGCTGTGTTCTGTGAATTCATCTCTCAGAGTTACATCTTTCCCTTCAAGAAGCCTTTCGCTAAGGCTGTTCTTGTGGAATTGGCAAAGCGATATTTGGAAGCCCATAGAGGGCTATGGTGAAAAAGGAAATATCTTCCGTTCAAAACAGGAAAGAAGCTTTCTGAGAAACGGCTCTGTGTTCTGTGAATTAATCTCACAGAGTTACATGTTTCCCTACAAGAAGCCTTTCGCTAAGGCTGTTCTTGTGGAATTGGCAAAGGGATATTTGGAAGCCCATTGAGGGCTATGCTGAAAAAGGAAATATCTTCCGTTCAAAACTGGAAAGAAGCTTTCTGAGAAACTGCTCTGTGTTCTGTGAATTCATCTCACAGAGTTACATCTTTCCCTTCAAGAAAAATTTCTCTAAGGCTGTTCTTGTGGAATTGGCAAAGGGATATTTGGAAGCCCATAGAGGGCTATGGTGAAAAAGGAAATATCTTCCGTTCAAAACTGGAAAGCAGCTTTCTGAGAAACTGCTCTGTGTTCTGTTAAGTCATCTCACAGAGTTACATCTTTCCTTTCAAGAGGCCTTTGGCTAAGGCTGTTCTTGTGGAATTGGCAAAGGGATATTTGGAAGCCCATTGAGGGCTATGGTGAAAAAGAAAATATCTTCCGTTCAAAACTGGAAAGAAGCTTTCGGAGAAACTGCTCTGTGTTCTGTTAAGTCATCTCACAGAGTTACATCTTTCCTTTCAAGAGGCCTTTGGCTAAGGCTGTTCTTGTGGAATTGGCAAAGGGATATTTGGAAGCCCATAGAGGGCTATGGTGAAAAAGGAAATATCTTCCGTTCAAAACTGGAAAGAAGCTTTCTGAGAAACTGCTCTGTGTTCCGTTAATTCATCTCACAGAGGTACATCTTTCCCTTCAAGAAGCCTTTCGCTAAGGCTGTTCTTGTGGAATTGGCAAAGGGATATTTGGAAGCCCATAGAGGGCTATGGTGAAATAGGAAATATCTTCCGTTCAAAACTGGAAAGAAGCTTTCTGAGAAACTGCGCTGTGTTCTGTGAATTCATCTCTCAGAGTTACATCTTTCCCTTCAAGAAGCCTTTTGCTAAGGCTGTTCTTGTGGAATTGGCAAAGCGATATTTGGAAGCCCATAGAGGGCTATGGTGAAAAAGGAAATATCTTCCGCTGAAAACTGGAAAGAAGCTTTCTGAGAAACTGCTCTGTGTTCTGTGAATTCATCTCACAGAGTTACATCTTTCCCTTCAAGAAGCCTTTCGCTAAGGCTGTTCTTGTGAAATTCGCAAAGGGTATTTGGAAGCCCTTAGAGGGCTATGGTGAAAAAGGAACTATCTTCCGTTCAAAACTGGAAAGAAGCTTTCTGAGAAACTCCTCTGTGTTCTGTTAATTCATCTCACAGAGTTACATTTTTCCCTTCAAGAAGCCTTTCGCTAAGGCGGTTCTTGTGGAATTGGCAAAGGGATATTTGGAAGCCCATAGAGGGCTATGCTGAAAAAGGAAATATCTTCCGTTCAAAACTGGAAAGAAGCTTGCTGAGAAATTGCTCTGTGTTCTGTTAATTCCTCTCACAGAGTTACATATTTCACTTCAAGAAGTCTTTCGCTAAGTCTGTTCTTGTGGAATTGGCAAAGGGATATTTGGAAGCCCATAGAGGGCTATGGTGAAAAAGGAAATATCTTCCGTTCAAAACTGGAAAGAAGCTTTCTGAGAAACTGCTCTGTGTTCTGTTAATTCATCTCACAGAGTTACATCTTTCCCTTCAAGAAGCCTTTCGCTAAGGCTGTTCTTGTGGAATTGGCAAAGGGATATTTGGAAGCCCATAGAGGGCTATGGTGAAAAAGGAAATATCCTCCGCTGAAAACTGGAAAGAACCTTCTGAGAAACTCCTCTGTGTTCTGTTAATTCATCTCTCAGAGTTACATCTTTCCCTTCAAGAAGCCTTTTGCTAAGGCTGTTCTTGTGGAATTGGCAAAGCGATATTTGGAAGCCCATAGAGGGCTATGGTGAAAAAGGAAATATCTTCCGCTGAAAACTGGAAAGAAGCTTTCTGAGAAACTGCTCTGTGTTCTGTGAATTCATCTCACAGAGTTACATCTTTCCCTTCAAGAAGCCTTTCGCTAAGGCTGTTCTTGTGAAATTGGCAAAGGGTATTTGGAAGCCCTTAGAGGGCTATGGTGAAAAAGGAACTATCTTCCGTTCAAAACTGGAAAGAAGCTTTCTGAGAAACTCCTCTGTGTTCTGTGAATTCATCTCACAGAGTTACATTTTTCCCTTCAAGAAGCCTTTCGCTAAGGCGGTTCTTGTGGAATTGGCAAAGGGATATTTGGAAGCCCATAGAGGGCTATGATGAAAAAGGAAATATCTCCCGTTCAAAACTGGAAAGAAGCTTTCTGAGAAACTGTTCTGTGTTCTATGAATTCATCTCACCGAGTTACATCTTTCTCTTCAAGAATCCTTTCGTTAAGGCTGTTCTTGTGGAATTGCCAAAGGGATATTTGCAAGCCCATAGAGGGCTATGCTGAAAAAGGAAATATCTTCCGTTCAAAACTGGAAAGAAGCTTGCTGAGAAATTGCTCTGTGTTCTGTTAATTCCTCTCACAGAGTTACATATTTCACTTCAAGAAGTCTTTCGCTAAGGCTGTTTTTGTGGAATTGGCAAAGGGTTATTTGGAAGCCCATAGAGGGCTATGGTGAAAAAGGAAATATCTTCCGTGCAAAACTGGAAAGAAGCTTTCTGAGAAACTGCTCTGTGTTCTGTTAATTCATCTCACAGAGTTACATCTTTCCCTTCAAGAAGCCTTTCGCTAAGGCTGTTCTTGTGGAATTGGCAAAGGGATATTTGGAAGCCCATAGAGGGCTATGGTGAAAAAGGAAATATCCTCCGCTGAAAACTGGAAAGAACCTTCTGAGAAACTCCTCTGTGTTCTGTTAATTCATCTCTCAGAGTTACATCTTTCCCTTCAAGAAGCCTTTTGCTAAGGCTGTTCTTGTGGAATTGGCAAAGCGATATTTGGAAGCCCATAGAGGGCTATGGTGAAAAAGGAAATATCTTCCGCTGAAAACTGGAAAGAAGCTTTCTGAGAAACTGCTCTGTGTTCTGTGAATTCATCTCACAGAGTTACATCTTTCCCTTCAAGAAGCCTTTCGCTAAGGCTGTTCTTGTGAAATTGGCAAAGGGTATTTGGAAGCCCTTAGAGGGCTATGGTGAAAAAGGAACTATCTTCCGTTCAAAACTGGAAAGAAGCTTTCTGAGAAACTCCTCTGTGTTCTGTGAATTCATCTCACAGAGTTACATTTTTCCCTTCAAGAAGCCTTTGGCTAAGGCGGTTCTTGTGGAATTGGCAAAGGGATATTTGGAAGCCCATAGAGGGCTATGATGAAAAAGGAAATATCTCCCGTTCAAAACTGGAAAGAAGCTTTCTGAGAAACTGTTCTGTGTTCTATGAATTCATCTCACCGAGTTACATCTTTCTCTTCAAGAATCCTTTCGTTAAGGCTGTTCTTGTGGAATTGGCAAAGGGATATTTGCAAGCCCATAGAGGGCTATGCTGAAAAAGGAAATATCTTCCGTTCAAAACTGGAAAGAAGCTTGCTGAGAAATTGCTCTGTGTTCTGTTAATTCCTCTCACAGAGTTACATATTTCACTTCAAGAAGTCTTTCGCTAAGGCTGTTTTTGTGGAATTGGCAAAGGGTTATTTGGAAGCCCATAGAGGGCTATGGTGAAAAAGGAAATATCTTCCGTGCAAAACTGGAAAGAAGCTTTCTGAGAAATTGCTCTGTGTTCTGTGAATTCATCTCACAGAGTTACATCTTTCCCTTCAAGAAGCCTTTCGCTAATTCTGTTCTTGTGGAATTGGCAAAGGGATATTTGGAAGCCCATAGAGGGCTATGGTGAAAAAGGAAATATCTTCCGTTCAAAACTGGAAAGAAGCTTTCTGAGAAACTGCTCTGTGTTCTGTTAATTCATCTCACAGAGTTACATCTTTCCCTTCAAGAAGCCTTTCGCTAAGGCTGTTCTTGTGGAATTGGCAAAGGGATATTTGGAAGCCCATAGAGGGCTATGGTGAAAAAGGAAATATCTTCCGCTGAAAACTGGAAAGAAGCCTTCTGAGAAACTGCTCTGTGTTCTGTGAATTCATCTCAGAGAGTTACATCTTTCCCTTCAAGAAGCCTTTCGCTAAGGCTGTTCTTGTGGAATTGGCAAAGGGATATTTGGAAGCCCTTAGAGGGCTATGGTGAAAAAGGAAATATCTTCCGTTCAAAACTGGAAAGAACCTTCTGAGAAACTCCTCTGTGTTCTGTTAATTCATCTCACAGAGTTACATCTTTCCCTTCAAGAAGCCTTTCGCTAAGGCTGTTCTTGTGGAATTGGCAAAGGGATATTTGGAAGCCCATAGAGGGCTATGGTGAAAAAGGAAATATCTTCCGTTCAAAACTGGAAAGAAGCTTTCTGAGAAACTGCTCTGTGTACTGTTAATTCATCTCACAGAGTTACATCTTTCACTTCAAGAAGTCTTTCGCTAAGGCTGTTCTTGTGGAATTGGCAAAGGGATATTTGGAAGCCCATAGAGGGCTATGGTGAAAAAGGAAATATCTTCCGTTCAAAACTGGAAAGAAGCTTTCTGAGAAACTGCGCTGTGTTCTGTGAATTCATCTCTCAGAGTTACATCTTTCCCTTCAAGAATCCTTTTGCTAAAGCTGTTCTTGTGGAATTGGCAAAGCGATATTTGGAAGCCCATAGAGGGCTATGGTGAAAAAGGAAATATCTTCCGTTCAAAACTGGAAAGAAGCTTTCTGAGAAACTGCTCTGTGTTCTGTTAATTCATCTCACAGAATTACATCTTTCCCTTCAAGAAACCTTTCGCTAAGGCGGTTCTTGTGGAATTGGCAAAGGGATATTTGGAAGCCCATAGTGGGCTATGGTGAAAAAGGAAATATCTTCCGTTCAAAAGTGGAAAGAAGCTTTCTGAGAAATTGCTCTGTGTTCCATTAATTCATTTCACATAGTTACATCTTTCCCTTCAAGAAGCTTTTCCCTAAGGCTGTTCTTGTGGAATTGGCAAAGGGATATTTGGAAGCCCTTAGAGGGCTATGGTGAAAAAGGAAATAGCTTCCGCTGAAAACTGGAAAGAAGCTTTCTGAGAAACTGTTCTGTGTTCCATTAATTCATCTCACAGTGTTTTATCTTTCCCTTCAAGAACCCTTTCGCTAAGGCTGTTCTTGTGGAATTGGCAAAGGGATATTTGGAAGCCCATAGAAGGCTATGGTGAAAAAGGAAATATCTTCCGTTCAAAACTGGAAAAAAGCTTTCTGAGAAACTGCTCTGTGTTCTGTGAATTCATCTCACAGAGTTACATCTTTCCCTTCAAGAAGCCTTTCGCTAAGTCTGTTCTTGTGGAATTGGCAAAGGGATATTTGGAATCCCATAGAGGGCTGTGGTGAAAAAGGAAATATCTTCCGTTCAAAACTGGAAAGAAGCTTTCTGAGAAACTGCTCTGTGTTCTGTTAATTCATCTCACAGAATTACATCTTTCCCTTCAAGAAGCCTTTCGCTAAGGCTGTTCCTGTGGAATTGGCAAAGGGATATTTGGAAGCCCATAGAGGGCTATGGTGAAAAAGGAAATATCTTCCGTTCAAAAGTGGAAAGAAGCTTTCTGAGAAATTGCTCTGTGTTCCGTTAATTCATTTCACATAGTTACATCTTTCCCTTCAAGAAGCCTTTCCCTAAGGCTGTTCTTGTGGAATTGGCAAAGGGATATTTGGAAGCCCATAGAGGGCTATGGTGAAAAAGGAAATATCTTCCGTTCAAAACTGGAAAAATGCTTTCTGAGAAACTGCTCTGTGTTCTGTGAATTCATCTCACAGAGTTACATCATTCCCTTCAAGAAGCCTTTCGCTAAGGCTGTTCTTGTGGAATTGGCAAAGGGATATTTGGAAGCCCGTTGAGGTCTATGGTGAAAAAGGAAATATCTTCCTCTGAAAACTGGAAAGAAGCTTTCTGAGAAACTGCTCTGTGTTCCATTAATTCATCTCACAGTGTTACATCTTTCCCTTCAAGAAGCCTTTCTCTAAGGCTGTTCTTGTGGAATTGGCAAAGGGATATTTTGAAGCCCATAGAGGGCTATGGTGAAAAAGGAAATATCTTCCGTTCAAAACTGGAAAGAAGCTTTGTGAGAAACTGCTCTGTGTTCCATTAATTCATCTCACAGAGTTACATCTTTCCCTTCAGGAAGCCTTTCGCTAAGGCTGTTCTTGTGGAATTGGCAAAGTGATATTTAGAAGAACATAGAGGTCTATGGTGACAAAGGAAATATCTTCCGTTCAAAACTGGAAAGAATCTTTCTGAGAATCTGCGCTGTGTTCTGTGAATTCATCTCTCAGAGTTACATCTTTCCCTTCAAGAAGCCTTTCGCTAAGGCTGTTCTTGTGGAATTGGCAAAGCGATATTTGGAAGCCCATAGAGGGCTATGGTGAAAAAGGAAATATCTTCCGTTCAAAACAGGAAAGAAGCTTTCTGAGAAACGGCTCTGTGTTCTGTGAATTCATCTCACAGAGTTACATCTTTCCCTTCAAGAAGCCTTTCGCTAATGCTGTTCTTGTGGAAATGGCAAAGGGATATTTGGAAGCCCATAGAGGGCTATGGTGAAAAAGGAAATATCTTCCGTTCAAAACTGGAAAGAAGCTTTCTGAGAAACTTCTCTGTGTTCTGTGAATTAATCTCACAGAGTTACATGTTTCCCTACAAGAAGCCTTTCGCTAAGGCTGTTCTTGTGGAATTGGCAAAGGGATATTTGGAAGCCCATAGAGGGCTATGCTGAAAAAGGAAATATCTTCCGTTCAAAACTGGAAAGAAGCTTTCTGAGAAACTGCTCTGTGTTCTGTGAATTCATCTCACAGAGTTACATCTTTCCCTTCAAGAAAAATTTCTCTAAGGCTGTTCTTGTGGAATTGGCAAAGGGATATTTGGAAGCCCATAGAGGGCTATGGTGAAAAAGGAAATATCTTCCGTTCAAAACTGGAAAGAAGCTTTCTGAGAAACTGCTCTGTGTTCTGTTAAGTCATCTCACAGAGTTACATCTTTCCTTTCAAGAGGCCTTTGGCTAAGGGTGTTCTTGTGGAATTGGCAAAGGGATATTTGGAAGCCCATTGAGGGCTATGGTGAAAAAGAAAATATCTTCCGTTCACAACTGGAAAGAAGCTTTCGGAGAAACTGCTCTGTGTTCTGTTAAGTCATCTCACAGAGTTACATCTTTCCTTTCAAGAGGCCTTTGGCTAAGGCTGTTCTTGTGGAATTGGCAAAGGGATATTTGGAAGCCCATAGAGGGCTATGGTGAAAAAGGAAATATCTTCCGTTCAAAACTGGAAAGAAGCTTTCTGAGAAACTGCTCTGTGTTCCGTTAATTCATCTCACAGAGTTACATCTTTCCCTTCAAGAAGCCTTTCGCTAAGGCTGTTCTTGTGGAATTGGCAAAGGGATATTTGGAAGCCCATAGAGGGCTATGGTGAAATAGGAAATATCTTCCGTTCAAAACTGGAAAGAAGCTTTCTGAGAAACTGCGCTGTGTTCTGTGAATTCATCTCTCAGAGTTACATCTTTCCCTTCAAGAAGCCTTTTGCTAAGGCTGTTCTTGTGGAATTGGCAAAGCGATATTTGGAAGCCCATAGAGGGCTATGGTGAAAAAGGAAATATCTTCCGCTGAAAACTGGAAAGAAGCTTTCTGAGAAACTGCTCTGTGTTCTGTGAATTCATCTCACAGAGTTACATCTTTCCCTTCAAGAAGCCTTTCGCTAAGGCTGTTCTTGTGAAATTGGCAAAGGGTATTTGGAAGCCCTTAGAGGGCTATGGTGAAAAAGGAACAATCTTCCGTTCAAAACTGGAAAGAAGCTTTCTGAGAAACTCCTCTGTGTTCTGTTAATTCATCTCACAGAGTTACATTTTTCCCTTCAAGAAGCCTTTCGCTAAGGCGGTTCTTGTGGAATTGGCAAAGGGATATTTGGAAGCCCATAGAGGGCTATGCTGAAAAAGGAAATATCTTCCGTTCAAAACTGGAAAGAAGCTTGCTGAGAAATTGCTCTGTGTTCTGTTAATTCCTCTCACAGAGTTACATATTTCACTTCAAGAAGTCTTTCGCTAAGTCTGTTCTTGTGGAATTGGCAAAGGGATATTTGGAAGCCCATAGAGGGCTATGGTGAAAAAGGAAATATCTTCCGTTCAAAACTGGAAAGAAGCTTTCTGAGAAACTGCTCTGTGTTCTGTTAATTCATCTCACAGAGTTACATCTTTCCCTTCAAGAAGCCTTTCGCTAAGGCTGTTCTTGTGGAATTGGCAAAGGGATATTTGGAAGCCCATAGAGGGCTATGGTGAAAAAGGAAATATCCTCCGCTGAAAACTGGAAAGAACCTTCTGAGAAACTCCTCTGTGTTCTGTTAATTCATCTCTCAGAGTTACATCTTTCCCTTCAAGAAGCCTTTTGCTAAGGCTGTTCTTGTGGAATTGGCAAAGCGATATTTGGAAGCCCATAGAGGGCTATGGTGAAAAAGGAAATATCTTCCGCTGAAAACTGGAAAGAAGCTTTCTGAGAAACTGCTCTGTGTTCTGTGAATTCATCTCACAGAGTTACATCTTTCCCTTCAAGAAGCCTTTCGCTAAGGCTGTTCTTGTGAAATTGGCAAAGGGTATTTGGAAGCCCTTAGAGGGCTATGGTGAAAAAGGAACTATCTTCCGTTCAAAACTGGAAAGAAGCTTTCTGAGAAACTCCTCTGTGTTCTGTGAATTCATCTCACAGAGTTACATTTTTCCCTTCAAGAAGCCTTTCGCTAAGGCGGTTCTTGTGGAATTGGCAAAGGGATATTTGGAAGCCCATAGAGGGCTATGATGAAAAAGGAAATATCTCCCGTTCAAAACTGGAAAGAAGCTTTCTGAGAAACTGTTCTGTGTTCTATGAATTCATCTCACCGAGTTACATCTTTCTCTTCAAGAATCCTTTCGTTAAGGCTGTTCTTGTGGAATTGGCAAAGGGATATTTGCAAGCCCATAGAGGGCTATGCTGAAAAAGGAAATATCTTCCGTTCAAAACTGGAAAGAAGCTTGCTGAGAAATTGCTCTGTGTTCTGTTAATTCCTCTCACAGAGTTACATATTTCACTTCAAGAAGTCTTTCGCTAAGGCTGTTTTTGTGGAATTGGCAAAGGGTTATTTGGAAGCCCATAGAGGGCTATGGTGAAAAAGGAAATATCTTCCGTGCAAAACTGGAAAGAAGCTTTCTGAGAAACAGCTCTGTGTTCTGTTAATTCATCTCACAGAGTTACATCTTTCCCTTCAAGAAGCCTTTCGCTAAGGCTGTTCTTGTGGAATTGGCAAAGGGATATTTGGAAGCCCATAGAGGGCTATGGTGAAAAAGGAAATATCCTCCGCTGAAAACTGGAAAGAACATTCTGAGAAACTCCTCTGTGTTCTGTTAATTCATCTCTCAGAGTTACATCTTTCCCTTCAAGAAGCCTTTTGCTAAGGCTGTTCTTGTGGAATTGGCAAAGCGATATTTGGAAGCCCATAGAGGGCTATGGTGAAAAAGGAAATATCTTCCGCTGAAAACTGGAAAGAAGCTTTCTGAGAAACTGCTCTGTGTTCTGTGAATTCATCTCACAGAGTTACATCTTTCCCTTCAAGAAGCCTTTCGCTAAGGCTGTTCTTGTGAAATTGGCAAAGGGTATTTGGAAGCCCTTAGAGGGCTATGGTGAAAAAGGAACTATCTTCCGTTCAAAACTGGAAAGAAGCTTTCTGAGAAACTCCTCTGTGTTCTGTGAATTCATCTCACAGAGTTACATTTTTCCCTTCAAGAAGCCTTTCGCTAAGGCGGTTCTTGTGGAATTGGCAAAGGGATATTTGGAAGCCCATAGAGGGCTATGATGAAAAAGGAAATATCTCCCGTTCAAAACTGGAAAGAAGCTTTCTGAGAAACTGTTCTGTGTTCTATGAATTCATCTCACCGAGTTACATCTTTCTCTTCAAGAATCCTTTCGTTAAGGCTGTTCTTGTGGAATTGGCAAAGGGATATTTGCAAGCCCATAGAGGGCTATGCTGAAAAAGGAAATATCTTCCGTTCAAAACTGGAAAGAAGCTTGCTGAGAAATTGCTCTGTGTTCTGTTAATTCCTCTCACAGAGTTACATATTTCACTTCAAGAAGTCTTTCGCTAAGGCTGTTTTTGTGGAATTGGCAAAGGGTTATTTGGAAGCCCATAGAGGGCTATGGTGAAAAAGGAAATATCTTCCGTGCAAAACTGGAAAGAAGCTTTCTGAGAAATTGCTCTGTGTTCTGTGAATTCATCTCACAGAGTTACATCTTTCCCTTCAAGAAGCCTTTCGCTAATTCTGTTCTTGTGGAATTGGCAAAGGGATATTTGGAAGCCCATAGAGGGCTATGGTGAAAAAGGAAATATCTTCCGTTCAAAACTGGAAAGAAGCTTTCTGAGAAACTGCTCTGTGTTCTGTTAATTCATCTCACAGAGTTACATCTTTCCCTTCAAGAAGCCTTTCGCTAAGGCTGTTCTTGTGGAATTGGCAAAGGGATATTTGGAAGCCCATAGAGGGCTATGGTGAAAAAGGAAATATCTTCCGCTGAAAACTGGAAAGAAGCCTTCTGAGAAACTGCTCTGTGTTCTGTGAATTCATCTCAGAGAGTTACATCTTTCCCTTCAAGAAGCCTTTCGCTAAGGCTGTTCTTGTGGAATTGGCAAAGGGATATTTGGAAGCCCTTAGAGGGCTATGGTGAAAAAGGAAATATCTTCCGTTCAAAACTGGAAAGAACCTTCTGAGAAACTCCTCTGTGTTCTGTTAATTCATCTCACAGAGTTACATCTTTCCCTTCAAGAAGCCTTTCGCTAAGGCTGTTCTTGTGGAATTGGCAAAGGGATATTTGGAAGCCCATAGAGGGCTATGGTGAAAAAGGAAATATCTTCTGCTGAAAACTGGAAAGAAGCTTTCTGAGAAACTGCTCTGTGTTCTTTTAATTCATCTCACAGAATTACATCTTTCCCTTCAAGAAGCCTTTCGCTAAGGCTGTTCTTGTGGAATTGGCAAAGGGATATTTGGAAGCCCCTAGAGGGCTATGGTGAAAAAGGAAATATCTTCCGTTCAAAACTGGAAAGAACCTTCTGAGAAACTCCTCTGTGTTCTGTTAATTCATCTCACAGAGTTACATGTTTCCCTTCAAGAAGCCATTCGCTAAGGCTGTTCTTGTGGAATTGGCAAAGGGATATTTGGAAGCCCATAGAGGGCTATGGTGAAAAAGGAAATATCTTCCGCTGAAAACTGGAAAGAAGCTTTCTGAGAAACTGCTCTGTGTTCTTTTAATTCATCTCACAGAGTTACATCTTTCCCTTCAAGAAGCCTTTCGCTAAGGCTGTTCTTGTGGAATTGGCAAAGGGATATTTGGAAGCCCATAGAGGGCTATGGTGAAAAAGGAAATATCTTCCGTTCAAAACTGGAAAGAAGCTTTCTGAGAAACTGCTCTGTGTTCTGTGAATTCATCTCACACAGTTACATCTTTCCCTTCAAGAAGCCTTTCGCTAAGGCTGTTCTTGTGGAATTGGCAAAGGGATATTTGGAAGCCCATAGAGGGCTATGGTGAAAAAGGAAATATCTTCCGCTGAAACCTGGAAAGAAGCTTTCTGAGAAATTGCTCTGTGTTCTGTGAATTCATCTCACAGAGTTACATCTTTCCCTTCAAGAAGCCTTTCGCTAAGTCTGTTCTTGTGGAATTGGCAAAGGGATATTTGGAAGCCCATAGAGGGCTATGGTGAAAAAGGAAATATCTTCCGTTCAAAACTGGAAAGAAGCTTTCTGAGAAACTGCTCTGTGTTCTGTTAATTCATCTCACAGAGTTACATCTTTCCCTTCAAGAAGCCTTTCGCTAAGGCTGTTCTTGTGGAATTGGCAAAGGGATATTTGGAAGCCCATAGAGGGCTACGGTGAAAAAGGAAATATCCTCCGCTGAAAACTGGAAAGAAGCCTTCTGAGAAACTGCTCTGTGTTCTGTGAATACATCTCACAGAGTTACATCTTTCCCTTCAAGAAGCCTTTCGCTAAGGCTGTTCTTGTGGAATTGGCAAAGGGATATTTGGAAGCCCTTAGAGGGCTATGGTGAAAAAGGAAATATCTTCCGTTCAAAACTGGAAAGAACCTTCTGAGAAACTCCTCTGTGTTCTGTTAATTCATCTCACAGAGTTACATCTTTCCCTTCAAGAAGCCTTTCGCTAAGGCTGTTCTTGTGGAATTGACAAAGGGATATTTGGAAGCCCATAGAGGGCTATGGTGAAAAAGGAAATATCTTCCGTTCAAAACTGGAAAGAAGCTTTCTGAGAAACTGCTCTGTGTACTGATAATTCATCTCACAGAGTTACATCTTTCACTTCAAGAAGTCTTTCGCTAAGGCTGTTCTTGTGGAATTGGCAAAGGGTTATTTGGAAGCCCTTAGAGGGCTGTGGTGAAAAAGGAAATATCTTCCGTTCAAAACTGGAAAGAAGCTTTCTGAGAAATTGCTCTGTGTTCTGTTAATTCATCTCACAGAGTTACATCTTTCCCTTCAAGAAGCCTTTCGCTAAGGCTGTTCTTGTGGAATTGGCAAAGGGATATTTGGAAGCCCATAGAGGGCTATGGTGAAAAAGGAAATATCTTCCGCTGAAAACTAGAAAGAAGCTTTCTGAGAAACTGCTCTGTGTTCTTTTAATTCATCTCACAGAGTTACATCTTTCCCTTCAAGAAGCCTTTCGCTAAGGCTGTTCTTGTGGAATTGGCAAAGGGATATTTGGAAGCCCTTAGAGGGCTATGGTGAAAAAGGAAATATCTTCCGTTCAAAACTGGAAAGAACCTTCTGAGAAACTCCCCTGTGTTCTGTTAATTCATCTCACAGAGTTACATCTTTCCCTTCAAGAAGCCTTTCGCTAAGGCTGTTCTTGTGGAATTGGCAAAGGGATATTTGGAAGACCATAGAGGGCTATGGTGAAAAAGGAAATATCTTAAGCTGAAAACTGGAAAGAAGCTTTCTGAGAAACTGCTCTGTGTTCTGTGAATTTATCTCACAGAGTTACATCTTTCCCTTCAAGAAGCCTTTCGCTAAGGCTGTTCTTGTGGAATTGGCAAAGCGTATTTGGAATCCCTTAGAGGGCTATGGTGAAAAAGGAAATATCTTCCGTTCAAAACTGGAAAGAAGCTTTCTGACAAACTCCTCAGTGTTCTGTTAATTCATCTCACAGAGTTACATTTTTCCCTTCAAGAAGCCTTTAGCTAAGGCGGTTCTTGTGGAATTAGCAAAGGGATATTTGGAAGCCCATCGAGGGCTATGGTGAAAAAGGAAATATCTTCCGTTCAAAACTAGAAAGAAGCTTTCTGAGAAACTGTTCTGTGTTCTGTGAATTCATCTCACAGAGTTACATCTTTCCCTTCAAGAAGCCTTTCGCTAAGGCTGTTCTTGTGGAATTGGCAAAGGGATATTTGGAAGCCCATAGAGGGCTATGGTGAAAAAGGAAATATCTTCTGCTGAAAACTGGAAAGAAGCTTTCTGAGAAACTGCTCTGTGTTCTTTTAATTCATCTCACAGAATTACATCTTTCCCTTCAAGAAGCCTTTCGCTAAGGCTGTTCTTGTGGAATTGGCAAAGGGATATTTGGAAGCCCCTAGAGGGCTATGGTGAAAAAGGAAATATCTTCCGTTCAAAACTGGAAAGAACCTTCTGAGAAACACCTCTGTGTTCTGTTAATTCATCTCACAGAGTTACATCTTTCCCTTCAAGAAGCCATTCGCTAAGGCTGTTCTTGTGGAATTGGCAAAGGGATATTTGGAAGCCCATAGAGGGCTATGGTGAAAAAGGAAATATCTTCCGCTGAAAACTGGAAAGAAGGTTTCTGAGAAACTGCTGTGTTTTTAATTCATCTCACAGAGTTACATCTTTCCCTTCAAGAAGCCTTTCGCTAAGGCTGTTCTTGTGGAATTGGCAAAGGGATATTTGGAAGCCCATAGAGGGCTATGGTGAAAAAGGAAATATCTTCCGTTCAAAACTGGAAAGAAGCTTTCTGAGAAACTGCTCTGTGTTCTGCTAATTCATCTCACAGAGTTACATCTTTCCCTTCAAGAAGCCTTTCGCTAAGGCTGTTCTTGTGGAATTGGCAAAGGGATATTTGGAAGCCCATAGAGGGCTATGGTGAAAAAGGAAATATCTTCCGCTGAAACCTGGAAAGAAGCTTTCTAAGAAATTGCTCTGTGTTCTGTGAATTCATCTCACAGAGTTACATCTTTCCCTTCAAGAAGCCTTTCGCTAAGTCTGTTCTTGTGGAATTGGCAAAGGGATATTTGGAAGCCCATAGAGGGCTATGGTGAAAAAGGAAGTATCTTCCGTTTAAAACTGGAAAGAAGCTTTCTGAGAAACTGCTCTGTGTTCTGTTAATTCATCTCACAGAGTTACATCTTTCCCTTCAAGAAGCCTTTTGCTAAGGCTGTTCTTGTGGAATTGGCAAAGCGATATTTGGAAGCCCATAGAGGGCTATGGTGAAAAAGGAAATATCTTCCGCTGAAAACTGGAAAGAAGCTTTCTGAGAAACTGCTCTGTGTTCTGTGAATTCATCTCACAGAGTTACATCTTTCCCTTCAAGAAGCCTTTCGCTAAGGCTGTTCTTGTGAAATTGGCAAAGGGTATTTGGAAGCCCTTAGAGGGCTATGGTGAAAAAGGAACTATCTTCCGTTCAAAACTGGAAAGAAGCTTTCTGAGAAACTCCTCTGTGTTCTGTGAATTCATCTCACAGAGTTACATTTTTCCCTTCAAGAAGCCTTTCGCTAAGGCGGTTCTTGTGGAATTGGCAAAGGGATATTTGGAAGCCCATAGAGGGCTATGATGAAAAAGGAAATATCTCCCGTTCAAAACTGGAAAGAAGCTTTCTGAGAAACTGTTCTGTGTTCTATGAATTCATCTCACCGAGTTACATCTTTCTCTTCAAGAATCCTTTCGTTAAGGCTGTTCTTGTGGAATTGGCAAAGGGATATTTGCAAGCCCATAGAGGGCTATGCTGAAAAAGGAAATATCTTCCGTTCAAAACTGGAAAGAAGCTTGCTGAGAAATTGCTCTGTGTTCTGTTAATTCCTCTCACAGAGTTACATATTTCACTTCAAGAAGTCTTTCGCTAAGGCTGTTTTTGTGGAATTGGCAAAGGGTTATTTGGAAGCCCATAGAGGGCTATGGTGAAAAAGGAAATATCTTCCGTGCAAAACTGGAAAGAAGCTTTCTGAGAAATTGCTCTGTGTTCTGTGAATTCATCTCACAGAGTTACATCTTTCCCTTCAAGAAGCCTTTCGCTAATTCTGTTCTTGTGGAATTGGCAAAGGGATATTTGGAAGCCCATAGAGGGCTATGGTGAAAAAGGAAATATCTTCCGTTCAAAACTGGAAAGAAGCTTTCTGAGAAACTGCTCTGTGTTCTGTTAATTCATCTCACAGAGTTACATCTTTCCCTTCAAGAAGCCTTTCGCTAAGGCTGTTCTTGTGGAATTGGCAAAGGGATATTTGGAAGCCCATAGAGGGCTATGGTGAAAAAGGAAATATCTTCCGCTGAAAACTGGAAAGAAGCCTTCTGAGAAACTGCTCTGTGTTCTGTGAATTCATCTCAGAGAGTTACATCTTTCCCTTCAAGAAGCCTTTCGCTAAGGCTGTTCTTGTGGAATTGGCAAAGGGATATTTGGAAGCCCTTAGAGGGCTATGGTGAAAAAGGAAATATCTTCCGTTCAAAACTGGAAAGAACCTTCTGAGAAACTCCTCTGTGTTCTGTTAATTCATCTCACAGAGTTACATCTTTCCCTTCAAGAAGCCTTTCGCTAAGGCTGTTCTTGTGGAATTGGCAAAGGGATATTTGGAAGCCCATAGAGGGCTATGGTGAAAAAGGAAATATCTTCCGTTCAAAACTGGAAAGAAGCTTTCTGAGAAACTGCTCTGTGTACTGTTAATTCATCTCACAGAGTTACATCTTTCACTTCAAGAAGTCTTTCGCTAAGGCTGTTCTTGTGGAATTGGCAAAGGGTTATTTGGAAGCCCTTAGAGGGCTGTGGTGAAAAAGGAAATATATTCCGTTCAAAACTGGAAAGAAGCTTTCTGAGAAATTGCTCTGTGTTCTGTTAATTCATCTCACAGAGTTACATCTTTCCCTTCAAGAAGCCTTTCGCTAAGGCTGTTCTTGTGGAATTGGCAAAGGGATATTTGGAAGCCCATAGAGTGCTATGGTGAAAAAGGAAATATCTTCCGCTGAAAACTGGAAATAAGCTTTCTGAGAAACTGCTCTTTGTTCTTTTAATTCATCTCACAGAGTTACATCTTTCCCTTCAAGAAGCCTTTAGCTAAGGCTGTTCTTGTGGAATTGGCAAAGGGATATTTGGAAGCCCATAGAGGGCTATGGTGAAAAAGGAAATATCTTCCGCTCAAAACTGGAAAGAAGCTTTCTGAGAAACTGCTCTGTGTTCTGTTAATTCATCTCACAGAGTTACATCTTTCCCTTCAAGAAGCCTTTCGCTAAGGCTGTTCTTGTGGAATTGGCAAAGGGATATTTGGAAGCCCATAGAGGGCTATGGTGAAAAAGGAAATATCTTCTGCTGAAAACTGGAAAGAAGCTTTCTGAGAAACTGCTCTGTGTTCTTTTAATTCATCTCACAGAATTACATCTTTCCCTTCAAGAAGCCTTTCGCTAAGGCTGTTCTTGTGGAATTGGCAAAGGGATATTTGGAAGCCCCTAGAGGGCTATGGTGAAAAAGGAAATATCTTCCGTTCAAAACTGGAAAGAACCTTCTGAGAAACTCTTCTGTGTTCTGTTAATTCATCTCACAGAGTTACATCTTTCCCTTCAAGAAGCCATTCGCTAAGGCTGTTCTTGTGGAATTGGCAAAGGGATATTTGGAAGCCCAAAGAGGGCTATGGTGAAAAAGGAAATATCTTCCGCTGAAAACTGGAAAGAAGCTTTCTGAGAAACTGCTCTGTGTTCTTTTAATTCATCTCACAGAGTTACATCTTTCCCTTCAAGAAGCCTTTCGCTAAGGCTGTTCTTGTGGAATTGGCAAAGGGATATTTGGAAGCCCATAGAGGGCTATGGTGAAAAAGGAAATATCTTCCGTTCAAAACTGGAAAGAAGCTTTCTGAGAAACTGCTCTGTGTTCTGTGAATTCATCTCACACAGTTACATCTTTCCCTTCAAGAAGCCTTTCGCTAAGGCTGTTCTTGTGGAATTGGCAAAGGGATATTTGGAAGCCCATAGAGGGCTATGGTGAAAAAGGAAATATCTTCCGCTGAAACCTGGAAAGAAGCTTTCTCAGAAATTGCTCTGTGTTCTGTGAATTCATCTCACAGAGTTACATCTTTCCCTTCAAGAAGCCTTTCGCTAAGTCTGTTCTTGTGGAATTGGCAAAGGGATATTTGGAAGCCCATAGAGGGCTATGGTGAAAAAGGAAATATCTTCCGTTCAAAACTGGAAAGAAGCTTTCTGAGAAACTGCTCTGTGTTCTGTTAATTCATCTCACAGAGTTACATCTTTCCCTTCAAGAAGCCTTTCGCTAAGGCTGTTCTTGTGGAATTGGCAAAGGGATATTTGGAAGCCCATAGAGGGCTATGGTGAAAAAGGAAATATCCTCCGCTGAAAACTGGAAAGAAGCCTTCTGAGAAACTGCTCTGTGTTCTGTGAATTCATCTCACAGAGTTACATCTTTCCCTTCAAGAAGCCTTTCGCTAAGGCTGTTCTTGTGGAATTGGCAAAGGGATATTTGGAAGCCCTTAGAGGGCTATGGTGAAAAAGGAAATATCTTCCGTTCAAAACTGGAAAGAACCTTCTGAGAAACTCCTCTGTGTTCTGTTAATTCATCTCACAGAGTTACATCTTTCCCTTCAAGAAGCCTTTCGCTAAGGCTGTTCTTGTGGAATTGACAAAGGGATATTTGGAAGCCCATAGAGGGCTATGGTGAAAAAGGAAATATCTTCCGTTCAAAACTGGAAAGAAGCTTTCTGAGAAACTGCTCTGTGTACTGATAATTCATCTCACAGAGTTACATCTTTCACTTCAAGAAGTCTTTCGCTAAGGCTGTTCTTGTGGAATTGGCAAAGGGTTATTTGGAAGCCCTTAGAGGGCTGTGGTGAAAAAGGAAATATCTTCCGTTCAAAACTGGAAAGAAGCTTTCTGAGAAATTGCTCTGTGTTCTGTTAATTCATCTCACAGAGTTACATCTTTCCCTTCAAGAAGCCTTTCGCTAAGGCTGTTCTTGTGGAATTGGCAAAGGGATATTTGGAAGCCCATAGAGGGCTATGGTGAAAAAGGAAATATCTTCCGCTGAAAACTAGAAAGAAGCTTTCTGAGAAACTGCTCTGTGTTCTTTTAATTCATCTCACAGAGTTACATCTTTCCCTTCAAGAAGCCTTTCGCTAAGGCTGTTCTTGTGGAATTGGCAAAGGGATATTTGGAAGCCCTTAGAGGGCTATGGTGAAAAAGGAAATATCTTCCGTTCAAAACTGGAAAGAACCTTCTGAGAAACTCCCCTGTGTTCTGTTAATTCATCTCACAGAGTTACATCTTTCCCTTCAAGAAGCCTTTCGCTAAGGCTGTTCTTGTGGAATTGGCAAAGGGATATTTGGAAGACCATAGAGGGCTATGGTGAAAAAGGAAATATCTTAAGCTGAAAACTGGAAAGAAGCTTTCTGAGAAACTGCTCTGTGTTCTGTGAATTTATCTCACAGAGTTACATCTTTCCCTTCAAGAAGCCTTTCGCTAAGGCTGTTCTTGTGGAATTGGCAAAGCGTATTTGGAATCCCTTAGAGGGCTATGGTGAAAAAGGAAATATCTTCCGTTCAAAACTGGAAAGAAGCTTTCTGACAAACTCCTCAGTGTTCTGTTAATTCATCTCACAGAGTTACATTTTTCCCTTCAAGAAGCCTTTAGCTAAGGCGGTTCTTGTGGAATTAGCAAAGGGATATTTGGAAGCCCATCGAGGGCTATGGTGAAAAAGGAAATATCTTCCGTTCAAAACTAGAAAGAAGCTTTCTGAGAAACTGTTCTGTGTTCTGTGAATTCATCTCACAGAGTTACATCTTTCCCTTCAAGAAGCCTTTCGCTAAGGCTGTTCTTGTGGAATTGGCAAAGGGATATTTGGAAGCCCATAGAGGGCTATGGTGAAAAAGGAAATATCTTCTGCTGAAAACTGGAAAGAAGCTTTCTGAGAAACTGCTCTGTGTTCTTTTAATTCATCTCACAGAATTACATCTTTCCCTTCAAGAAGCCTTTCGCTAAGGCTGTTCTTGTGGAATTGGCAAAGGGATATTTGGAAGCCCCTAGAGGGCTATGGTGAAAAAGGAAATATCTTCCGTTCAAAACTGGAAAGAACCTTCTGAGAAACTCCTCTGTGTTCTGTTAATTCATCTCACAGAGTTACATCTTTCCCTTCAAGAAGCCATTCGCTAAGGCTGTTCTTGTGGAATTGGCAAAGGGATATTTGGAAGCCCATAGAGGGCTACGGTGAAAAAGGAAATATCTTCCGCTGAAAACTGGAAAGAAGGTTTCTGAGAAACTGCTGTGTTTTTAATTCATCTCACAGAGTTACATCTTTCCCTTCAAGAAGCCTTTCGCTAAGGCTGTTCTTGTGGAATTGGCAAAGGGATATTTGGAAGCCCATAGAGGGCTATGGTGAAAAAGGAAATATCTTCCGTTCAAAACTGGAAAGAAGCTTTCTGAGAAACTGCTCTGTGTTCTGCTAATTCATCTCACAGAGTTACATCTTTCCCTTCAAGAAGCCTTTCGCTAAGGCTGTTCTTGTGGAATTGGCAAAGGGATATTTGGAAGCCCATAGAGGGCTATGGTGAAAAAGGAAATATCTTCCGCTGAAACCTGGAAAGAAGCTTTCTAAGAAATTGCTCTGTGTTCTGTGAATTCATCTCACAGAGTTACATCTTTCCCTTCAAGAAGCCTTTCGCTAAGTCTGTTCTTGTGGAATTGGCAAAGGGATATTTGGAAGCCCATAGAGGGCTATGGTGAAAAAGGAAGTATCTTCCGTTTAAAACTGGAAAGAAGCTTTCTGAGAAACTGCTCTGTGTTCTGTTAATTCATCTCACAGAGTTACATCTTTCCCTTCAAGAAGCCTTTCGCTAAGGCTGTTCTTGTGGGATTGGCAAAGGGATATTTGGAAGCCCATAGAGGGCTATGGTGAAAAAGGAAATATCTTCCGCTGAAAACTGGAAAGAAGCCTTCTGAGAAACTGCTCTGTGTTCTGTGAATTCATCTCACAGAGTTACATCTTTCCCTTCAAGAAGCCTTTCGCTAAGGCTGTTCTTGTGGAATTGGCAAAGGGATATTTGGAAGCCCTTAGAGGGCTATGGTGAAAAAGGAAATATCTAACGTCAAAAACTGGAAAGAACCTTCTGAGAAACTCCTCTGTGTTCTGTTAATTCATCTCACAGAGTCACATCTTTCCCTTCAAGAAGCCTTTCGCTAAGGCTGTTCTTGTGGAATTGGCAAAGGGATATTTGGAAGCCCATAGAGGGCTATGGTGAAAAAGGAAATATCTTCCGTTCAAAACTGGAAAGAAGCTTTCTGAGAAACTGCTCTGTGTTCTCTTAATTCATCTCACAGAGTTACATCTTTCCCTTCAAGAAGCCTTTCGCTAAGGCTGTTCTTGTGGAATTGGCAAAGGGATATTTGGAAGCCCATAGAGGGCTATGGTGAAAAAGGAAATATCTTCCGCTGAAACCTGGAAAGAAGCTTTCTGAGAAACTGCTCTGTGTTCTGTGAATTCATCTCACAGAGTTACATCTTTCCCTTAAAGAAGCCTCTCGCTAAGGCTGTTCTTGTGGAATTGGCAAAGGGATATTTGGAAGCCCATAGAGGGCTATGGTGAAAAAGGAAATATCTTCCCTTCAAAACTGGAAAGAAGCTTTCTGAGAAACTGCTCTGTGTTCTGTAAATTCATCTCACAGAGTTACATCTTTCCCTTCAAGAAGCCTTTCGCTACGGCTGTTCTTGTGGAATTGGCAAAGGGATATTTGGAAGCCCATAGAGGGCTATGGTGAAAAAGGAAATATCTTCCGTTCAAAACTGGAAAGAAGCTTTCTGAGAAACTGCTCTGTGTTCTGTGAATTCATCTCACAGAGTTACATCTTTCCCTTCAAGAAGCCTTTCGCTAAGGCTGTTCTTGTGGAATTGGCAAAGGGATATTTGGAGCCCATAGAGGGCTATGGTGAAAAAGGAAATATCTTCCGCTGAAAACTGGAAAGAAGCTTTCTGAGAAACTGCTCTGTGTTCCGTTAATTAATCTCACAGAGTTACATCTTTCCCTTCAAGAAGCCTTTCGCTAAGGCTGGTGTTGTGGAATTAGCAAATGGATATTTGGAAGCCCCTAGAGGGCTATGGTGAAAAAGGAAATATCTTCCGTTCAAAACTGGAAAGAAGCTTTCTGAGAAACTGCTCTGTGTTCTGTTAATTCATCTCACAGAGTTACATCTTTCCCTTCAAGAAGCCTTTCGCTAAGGCTGTTCTTGTGGAATTGGCAAAGGGATATTTGGAAGCCCATAGAGGGCTATGGTGAAAAAGGAAATATCTTCCGCTGAAAACTAGAAAGAAGCTTTCTGAGAAACTGCTCTGTGTTCTTTTAATTCATCTCACAGAGTTACATCTTTCCCTTCAAGAAGCCTTTCGCTAAGGCTGTTCTTGTGGAATTGGCAAAGGGATATTTGGAAGCCCTTAGAGGGCTATGGTGAAAAAGGAAATATCTTCCGTTCAAAACTGGAAAGAACCTTCTGAGAAACTCCCCTGTGTTCTGTTAATTCATCTCACAGAGTTACATCTTTCCCTTCAAGAAGCCTTTCGCTAAGGCTGTTCTTGTGGAATTGGCAAAGGGATATTTGGAAGCCCATAGAGGGCTATGGTGAAAAAGGAAATATCTTCCGCTGAAAACTGGAAAGAAGCTTTCTGAGAAACTGCTCTGTGTTCTGTGAATTTATCTCACAGAGTTACATCTTTCCCTTCAAGAAGCCTTTCGCTAAGGCTGTTCTTGTGGAATTGGCAAAGCGTATTTGGAATCCCTTAGAGGGCTATGGTGAAAAAGGAAATATCTTCCGTTCAAAACTGGAAAGAAGCTTTCTGAGAAACTCCTCAGTGTTCTGTTAATTCATCTCACAGAGTTACATTTTTCCCTTCAAGAAGCCTTTAGCTAAGGCGGTTCCTGTGGAATTAGCAAAGGGATATTTGGAAGCCCATCGAGGGCTATGGTGAAAAAGGAAATATCTTCCGTTCAAAACTAGAAAGAAGCTTTCTGAGAAACTGTTCTGTGTTCTGTGAATTCATCTCACAGAGTTACATCTTTCCCTTCAAGAATCCTTTCGTTATGGCTGTTCTTGTGGAATTGGCAAAGGGATATTTGCAAGCCCATAGAGGGCTATGATGAAAAAGGAAATATCTTCCGTTCAAAACTGGAAAGAAGCTTTCTGAGAAACTGCTCTGTGTTCTGTCAATTCATCTCACAGAGTTACATCTTTCCCTTCAAGAAGCCTTTCGCTAAGGCTGTTCTTGTGGAATTGGCAAAGGGATATTTGGAAGCCCATAGAGGGCTATGGTGAAAAAGGAAATATCTTCCCCTGAAAACTGGAAAGAAGCTTTCTGAGAAACTGCTCTGTGTTCTTTTAATTCATCTCACAGAGTTACATCTTTCCCTTCAAGAAGCCTTTCGCTAAGGCTGTTCTTGTGGAATTGGCAAAGGGATATTTGGAAGCCCTTAGAGGGCTATGGTGAAAAAGGAAATATCTTCCGTTCAAAACTGGAAAGAACCTTCTGAGAAACTCCTCTGTGTTCTGTTAATTCATCTCACAGAGTTACATCTTTCCCTTCAAGAAGCCTTTCGCTAAGGCTGTTCTTGTGGAATTGGCAAAGGGATATTTGGAAGCCCATAGAGGGCTATGGTGAAAAAGGAAATATCTTCCGCTGAAAACTAGAAAGAAGCTTTCTGAGAAACTGCTCTGTGTTCTTTTAATTCATCTCACAGAGTTACATCTTTCCCTTCAAGAAGCCTTTCGCTAAGGCTGTTCTTGTGGAATTGGCAAAGGGATATTTGGAATCCCTTAGAGGGCTATGGTGAAAAAGGAAATATCTTCCGTTCAAAACTGGAAAGAACCTTCTGAGAAACTCCTCTGTGTTCTGTTAATTCATCTCACAGAGTTACATCTTTCCCTTCAAGAAGCCTTTCGCTAAGGCTGTTCTTGTGGAATTGGCAAAGGGATATTTGGAAGCCCATAGAGGGCTATGGTGAAAAAGGAAATATCTTAAGCTGAAAACTGGAAAGAAGCTTTCTGAGAAACTGCTCTGTGTTCTGTGAATTTATCTCACAGAGTTACATCTTTCCCTTCAAGAAGCCTTTCGCTAAGGCTGTTCTTGTGGAATTGGCAAAGCGTATTTGGAATCCCTTAGAGGGCTATGGTGAAAAAGGAAATATCTTCCGTTCAAAACTGGAAAGAAGCTTTCTGAGAAACTCCTCAGTGTTCTGTTAATTCATCTCACAGAGTTACATTTTTCCCTTCAAGAAGCCTTTAGCTAAGGCGGTTCTTGTGGAATTAGCAAAGGGATATTTGGAAGCCCATCGAGGGCTATGGTGAAAAAGGAAATATCTTCCGTTCAAAACTAGAAAGAAGCTTTCTGAGAAACTGTTCTGTGTTCTGTGAATTCATCTCACAGAGTTACATCTTTCCCTTCAAGAATCCTTTCGTTATGGCTGTTCTTGTGGAATTGGCAAAGGGATATTTGCAAGCCCATAGAGGGCTATGGTGAAAAAGGAAATATCTTCCGTTCAAAACTGGAAAGAAGCTTTCTGAGAAACTGCTCTGTGTTCTGTGAATTCATCTCACAGAGTTACATCTTTCTCTTCAAGAAGCCTTTCGCTAAGGCTGTTCTTGTGGAATTGGCAAAGGGATATTTGGAAGCCCATAGAGGGCTATGGTGAAAAAGGAAATATCTTCCGCTGAAAACTGGAAAGAAGCTTTCTGAGAAACTGCTCTGTGTTCTGTGAATTCATCTCATAGAGTTACATCTTTCCCTTCAAGAAGCCTTTCGCTAAGGCTGTTCTTGTGGAATTGGCAAAGGGTATTTGGAAGCCCTTAGAGGGCTATGGTGAAAAAGGAAATATCTTCCGTTCAAAACTGGAAAGAAGCTTTCTGAGAAACTCCTCTGTGTTCTGTTAATTCATCTCACAGAGTTACATTTTTCCCTTCAAGAAGCCTTTCGCTAAGGCGGTTCTTGTGGAATTGGCAAAGGGATATTTGGAAGCCCATAGAGGGCTATGGTGAAAAAGGAAATATCTTCCGTTCAAAACTGGAAAGAAGCTTTCTGAGAAACTGCTCTGTGTTCTATGAATTCATCTCACCGAGTTACATCTTTCCCTTCAAGAATCCTTTCGTTAAGGCTGTTCTTGTGGAATTGGCAAAGGGATATTTGCAAGCCCATAGAGGGCTATGGTGAAAAAGGAAATATCTTCCGTTCAAAACTGGAAAGAAGCTTGCTGAGAAATTGCTCTGTGTTCTGTTAATTCATCTCACAGAGTTACATATTTCACTTCAAGAAGTCTTTCGCTAAGGCTGTTTTTGTGGAATTGGCAAAGGGTTATTTGGAAGCCCATAGAGGGCTATGGTGAAAAAGGAAATATCTTCCGTGCAAAACTGGAAAGAAGCTTTCTGAGAAATTGCTCTGTGTTCTGTGAATTCATCTCACAGAGTTACATCTTTCCCTTCAAGAAGCCTTTCGCTAAGGCTGTTCTTGTGGAATTGGCAAAGGGATATTTGGAAGCCCATAGAGGGCTATGGTGAAAAAGGAAATATCTTCCGTTCAAAACTGGAAAGAAGCTTTCTGTGAAACTTCTCTGTGTTCTGTTAATTCATCTCACAGAGTTACATCTTTCCCTTCAAGAAGCCTTTCGCTAAGGCTGTTCTTGTGGAATTGGCAAAGGGATATTTGGAAGCCCATAGAGGGCTATGGTGAAAAAGGAAATAACTTCCGCTGAAAACTGGAAAGAAGCTTTCTGAGAAACTGCTCAGTGTTCCGTAAATTAATCTCACAGAGTTACATCTTTCCCTTCAAGAAGCCTTTCCCTAAGGCTGGTGTTGTGGAATTGGCAAAGGGATATTTGGAAGCCCCTAGAGGGCTATGGTGAAAAAGGAAATATCTTCCGTTCAAAACTGGAAAGAAGCTTTCTGAGAAACTGCTCTGTGTTCAGTGAATTCATCTCACAGAGTTACATCTTTCCCTTCAAGAAGCCTTTCGCTAAGGCTGTTCTTGTGGAATTGGCAAAGGGATATTTGGAAGCCCATAGAGGGCTATGCTGAAAAAGGAAATATCTTCCGCTGAAACTGGAAAGAAGCTTTCTGAGAAACTGCTCTGTGTTCTGTGAATTCATCTCACAGAGTTACATCTTTCCCTTCAAGAAGCCTTTCGCTAAGGCTGTTCTTGTGGAATTAGCAAAGGGATATTTGGAAGCCCATAGAGGGCTATGGTGAAAAAGGAAATATCTTCCGTTCAAAACTGGAGAGAAGCTTTCTGAGAAACTGCTCTGTGTTCTGTTAATTCATCTCACAGAGTTACATCTTACCCTTAAAGAAGACTTTCGCTAAGGCTGTTCTTGTGGAATTGGCAAAGGGATATTTGGAAGCCCATAGAGGGCTATGGTGAAAAAGGAAATATCTTCAGCTGAAAACTGGAAAGAAGCTTTCTGAGAAACTGCTCTGTGTTCTGTGAATTCATCTCACAGAGTTACATCTTTCCCTTCAAGAAGCCTTTCGCTAAGGCTGTTCTTTTGGAATTGGCAAAGGGTATTTTGAAGCCCTTAGAGGGCTATGGTGAAAAAGGAAATATCTTCCGTTCAAAACTGGAAAGAAGCTTTCTGAGAAACTGCTCTGTGTTCTGTTAATTCATCTCACAGAGTTACATCTTTCCCTTCAAGAAGCCTTTCGCTAAGGCTGTTCTTGTGGAATTGGCAAAGGGATATTTGGAAGCCCATAGAGGGCTATGGTGAAAAAGGAAATATCTTCCGCTGAAAACTGGAAAGAAGCCTTCTGAGAAACTGCTCTGTGTTCTGTGAATTCATCTCACAGAGTTACATCTTTCCCTTCAAGAAGCCTTTCGCTAGGGCTGTTCTTGTGGAATTGGCAAAGGGATATTTGGAAGCCCTTAGAGGGCTATGGTGAAAAAGGAAATATCTTCCGTTCAAAACTGGAAAGAACCTTCTGAGAAACTCCCCTGTGTTCTGTTAATTCATCTCACAGAGTTACATCTTTCCCTTCAAGAAGCCTTTCGCTAAGGCTGTTCTTGTGGAATTGGCAAAGGGATATTTGGAAGCCCATAGAGGGCTATGGTGAAAAAGGAAATATCTTAAGCTGAAAACTGGAAAGAAGCTTTCTGAGAAACTGCTCTGTGTTCTGTGAATTTATCTCACAGAGTTACATCTTTCCCTTCAAGAAGCCTTTCGCTAAGGCTGTTCTTGTGGAATTGGCAAAGCGTATTTGGAATCCCTTAGAGGGCTATGGTGAAAAAGGAAATATCTTCCGTTCAAAACTGGAAAGAAGCTTTCTGAGAAACTCCTCAGTGTTCTGTTAATTCATCTCACAGAGTTACATTTTTCCCTTCAAGAAGCCTTTAGCTAAGGCGGTTCTTGTGGTATTAGCAAAGGGATATTTGGAAGCCCATCGAGGGCTATGGTGAAAAAGGAAATATCTTCCGTTCAAAACTAGAAAGAAGCTTTCTGAGAAACTGTTCTGTGTTCTGTGAATTCATCTCACAGAGTTACATCTTTCCCTTCAAGAAGCCTTTCGCTAAGGCTGTTCTTGTGGAATTGGCAAAGGGATATTTGGAAGCCCATAGAGGGCTTTGGTGAAAAAGGAAATATCTTCTGCTGAAAACTGGAAAGAAGCTTTCTGAGAAACTGCTCTGTGTTCTTTTAATTCATCTCACAGAATTACATCTTTCCCTTCAAGAAGCCTTTCGCTAAGGCTGTTCTTGTGGAATTGGCAAAGGGATATTTGGAAGCCCCTAGAGGGCTATGGTGAAAAAGGAAATATCTTCCGTTCAAAACTGGAAAGAACCTTCTGAGAAACTCCTCTGTGTTCTGTTAATTCATCTCACAGAGTTACATCTTTCCCTTCAAGAAGCCATTCGCTAAGGCTGTTCTTGTGGAATTGGCAAAGGGATATTTGGAAGCCCATAGAGGGCTATGGTGAAAAAGGAAATATCTTCCGCTGAAAACAGGAAAGAAGCTTTCTGAGAAACTGCTCTGTGTTCTTTTAATTCATCTCACAGAGTTACATCTTTCCCTTCAAGAAGCCTTTCGCTAAGGCTGTTCTTGTGGAATTGGCAAAGGGATATTTGGAAGCCCATAGAGGGCTATGGTGAAAAAGGAAATATCTTCCGTTCAAAACTGGAAAGAAGCTTTCTGAGAAACTGCTCTGTGTTCTGCTAATTCATCTCACAGAGTTACATCTTTCCCTTCAAGAAGCCTTTCGCTAAGGCTGTTCTTGTGGAATTGGCAAAGGGATATTTGGAAGCCCATAGAGGGCTATGGTGAAAAAGGAAATATCTTCCGCTGAAACCTGGAAAGAAGCTTTCTGAGAAATTGCTCTGTGTTCTGTGAATTCATCTCACAGAGTTACATCTTTCCCTTCAAGAAGCCTTTCGCTAAGTCTGTTCTTGTGGAATTGGCAAAGGGATATTTGGAAGCCCATAGAGGGCTATGGTGAAAAAGGAAGTATCTTCCGTTCAAAACTGGAAAGAAGCTTTCTGAGAAACTGCTCTGTGTTCTGTTAATTCATCTCACAGAGTTACATCTTTCCCTTCAAGAAGCCTTTCGCTAAGGCTGTTCTTGTGGGATTGGCAAAGGGATATTTGGAAGCCCATAGAGGGCTATGGTGAAAAAGGAAATATCTTCCGCTGAAAACTGGAAAGAAGCCTTCTGAGAAACTGCTCTGTGTTCTGTGAATTCATCTCACAGAGTTACATCTTTCCCATCAAGAAGCCTTTCGCTAAGGCTGTTCTTGTGGAATTGGCAAAGGGATATTTGGAAGCCCTTAGCGGGCTATGGTGAAAAAGGAAATATCTTCCGTCAAAAACTGGAAAGAACCTTCTGAGAAACTCCTCTGTGTTCTGTTAATTCATCTCACAGAGTTACATCTTTCCCTTCAAGAAGCCTTTCGCTAAGGCTGTTCTTGTGGAATTGGCAAAGGGATATTTGGAAGCCCATAGAGGGCTATGGTGAAAAAGGAAATATCTTCCGTTCAAAACTGCAAAGAAGCTTTCTGAGAAACTGCTCTGTGTTCTGTGAATTCATCTCACAGAGTTACATCTTTCCCTTCAAGAAGCCTTTCGCTAAGGCTGTTCTTGTGGAATTGGCAAAGGGATATTTGGAAGCCCATAGAGGGCTATGGTGAAAAAGGAAATATCTTCCGCTGAAACCTGGAAAGAAGCTTTCTGAGAAACTGCTCTGTGTTCTGTGAATTCATCTCACAGAGTTACATCTTTCCCTTTAAGAAGCCTCTCGCTAAGGCTGTTCTTGTGGAATTGGCAAAGGGATATTTGGAAGCCCATAGAGGGCTATGGTGAAAAAGGAAATATCTTCCCTTCAAAACTGGAAAGAAGCTTTCTGAGAAACTGCTCTGTGTTCTGTAAATTCATCTCACAGAGTTACATCTTTCCCTTCAAGAAGCCTTTCGCTAAGGCTGTTCTTGTGGAATTGGCAAAGGGATATTTGGAAGCCCATAGAGGGCTATGGTGAAAAAGGAAATATCTTCCGTTCAAAACTGGAAAGAAGCTTTCTGAGAAACTGCTCTGTGTTCTGTGAATTCATCTCACAGAGTTACATCTTTCCCTTCAAGAAGCCTTTCGCTAAGGCTGTTCTTGTGGAATTGGCAAAGGGATATTTGGAGCCCATAGAGGGCTATGGTGAAAAAGGAAATATCTTCCGCTGAAAACTGGAAAGAAGCTTTCTGAGAAACTGCTCTGTGTTCCGTTAATTAATCTCACAGAGTTACATCTTTCCCTTCAAGAAGCCTTTCGCTAAGGCTGGTGTTGTGGAATTGGCAAAGGGATATTTGGAAGCCCCTAGAGGGCTATGGTGAAAAAGGAAATATCTTCCGTTCAAAACTGGAAAGAAGCTTTCTGAGAAACTGCTCTGTGTTCTGTTAATTCATCTCACAGAGTTACATCTTTCCCTTCAAGAAGCCTTTCGCTAAGGCTGTTCTTGTGGAATTGGCAAAGGGATATTTGGAAGCCCATAGAGGGCTATGGTGAAAAAGGAAATATCTTCCGCTGAAAACTGGAAAGAAGCTTTCTGAGAAACTGCTCTGTGTTCTTTTAATTCATCTCACAGAGTTACATCTTTCCCTTCAAGAAGCCTTTCGCTAAGGCTGTTCTTGTGGAATTGGCAAAGGGATATTTGGAAGCCCGTAGAGGGCTATGGTGAAAAAGGAAATATCTTCCGTTCAAAACTGGAAAGAACCTTCTGAGAAACTCCTCTGTGTTCTGTTAATTCATCTCACAGAGTTACATCTTTCCCTTCAAGAAGCCTTTCGCTAAGGCTGTTCTTGTGGAATTGGCAAAGGGATATTTGGAAGCCCATAGAGGGCTATGGTGAAAAAGGAAATATCTTCCGCTGAAAACTAGAAAGAAGCTTTCTGAGAAACTGCTCTGTGTTCTTTTAATTCATCTCACAGAGTTACATCTTTCCCTTCAAGAAGCCTTTCGCTAAGGCTGTTCTTGTGGAATTGGCAAAGGGATATTTGGAAGCCCTTAGAGGGCTATGGTGAAAAAGGAAATATCTTCCGTTCAAAACTGGAAAGAACCTTCTGAGAAACTCCCCTGTGTTCTGTTAATTCATCTCACAGAGTTACATCTTTCCCTTCAAGAAGCCTTTCGCTAAGGCTGTTCTTGTGGAATTGGCAAAGGGATATTTGGAAGCCCATAGAGGGCTATGGTGAAAAAGTAAATATCTTAAGCTGAAAACTGGAAAGAAGCTTTCTGAGAAACTGCTCTGTGTTCTGTGAATTTATCTCACAGAGTTACATCTTTCCCTTCAAGAAGCCTTTCGCTAAGGCTGTTCTTGTGGAATTGGCAAAGCGTATTTGGAATCCCTTAGAGGGCTATGGTGAAAAAGGAAATATCTTCCGTTCAAAACTGGAAAGAAGCTTTCTGAGAAACTCCTCAGTGTTCTGTTAATTCATCTCACAGAGTTACATTTTTCCCTTCAAGAAGCCTTTAGCTAAGGCGGTTCTTGTGGAATTAGCAAAGGGATATTTGGAAGCCCATCGAGGGCTATGGTGAAAAAGGAAATATCTTCCGTTCAAAACTAGAAAGAAGCTTTCTGAGAAACTGTTCTGTGTTCTGTGAATTCATCTCACAGAGTTACATCTTTCCCTTCAAGAATCCTTTCGTTATGGCTGTTCTTGTGGAATTGGCAAAGGGATATTTGCAAGCCCATAGAGGGCTATGATGAAAAAGGAAATATCTTCCGTTCAAAACTGGAAAGAAGCTTTCTGAGAAACTGCTCTGTGTTCTTTTAATTCATCTCACAGAGTTACATCTTTCCCTTCAAGAAGCCTTTCGCTAAGGCTGTTCTTGTGGAATTGGCAAAGGGATATTTGGAAGCCCTTAGAGGGCTATGGTGAAAAAGGAAATATCTTCCGTTCAAAACTGGAAAGAACCTTCTGAGAAACTCCTCTGTGTTCTGTTAATTCATCTCACAGAGTTACATCTTTCCCTTCAAGAAGCCTTTCGCTAAGGCTGTTCTTGTGGAATTGGCAAAGGGATATTTGGAAGCCCATAGAGGGCTATGGTGTAAAAGGAAATATCTTCCGCTGAAAACTAGAAAGAAGCTTTCTGAGAAACTGCTCTGTGTTCTTTTAATTCATCTCACAGAGTTACATGTTTCCCTTCAAGAAGCCTTTCGCTAAGGCTGTTCTTGTGGAATTGGCAAAGGGATATTTGGAAGCCCTTAGAGGGCTATGGTGAAAAAGGAAATATCTTCCGTTCAAAACTGGAAAGAACCTTCTGAGAAACTCCTCTGTGTTCTGTTAATTCATCTCACAGAGTTACATCTTTCCCTTCAAGAAGCCTTTCGCTAAGGCTGTTCTTGTGGAATTGGCAAAGGGATATTTGGAAGCCCATAGAGGGCTATTGTGAAAAAGGAAATATCTTCCGCTGAAAACTGGAAAGAAGCTTTCTGAGAAACTGCTCTGTGTTCTGTGAATTTATCTCACAGAGTTACATCTTTCCCTTCAAGAAGCCTTTCGCTAAGGCTGTTCTTGTGGAATTGGCAAAGCGTATTTGGAATCCCTTAGAGGGCTATGGTGAAAAAGGAAATATCTTCCGTTCAAAACTGGAAAGAAGCTTTCTGAGAAACTCCTCAGTGTTCTGTTAATTCATCTCACAGAGTTACATTTTTCCCTTCAAGAAGCCTTTAGCTAAGGCGGTTCTTGTGGAATTAGCAAAGGGATATTTGGAAGCCCATCGAGGGCTATGGTGAAAAAGGAAATATCTTCCGTTCAAAACTAGAAAGAAGCTTTCTGAGAAACTGTTCTGTGTTCTGTGAATTCATCTCACAGAGTTACATCTTTCCCTTCAAGAATCCTTTCGTTATGGCTGTTCTTGTGGAATTGGCAAAGGGATATTTACAAGCCCATAGAGGGCTATGGTGAAAAAGGAAATATCTTCCGCTGAAAACTGGAAAGAAGCTTTCTGAGAAACTGCTCTGTGTTCTGTGAATTCATCTCACAGAGTTACATCTTTCCCTTCAAGAAGCCTTTCGCTAAGGCTGTTCTTGTGGAATTGGCAAAGGGTATTTGGAAGCCCTTAGAGGGCTATGGTGAAAAAGGAAATATCTTCCGTTCAAAACTGGAAAGAAGCTTTCTGAGAAACTCCTCTGTGTTCTGTTAATTCATCTCACAGAGTTACATTTTTCCCTTCAAGAAGCCTTTCGCTAAGGCGGTTCTTGTGGAATTGGCAAAGGGATATTTGGAAGCCCATAGAGGGCTATGGTGAAAAAGGAAATATCTTCCGTTCAAAACTGGAAAGAAGCTTTCTGAGAAACTGCTCTGTGTTCTATGAATTCATCTCACCGAGTTACATCTTTCCCTTCAAGAATCCTTTCGTTAAGGCTGTTCTTGTGGAATTGGCAAAGGGATATTTGCAAGCCCATAGAGGGCTATGGTGAAAAAGGAAATATCTTCCGTTCAAAACTGGAAAGAAGCTTGCTGAGAAATTGCTCTGTGTTCTGTTAATTCATCTCACAGAGTTACATATTTCACTTCAAGAAGTCTTTCGCTAAGGCTGTTTTTGTGGAATTGGCAAAGGGTTATTTGGAAGCCCATAGAGGGCTATGGTGAAAAAGGAAATATCTTCCGTGCAAAACTGGAAAGAAGCTTTCTGAGAAATTGCTCTGTGTTCTGTGAATTCATCTCACAGAGTTACATCTTTCCCTTCAAGAAGCCTTTCGCTAAGGCTGTTCTTGTGGAATTGGCAAAGGGATATTTGGAAGCCCATAGAGGGCTATGGTGAAAAAGGAAATAACTTCCGCTGAAAACTGGAAAGAAGCTTTCTGAGAAACTGCTCAGTGTTCCGTAAATTAATCTCACAGAGTTACATCTTTCCCTTCAAGAAGCCTTTCCCTAAGGCTGGTGTTGTGGAATTGGCAAAGGGATATTTGGAAGCCCCTAGAGGGCTATGGTGAAAAAGGAAATATCTTCCGTTCAAAACTGGAAAGAAGCTTTCTGAGAAACTGCTCTGTGTTCTGTGAATTCATCTCACAGAGTTACATCTTTCCCTTCAAGAAGCCTTTCGCTAAGGCTGTTCTTGTGGAATTGGCAAAGGGATATTTGGAAGCCCATAGAGGGCTATGCTGAAAAAGGAAATATCTTCCGCTGAAACTGGAAAGAAGCTTTCTGAGAAACTGCTCTGTGTTCTGTGAATTCATCTCACAGAGTTACATCTTTCCCTTCAAGAAGCCTTTCGCTAAGGCTGTTCTTGTGGAATTAGCAAAGGGATATTTGGAAGCCCATAGAGGGCTATGGTGAAAAAGGAAATATCTTCCGCTCAAACCTGGAAAGTAGCTTTCTGAGAAACTGCTCTGTGTTCTGTTATTTCATCTCACAGAGTTACATCTTTCCCTTCAAGAAGCCTTTCGCTAAGGCTGTTCTTGTGGAATTGGCAAAGGGATATTTGGAAACCCATAGAGGGCTATGGTGAAAAAGGAAATATCTTCCGCTGAAAACTGGAAAGAAGCTTTCTGAGAAACTGCTCTGTGTTCTTTTAATTCATCTCACAGAGTTACATCTTTCCCTTCAAGAAACCTTTCGCTAAGGCTGTTCTTCTGGAATTGGCAAAGGGATATTTGGAAGCTCAAAGAGGGCTATGGTGAAAAAGGAAATATCTTCCGTTCAAAACTGGAAAGAAGCTTTCTGAGAAACTGCTCTGTGTTCTGTTAATTCATCTCACAGAGTTACATCTTACCCTTAAAGAAGCCTTTCGCTAAGGCTGTTCTTGTGGAATTGGCAAAGGGATATTTGGAAGCCCATAGAGGGCTATGGTGAAAAAGGAAATATCTTCCGCTGAAAACTGGAAAGAAGCTTTCTGAGAAACTGCTCTGTGTTCTGTGAATTCATCTCACAGAGTTACATCTTTCCCTTCAAGAAGCCTTTCGCTAAGGCTGTTCTTGTGAAATTGGCAAAGGGTATTTGGAAGCCCTTAGAGGGCTATGGTGAAAAAGGAAATATCTTCCGTTCAAAACTGGAAAGAAGCTTTCTGAGAAACTCCTCTGTGTTCTGTTAATTCATCTCACAGAGTTACATTTTTCCCTTCAAGAAGCCTTTCGCTAAGGCGGTTCTTGTGGAATTGGCAAAGGGATATTTGGAAGCCCATAGAGGGCTATGATGAAAAAGGAAATATCTCCCGTTCAAAACTGGAAAGAAGCTTTCTGAGAAACTGTTCTGTGTTCTATGAATTCATCTCACCGAGTTACATCTTTCCCTTCAAGAATCCTTTCGTTAAGGCTGTTCTTGTGGAATTGGCAAAGGGATATTTGCAAGCCCATAGAGGGCTATGCTGAAAAAGGAAATATCTTCCGTTCAAAACTGGAAAGAAGCTTGCTGAGAAATTGCTCTGTGTTCTGTTAATTCATCTCACAGAGTTACATATTTCACTTCCAGAAGTCTTTCGCTAAGGCTGTTTTTGTGGAATTGGCAAAGGGTTATTTGGAAGCCCATAGAGGGCTATGGTGAAAAAGGAAATATCTTCCGTGCAAAACTGGAAAGAAGCTTTCTGAGAAATTGCTCTGTGTTCTGTGAATTCATCTCACAGAGTTACATCTTTCCCTTCAAGAAGCCTTTCGCTAATTCTGTTCTTGTGGAATTGGCAAAGGGATATTTGGAAGCCCATAGAGGGCTATGGTGAAAAAGGAAATATCTTCCGTTCAAAACTGGAAAGAAGCTTTCTGAGAAACTGCTCTGTGTTCTGTTAATTCATCTCACAGAGTTACATCTTTCCCTTCAAGAAGCCTTTCGCTAAGGCTGTTCTTGTGGAATTGGCAAAGGGATATTTGGAAGCCCATAGAGGGCTATGGTGAAAAAGGAAATATCTTCCGCTGAAAACTGGAAAGAAGCCTTCTGAGAAACTGCTCTGTGTTCTGTGAATTCATCTCACAGAGTTACATCTTTCCCTTCAAGAAGCCTTTCGCTAAGGCTGTTCTTGTGGAATTGGCAAAGGGATATTTGGAAGCCCTTAGAGGGCTATGGTGAAAAAGGAAATATCTTCCGTTCAAAACTGGAAAGAACCTTCTGAGAAACTCCTCTGTGTTCTGTTAATTCATCTCACAGAGTTATATCTTTCCCTTCAAGAAGCCTTTCGCTAAGGCTGTTCTTGTGGAATTGGCAAAGGGATATTTGGAAGCCCATAGAGGGCTATGGTGAAAAAGGAAATATATTCCGTTCAAAACTGGAAAGAAGCTTTCTGAGAAATTGCTCTGTGTTCTGTTAATTCATCTCACAGAGTTACATCTTTCCCTTCAAGAAGCCTTTCGCTAAGGCTGTTCTTGTGGAATTGGCAAAGGGATATTTGGAATCCCATAGAGGGCTATGGTGAAAAAGGAAATATCTTCCGCTGAAAACTGGAAAGAAGCTTTCTGAGAAACTGCTCTTTGTTCTTTTAATTCATCTCACAGAGTTACATCTTTCCCTTCAAGAAGCCTTTAGCTAAGGCTGTTCTTGTGGAATTGGTAAAGGGATATTTGGAAGCCCGTAGAGGGCTATGGTGAAAAAGGAAATATCTTCCGCTCAAAACTGGAAAGAAGCTTTCTGAGAAACTGCTCTGTGTTCTGTTAATTCATCTCACAGAGTTACATCTTTCCCTTCAAGAAGCCTTTCGCTAAGGCTGTTCTTGTGGAATTGGCAAAGGGATATTTGGAAGCCCATAGAGGGCTATGGTGAAAAAGGAAATATCTTCTGCTGAAAACTGGAAAGAAGCTTTCTGAGAAACTGCTCTGTGTTCTTTTAATTCATCTCATAGAATTACATCTTTCCCTTCAAGAAGCCTTTCGCTAAGGCTGTTCTTGTGGAATTGGCAAAGGGATATTTGGAAGCCCTTAGAGGGCTATGGTGAAAAAGGAAATATCTTCCGTTCAAAACTGGAAAGAACCTTCTGAGAAACTCCTCTGTGTTCTGTTAATTCATCTCACAGAGTTACATCTTTCCCTTCAAGAAGCCTTTCGCTAAGGCTGTTCTTGTGGAATTGGCAAAGGGATATTTGGAAGCCCATAGAGGGCTATGGTGTAAAAGGAAATATCTTCCGCTGAAAACTAGAAAGAAGCTTTCTGAGAAACTGCTCTGTGTTCTTTTAATTCATCTCACAGAGTTACATGTTTCCCTTCAAGAAGCCTTTCGCTAAGGCTGTTCTTGTGGAATTGGCAAAGGGATATTTGGAAGCCCTTAGAGGGCTATGGTGAAAAAGGAAATATCTTCCGTTCAAAACTGGAAAGAACCTTCTGAGAAACTCCTCTGTGTTCTGTTAATTCATCTCACAGAGTTACATCTTTCCCTTCAAGAAGCCTTTCGCTAAGGCTGTTCTTGTGGAATTGGCAAAGGGATATTTGGAAGCCCATAGAGGGCTATGGTGAAAAAGGAAATATCTTCCGCTGAAAACTGGAAAGAAGCTTTCTGAGAAACTGCTCTGTGTTCTGTGAATTTATCTCACAGATTTACATCTTTCCCTTCAAGAAGCCTTTCGCTAAGGCTGTTCTTGTGGAATTGGCAAAGCGTATTTGGAATCCCTTAGAGGGCTATGGTGAAAAAGGAAATATCTTCCGTTCAAAACTGGAAAGAAGCTTTCTGAGAAACTCCTCAGTGTTCTGTTAATTCATCTCACAGAGTTACATTTTTCCCTTCAAGAAGCCTTTAGCTAAGGCGGTTCTTGTGGAATTAGCAAAGGGATATTTGGAAGCCCATAGAGGGCTATGGTGAAAAAGGAAATATCTTCCGTTCAAAACTGGAAAGAAGCTTTCTGAGAAACTGCTCTGTGTTCTATGAATTCATCTCACCGAGTTACATCTTTCCCTTCAAGAATCCTTTCGTTAAGGCTGTTCTTGTGGAATTGGCAAAGGGATATTTGCAAGCCCATAGAGGGCTATGGTGAAAAAGGAAATATCTTCCGTTCAAAACTGGAAAGAAGCTTGCTGAGAAATTGCTCTGTGTTCTGTTAATTCATCTCACAGAGTTACATATTTCACTTCAAGAAGTCTTTCGCTAAGGCTGTTTTTGTGGAATTGGCAAAGGGTTATTTGGAAGCCCATAGAGGGCTATGGTGAAAAAGGAAATATCTTCCGTGCAAAACTGGAAAGAAGCTTTCTGAGAAATTGCTCTGTGTTCTGTGAATTCATCTCACAGAGTTACATCTTTCCCTTCAAGAAGCCTTTCGCTAAGGCTGTTCTTGTGGAATTGGCAAAGGGATATTTGGAAGCCCATAGAGGGCTATGGTGAAAAAGGAAATATCTTCCGTTCAAAACTGGAAAGAAGCTTTCTGTGAAACTGCTCTGTGTTCTGTGAATTCATCTCACAGAGTTACATCTTTCCCTTCAAGAAGCCTTTCGCTAAGGCTGTTCTTGTGGAATTGGCAAAGGGATATTTGGAAGCCCATAGAGGGCTATGGTGAAAAAGGAAATAACTTCCGCTGAAAACTGGAAAGAAGCTTTCTGAGAAACTGCTCAGTGTTCCGTAAATTAATCTCACAGAGTTACATCTTTCCCTTCAAGAAGCCTTTCCCTAAGGCTGGTGTTGTGGAATTGGCAAAGGGATATTTGGAAGCCCCTAGAGGGCTATGGTGAAAAAGGAAATATCTTCCGTTCAAAACTGGAAAGAAGCTTTCTGAGAAACTGCTCTGTGTTCTGTGAATTCATCTCACAGAGTTACATCTTTCCCTTCAAGAAGCCTTTCGCTAAGGCTGTTCTTGTGGAATTGGCAAAGGGATATTTGGAAGCCCATAGAGGGCTATGTTGAAAAAGGAAATATCTTCCGCTGAAACTGGAAAGAAGCTTTCTGAGAAACTGCTCTGTGTTCTGTGAATTCATCTCACAGAGTTACATCTTTCCCTTCAAGAAGCCTTTCGCTAAGGCTGTTCTTGTGGAATTAGCAAAGGGATATTTGGAAGCCCATAGAGGGCTATGGTGAAAAAGGAAATATCTTCCGCTCAAACCTGGAAAGTAGCTTTCTGAGAAACTGCTCTGTGTTCTGTTATTTCATCTCACAGAGTTACATCTTTCCCTTCAAGAAGCCTTTCGCTAAGGCTGTTCTTGTGGAATTGGCAAAGGGATATTTGGAAACCCATAGAGGGCTATGGTGAAAAAGGAAATATCTTCCGCTGAAAACTGGAAAGAAGCTTTCTGAGAAACTGCTCTGTGTTCTTTTAATTCATCTCACAGAGTTACATCTTTCCCTTCAAGAAACCTTTCGCTAAGGCTGTTCTTCTGGAATTGGCAAAGGGATATTTGGAAGCTCATAGAGGGCTATGGTGAAAAAGGAAATATCTTCCGTTCAAAACTGGAAAGAAGCTTTCTGACAAACTGCTCTGTGTTCTGTTAATTCATCTCACAGAGTTACATCTTACCCTTAAAGAAGCCTTTCGCTAAGGCTGTTCTTGTGGAATTGGCAAAGGGATATTTGGAAGCCCATAGAGGGCTATGGTGAAAAAGGAAATATCTTCCGCTTAAAACTGGAAAGAAGCTTTCTGAGAAACTGCTCTGTGTTCTGTGAATTCATCTCACAGAGTTACATCTTTCCCTTCAAGAAGCCTTTCGCTAAGGCTGTTCTTGTGAAATTGGCAAAGGGTATTTGGAAGCCCTTAGAGGGCTATGGTGAAAAAGGAAATATCTTCCGTTCAAAACTGGAAAGAAGCTTTCTGAGAAACTCCTCTGTGTTCTGTTAATTCATCTCACAGAGTTACATTTTTCCCTTCAAGAAGCCTTTCGCTAAGGCGGTTCTTGTGGAATTGGCAAAGGGATATTTGGAAGCCCATAGAGGGCTATGATGAAAAAGGAAATATCTCCCGTTCAAAACTGGAAAGAAGCTTTCTGAGAAACTGTTCTGTGTTCTATGAATTCATCTCACCGAGTTACATCTTTCCCTTCAAGAATCCTTTCGTTAAGGCTGTTCTTGTGGAATTGGCAAAGGGATATTTGCAAGCCCATAGAGGGCTATGCTGAAAAAGGAAATATCTTCCGTTCAAAACTGGAAAGAAGCTTGCTGAGAAATTGCTCTGTGTTCTGTTAATTCATCTCACAGAGTTACATATTTCACTTCCAGAAGTCTTTCGCTAAGGCTGTTTTTGTGGAATTGGCAAAGGGTTATTTGGAAGCCCATAGAGGGCTATGGTGAAAAAGGAAATATCTTCCGTGCAAAACTGGAAAGAAGCTTTCTGAGAAATTGCTCTGTGTTCTGTGAATTCATCTCACAGAGTTACATCTTTCCCTTCAAGAAGCCTTTCGCTAATTCTGTTCTTGTGGAATTGGCAAAGGGATATTTGGAAGCCCATAGAGGGCTATGGTGAAAAAGGAAATATCTTCCGTTCAAAACTGGAAAGAAGCTTTCTGAGAAACTGCTCTGTGTTCTGTTAATTCATCTCACAGAGTTACATCTTTCCCTTCAAGAAGCCTTTCGCTAAGGCTGTTCTTGTGGAATTGGCAAAGGGATATTTGGAAGCCCATAGAGGGCTATGGTGAAAAAGGAAATATCTTCCGCTGAAAACTGGAAAGAAGCCTTCTGAGAAACTGCTCTGTGTTCTGTGAATTCATCTCACAGAGTTACATCTTTCCCTTCAAGAAGCCTTTCGCTAAGGCTGTTCTTGTGGAATTGGCAAAGGGATATTTGGAAGCCCTTAGAGGGCTATGGTGAAAAAGGAAATATCTTCCGTTCAAAACTGGAAAGAAGCTTTCTGAGAAACTCCTCTGTGTTCTGTTAATTCATCTCACAGAGTTACATCTTTCCCTTCAAGAAGCCTTTCGCTAAGGCTGTTCTTGTGGAATTGGCAAAGGGATATTTGGAAGCCCATAGAGGGCTATGGTGAAAAAGGAAATATCTTCCGTTCAAAACTGGAAAGAAGCTTTCTGAGAAACTGCTCTGTGTACTGTTAATTCATCTCACAGAGTTACATCTTTCACTTCAAGAAGTCTTTCGCTAAGGCTGTTCTTGTGGAATTGGCAAAGGGTTATTTGGAAGCCCTTAGAGGGCTGTGGTGAAAAAGGAAATATATTCCATTCAAAACTGGAAAGAAGCTTTCTGAGAAATTGCTCTGTGTTCTGTTAATTCATCTCACAGAGTTACATCTTTCCCTTCAAGAAGCCTTTCGCTAAGGCTGTTCTTGTGGAATTGGCAAAGGGATATTTGGAAGCCGATAGAGGGCTATGGTGAAAAAGGAAATATCTTCCGCTGAAAACTGGAAAGAAGCTTTCTGAGAAACTGCTCTTTGTTCTTTTAATTCATCTCACAGAGTTACATCTTTCCCTTCAAGAAGCCTTTAGCTAAGGCTGTTCTTGTGGAATTGGCAAAGGGATATTTGGAAGCCCGTAGAGGGCTATGGTGAAAAAGGAAATATCTTCCGCTCAAAACTGGAAAGAAGCTTTCTGAGAAACTGCTCTGTGTTCTGTTAATTCATCTCACAGAGTTACATCTTTCCCTTCAAGAAGCCTTTCGCTCAGGCTGTTCTTGTGGAATTGGCAAAGGGATATTTGGAAGCCCATAGAGGGCTATGGTGAAAAAGGAAATATCTTCTGCTGAAAACTGGAAAGAAGCTTTCTGAGAAACTGCTCTGTGTTCTTTTAATTCATCTCATAGAATTACATCTTTCCCTTCAAGAAGCCTTTCGCTAAGGCTGTTCTTGTGGAATTGGCAAAGGGATATTTGGAAGCCCATAGAGGGCTATGGTGAAAAAGGAAATATCTTCCCTTCAAAACTGGAAAGAAGCTTTCTGAGAAACTGCTCTGTGTTCTGTTAATTCATCTCACAGAGTTACATCTTTCCCTTCAAGAAGCCTTTCGCTAAGGCTGTTCTTGTGGAATTGGCAAAGGGATATTTGGAAGCCCATAGAGGGCTATGGTGAAAAAGGAAATATCTTCCGCTGAAACCTGGAAAGAAGCTTTCTGAGAAATTGCTCTGTGTTCTGTGAATTCATCTCACAGAGTTACATCTTTCCCTTCAAGAAGCCTTTCGCTAAGTCTGTTCTTGTGGAATTGGCAAAGGGATATTTGGAAGCCCATAGAGGGCTATGGTGAAAAAGGAAATATCTTCCGTTCAAAACTGGAAAGAAGCTTTCTGAGAAACTGCTCTGTGTTCTGTTAATTCATCTCACAGAGTTACATCTTTCCCTTCAAGAAGCCTTTCGCTAAGGCTGTTCTTGTGGAATTGGCAAAGGGATATTTGGAAGCCCATAGAGGGCTATGGTGAAAAAGGAAATATCCTCCGCTGAAAACTGGAAAGAAGCCTTCTGAGAAACTGCTCTGTGTTCTGTGAATTCATCTCACAGAGTTACATCTTTCCCTTCAAGAAGCCTTTCGCTAAAGCTGTTCTTGTGGAATTGGCAAAGGGATATTTGGAAGCCCTTAGAGGGCTATGGTGAAAAAGGAAATATCTTCCGTTCAAAACTGGAAAGAACCTTCTGAGAAACTCCTCTGTGTTCTGTTAATTCATCTCACAGAGTTACATCTTTCCCTTCAAGAAGCCTTTCGCTAAGGCTGTTCTTGTGGAATTGACAAAGGGATATTTGGAAGCCCATAGAGGGCTATGGTGAAAAAGGAAATATCTTCCGTTCAAAACTGGAAAGAAGCTTTCTGAGAAACTGCTCTGTGTACTGTTAATTCATCTCACAGAGTTACATCTTTCACTTCAAGAAGTCTTTCGCTAAGGCTGTTCTTGTGGAATTGGCAAAGGGTTATTTTGAAGCCCTTAGAGGGCTGTGGTGAAAAAGGAAATATCTTCCGTTCAAAACTGGAAAGAAGCTTTCTGAGAAATTGCTCTGTGTTCTGTTAATTCATCTCACAGAGCTACATCTTTCCCTTCAAGAAGCCTTTCGCTAAGGCTGTTCTTGTGGAATTGGCAAAGGGATATTTGGAAGCCCATAGAGGGCTATGGTGAAAAAGGAAATATCTTCCGCTGAAAACTAGAAAGAAGCTTTCTGAGAAACTGCTCTGTGTTCTTTTAATTCATCTCACAGAGTTACATCTTTCCCTTCAAGAAGCCTTTCGCTAAGGCTGTTCTTGTGGAATTGGCAAAGGGATATTTGGAAGCCCTTAGAGGGCTATGGTGAAAAAGGAAATATCTTCCGTTCAAAACTGGAAAGAACCTGCTGAGAAACTCCCCTGTGTTCTGTTAATTCATCTCACAGAGTTACATCTTTCCCTTCAAGAAGCCTTTCGCTAAGGCTGTTCTTGTGGAATTGGCAAAGGGATATTTGGAAGCCCATAGAGGGCTATGGTGAAAAAGGAAATATCTTAAGCTGAAAACTGGAAAGAAGCTTTCTGAGAAACTGCTCTGTGTTCTGTGAATTTATCTCACAGAGTTACATCTTTCCCTTCAAGAAGCCTTTCGCTAAGGCTGTTCTTGTGGAATTGGCAAAGCGTATTTGGAATCCCTTAGAGGGCTATGGTGAAAAAGGAAATATCTTCCGTTCAAAACTGGAAAGAAGCTTTCTGAGAAACTCCTCAGTGTTCTGTTAATTCATCTCACAGAGTTACATTTTTCCCTTCAAGAAGCCTTTAGCTAAGGCGGTTCTTGTGGAATTAGCAAAGGGATATTTGGAAGCCCATCGAGGGCTATGGTGAAAAAGGAAATATCTTCCGTTCAAAACTAGAAAGAAGCTTTCTGAGAAACTGTTCTGTGTTCTGTGAATTCATCTCACAGAGTTACATCTTTCCCTTCAAGAAGCCTTTCGCTAAGGCTGTTCTTGTGGAATTGGCAAAGGGATATTTGGAAGCCCATAGAGGGCTATGGTGAAAAAGGAAATATCTTCTGCTGAAAACTGGAAAGAAGCTTTCTGAGAAACTGCTCTGTGTTCTTTTAATTCATCTCACAGAATTACATCTTTCCCTTCAAGAAGCCTTTCGCTAAGGCTGTTCTTGTGGAATTGGCAAAGGGATATTTGGAAGCCCCTAGAGGGCTATGGTGAAAAAGGAAATATCTTCCGTTCAAAACTGGAAAGAACCTTCTGAGAAACTCCTCTGTGTTCTGTTAATTCATCTCACAGAGTTACATCTTTCCCTTCAAGAAGCCTTTCGCTAAGGCTGTTCTTGTGGAATTGGCAAAGGGATATTTGGAAGCCCATAGAGGGCTATGGTGAAAAAGGAAATATCTTCCGCTGAAAACTGGAAAGAAGCTTTCTGAGAAACTGCTCTGTGTTCTTTTAATTCATCTCACAGAGTTACATCTTTCCCTTCAAGAAGCCTTTCGCTAAGGCTGTTCTTGTGGAATTGGCAAAGGGATATTTGGAAGCCCATAGAGGGCTATGGTGAAAAAGGAAATATCTTCCGTTCAAAACTGGAAAGAAGCTTTCTGAGAAACTGCTCTGTGTTCTGCTAATTCATCTCACAGAGTTACATCTTTCCCTTCAAGAAGCCTTTCGCTAAGGTGTTCTTGTGGGATTGGCAAAGGGATATTTGGAAGCCCATAGAGGGCTATGGTGAAAAAGGAAATATCTTCCGCTGAAAACTGGAAAGAAGCCTTCTGAGAAACTGCTCTGTGTTCTGTGAATTCATCTCACAGAGTTACATCTTTCCCTTCAAGAAGCCTTTCGCTAAGGCTGTTCTTGTGGAATTGGCAAAGGGATATTTGGAAGCCCTTAGAGGGCTATGGTGAAAAAGGAAATATCTTCCGTCAAAAACTGGAAAGAACCTTCTGAGAAACTCCTCTGTGTTCTGTTAATTCATCTCACAGAGTTACATCTTTCCCTTCAAGAAGCCTTTCGCTAAGGCTGTTCTTGTGGAATTGGCAAAGGGATATTTGGAAGCCCATAGAGGGCTATGGTGAAAAAGGAAATATCTTCCGTTCAAAACTGGAAAGAAGCTTTCTGAGAAACTGCTCTGTGTTCTGTTAATTCATCTCACAGAGTTACATCTTTCCCTTCAAGAAGCCTTTCGCTAAGGCTGTTCTTGTGGAATTGGCAAAGGGATATTTGGAAGCCCATAGAGGGCTATGGTGAAAAAGGAAATATCTTCCGCTGAAACCTGGAAAGAAGCTTTCTGAGAAACTGCTCTGTGTTCTGTGAATTCATCTCACAGAGTTACATCTTTCCCTTTAAGAAGCCTCTCGCTAAGGCTGTTCTTGTGGAATTGGCAAAGGGATATTTGGAAGCCCATAGAGGGCTATGGTGAAAAAGGAAATATCTTCCCTTCAAAACTGGAAAGAAGCTTTCTGAGAAACTGCTCTGTGTTCTGTAAATTCATCTCACAGAGTTACATCTTTCCCTTCAAGAAGCCTTTCGCTAAGGCTGTTCTTGTGGAATTGGCAAAGGGATATTTGGAAGCCCATAGAGGGCTATGGTGAAAAAGGAAATATCTTCCGTTCAAAACTGGAAAGAAGCTTTCTGAGAAACTGCTCTGTGTTCTGTGAATTCATCTCACAGAGTTACATCTTTCCCTTCAAGAAGCCTTTCGCTAAGGCTGTTCTTGTGGAATTGGCAAAGGGATATTTGGAAGCCCATAGAGGGCTATGGTGAAAAAGGAAATATCTTCCGCTGAAAACTAGAAAGAAGCTTTCTGAGAAACTGCTCTGTGTTCTTTTAATTCATCTCACAGAGTTACATCTTTCCCTTCAAGAAGCCTTTCGCTAAGGCTGTTCTTGTGGAATTGGCAAAAGGATATTTGGAAGCCCTTAGAGGGCTATGGTGAAAAAGGAAATATCTTCCGTTCAAAACTGGAAAGAACCTTCTGAGAAACTCCCCTGTGTTCTGTTAATTCATCTCACAGAGTTACATCTTTCCCTTCAAGAAGCCTTTCGCTAAGGCTGTTCTTGTGGAATTGAAAAGGGATATTTGGAAGCCCATAGAGGGCTATGGTGAAAAAGGAAATATCTTAAGCTGAAAACTGGAAAGAAGCTTTCTGAGAAACTGCTCTGTGTTCTGTGAATTTATCTCACAGAGTTACATCTTTCCCTTCAAGAAGCCTTTCGCTAAGGCTGTTCTTGTGGAATTGGCAAAGGTATATTTGGAATCCCTTAGAGGGCTATGGTGAAAAAGGAAATACCTTCCGTTCAAAACTGGAAAGAAGCTTTCTGAGAAACTCCTCTGTGTTCTGTTAATTCATCTCACAGAGTTACATTTTTCCCTTCAAGAAGCCTTTAGCTAAGGCGGTTCTTGTGGAATTAGCAAAGGGATATTTGGAAGCCCATCGAGGGCTATGGTGAAAAAGGAAATATCTTCCGTTCAAAACTAGTAAGAAGCTTTCTGAGAAACTGTTCTGTGTTCTGTGAATTCATCTCACAGAGTTACATCTTTCCCTTCAAGAATCCTTTCGTTATGGCTGTTCTTGTGGAATTGGCAAAGGGATATTTGCAAGCCCATAGAGGGCTATGGTGAAAAAGGAAATATCTTCCGTTCAAAACTGGAAAGAAGCTTTCTGAGAAACTGCTCTGTGTTCTTTTAATTCATCTCACAGAGTTACATCTTTCCCTTCAAGAAGCCTTTCGCTAAGGCTGTTCTTGTGGAATTGGCAAAGGTATATTTGGAAGCCCATAGAGGGCTATGGTGAAAAAGGAAATATCTTCCGCTGAAAACTGGAAAGAAGCTTTCTGAGAAACTGCTCTGTGTTCTGTGAATTCATCTCACAGAGTTACATCTTTCCCTTCAAGAAGCCTTTCGCTAAGGCTGTTCTTGTGGAATTGGCAAAGGGATATTTGGAAGCCCATAGAGGGCTATGGTGAAAAAGGAAATAACTTCCGCTGAAAACTGGAAAGAAGCTTTCTGAGAAACTGCTCAGTGTTCCGTAAATTAATCTCACAGAGTTACATCTTTCCCTTCAAGAAGCCTTTCCCTAAGGCTGGTGTTGTGGAATTGGCAAAGGGATATTTGGAAGCCCCTAGAGGGCTATGGTGAAAAAGGAAATATCTTCCGTTCAAAACTGGAAAGAAGCTTTCTGAGAAACTGCTCTGTGTTCTGTGAATTCATCTCACAGAGTTACATCTTTCCCTTCAAGAAGCCTTTCGCTAAGGCTGTTCTTGTGGAATTGGCAAAGGGATATTTGGAAACCCATAGAGGGCTATGGTGAAAAAGGAAATATCTTCCGCTGAAAACTGGAAAGAAGCTTTCTGAGAAACTGCTCTGTGTTCTTTTAATTCATCTCACAGAGTTACATCTTTCCCTTCAAGAAGCCTTTCGCTAAGGCTGTTCTTCTGGAATTGGCAAAGGGATATTTGGAAGCTCATAGAGGGCTATGGTGAAAAAAGAAATATCTTCCGTTCAAAACTGGAAGGAAGCTTTCTGAGAAACTGCTCTGTGTTCTGTTAATTCATCTCACAGGGTTACATCTTACCCTTCAAGAAGCCTTTCGCTAAGGCTGTTCTTGTGGAATTGGCAAAGGGATATTTGGAAGCCCATAGAGGGCTATGGTGAAAAAGGAAATATCTTCCGCTGAAAACTGGAAAGAAGCTTTCTGAGAAACTGCTCTGTGTTCTGTGAATTCATCTCACAGAGTTACATCTTTCCCTTCAAGAAGCCTTTCGCTAAGGCTGTTCTTGTGGAATTGGCAAAGGGTATTTGGAAGCCCTTAGAGGGCTATGGTGAAAAAGGAAATATCTTCCGTTCAAAACTGGAAAGAAGCTTTCTGAGAAACTCCTCTGTGTTCTGTTAATTCATCTCACAGAGTTACATTTTTCCCTTCAAGAAGCCTTTCGCTAAGGCGGTTCTTGTGGAATTGGCAAAGGGATATTTGGAAGCCCATAGAGGGCTATGATGAAAAAGGAAATATCTCCCGTTCAAAACTGGAAAGAAGCTTTCTTAGAAACTGTTCTGTGTTCTATGAATTCATCTCACCGAGTTACATCTTTCCCTTCAAGAATCCTTTCGTTAAGGCTGTTCTTGTGGAATTGGCAAAGGGATATTTGCAAGCCCATAGAGGGCTATGGTGAAAAAGGAAATATCTTCCGTTCAAAACTGGAAAGAAGCTTGCTGAGAAATTGCTCTGTGTTCTGTTAATTCATCTCACAGAGTTACATATTTCACTTCAAGAAGTCTTTCGCTAAGGCTGTTTTTGTGGAATTGGCAAAGGGTTATTTGGAAGCCCATAGAGGGCTATGGTGAAAAAGGAAATATCTTCCGTGCAAAACTGGAAAGAAGCTTTCTGAGAAATTGCTCTGTGTTCTGTGAATTCATCTCACAGAGTTACATCTTTCCCTTCAAGAAGCCTTTCGCTAAGTCTGTTCTTGTGGAATTGGCTAAGGGATATTTGGAAGCCCATAGAGGGCTATGGTGAAAAAGGAAATATCTTCCGTTCAAAACTGGAAAGAAGCTTTCTGAGAAACTGCTCTGTGTTCTGTTAATTCATCTCACAGAGTTACATCTTTCCCTTCAAGAAGCCTTTCGCTAAGTCTGTTCTTGTGGAATTGGCAAAGGGATATTTGGAAGCCCATAGAGGGCTATGGTGAAAAAGGAAATACCTTCCGCTGAAAACTGGAAAGAAGCCTTCTGAGAAACTGCTCTGTGTTCTGTGAAATCATCTCACAGAGTTACATCTTTCCCTTCAAGAAGCCTTTCGCTAAGGCTGTTCTTGTGGAATTGGCAAAGGGATATTTGGAAGCCCTTAGAGGGCTATGGTGAAAAAGGAAATATCTTCCGTTCAAAACTGGAAAGAACCTTCTGAGAAACTCCTCTGTGTTCTGTTAATTCATCTCACAGAGTTACATCTTTCCCTTCAAGAAGCCTTTCGCTAAGGCTGTTCTTGTGGAATTGGCAAAGGGATATTTGGAAGCCCATAGAGGGCTATGGTGAAAAAGGGAATATCTTCCGTTCAAAACTGGAAAGAAGCTTTCTGAGAAACTGCTCTGTGTACTGTTAATTCATCTCACAGAGTTACATCTTTCACTTCAAGAAGTCTTTCGCTAAGGCTGTTCTTGTGGAATTGGCAAAGGGTTATTTGGAAGCCCTTAGAGGGCTGTGGTGAAAAAGGAAATATCTTCCGTTCAAACCTGGAAAGAAGCTTTCTGAGAAATTGCTCTGTGTTCTGTTAATTCATCTCACAGAGTTACATCTTTCCCTTCAAGAAGCCTTTCGCTAAGGCTGTTCTTGTGGAATTGGCAAAGGGATATTTGGAAGCCCATAGAGGGCTATGGTGAAAAAGGAAATATCTTCCGTCAAAAACTGGAAAGAACCTTCTGAGAAACTCCTCTGTGTTCTGTTAATTCATCTCACAGAGTTACATCTTTCCCTTCAAGAAGCCTTTCGCTAAGGCTGTTCTTGTGGAATTGGCAAAGGGATATTTGGAAGCCCATAGAGGGCTATGGTGAAAAAGGAAATATCTTCCGTTCAAAACTGGAAAGAAGCTTTCTGAGAAACTGCTCTGTGTTCTGTTAATTCATCTCACAGAGTTACATCTTTCCCTTCAAGAAGCCTTTCGCTAAGGCTGTTCTTGTGGAATTGGCAAAGGGATATTTGGAAGCCCATAGAGGGCTATGGTGAAAAAGGAAATATCTTCCGCTGAAACCTGGAAAGAAGCTTTCTGAGAAACTGCTCTGTGTTCTGTGAATTCATCTCACAGAGTTACATCTTTCCCTTTAAGAAGCCTCTCGCTAAGGCTGTTCTTGTGGAATTGGCAAAGGGATATTTGGAAGCCCATAGAGGGCTATGGTGAAAAAGGAAATATCTTCCCTTCAAAACTGGAAAGAAGCTTTCTGAGAAACTGCTCTGTGTTCTGTAAATTCATCTCACAGAGTTACATCTTTCCCTTCAAGAAGCCTTTCGCTAAGGCTGTTCTTGTGGAATTGGCAAAGGGATATTTGGAAGCCCATAGAGGGCTATGGTGAAAAAGGAAATATCTTCCGTTCAAAACTGGAAAGAAGCTTTCTGAGAAACTGCTCTGTGTTCTGTGAATTCATCTCACAGTGTTACATCTTTCCCTTCAAGAAGCCTTTCGCTAAGGCTGTTCTTGTGGAATTGGCAAAGGGATATTTGGAAGCCCATAGAGGGCTATGGTGAAAAAGGAAATATCTTCCGCTGAAAACTAGAAAGAAGCTTTCTGAGAAACTGCTCTGTGTTCTTTTAATTCATCTCACAGAGTTACATCTTTCCCTTCAAGAAGCCTTTCGCTAAGGCTGTTCTTGTGGAATTGGCAAAAGGATATTTGGAAGCCCTTAGAGGGCTATGGTGAAAAAGGAAATATCTTCCGTTCAAAACTGGAAAGAACCTTCTGAGAAACTCCCCTGTGTTCTGTTAATTCATCTCACAGAGTTACATCTTTCCCTTCAAGAAGCCTTTCGCTAAGGCTGTTCTTGTGGAATTGGCAAAGGGATATTTGGAAGCCCATAGAGGGCTATGGTGAAAAAGGAAATATCTTAAGCTGAAAACTGGAAAGAAGCTTTCTGAGAAACTGCTCTGTGTTCTGTGAATTTATCTCACAGAGTTACATCTTTCCCTTCAAGAAGCCTTTCGCTAAGGCTGTTCTTGTGGAATTGGCAAAGGTATATTTGGAATCCCTTAGAGGGCTATGGTGAAAAAGGAAATACCTTCCGTTCAAAACTGGAAAGAAGCTTTCTGAGAAACTCCTCTGTGTTCTGTTAATTCATCTCACAGAGTTACATTTTTCCCTTCAAGAAGCCTTTAGCTAAGGCGGTTCTTGTGGAATTAGCAAAGGGATATTTGGAAGCCCATCGAGGGCTATGGTGAAAAAGGAAATATCTTCCGTTCAAAACTAGTAAGAAGCTTTCTGAGAAACTGTTCTGTGTTCTGTGAATTCATCTCACAGAGTTACATCTTTCCCTTCAAGAATCCTTTCGTTATGGCTGTTCTTGTGGAATTGGCAAAGGGATATTTGCAAGCCCATAGAGGGCTATGGTGAAAAAGGAAATATCTTCCGTTCAAAACTGGAAAGAAGCTTTCTGAGAAACTGCTCTGTGTTCTTTTAATTCATCTCACAGAGTTACATCTTTCCCTTCAAGAAGCCTTTCGCTAAGGCTGTTCTTGTGGAATTGGCAAAGGTATATTTGGAAGCCCATAGAGGGCTATGGTGAAAAAGGAAATATCTTCCGCTGAAAACTGGAAAGAAGCTTTCTGAGAAACTGCTCTGTGTTCTGTGAATTCATCTCACAGAGTTACATCTTTCCCTTCAAGAAGCCTTTCGCTAAGGCTGTTCTTGTGGAATTGGCAAAGGGATATTTGGAAGCCCATAGAGGGCTATGGTGAAAAAGGAAATAACTTCCGCTGAAAACTGGAAAGAAGCTTTCTGAGAAACTGCTCAGTGTTCCGTAAATTAATCTCACAGAGTTACATCTTTCCCTTCAAGAAGCCTTTCCCTAAGGCTGGTGTTGTGGAATTGGCAAAGGGATATTTGGAAGCCCCTAGAGGGCTATGGTGAAAAAGGAAATATCTTCCGTTCAAAACTGGAAAGAAGCTTTCTGAGAAACTGCTCTGTGTTCTGTGAATTCATCTCACAGAGTTACATCTTTCCCTTCAAGAAGCCTTTCGCTAAGGCTGTTCTTGTGGAATTGGCAAAGGGATATTTGGAAACCCATAGAGGGCTATGGTGAAAAAGGAAATATCTTCCGCTGAAAACTGGAAAGAAGCTTTCTGAGAAACTGCTCTGTGTTCTTTTAATTCATCTCACAGAGTTACATCTTTCCCTTCAAGAAGCCTTTCGCTAAGGCTGTTCTTCTGGAATTGGCAAAGGGATATTTGGAAGCTCATAGAGGGCTATGGTGAAAAAGGAAATATCTTCCGTTCAAAACTGGAAAGAAGCTTTCTGAGAAACTGCTCTGTGTTCTGTTAATTCATCTCACAGGGTTACATCTTACCCTTCAAGAAGCCTTTCGCTAAGGCTGTTCTTGTGGAATTGGCAAAGGGATATTTGGAAGCCCATAGAGGGCTATGGTGAAAAAGGAAATATCTTCCGCTGAAAACTGGAAAGAAGCTTTCTGAGAAACTGCTCTGTGTTCTGTGAATTCATCTCACAGAGTTACATCTTTCCCTTCAAGAAGCCTTTCGCTAAGGCTGTTCTTGTGGAATTGGCAAAGGGTATTTGGAAGCCCTTAGAGGGCTATGGTGAAAAAGGAAATATCTTCCGTTCAAAACTGGAAAGAAGCTTTCTGAGAAACTCCTCTGTGTTCTGTTAATTCATCTCACAGAGTTACATTTTTCCCTTCAAGAAGCCTTTCGCTAAGGCGGTTCTTGTGGAATTGGCAAAGGGATATTTGGAAGCCCATAGAGGGCTATGATGAAAAAGGAAATATCTCCCGTTCAAAACTGGAAAGAAGCTTTCTTAGAAACTGTTCTGTGTTCTATGAATTCATCTCACCGAGTTACATCTTTCCCTTCAAGAATCCTTTCGTTAAGGCTGTTCTTGTGGAATTGGCAAAGGGATATTTGCAAGCCCATAGAGGGCTATGGTGAAAAAGGAAATATCTTCCGTTCAAAACTGGAAAGAAGCTTGCTGAGAAATTGCTCTGTGTTCTGTTAATTCATCTCACAGAGTTACATATTTCACTTCAAGAAGTCTTTCGCTAAGGCTGTTTTTGTGGAATTGGCAAAGGGTTATTTGGAAGCCCATAGAGGGCTATGGTGAAAAAGGAAATATCTTCCGTGCAAAACTGGAAAGAAGCTTTCTGAGAAATTGCTCTGTGTTCTGTGAGTTCATCTCACAGAGTTACATCTTTCCCTTCAAGAAGCCTTTCGCTAAGTCTGTTCTTGTGGAATTGGCAAAGGGATATTTGGAAGCCCATAGAGGGCTATGGTGAAAAAGGAAATATCTTCCGTTCAAAACTGGAAAGAAGCTTTCTGAGAAACTGCTCTGTGTTCTGTTAATTCATCTCACAGAGTTACATCTTTCCCTTCAAGAAGCCTTTCGCTAAGTCTGTTCTTGTGGAATTGGCAAAGGGATATTTGGAAGCCCATAGAGGGCTAGGGTGAAAAAGGAAATATCTTCCGCTGAAAACTGGAAAGAAGCCTTCTGAGAAACTGCTCTGTGTTCTGTGAAATCATCTCACAGAGTTACATCTTTCCCTTCAAGAAGCCTTTCGCTAAGGCTGTTCTTGTGGAATTGGCAAAGGGATATTTGGAAGCCCTTAGAGGGCTATGGTGAAAAAGGAAATATCTTCCGTTCAAAACTGGAAAGAACCTTCTGAGAAACTCCTCTGTGTTCTGTTAATTCATCTCACAGAGTTACATCTTTCCCTTCAAGAAGCCTTTCGCTAAGGCTGTTCTTGTGGAATTGGCAAAGGGATATTTGGAAGCCCATAGAGGGCTATGGTGAAAAAGGGAATATCTTCCGTTCAAAACTGGAAAGAAGCTTTCTGAGAAACTGCTCTGTGTACTGTTAATTCATCTCACAGAGTTACATCTTTCACTTCAAGAAGTCTTTCGCTAAGGCTGTTCTTGTGGAATTGGCAAAGGGTTATTTGGAAGCCCTTAGAGGGCTGTGGTGAAAAAGGAAATATCTTCCGTTCAAACCTGGAAAGAAGCTTTCTGAGAAATTGCTCTGTGTTCTGTTAATTCATCTCACAGAGTTACATCTTTCCCTTCAAGAAGCCTTTCGCTAAGGCTGTTCTTGTGGAATTGGCAAAGGGATATTTGGAAGCCCATAGAGGGCTATGGTGAAAAAGGAAATATCTTCCGCTGAAAACTGGAAAGAAGCTTTCTGAGAAACTGCTCTTTGTTCTTTTAATTCATCTCACAGAGTTACATCTTTCCCTTCAAGAAGCCTTTAGCTAAGGCTGTTCTTGTGGAATTGGCAAAGGGATATTTGGAAGCCCGTAGAGGGCTATGGTGAAAAAGGAAATATCTTCCGCTCAAAACTGGAAAGAAGCTTTCTGAGAAACTGCTCTGTGTTCTGTTAATTCATCTCACTGAGTTACATCTTTCCCTTCAAGAAGCCTTTCGCTAAGGCTGTTCTTGTGGAATTGGCAAAGGGATATTTGGAAGCCCATAGAGGGCTATGGTGAAAAAGGAAATATCTTCTGCTGAAAACTGGAAAGAAGCTTTCTGAGAAACTGCTCTGTGTTCTTTTAATTCACCTCACAGAATTACATCTTTCCCTTCAAGAAGCCTTTCGCTAAGGCTGTTCTTGTGGAATTGGCAAAGGGATATTTGGAAGCCCCTAGAGGGCTATGGTGAAAAAGGAAATATCTTCCGTTCAAAACTGGAAAGAACCTTCTGAGAAACTCCTCTGTGTTCTGTTAATTCATCTCACAGAGTTACATCTTTCCCTAAAAGAAGCCTTTCGCTAAGGCTGTTCTTGTGGAATTGGCAAAGGGATATTTGGAAACCCATACAGGGCTATGGTGAAAAAGGAAATATCTTCCGCTGAAAACTGGAAAGAAGCTTTCTGAGAAACTGCTCTGTGTTCTTTTAATTCATCTCACAGAGTTACATCTTTCCCTTCAAGAAGCCTTTCGCTAAGGCTGTTCTTCTGGAATTGGCAAAGGGATATTTGGAAGCTCATAGAGGGCTATGGTGAAAAAGGAAATATCTTCCGTTCAAAACTGGAAAAAGCTTTCTGAGAAACTGCTCTGTGTTCTGTTAATTCATCTCACAGAGTTACATCTTACCCTTCAAGAAGCCTTTCGCTAAGGCTGTTCTTGTGGAATTGGCAAAGGGATATTTGGAAGCCCATAGAGGGCTATGGTGAAAAAGGAAATATCTTCCGCTGAAAACTGGAAAGAAGCTTTCTGAGAAACTGCTCTGTGTTCTGTGAATTCATCTCACAGAGTTACATCTTTCCCTTCAAGAAGCCTTTCGCTAAGGCTGTTCTTGTGGAATTGGCAAAGGGATATTTGGAAGCCCAAAGAGGGCTATGATGAAAGAGGAAATATCTCCCGTTCAATACTGGAAAGAAGCTTTCTGAGAAACTGTTCTGTGTTCTATGAATTCATCTCACCGAGTTACATCTTTCCCTTCAAGAATCCTTTCGTTAAGGCTGTTCTTGTGGAATTGGCAAAGGGATATTTGCAAGCCCATAGAGGGCTATGCTGAAAAAGGAAATATCTTCCGTTCAAAACTGGAAAGAAGCTTGCTGAGAAATTGCTCTGTGTTCTGTTAATTCATCTCACAGAGTTACATATTTCACTTCAAGAAGTCTTTCGCTAAGGCTGTTTTTGTGGAATTGGCAAAGGGTTATTTGGAAGCCCATAGAGGGCTATGGTGAAAAAGGAAATACCTTCCGTGCAAAACTGGAAAGAAGCTTTCTGAGAAATTGCTCTGTGTTCTGTGAATTCATCTCACAGAGTTACATCTTTCCCTTCAAGAAGCCTTTCGCTAAGTCTGTTCTTGTGGAATTGGCAAAGGGATATTGGAAGCCCATAGAGGGCTATGGTGAAAAAGGAAATATCTTCCGTTCAAAACTGGAAAGAAGCTTTCTGAGAAACTGCTCTGTGTTCTGTTAATTCATCTCACAGAGTTACATCTTTCCCTTCAAGAAGCCTTTCGCTAAGGCTGTTCTTGTGGAATTGGCAAAGGGATATTTGGAAGCCCATAGAGGGCTATGGTGAAAAAGGAAATAACTTCCGTTCAAAACTGGAAAGAAGCTTTCTGAGAAACTTCTCTGTGTTCCGTAAATTAATCTCACAGAGTTACATCTTTCCCTTCAAGAAACCTTTCCCTAAGGCTGGTGTTGTGGAATTGGCAAAGGGATATTTGGAAGCCCCTAGAGGGCTATGGTGAAAAAGGAAATATCTTCCGTTCAAAACTGGAAAGAAGCTTTCTGAGAAACTGCTCTGTGTTCTGTGAATTCATGTCACAGAGTTACATCTTTCCCTCCAAGAAGCCTTTCGCTAAGGCTGTTCTTGTGGAATTGGCAAAGGGATATTTGGAAGCCCATAGAGGGCTATGGTGAAAAAGGAAATATCTTCCGCTGAAAACTGGAAAGAAGCTTTTTGAGAAACTGCTCTGTGTTCTTTTAATTCATCTCACAGAGTTACATCTTTCCCTTCAAGAAGCCTTTCGCTAAGGCTGTTCTTGTGGAATTGGCAAAGGGAGATTTGGAAGCCCATAGAGGGCTATGGTGGAAAAGGAAATATCTTCCGCTGAAAACTGGAAAGAAGCTTTCAGAGAAACTGCTCTGTGTTCTGTGAATTCATCTCACAGAGTTACATCTTTCCCTTCAAGAGGCCTTTCGCTAAGGCTGTTCTTGTGGAATTGGCAAAGCTTATTTGGAATCCCTTAGAGGGCTATGGTGAAAAAGGAAATATCTTCCGTTCAAAACTGGAAAGAAGCTTTCTGAGAAACTCCTCAGTGTTCTGTTAATTCATCTCACAGAGTTACATTTTTCCCTTCAAAAAGCCTTACGCTAAGGCGGTTCTTGTGGAATTGGCAAAGGGATATTTGGAAGCCCATAGAGGGCTATGGTGAAAAAGGAAATATCTTCCGTTCAAAACTGGAAAGAAGCTTTCTGAGAAACTGCTCTGTGTTCTGTTAATTCATCTCACAGGGTTACATCTTTCCCTTCAAGAAGCCCTTCGCTAAGGCTGTTCTTGTGGAATTGGGAAAGTGATATTTGGAAGCCCATAGAGGGCTATGGTGAAAAAGGATATATCTTCCGTTCAAAACTGGAAAGAAGCTTTCTGAGAAACTGCTCTGTGTTCTGTGAATTCATCTCACAGAGTTACATCTTTCCCATCACGAAGCCTTTCGCTAAGGCTGTTCTTGTGGAATTGGCAAAGGGATATTTGGAAGCCCATAGAGGGCTATGGTGAAAAAGGAAATATCTTCCGTTCAAAACTGGAAAGAAGCTTTCTGAGAAACTGCTCTGTGTTCTGTGAATTCATCTCACAGAGTTACATCTTTCCCTTCAAGAAGCCTTTCGCTAAGGCTGTTCTTGTGGAATTGGCAAAGGGATATTTGGAAGCCCATAGAGGGCTATGGTGAAAAAGGAAATATCTTCCGCTGAAAACTGGAAAGAAGCTTTCTGAGAAACTGCTCTGCGTTCCGTTAATTAATCTCACAGAGTTACATCTTTCCCTTCAAGAAGCCTTTCGCTAAGGCTGGTGTTGTGGAATTGGCAAAGGGATATTTGGAAGCCCCTAGAGGGCTATGGTGAAAAAGGAAATATCTTCCGTTCAAAACTGGAAAGAAGGTTTCTGAGAAACTGCTCTGTGTTCTGTTAATTCAACTCACAGAGTTACATCTTTCCCTTCAAGAAGCCTTTCGCTAAGGCTGTTCTTGTGGAATTGGCAAAGGGATATTTGGAAGCCCTTAGAGGGCTATGGTGAAAAAGGAATTATCTTCCGGTGAAAACTGGAAAGAAGCTTTCTGAGAAACTGCTCTGTGTTCTTTTAATTCATCTCACAGAGTTACATCTTTCCCTTCAAGAAGCCTTTCGCTAAGGCTGTTCTTGTGGAATTGGCAAGGGGATATTTGGAAGACCATAGAGGGCTATGGTGAAAAAGGAAATATCTTCCGTTCAAAACTGGAAAGAAGCTTTCTGAGAAACTGTTCTGTGTTCTATGAATTCATCTCACCGAGTTACATCTTTCCCTTCAAGAATCCTTTCGTTAAGGCTGTTCTTGTGGAATTGGCAAAGGGATATTTGCAAGCCCATAGAGGGCTATGGTGAAAAAGGAAATATCTTCCGTTCAAAACTGGAAAGAAGCTTGCTGAGAAATTGCTCTGTGTTCTGTTAATTCATCTCACAGAGTTACATATTTCACTTCAAGAAGTCTTTCGCTAAGGCTGTTTTTGTGGAATTGGCAAAGGGTTATTTGGAAGCCCATAGAGGGCTATGGTGAAAAAGGAAATATCTTCCGTGCAAAACTGGAAAGAAGCTTTCTGAGAAATTGCTCTGTGTTCTGGGAATTCATGTCACAGAGTTACATCTTTCCCTTCAAGAAGCCTTTCGCTAAGGCTGTTCTTGTGGAATTGGCAAAGGGATATTTGGAAGCCCATAGAGGGCTATGGTGAAAAAGGAAATAACTTCCGTTCAAAACTGGAAAGAAGCTTTCTGAGAAACTTCTCTGTGTTCCGTAAATTAATCTCACAGAGTTACATCTTTCCCTTCAAGAAACCTTTCCCTAAGGCTGGTGTTGTGGAATTGGCAAAGGGATATTTGGAAGCCCCTAGAGGGCTATGGTGAAAAAGGAAATATCTTCCGTTCAAAACTGGAAAGAAGCTTTCTGAGAAACTGCTCTGTGTTCTGTGAATTCATGTCACAGAGTTACATCTTTCCCTCCAAGAAGCCTTTCGCTAAGGCTGTTCTTGTGGAATTGGCAAAGGGATATTTGGAAGCCCATAGAGGGCTATGGTGAAAAAGGAAATATCTTCCGCTGAAAACTGGAAAGAAGCTTTTTGAGAAACTGCTCTGTGTTCTTTTAATTCATCTCACAGAGTTACATCTTTCCCTTCAAGAAGCCTTTCGCTAAGGCTGTTCTTGTGGAATTGGCAAAGGGAGATTTGGAAGCCCATAGAGGGCTATGGTGAAAAAGGAAATATCTTCCGTTCAAAACTGGAAAGAAGATTTCTGAGAAACTGCTCTGTGTTCTGTTAATTCATCTCACAGAGTTACATCTTTCCCTTCAAGAAGCCTTTCGCTAAGGCTGTTCTTGTGGAATTGGCAAAGGGAGATTTGGAAGCCCATAGAGGGCTATGGTGGAAAAGGAAATATCTTCCGCTGAAAACTGGAAAGAAGCTTTCAGAGAAACTGCTCTGTGTTCTGTGAATTCATCTCACAGAGTTACATCTTTCCCTTCAAGAGGCCTTTCGCTAAGGCTGTTCTTGTGGAATTGGCAAAGCTTATTTGGAATCCCTTAGAGGGCTATGGTGAAAAAGGAAATATCTTCCGTTCAAAACTGGAAAGAAGCTTTCTGAGAAACTCCTCAGTGTTCTGTTAATTCATCTCACAGAGTTACATTTTTCCCTTCAAAAAGCCTTACGCTAAGGCGGTTCTTGTGGAATTGGCAAAGGGATATTTGGAAGCCCATAGAGGGCTATGGTGAAAAAGGAAATATCTTCCGTTCAAAACTGGAAAGAAGCTTTCTGAGAAACTGCTCTGTGTTCTGTTAATTCATCTCACAGGGTTACATCTTTCCCTTCAAGAAGCCCTTCGCTAAGGCTGTTCTTGTGGAATTGGGAAAGTGATATTTGGAAGCCCATAGAGGGCTATGGTGAAAAAGGATATATCTTCCGTTCAAAACTGGAAAGAAGCTTTCTGAGAAACTGCTCTGTGTTCTGTGAATTCATCTCACAGAGTTACATCTTTCCCATCACGAAGCCTTTCGCTAAGGCTGTTCTTGTGGAATTGGCAAAGGGATATTTGGAAGCCCATAGAGGGCTATGGTGAAAAAGGAAATATCTTCCGTTCAAAACTGGAAAGAAGCTTTCTGAGAAACTGCTCTGTGTTCTGTGAATTCATCTCACAGAGTTACATCTTTCCCTTCAAGAAGCCTTTCGCTAAGGCTGTTCTTGTGGAATTGGCAAAGGGATATTTGGAAGCCCATAGAGGGCTATGGTGAAAAAGGAAATATCTTCCGCTGAAAACTGGAAAGAAGCTTTCTGAGAAACTGCTCTGCGTTCCGTTAATTAATCTCACAGAGTTACATCTTTCCCTTCAAGAAGCCTTTCGCTAAGGCTGGTGTTGTGGAATTGGCAAAGGGATATTTGGAAGCCCCTAGAGGGCTATGGTGAAAAAGGAAATATCTTCCGTTCAAAACTGGAAAGAAGGTTTCTGAGAAACTGCTCTGTGTTCTGTTAATTCATCTCACAGAGTTACATCTTTCCCTTCAAGAAGCCTTTCGCTAAGGCTGTTCTTGTGGAATTGGCAAAGGGATATTTGGAAGCCCTTAGAGGGCTATGGTGAAAAAGGAATTATCTTCCGGTGAAAACTGGAAAGAAGCTTTCTGAGAAACTGCTCTGTGTTCTTTTAATTCATCTCACAGAGTTACATCTTTCCCTTCAAGAAGCCTTTCGCTAAGGCTGTTCTTGTGGAATTGGCAAGGGGATATTTGGAAGACCATAGAGGGCTATGGTGAAAAAGGAAATATCTTCCGTTCAAAACTGGAAAGAAGCTTTCTGAGAAACTGTTCTGTGTTCTATGAATTCATCTCACCGAGTTACATCTTTCCCTTCAAGAATCCTTTCGTTAAGGCTGTTCTTGTGGAATTGGCAAAGGGATATTTGCAAGCCCATAGAGGGCTATGGTGAAAAAGGAAATATCTTCCGTTCAAAACTGGAAAGAAGCTTGCTGAGAAATTGCTCTGTGTTCTGTTAATTCATCTCACAGAGTTACATATTTCACTTCAAGAAGTCTTTCGCTAAGGCTGTTTTTGTGGAATTGGCAAAGGGTTATTTGGAAGCCCATAGAGGGCTATGGTGAAAAAGGAAATATCTTCCGTGCAAAACTGGAAAGAAGCTTTCTGAGAAATTGCTCTGTGTTCTGGGAATTCATCTCACAGAGTTACATCTTTCCCTTCAAGAAGCCTTTCGCTAAGGCTGTTCTTGTGGAATTGGCAAAGGGATATTTGGAAGCCCATAGAGGGCTATGGTGAAAAAGGAAATAACTTCCGTTCAAAACTGGAAAGAAGCTTTCTGAGAAACTTCTCTGTGTTCCGTAAATTAATCTCACAGAGTTACATCTTTCCCTTCAAGAAACCTTTCCCTAAGGCTGGTGTTGTGGAATTGGCAAAGGGATATTTGGAAGCCCCTAGAGGGCTATGGTGAAAAAGGAAATATCTTCCGTTCAAAACTGGAAAGAAGCTTTCTGAGAAACTGCTCTGTGTTCTGTGAATTCATGTCACAGAGTTACATCTTTCCCTCCAAGAAGCCTTTCGCTAAGGCTGTTCTTGTGGAATTGGCAAAGGGATATTTGGAAGCCCATAGAGGGCTATGGTGAAAAAGGAAATATCTTCCGCTGAAAACTGGAAAGAAGCTTTTTGAGAAACTGCTCTGTGTTCTTTTAATTCATCTCACAGAGTTACATCTTTCCCTTCAAGAAGCCTTTCGCTAAGGCTGTTCTTGTGGAATTGGCAAAGGGAGATTTGGAAGCCCATAGAGGGCTATGGTGAAAAAGGAAATATCTTCCGTTCAAAACTGGAAAGAAGATTTTTGAGAAACTGCTCTGTGTTCTGTTAATTCATCTCACAGAGTTACATCTTTCCCTTCAAGAAGCCTTTCGCTAAGGCTGTTCTTGTGGAATTGGCAAAGGGAGATTTGGAAGCCCATAGAGGGCTATGGTGAAAAAGGAAATATCTTCCGTTCAAAACTGGAAAGAAGATTTCTGAGAAACTGCTCTGTGTTCTGTTAATTCATCTCACAGAGTTACATCTTTCCCTTCAAGAAGCCTTTCGCTAAGGCTGTTCTTGTGGAATTGGCAAAGGGATATTTGGAAGCCCATAGAGGGCTATGGTGAAAAAGGAAATATCTTCCGCTGAAAACTGGAAAGAAGCCTTCTGAGAAACTGCTCTGTGTTCTGTGAATTCATCTCACAGGGTTACATCTTTCCCTTCAAGAAGCCTTTCGCTATGGCTGTTCTTGTGGAATTGGCAAAGGGATATTTGGAAGCCCATAGAGGGCTATGGTGAAAAAGGAAATATCTTCCGCTGAAAACTGGAAAGAAGCTTTCTGAGAAACTGCTCTGTGTTCCGTTAATTAATCTCACAGAGTTACATCTTTCCCTTCAAGAAGCCTTTCGCTAAGGCTGTTCTTGTGGATTTGGCAAAGGGATATTTGGAAGCCCGTAGAGGGCTATGGTGAAAAAGGAAATATCTTCCGTTCAAAACTGGAAAGAAGCTTTCTGAGAAACTGCTCTGTGTTCTTTGAATTCATCTCACAGAGTTACATCTTTCCCTTCAAGAAGCCTTTCGCTAAGGCTGTTCTTGTGGAATTGGCAAAGGGATATTTGGAAGCCCATAGAGGGCTATGGTGAAAAAGGAAATATCTTCCGCTGAAAACTGGAAAGAAGCTTTCTGAGAAACTGCTCTGTGTTCTTTTAATTCATCTCACAGAGTTACATCTTTCCCTTCAAGAAGCCTTTCGCTAAGGCTGTTCTTGTGGAATTCGCAAAGGGATATTTGGAAGCCCATAGAGGGCTATGGTGAAAAAGGAAATATCTTCCGTTCAAAACTGGAAAGAACCTTTCTGAGAAACTGCTCTGTGTTCTGTTAATTCATCTCACAGAGTTACTTCTTTCCCTTCAAGAAGCCTTTCGCTAAGGCTGTTCTTGTGGAATTGGCAAAGGGATATTTCGAAGCCCATAGAGGGCTATGGTGAAAAAGGAAATATCTTCCGCTGAAACCTGGAAAGAAGCTCTCTGAGAAACTGCTCTGTGTTCTGTGAATTCATCTCACAGAGTTACATCTTTCCCTTCAAGAAGCCTCTCGCTAAGGCTGTTCTTGTGGAATTGGCAAAGGGATATTTGGAAGCCCATAGAGGGCTATGGTGAAAAAGGAAATATCTTCCGTTCAAAACTGGAAAGAAGCTTTCTGAGAAACTGCTCTGTGTTCTGTAAATTCATCTCACAGAGTTACATCTTTCCCTTCAAGAAGCCTTTCGCTAAGGCTGTTCTTGTATAATTGGTAAAGGGATATTTAGAAGCCCATAGAGGACTATGGTTATAAAGGAAATATCTTCCGCTGAAAACTGGAAAGAAGCTTTCTGAGAAACTGCTCTGTGTTCCGTTAATTAATCTCACAGAGTTACATCTTTCCCTTCAAGAAGCCTTTCGCTAAGTCTGGTGTTGTGGAATTGGCAAAGGGACATTTGGAAGCCCATAGAGGGCTATGGTGAAAAAGGAAATATCTTCCGTTCAAAACTGGAAAGAAGCTTGCTGAGAAATTGCTCTGTGTTCTGTTAATTCATCTCACAGAGTTACATATTTCACTTCAAGAAGTCTTTCGCTAAGGCTGTTCTTGTGGAATTGGCAAAGGGTTATTTGGAAGCCCATAGAGGGCTGTGGTGAAAAAGGAAATATCTTCCGTTCAAAACTGGAAAGAAGCTTTCTGAGAAATTGCTCTGTGTTCTGTTAATTCATCTCACAGAGTTACATCTTTCCCTTCAAGAAGCCTTTCGCTGAGGCTGTTCTTGTGGAATTAGCAAAGGGATATTTGGAAGCCTATAGAGGGCAATGGTGAAAAAGGAAATATCTTTCGCTGAAAACTGGAAAGAAGCTTTTTGAGAAACTGCTCTGTGTTCTTTTAATTCATCTCACAGAGTTACATCTTTCCCTTCAAGAAGCCTTTCGCTAAGGCTGTTCTTGTGGAATTGGCAAAGGGAGATTTGGAAGCCCATAGAGGGCTATGGTGAAAAAGGAAATATCTTCCGTTCAAAACTGGAAAGAAGATTTTTGAGAAACTGCTCTGTGTTCTGTTAATTCATCTCACAGAGTTACATCTTTCCCTTCAAGAAGCCTTTCGCTAAGGCTGTTCTTGTGGAATTGGCAAAGGGAGATTTGGAAGCCCATAGAGGGCTATGGTGAAAAAGGAAATATCTTCCGTTCAAAACTGGAAAGAAGATTTCTGAGAAACTGCTCTGTGTTCTGTTAATTCATCTCACAGAGTTACATCTTTCCCTTCAAGAAGCCTTTCGCTAAGGCTGTTCTTGTGGAATTGGCAAAGGGATATTTGGAAGCCCATAGAGGGCTATGGTGAAAAAGGAAATATCTTCCGCTGAAAACTGGAAAGAAGCCTTCTGAGAAACTGCTCTGTGTTCTGTGAATTCATCTCACAGGGTTACATCTTTCCCTTCAAGAAGCCTTTCGCTATGGCTGTTCTTGTGGAATTGGCAAAGGGATATTTGGAAGCCCATAGAGGGCTATGGTGAAAAAGGAAATATCTTCCGCTGAAAACTGGAAAGAAGCTTTCTGAGAAACTGCTCTGTGTTCCGTTAATTAATCTCACAGAGTTACATCTTTCCCTTCAAGAAGCCTTTCGCTAAGGCTGTTCTTGTGGATTTGGCAAAGGGATATTTGGAAGCCCGTAGAGGGCTATGGTGAAAAAGGAAATATCTTCCGTTCAAAACTGGAAAGAAGCTTTCTGAGAAACTGCTCTGTGTTCTTTGAATTCATCTCACAGAGTTACATCTTTCCCTTCAAGAAGCCTTTCGCTAAGGCTGTTCTTGTGGAATTGGCAAAGGGATATTTGGAAGCCCATAGAGGGCTATGGTGAAAAAGGAAATATCTTCCGCTGAAAACTGGAAAGAAGCTTTCTGAGAAACTGCTCTGTGTTCTTTTAATTCATCTCACAGAGTTACATCTTTCCCTTCAAGAAGCCTTTCGCTAAGGCTGTTCTTGTGGAATTCGCAAAGGGATATTTGGAAGCCCATAGAGGGCTATGGTGAAAAAGGAAATATCTTCCGTTCAAAACTGGAAAGAACCTTTCTGAGAAACTGCTCTGTGTTCTGTTAATTCATCTCACAGAGTTACTTCTTTCCCTTCAAGAAGCCTTTCGCTAAGGCTGTTCTTGTGGAATTGGCAAAGGGATATTTCGAAGCCCATAGAGGGCTATGGTGAAAAAGGAAATATCTTCCGCTGAAACCTGGAAAGAAGCTCTCTGAGAAACTGCTCTGTGTTCTGTGAATTCATCTCACAGAGTTACATCTTTCCCTTCAAGAAGCCTCTCGCTAAGGCTGTTCTTGTGGAATTGGCAAAGGGATATTTGGAAGCCCATAGAGGGCTATGGTGAAAAAGGAAATATCTTCCGTTCAAAACTGGAAAGAAGCTTTCTGAGAAACTGCTCTGTGTTCTGTAAATTCATCTCACAGAGTTACATCTTTCCCTTCAAGAAGCCTTTCGCTAAGGCTGTTCTTGTATAATTGGTAAAGGGATATTTAGAAGCCCATAGAGGACTATGGTTATAAAGGAAATATCTTCCGCTGAAAACTGGAAAGAAGCTTTCTGAGAAACTGCTCTGTGTTCCGTTAATTAATCTCACAGAGTTACATCTTTCCCTTCAAGAAGCCTTTCGCTAAGTCTGGTGTTGTGGAATTGGCAAAGGGACATTTGGAAGCCCATAGAGGGCTATGGTGAAAAAGGAAATATCTTCCGTTCAAAACTGGAAAGAAGCTTGCTGAGAAATTGCTCTGTGTTCTGTTAATTCATCTCACAGAGTTACATATTTCACTTCAAGAAGTCTTTCGCTAAGGCTGTTCTTGTGGAATTGGCAAAGGGTTATTTGGAAGCCCATAGAGGGCTGTGGTGAAAAAGGAAATATCTTCCGTTCAAAACTGGAAAGAAGCTTTCTGAGAAATTGCTCTGTGTTCTGTTAATTCATCTCACAGAGTTACATCTTTCCCTTCAAGAAGTCTTTCGCTGAGGCTGTTCTTGTGGAATTAGCAAAGGGATATTTGGAAGCCTATAGAGGGCAATGGTGAAAAAGGAAATATCTTTCGCTGAAAACTGGAAAGAAGCTTTCTGAGAAACTGCTCTGTGTTCTTTTAATTCATCTCACAGAGTTACATCTTTCCCTTCAAGAAGCCTTTCGCTAAGGCTGTTCTTGTGGAATTGGCAAAGGGATATTTGGAAGCCCATACAGGGCTATGGTGAAAAAGGAAATATCTTCCGTTCAAAACTGGAAAGAAGCTTTCTGAGAAACTGCTCTGTGTTCTTTTAATTCATCTCACAGAGTTACATCTTTCCCTTCAAGAAGCCTTTCGCTAAGGCTGTTCTTGTGGAATTGGCAAAGGGATATTTGGAAGCCCATAGAGGGCTATGGTGAAAAAGGAAATATCTTCCGCTGAAAACAGGAAAGAAGCTTTCTGAGAAACTGCTCTTTGTTCTTTTAATTCATCTCACAGAGTTACATCTTTCCCTACAAGAAGTCTTTAGCTAAGGCTGTTCTTGTGGAATTGGCAAAGGGATATTTGGAAGCCCCTAGAGGGCTATGGTGAAAAAGGAAATATCTTCCGTTCAAAACTGGAAAGAAGCTTTCTGAGAAACTGCTCTGGGTTCTGTTAATTCATCTCACAGAGTTACATCTTTCCCTTAAAGAAGCCTTTCGCTAAGGCTGTTCTTGTGGATTTGACAAAGGGATATTTGGAAGCCCATAGAGGGCTATGGTGAAAAAGGAAATATCTTCCGCTGAAAACTGGAAAGAAGCTTTCTGAGAAACTGCCCTGTGTTCTTTTAATTCATCTCACAGAGTTACATCTTTCCCTTCAAGAAGCCTTTCGCTAAGGCTGTTCTTGTGGAATTGGCAAAGGGATATTTGGAAGCCCATAGAGGGCTATGGTGAAAAAGGAAATATCTTCCGTTCAAAACTGGAAAGAAGCTTTCTGAGAAACTGCTCTGTGTTCTGTTAATTCATCTCACAGAGTTACATCTTTCCCTTCAAGAAGCCTTTCGCTAAGGCTGTTCTTGTGGAATTGGCAAAGGGATATTTGGAAGCCCATAGAGGGCTATGGTGAAAAAGGAAATATCTTCCGCTGAAAACTGGAAAGAAGCTTACAGAGAAACTGCTCTGTGTTCTGTGAATTCATCTCACAGAGTTACATCTTTCCCTTCAAGAGGCCTTTCGCTAAGGCTGTTCTTGTGGAATTGGCAAAGCTTATTTGGAATCCCTTAGAGGGCTATGGTGAAAAAGGAAATATCTTCCGTTCAAAACTGGAAAGAAGCTTTCTGAGAAACTCCTCAGTGTTCTGTTAATTCATCTCACAGTTACATTTTTCCCTTCAAAAAGCCTTTCGCTAAGGCGGTTCTTGTGGAATTGGCAAAGGGTTATTTGGAAGCCCATAGAGGGCTATGGTGAAAAAGGAAATATCTTCCGTTCAAAACTGGAAAGAAGCTTTCTGAGAAACTGCTCTGTGTTCCGTAAATTAATCTCACAGAGTTACATCTTTCCCTTCAAGAAGCCTTTCCCTAAGGCTGGTGTTGTGGAATTGGCAAAGGGATATTTGGAAGCCCCTAGAGGGCTATGGTGAAAAAGGAAATATCTTCCGTTCAAAACTGGAAAGAAGCTTTCTGAGAATCTGCTCTGTGTTCTGTGAATTCATGTCACAGAGTTACATCTTTCCCTCCAAGAAGCCTTTCGCTAAGGCTGTTCTTGTGGAATTGGCAAAGGGATATTTGGAAGCCCATAGAGGGCTATGGTGAAAAAGGAAATATCTTCCGCTGAAAACTGGAAAGAAGCTTTTTGAGAAACTGCTCTGTGTTCTTTTAATTCATCTCACAGAGTTACACCTTTCCCTTCAAGAAGCCTTTCGCTAAGGCTGTTCTTGTGGAATTGGCAAAGGGATATTTGGAAGCCCATAGAGGGCTATGGTGAAAAAGGAAATATCTTCCGTTCAAAACTGGAAAGAAGCTTTCTGAGAAACTGCTCTCTGTTCTGTGAATTCATGTCACAGAGTTACATCTTTCCCTTCAAGAAGCCTTTCGCTAAGGCTGTTCTTGTGGAATTGGCAAAGGGATATTTGGAAGCCCATAGAGGGCTATGGTGAAAAAGGAAATATCTTCCGCTGAAAACTGGAAAGAAGCCTTCTGAGAAACTGCTCTGTGTTCTGTGAATTCATCTCACAGGGTTACATCTTTCCCTTCAAGAAGCCTTTCGCTATGGCTGTTCTTGTGGAATTGGCAAAGGGATATTTGGAAGCCCATAGAGGGCTATGTTGAAAAAGGAAATATCTTCCGCTGAAAACTGGAAAGAAGCTTTCTGAGAAACTGCTCTGTGTTCCGTTAATTAATCTCACAGAGTTACATCTTTCCCTTCAAGAAGCCTTTCGCTAAGGCTGTTCTTGTGGAATTGGCAAAGGGATATTTGGAAGCCCGTAGAGGGCTATGGTGAAAAAGGAAATATCTTCCGTTCAAAACTGGAAAGAAACTTTCTGAGAAACTGCTCTGTGTTCTTTGAATTCATCTCACAGAGTTACATCTTTCCCTTCAAGAAGCCTTTCGCTAAGGCTGTTCTTGTGGAATTGGCAAAGGGATATTTGGAAGCCCATAGAGGGCTATGGTGAAAAAGGAAATATCTTCCGCTGAAAACTGGAAGGAAGCTTTCTGAGAAACTGCTCTGTGTTCTTTCAATTCATCTCACAGAGTTACATCTTTCCCTTCAAGAAGCCTTTCGCTAAGGCTGTTCTTGTGTAATTGGCAAAGGGATATTTGGAAGCCCATAGAGGGCTATGGTGAAAAAGGAAATATCTTCCGTTCAAAACTGGAAAGAAGCTTTCTGAGAAACTGCTCTGTGTTCTGTTAATTCATCTCACAGAGTTACATCTTTCCCTTCAAGAAGCCTTTCGCTAAGGCTGTTCTTGTGGAATTGGCAAAGGGATATTTGGAAGCCCATAGAGGGCTATGGTGAAAAAGGAAATATCTTCCGCTGAAACCTGGAAAGAAGCTTTCTGAGAAACTGCTCTGTGTTCTGTGAATTCATCTCACAGAGTTACATCTTTCCCTTCAAGAAGCCTCTCGCTAAGGCTGTTCTTGTGGAATTGGCAAAGGGATATTTGGAAGCCCATAGAGGGCTATGGTGAAAAAGGAAATATCTTCCGTTCAAAACTGGAAAGAAGCTTTCTGAGAAACTGCTCTGTGTTCTGTAAATTCATCTCACAGAGTTACATCTTTCCCTTCAAGAAGCCTTTCGCTAAGGCTGTTCTTGTATAATTGGCAAAGGGATATTTAGAAGCCCATAGAGGACTATGGTTATAAAGGAAATATCTTCCGCTGAAAACTGGAAAGAAGCTTTCTGAGAAACTGCTCTGTGTTCCGTTAACTAATCTCACAGAATTACATCTTTCCCTTCAAGAAGCCTTTCGCTAAGGCTGGTGTTGTGGAATTGGCAAAGGGACATTTGGAAGCCGATAGAGGGCTATGGTGAAAAAGGAAATATCTTCCGTTCAAAACTGGAAAGAAGCTTGCTGAGAAATTGCTCTGTGTTCTGTTAATTCATCTCACAGAGTTACACCTTTCACTTCAAGAAGTCTTTCGCTAAGGCTGTTCTTGTGGAATTGGCAAAGGGTTATTTGGAAGCCCATAGAGGGCTGTGGTGAAAAAGGAAATATCTTCCGTTCAAAACTGGAAAGAAGCTTTCTGAGAAATTGCTCTGTGTTCTGTTAATTCATGTCACAGAGTTACATCTTTCCCTTCAAGAAGCCTTTCGCTAAGGCTGTTCTTGTGGAATTGGCAAGGGATATTTGGAAGCCCATAGAGGGCTATGGTGAAAAAGGAAATATCTTTCGCTGAAAACTGGAAAGAAGCTTTCTGAGAAACTGCTCTGTGTTCTTTTAATTCATCTCACAGAGTTACATCTTTCCCTTCAAGAAGCCTTTCGCTAAGGCTGTTCTTGTGGAATTGGCAAAGGGATATTTGGAAGCCCATAGAGGGCTATGGTGAAAAAGGAAATATCTTCCGTTCAAAACTGGAAAGAAGCTTTCTGAGAAACTGCTCTGTGTTCTTTTAATTCATCTCACAGAGTTACATCTTTCCCTTCAAGAAGCCTTTCGCTAAGGCTGTTCTTGTGGAATTGGCAAAGGGATATTTGGAAGCCCATAGAGGGCTATGGTGAAAAAGGAAATATCTTCCGCTTAAAACTGGAAAGAAGCTTTCTGAGAAACTGCTCTGTGTTCTTTTAATTCATCTCACAGAGTTACATCTTTCCCTTCAAGAAGCCTTTAGCTAAGGCTGTTCTTGTGGAATTGGCAAAGGGATATTTGGAAGCCGGTAGAGGGCTATGGTGAAAAAGGAAATATCTTCCGCTCAAAACTGGAAAGAAGCTTTCTGAGAAACTGCTCTGTGTTCTGTTAATTCATCTCACAGAGATACATCTTTCCCTTGAAGAAGCCTTTCGCTAAGGCTGTTCTTGTGGAATTGGCAAAGGGATATTTGGAAGCCCATAGAGGGCTACGGTGAAAAAGGAAATATCTTCTGCTGAAAACTGGAAAGAAGCTTTCTGAGAAACTGCTCTGTGTTCTTTTAATTCATCTCACAGAATTACATCTTTCCCTTCAAGAAGCCTTTCGCTAAGGCTGTTCTTGTGGAATTGGCAAAGGGATATTTGGAAGCCCCTAGAGGGCTATGGTGAAAAAGGAAATATCTTCCGTTCAAAACTGGAAAGAAGCTTTCTGAGAAACTGCTCTGGGTTCTGTTAATTCATCTCACAGAGTTACATCTTTCCCTTCAAGAAGCCTTTCGCTAAGGCTGTTCTTGTGGATTTGGCAAACGGATATTTGGAAGCCCATAGAGGGCTATTGTGAAAAATGAAATATCTTCCGCTGAAAACTGGAAAGAATCTTTCTGAGAAACTGCTCTGTGTTCTTTTAATTCATCTCACAGAGTTACATCTTTCCCTTCAAGAAGTCTTTCGCTAAGGCTGTTCTTGTGGAATTGGCAAAGGGATATTTGGAAGCCCATAGAGGGCTATTTTGAAAAAGGAAATATCTTCCGTTCAAAACTGGAAAGAAGCTTTCTGAGAAACTGCTCTGTGTTCTGTGAATTCATCTCACAGAGTTACATCTTTCCCTTCAAGAAGCCTTTCGCTAAGGCTGTTCTTGTGGAATTGGCAAAGGGATATTTGGAAGCCCGTAGAGGGCTATGGTGAAAAAGGAAATATCTTCCGTTCAAAACTGGAAAGAAACTTTCTGAGAAACTGCTCTGTGTTCTTTGAATTCATCTCACAGAGTTACATCTTTCCCTTCAAGAAGCCTTTCGCTAAGGCTGTTCTTGTGGAATTGGCAAAGGGATATTTGGAAGCCCATAGAGGGCTATGGTGAAAAAGGAAATATCTTCCGCTGAAAACTGGAAGGAAGCTTTCTGAGAAACTGCTCTGTGTTCTTTCAATTCATCTCACAGAGTTACATCTTTCCCTTCAAGAAGCCTTTCGCTAAGGCTGTTCTTGTGTAATTGGCAAAGGGATATTTGGAAGCCCATAGAGGGCTATGGTGAAAAAGGAAATATCTTCCGTTCAAAACTGTAAAGAAGCTTTCTGAGAAACTGCTCTGTGTTCTGTAAATTCATCTCACAGAGTTACATCTTTCCCTTCAAGAAGCCTTTCGCTAAGGCTGTTCTTGTGGAATTGGCAAAGGGATATTTGGAAGCCCATAGAGGGCTATGGTGAAAAAGGAAATATCTTCCGCTGAAACCTGGAAAGAAGCTTTCTGAGAAACTGCTCTGTGTTCTGTGAATTCATCTCACAGAGTTACATCTTTCCCTTCAAGAAGCCTCTCGCTAAGGCTGTTCTTGTGGAATTGGCAAAGGGATATTTGGAAGCCCATAGAGGGCTATGGTGAAAAAGGAAATATCTTCCGTTCAAAACTGGAAAGAAGCTTTCTGAGAAACTGCTCTGTGTTCTGTAAATTCATCTCACAGAGTTACATCTTTCCCTTCAAGAAGCCTTTCGCTAAGGCTGTTCTTGTATAATTGGCAAAGGGATATTTAGAAGCCCATAGAGGACTATGGTTATAAAGGAAATATCTTCCGCTGAAAACTGGAAAGAAGCTTTCTGAGAAACTGCTCTGTGTTCCGTTAATTAATCTCACAGAATTACATCTTTCCCTTCAAGAAGCCTTTCGCTAAGGCTGGTGTTGTGGAATTGGCAAAGGGACATTTGGAAGCCGATAGAGGGCTATGGTGAAAAAGGAAATATCTTCCGTTCAAAACTGGAAAGAAGCTTGCTGAGAAATTGCTCTGTGTTCTGTTAATTCATCTCACAGAGTTACACCTTTCACTTCAAGAAGTCTTTCGCTAAGGCTGTTCTTGTGGAATTGGCAAAGGGTTATTTGGAAGCCCATAGAGGGCTGTGGTGAAAAAGGAAATATCTTCCGTTCAAAACTGGAAAGAAGCTTTCTGAGAAATTGCTCTGTGTTCTGTTAATTCATGTCACAGAGTTACATCTTTCCCTTCAAGAAGCCTTTCGCTAAGGCTGTTCTTGTGGAATTGGCAAGGGATATTTGGAAGCCCATAGAGGGCTATGGTGAAAAAGGAAATATCTTTCGCTGAAAACTGGAAAGAAGCTTTCTGAGAAACTGCTCTGTGTTCTTTTAATTCATCTCACAGAGTTACATCTTTCCCTTCAAGAAGCCTTTCGCTAAGGCTGTTCTTGTGGAATTGGCAAAGGGATATTTGGAAGCCCATAGAGGGCTATGGTGAAAAAGGAAATATCTTCCGTTCAAAACTGGAAAGAAGCTTTCTGAGAAACTGCTCTGTGTTCTTTTAATTCATCTCACAGAGTTACATCTTTCCCTTCAAGAAGCCTTTCGCTAAGGCTGTTCTTGTGGAATTGGCAAAGGGATATTTGGAAGCCCATAGAGGGCTATGGTGAAAAAGGAAATATCTTCCGCTTAAAACTGGAAAGAAGCTTTCTGAGAAACTGCTCTGTGTTCTTTTAATTCATCTCACAGAGTTACATCTTTCCCTTCAAGAAGCCTTTAGCTAAGGCTGTTCTTGTGGAATTGGCAAAGGGATATTTGGAAGCCCGTAGAGGGCTATGGTGAAAAAGGAAATATCTTCCGCTCAAAACTGGAAAGAAGCTTTCTGAGAAACTGCTCTGTGTTCTGTTAATTCATCTCACAGAGATACATCTTTCCCTTGAAGAAGCCTTTCGCTAAGGCTGTTCTTGTGGAATTGGCAAAGGGATATTTGGAAGCCCATAGAGGGCTACGGTGAAAAAGGAAATATCTTCTGCTGAAAACTGGAAAGAAGCTTTCTGAGAAACTGCTCTGTGTTCTTTTAATTCATCTCACAGAATTACATCTTTCCCTTCAAGAAGCCTTTCGCTAAGGCTGTTCTTGTGGAATTGGCAAAGGGATATTTGGAAGCCCCTAGAGGGCTATGGTGAAAAAGGAAATATCTTCCGTTCAAAACTGGAAAGAAGCTTTCTGAGAAACTGCTCTGGGTTCTGTTAATTCATCTCACAGAGTTACATCTTTCCCTTCAAGAAGCCTTTCGCTAAGGCTGTTCTTGTGGATTTGGCAAAGGGATATTTGGAAGCCCATAGAGGGCTATTGTGAAAAATGAAATATCTTCCGCTGAAAACTGGAAAGAATCTTTCTGAGAAACTGCTCTGTGTTCTTTTAATTCATCTCACAGAGTTACATCTTTCCCTTCAAGAAGTCTTTCGGTAAGGCTGTTCTTGTGGAATTGGCAAAGGGATATTTGGAAGCCCATAGAGGGCTATTTTGAAAAAGGAAATATCTTCCGTTCAAAACTGGAAAGAAGCTTTCTGAGAAACTGCTCTGTGTTCTGTTAATTCATCTCACAGAGTTACATCTTTCCCTTCAAGAAGCCTTTCGCTAAGGCTGTTCTTGTGGAATTGGCAAAGGGATATTTGGAAGCCCATAGAGGGCTATGGTGAAAAAGGAAACATCTTCCGCTGAAAACTGGAAAGAAGCTTTCTGAGAAACTGCTCTGTGTTCTGTGAATTCATCTCACAGAGTTACATCTTTCCATTCAAGAAGCCTTTCGCTAAGGCTGTTCTTGTGGAATTGGCAAAGGGTATTTGGAAGCCCTTAGAGGGCTATGGTGAAAAAGGAAATATCTTCCGTTCAAAACTGGAAAGAAGCTTTCTGAGAAACTCCTCTGTGTTCTGTTAATTCATCTCACAGAGTTACATTTTTCCCTTCAAGAAGCCTTTCGCTAAGGCGGTTCTTGTGGAATTGGCAAAGGGATATTTGGAAGCCCATAGAGGGCTATGGTGAAAAAGGAAATATCTTCCGTTCAAAACTGGAAAGAAGCTTTCTGAGAAACTGCTCTGTGTTCTATGAATTCATCTCACCGAGTTTCATCTTTCCCTTCAAGAATCCTTTCGTTAAGGCTGTTCTTGTGGAATTGGCAAAGGGATATTTGGAAGCCCATAGAGGGCTATGGTGAAAAAGGAAATATCTTCCGTTCAAAACTGGAAAGAAGATTGCTGAGAAATTGCTCTGTGTTCTGTTAATTCATCTCACAGAGTTACATATTTCACTTCAAGAAGTCTTTCGCTAAGGCTGTTTTTGTGGAATTGGCAAAGGGTTATTTGGAAGCCCATAGAGGGCTATGGTGAAAAAGGAAATATCTTCCGTGCAAAACTGGAAGGAAGCTTTCTGAGAAATTGCTCTGTGTTCTGTGAATTCATCTCACAGAGTTACATCTTTCCCTTCAAGAAGCCTTTCGCTAAGGCTGTTCTTGTGGAATTGGCAAAGGGATATTTGGAAGCCCATAGAGGGCTATGGTGAAAAAGGAAATAACTTCCGCTGAAAACTGGAAAGAAGCTTTCTGAGAAACTGCTCAGTGTTCCGTAAATTAATCTCACAGAGTTACATCTTTCCCTTCAAGAAGCCTTTCCCTAAGGCTGGTGTTGTGGAATTGGCAAAGGGATATTTGGAAGCCCCTAGAGGGCTATGGTGAAAAAGGAAATATCTTCCGTTCAAAACTTTAAAGAAGCTTTCTGAGAAACTGCTCTGTGTTCTGTGAATTCATCTCACAGAGTTACATCTTTCCCTTCAAGAAGCCTTTCGCTAAGGCTGTTCTTGTGGAATTGGCAAAGGGATATTTGGAAGCCCATAGAGGGCTATGGTGAAAAAGGAAATATCTTCCGCTGAAACTGGAAAGAAGCTTTCTGAGAAACTGCTCTGTGTTCTGTGAATTCATCTCACAGAGTTACATCTTTCCCTTCAAGAAGCCTTTCGCTAAGGCTGTTCTTGTGGAATTAGCAAAGGGATATTTGGAAGCCCATAGAGGGCTATGGTGAAAAAGGAAATATCTTCCGCTCAAACCTGGAAAGTAGCTTTCTGAGAAACTGCTCTGTGTTCTGTTATTTCATCTCACAGAGTTACATCTTTCCCTTCAAGAAGCCTTTCGCTAAGGCTGTTCTTGTGGAATTGGCAAAGGGATATTTGGAAACCCGTAGAGGGCTATGGTGGAAAAGGAAATATCTTCCGCTGAAAACTGGAAAGAAGCTTTCGGAGAAACTGCTCTGTGTTCTTTTAATTCATCTCACAGAGTTACATCTTTCCCTTCAAGAAGCCTTTCGCTAAGGCTGTTCTTCTGGAATTGGCAAAGGGATATTTGGAAGCTCATAGAGGGCTATGGTGAAAAAGGAAATATCTTCCGTTCAAAACTGGAAAGAAGCTTTCTGAGAAACTGCTCTGTGTTCTGTTAATTCATCTCACAGAGTTACATCTTACCCTTCAAGAAGCCTTTCGCTAAGGCTGTTCTTGTGGAATTGGCAAAGGGATATTTGGAAGCCCATAGAGGGCTATGGTGAAAAAGGAAATATCTTCCGCTGAAAACTGGAAAGAAGCTTTCTGAGAAACTGCTCTGTGTTCTGTTAATTCATCTCACAGAGTTACATCTTTCCCTTCAAGAAGCCTTTCGCTAAGGCTGTTCTTGTGGAATTGGCAAAGGGTATTTGGAAGCCCATAGAGGGCTATGATGAAAAAGGAAATATCTCCCGTTCAAAACTGGAAAGAAGCTTTCTGAGAAACTGTTCTGTGTTCTATGAATTCATCTCACCGAGTTACATCTTTCCCTTCAAGAATCCTTTCGTTAAGGCTGTTCTTATGGAATTGGCAAAGGGATATTTGCAAGCCCATAGAGGGCTATGCTGAAAAAGGAAATATCTTCCGTTCAAAACTGGAAAGAAGCTTGCTGAGAAATTGCTCTGTGTTCTGTTAATTCATCTCACAGAGTTACATATTTCACTTCAAGAAGTCTTTCGCTAAGGCTGTTTTTGTGGAATTGGCAAAGGGTTATTTGGAAGCCCATAGAGGACTATGGTGAAAAAGGAAATATCTTCCGTGCAAAACTGGAAAGAAGCTTTCTGAGAAATTGCTCTGTGTTCTGTGAATTCATCTCACAGAGTTACATCTTTCCCTTCAAGAAGCCTTTCGCTAAGTCTGTTCTTGTGGAATTGGCAAAGGGATATTTGGAAGCCCATAGAGGGCTATGGTGAAAAAGGAAATATCTTCCGTTCAAAACTGGAAAGAAGCTTTCTGAGAAACTGCTCTGTGTTCTGTTAATTCATCTCACAGAGTTACATCTTTCCCTTCAAGAAGCCTTTCGCTAAGGCTGTTCTTGTGGAATTGGCAAAGGGATATTTGGAAGCCCATAGAGGGCTATGGTGAAAAAGGAAATATCTTCCGCTGAAAACTGGAAAGAAGCCTTCTGAGAAACTGCTCTGTGTTCTGTGAATTCATCTCACAGAGTTACATCTTTCCCTTCAAGAAGCCTTTCGCTAAGTCTGTTCTTGTGGAATTGGCAAAGGGATATTTGGAAGCCCTTAGAGGGCTATGGTGAAAAAGGAAATATCTTCCGTTCAAAACTGGAAAGAACCTTCTGAGAAACTCCTCTGTGTTCTGTTAATTCATCTCACAGAGTTACATCTTTCCCTTCAAGAAGCCTTTCGCTAAGGCTGTTCTTGTGGAATTGGCAAAGGGATATTTGGAAGCCCATAGAGGGCTATGGTGAAAAAGGAAATATCTTCCGTTCAAAACTGGAAAGAAGCTTTCTGAGAAACTGCTCTGTGTACTGTTAATTCATCTCACAGAGTTACATCTTTCACTTCAAGAAGTCTTTCGCTAAGGCTGTTCTTGTGGAATTGGCAAAGGGTTATTTGGAAGCCCATAGAGGGCTGTGGTGAAAAAGGAAATATCTTCCGTTCAAAACTGGAAAGAAGCTTTCTGAGAAATTGCTCTGTGTTCTGTTAATTCATCTCACAGAGTTACATCTTTCCCTTCAAGAAGCCTTTCGCTAAGGCTGTTCTTGTGGAATTGGCAAAGGGATATTTGGAAGCCCATAGAGGGCTATGGTGAAAAAGGAAATATCTTCCGCTGAAAACTGGAAAGAAGCTTTCTGACAAACTGCTCTTTGTTCTTTTAATTCATCTCACAGAGTTACATCTTTCCCTTCAAGAAGCCTTTAGCTAAGGCTGTTCTTGTGGAATTGGCAAAGGGATATTTGGAAGCCCGTAGAGGGCTATGGTTAAAAAGGAATTATCTTCCGCTCAAAACTGGAAAGAAGCTTTCTGAGAAACTGCTCTGTGTTCTGTTAATTCATCTCACAGAGTTACATCTTTCCCTTCAAGAAGCCTTTCGCTAAGGCTGTTCTTGTGGAATTGGCAAAGGGATATTTGGAAGCCCATAGAGGGCTATGGTGAAAAACGAAATATCTTCTGCTGAAAACTGGAAAGAAGCTTTCTGAGAAACTGCTCTGTGTTCTTTTAATTCATCTCACAGAATTACATCTTTCCCTTCAAGAAGCCTTTCGCTAAGGCTGTTCTTGTGGAATTGGCAAAGGGATATTTGGAAGCCCCTAGAGGGCTATGGTGAAAAAGGAAATATCTTCCGTTCAAAACTGGAAAGAACCTTCTGAGAAACTCCTCTGTGTTCTGTTAATTCATCTCACAGAGTTACATCTTTCCCTTCAAGAAGCCTTTCGCTAAGGCTGTTCTTGTGGAATTGGCAAAGGGATATTTGGAAGCCCATAGAGGGCTATGGTGAAAAAGGAAATATCTTCCGTTCAAAACTGGAAAGAAGCTTTCTGAGAAACTGCTCTGTGTTCTGTGAATTCATCTCACAGAGTTACATCTTTCCCTTCAAGAAGCCTTTCGCTAAGGCTGTTCTTGTGGAATTGGCAAAGGGATATTTGGAAGCCCATAGAGGGCTATGGTGAAAAAGGAAATATCTTCCGCTGAAAACTGGAAAGAAGCTTTCTGAGAAACTGCTCTGTGTTCTGTGAATTCATCTCACAGAGTTACATCTTTCCCTTCAAGAAGCCTTTCGCTAAGGCTGTTCTTGTGGAATTGGCAAAGGGTATTTGGAAGCCCTTAGAGGGCTATGGTGAAAAAGGAAATATCTTCCGTTCAAAACTGGAAAGAAGCTTTCTGAGAAACTCCTCTGTGTTCTGTTAATTCATCTCACAGAGTTACATTTTTCCCTTCAAGAAGCCATTCGCTAAGGCGGTTCTTGTGGAATTGGCAAAGGGATATTTGGAAGCCCATAGAGGGCTATGGTGAAAAAGGAAATATCTTCCGTTCAAAACTGGAAAGAAGCTTTCTGAGAAACTGTTCTGTGTTCTATGAATTCATCTCACCGAGTTACATCTTTCCCTTCAAGAATCCTTTCGTTAAGGCTGTTCTTGTGGAATTGGCAAAGGGATATTTGCAAGCCCATAGAGGGCTATGGTGAAAAAGGAAATATCTTCCGTTCAAAACTTGAAAGAAGCTTGCTGAGAAATTGCTCTGTGTTCTGTTAATTCATCTCACAGAGTTACATATTTCACTTCAAGAAGTCTTTCGCTAAGGCTGTTTTTGTGGAATTGGCAAAGGGTTATTTGGAAGCCCATAGAGGGCTATGGTGAAAAAGGAAATATCTTCCGTGCAAAACTGGAAAGAAGCTTTCTGAGAAAGTGCTCTGTGTTCTGTGAATTCATCTCACAGAGTTACATCTTTCCCTTCAAGAAGCCTTTCGCTAAGTCTGTTCTTGTGGAATTGGCAAAGGGATATTTGGAAGCCCATAGAGGGCTATGGTGAAAAAGGAAATATCTTCCGTTCAAAACTGGAAAGAAGCTTTCTGAGAAACTGCTGTGTGTTCTGTTAATTCATCTCACAGAGTTACATCTTTTCCTTCAAGAAGCCTTTCGCTAAGGCTGTTCTTGTGGAATTGGCAAAGGGATATTTGGAAGCCCATAGAGGGCTATGGTGAAAAAGGAAATAACTTCCGCTGAAAACTGGAAAGAAGCTTTCTGAGAAACTGCTCTGTGTTCCGTAAATTAATCTCACAGAGTTACATCTTTCCCTTCAAGAAGCCTTTCCCTAAGGCTGGTGTTGTGGAATTGGCAAAGGGATATTTGGAAGCCCCTAGAGGGCTATGGTGAAAAAGGAAATATCTTCCGTTCAAAACTGGAAAGAAGCTTTCTGAGAAACTGCTCTGTGTTCTGTGAATTCATCTCACAGAGTTACATCTTTCCCTTCAAGAAGCCTTTCGCTAAGGCTGTTCTTGTGGAATTGGCAAAGGGATATTTGGAAGCCCATAGAGGGCTATGGTGAAAAAGGAAATATCTTCCGCTCAAACCTGGAAAGTAGCTTTCTGAGAAACTGCTCTGTGTTCTGTTATTTCATCTCACAGAGTTACATCTTTCCCTTCAAGAAGCCTTTCGCTAAGGCTGTTCTTGTGGAATTGGCAAAGGGATATTTGGAAACCCATAGAGGGCTATGGTGAAAAAGGAAATATCTTCCGCTGAAAACTGAAAAGAAGCTTTCTGAGAAACTGCTCTGTGTTCTTTTAATTCATCTCACAGAGTTACATCTTTCCCTTCAAGAAGCCTTTCGCTAAGGCTGTTCTTCTGGAATTGTCAAAGGGATATTTGGAAGCTCATAGAGGGCTATGGTGAAAAAGGAAATATCTTCCGTTCAAAACTGGAAAGAAGCTTTCTGAGAAACTGCTCTGTGTTCTGTTAATTCATCTCACAGAGTTACATCTTACCCTTCAAGAAGCCTTTCGCTAAGGCTGTTCTTGTGGAATTGGCAAAGGGATATTTGGAAGCCCATAGAGGGCTATGGTGAAAAGGGAAATATCTTCCGCTGAAAACTGGAAAGAAGCTTTCTGAGAAACTGCTCTGTGTTCTGTGAATTCATCTCACAGAGTTACATCTTTCCCTTCAAGAAGCCTTTCGCTAAGGCTGTTCTTGTGGAATTGGCAAAGGGTATTTGGAAGCCCTTAGAGGGCTATGGTGAAAAGGGAAATATCTTCCGTTCAAAACTGGAAAGAAGCTTTCTGAGAAACTCCTCTGTGTTCTGTTAATTCATCTCACAGAGTTACATTTTTCCCTTCAAGAAGCCTTTCGCTAAGGCGGTTCTTGTGGAATTGGCAAAGGGATATTTGGAAGCCCATAGAGGGCTATGATGAAAAAGGAAATATCTCCCGTTCAAAACTGGAAAGAAGCTTTCTGAGAAACTGTTCTGTGTTCTATGAATTCATCTCACCGAGTTACATCTTTCCCTTCAAGAATCCTTTCGTTAAGGCTGTTCTTGTGGAATTGGCAAAGGGATATTTGCAAGCCCATAGAGGGCTATGCTGAAAAAGGAAATATCTTCCGTTCAAAACTGGAAAGAAGCTTGCTGAGAAATTGCTCTGTGTTCTGTTAATTCATCTCACAGAGTTACATATTTCACTTCAAGAAGTCTTTCGCTAAGGCGGTTTTTGTGGAATTGGCAAAGGGTTATTTGGAACCCCTAGAGGGCTATGGTGAAAAAGGAAATATCTTCCGTGCAAAACTGGAAAGAAGCTTTCTGAGAAACTGCTCTGTGTTCTCTTAATTCATCTCACAGAGTTACATCTTTCCCTTCAAGAAGCCTTTCGCTAAGGCTGTTCTTGTGGTATTGGCAAAGGGATATTTGGAAGCCCATAGAGGGCTATGGTGAAAAAGGAAATATCTTCCGCTGAAAACTGGAAAGAAGCCTTCTGAGAAACTCCTCTGTGTTCTGTGAATTCATCTCACAGAGTTACATCTTTCCCTTCAAGAAGCCTTTCGCTAAGGCTGTTCTTGTGGAATTGGCAAAGGGATATTTGGAATCCCTTAGAGGGCTATGGTGAAAAAGGAAATATCTTCCGTTCAAAACTGGAAAGAACCTTCTGAGAAACTCCTCTGTGTTCTGTTAATTCATCTCACAGAGTTACATCTTTCCCTTCAAGAAGCCTTTCGCTAAGGCTGTTCTTGTGGAATTGGCAAAGGGATATTTGGAAGCCCATAGAGGGCTATGGTGAAAAAGGAAATATCTTCCGTTCAAAACTGGAAAGAAGCTTTCTGAGAAACTGCTCTGTGTACTGTTAATTCATCTCACAGAGTTACATCTTTCCCTTCAAGAAGACTTTCGCTAAGGCTGTTCTTGTGGAATTGGCAAAGGGATATTTGGAAGCCCATAGAGGGCTATGGTGAAAAAGGAAATATCTTCCGCTGAAACCTGGAAAGAAGCTTTCTGAGAAACTGCTCTGTGTTCTGTGAATTCATCTCACAGAGTTACATCTTTCCCTTTAAGAAGCCTCTCGCTAAGGCTGTTCTTGTGGAATTGGCAAAGGGATATTTGGAAGCCCATAGAGGGCTATGGTGAAAAAGGAAATATCTTCCGTTCAAAACTGGAAAGAAGCTTTCTGAGAAACTGCTCTGTGTTCTGTAAATTCATCTCACATAGTTACATCTTTCCCTTCAAGAAGCCTTTCGCTAAGGCTGTTCTTGTGGAATTGGCAAAGGGATATTTGGAAGCCCATAGAGGACTATGGTTAAAAAGGAAATATCTTCCGCTGAAAACTGGAAAGAAGCTTTCTGAGAAACTGCTCTGTGTTCCGTTAATTAATCTCACAGAGTTACATCTTTCCCTTCAAGAAGCCTTTCGCTAAGGCTGGTGTTGTGGAATTGGCAAAGGGACATTTGGAAGCCCATAGAGGGCTATGGTGAAAAAGGAAATATCTTCCGTTCAAAACTGGAAAGAAGCTTGCTGAGAAATTGCTCTGTGTTCTTTTAATTCATCTCACAGAGTTATATGTTTCACTTCAAGAAGTCTTTCGCTAAGGCGGTTCTTGTGGAATTGGCAAAGGGATATTTGGAAGCCCATAGAGGGCTATGGTGAAAAAGGAAATATCTTCCGTTCAAAACTGGAAAGAAGCATTCTGAGAAACTGCTCTGTGTTCTATGATTTCATCTCACCGAGTTACATCTTTCCCTTCAAGAATCCTTTCGTTAAGGCTGTTCTTGTGGAATTGGCAAAGGGATATTTGGAAGCCCATAGAGGGCTATGGTGAAAAAGGAAATATCTTCCGTTCAAAACTGGAAAGAAGCTTGCTGAGAAATTGCTCTGTGTTCTGTTAATTCATCTCACAGAGTTACATATTTCACTTCAAGAAGTCTTTCGCTAAGGCTGTTTTTGTGGAATTGGCAAAGGGTTATTTGGAAGCCCACAGAGGGCTATGGTGAAAAAGGAAATATCTTCCGTGCAAAACTGGAAAGAAGCTTTCTGAGAAATTGCTCTGTGTTCTGTGAATTCATCTCACAGAGTTACATCTTTCCCTTCAAGAAGCCTTTCGCTAAGGCTGTTCTTGTGGAATTGGCAAAGGGATATTTGGAAGCCCATAGAGGGCTATGGTGAAAAAGGAAATATCTTCCGTTCAAAACTGGAAAGAAGCTTTCTGTGAAACTGCTGTGTGTTCTGTTAATTCATCTCACAGAGTTACATCTTTCCCTTCAAGAAGCCTTTCGCTAAGGCTGTTCTTGTGGAATTGGCAAAGGGATATTTGGAAGCCCATAGAGGGCTATGGTGAAAAAGGAAATATCTTCCGCTGAAACTGGAAAGAAGCTTTCTGAGAAACTGCTCTGTGTTCTGTGAATTCATCTCACAGAGTTACATCTTTCCCTTCAAGAAGCCTTTCGCTAAGGCTGTTCTTGTGGAATTAGCAAAGGGATATTTAGAAGCCCATAGAGGGCTATGGTGAAAAAGGAAATATCTTCCGCTCAAACCTGGAAAGTAGCATTCTGAGAAACTGCTCTGTGTTCTGTTATTTCATCCCACAGAGTTACATCTTTCCCTTCAAGAAGCCTTTCGCTAAGGCTGTTCTTGTGGAATTGGCAACGGGATATTTGGAAACCCGTAGAGGGCTATGGTGAAAAAGGAAATATCTTCCGTTCAAAACTGGAAAGAAGCTTTCTGAGAAACTCCTCTGTGTTCTGTAAATTCATCTCACAGAGTTACATTTTTCCCTTCAAGAAGCCTTTCGCTAAGGCGGTTCTTGTGGAATTGGCAAAGGGATATTTGGAAGCCCATAGAGGGCTATGATGAAAAAGGAAATATCTCCCGTTCAAAACTGGAAAGAAGCTTTCTGAGAAACTGTTCTGTGTTCTATGAATTCATCTCACCGAGTTACATCTTTCCCTTCAAGAATCCTTTCGTTAAGGCTGTTCTTGTGGAATTGGCAAAGGGATATTTGCAAGCCCATAGAGGGCTATGCTGAAAAAGGAAATATCTTCCGTTCAAAACTGGAAAGAAGCTTGCTGAGAAATTGCTCTGTGTTCTGTTAATTCATCTCACAGAGTTACATATTTCACTTCAAGAAGTCTTTCGCTAAGGCTGTTTTTGTGGAATTGGCAAAGGGTTATTTGGAAGCCCATAGAGAGCTATGGTGAAAAAGGAAATATCTTCCGTGCAAAACTGGAAAGAAGCTTTCTGAGAAATTGCTCTGTGTTCTGTGAATTCATCTCACAGAGTTACATCTTTCCCTTCAAGAAGCCTTTCGCTAAGTCTGTTCTTGTGGAATTGGCAAAGGGATATTTGGAAGCCCATAGAGGGCTATGGTGAAAAAGGAAATATCTTCCGTTCAAAACTGGAAAGAAGCTTTCTGAGAAACTGCTGTGTGTTCTGTTAATTCATCTCACAGAGTTACATCTTTCCCTTCAAGAAGCCTTTCGCTAAGGCTGTTCTTGTGGAATTGGCAAAGGGATATTTGGAAGCCCATAGAGGGCTATGGTGAAAAAGGAAATAACTTTCGCTGAAAACTGGAAAGAAGCTTTCTGAGAAACTGCTCTGTGTTCCGTAAATTAATCTCACAGAGTTACATCTTTCCCTTCAAGAAGCCTTTCCCTAAGGCTGGTGATGTGGAATTGGCAAAGGGATATTTGGAAGCCCCTAGAGGGCTATGGTGAAAAAGGAAATATCTTCCGCTGAAAACTGGAAAGAAGCTTTCTGAGAAACTGCTCTTTGTTCTTTTAATTCATCTCACAGATTTACATCTTTCCCTTCAAGAAGCCTTTAGCTAAGGCTGTTCTTGTGGAATTGGCAAAGGGATATTTGGAAGCCCGTAGAGGGCTATGGTGAAAAAGGAAATATCTTCCGCTCAAAACTGGAAAGAAGCTTTCTGAGAAACTGCTCTGTGTTCTGTTAATTCATCTCACAGAGTTACATCTTTCCCTTCAAGAAGCCTTTCGCTAAGGCTGTTCTTGTGGAATTGGCAAAGGGATATTTGGAAGCCCATAGAGGGCTATGGTGAAAAAGGAAATATCTTCTGCTGAAAACTGGAAAGAAGCTTTCTGAGAAACTGCTCTGTGTTCTTTTAATTCATCTCACAGAATTACATCTTTCCCTTCAAGAAGCCTTTCGCGAAGGCTGTTCTTGTGGAATTGGCAAAGGGATATTTGGAAGCCCCTAGAGGGCTATGGTGGAAAAGGAAATATCTTCCGTTCAAAACTGGAAAGAACCTTCTGAGAAACTCCTCTGTGTTCTGTTAATTCATCTCACCGAGTTACATCTTTCCCTTCAAGAAGCCTTTCGCTTAGGCTGTTCTTGTGGAATTGGCAAAGGGATATTTGGAAGCCCATAGAGGGCTATGGTGAAAAAGGAAATATCTTCCGCTGAAAACTGGAAAGAAGCTTTCTGAGAAACTGCTCTGTGTTCTACGAATTTATCTCACAGAGTTACATCTTTCCCTTCAAGAAGCCTTTCGCTAAGGCTGTTCTTGTGGAATTGGCAAAGCGTATTTGGAATCCCTTAGAGGGCTATGGTGAAAAAGGAAATATCTTCCGTTCAAAACTGGAAAGAAGCTTTCTGAGAAACTCCTCAGTGTTCTGTTAATTCATCTCACAGAGTTACATTTTTCCCTTCAAGAAGCCTTTAGCTAAGGCGGTTCTTGTGGAATTTGCAAAGGGATATTTTGAAGCCCATAGAGGGCTATGGTGAAAAAGGAAATATCTTCCGTTCAAAACTAGAAAGAAGCTTTCTGAGAAACTGTTCTGTGTTCTGTTAATTCATCTCACAGAGTTACATCTTTCCCTTCAAGAATCCTTTCGTTATGGCTGTTCTTGTGGAATTGGCAAAGGGATATTTGCAAGCCCATAGAGGGCTATGGTGAAAAAGGAAATATCTTCCGTTCAAAACTGGAAAGAAGCTTTCTGAGAAACTGCTCTGTGTTCTGTGAATTCATCTCACAGAGTTACATCTTTCCCTTCAAGAAGCCTTTCGCTAAGGCTGTTCTTGTGGAATTGGCAAAGGGATATTTGGAAGCCCATAGAGGTCTATGGTGAAAAAGGAAATATCTTCCGCTGAAAACTGGAAAGAAGCTTTCTGAGAAACTGCTCTGTGTTCTGTGAATTCATCTCACAGAGTTATATCTTTCCCTTCAAGAAGCCTTTCGCTAAGGCTGTTCTTGTGGAATTGGCAAAGGGTATTTGGAAGCCCTTAGAGGGCTATGGTGAAAAAGGAAATATCTTCCGTTCAAAACTGGAAAGAAGCTTGCTGAGAAATTGCTCTGTGTTCTGTTAATTCATCTCACAGAATTAAATATTTCACTTCAAGAAGTCTTTCGCTAAGGCTGTTTTTGTGGAATTGGCAAAGGGTTATTTGGAAGCCCATAGAGGGCTATGGTGAAAAAGGAAATATCTTCCGTGCAAAACTGGAAAGAAGCTTTCTGAGAAATTGCTCTGTGTTCTGTGAATTCATCTCACAGAGTTACATCTTTCCCTTCAAGAAGCCTTTCGCTAAGTCTGTTCTTGTGGAATTGGCAAAGGGATATTTGGAAGCCCATAGAGGGCTATGGTGAAAAAGGAAATATCTTCCGTTCAAAACTGGAAAGAAGCTTTCTGAGAAACTGCTGTGTGTTCTGTTAATTCATCTCACAGAGTTACATCTTTCCCTTCAAGAAGCCTTTCGCTAAGGCTGTTCTTGTGGAATTGGCAAAGGGATATTTGGAAGCCCATAGAGGGCTATGGTGAAAAAGGAATTAACTTCCGCTGAAAACTGGAAAGAAGCTTTCTGAGAAACTGCTCTGTGTTCCGTAAATTAATCTCACAGAGTTACATCTTTCCCTTCAAGAAGCCTTTCCCTAAGGCTGGTGTTGTGGAATTGGCAAAGGGATATTTGGAAGCCCCTAGAGGGCTATGGTGAAAAAGGAAATCTCTTCCGTTCAAAACTGGAAAGAAGCTTTCTGAGAAACTCCTCTGTGTTCTATTAATTCATCTCACAGAGTTATATTTTTCCCTTCAAGAAGCCTTTCGCTAAGGCGGTTCTTGTGGAATTGGCAAAGGGATATTTGGAAGCCCATAGAGGGCTATGATGAAAAAGGAAATATCTCCCGTTCAAAACTGGAAAGAAGCTTTCTGAGAAACTGTTCTGTGTTCTATGAATTCATCTCACCGAGTTACATCTTTCCCTTCAAGAATCCTTTCGTTAAGGCTGTTCTTGTGGAATTGGCAAAGGGATATTTGCAAGCCCATAGAGGGCTATGCTGAAAAAGGAAATATCTTCCGTTCAAAACTGGAAAGAAGCTTGCTGAGAAATTGCTCTGTGTTCTGTTAATTCATCTCACAGAGTTACATATTTCACTTCAAGAAGTCTTTCGCTAAGGCTGTTTTTGTGGAATTGGCAAAGGGTTATTTGGAAGCCCATAGAGGGCTATGGTGAAAAAGGAAATATCTTCCGTGCAAAACTGGAAAGAAGCTTTCTGAGAAATTGCTCTGTGTTCTGTGAATTCATCTCACAGAGTTACATCTTTCCCTTCAAGAAGCCTTTCGCTAAGGCTGTTCTTGTGGAATTGGCAAAGGGATATTTGGAAGCCCATAGAGGGCTATGGTGAAAAAGGAAATATCTTCCGCTGAAAACTGGAAAGAAGCCTTCTGAGAAACTGCTCTGTGTTCTGTGAATTCATCTCACAGAGTTACATCTTTCCCTTCAAGAAGCCTTTCGCTAAGGCTGTTCTTGTGGAATTGGCAAAGGGATATTTGGAAGCCCATAGAGGACTGTGGTTATAAAGGAAATATCTTCCGCTGAAAACTGGAAAGAAGCTTTCTGAGAAACTGCCCTGTGTTCTGTAAATTCATCTCACAGAGTTACATCTTTCCCTTCAAGAAGCCTTTCGCTAAGGCTGTTCTTGTGGAATTGGCAAAGGGATATTTGGAAGCCCACAGAGGACTATGGTTAAAAAGGAAATATCTTCCGCTGAAAACTGGAAAGAAGCTTTCTGAGAAACTGCTTTGTGTTCCGTTAATTAATCTCACAGAGTTACATCTTTCCCTTCAAGAAGCCTTTCGCTAAGGCTGGTGTTGTGGAATTGGCAAAGGGACATTTGGAAGCCCATAGAGGGCTATGGTGAAAAAGGAAATATCTTCCGTTCAAAACTGGAAAGAAGCTTTCTGAGAAATTGCTCTGTGTTCTGTTAATTCATCTCACAGAGTTACATCTTTCCCTTCAAGAAGCCTTTCGCTAAGGCTGTTCTTGTGGAATTAGCAAAGGGATATTTGGAAGCCCATAGAGGGCTATGGTGAAAAAGGAAATATCTTTCGCTGAAAACTGGAAAGAAGCTTTCTGAGAAACTGCTCTGTGTTCTTTTAATTCATCTCACAGAGTTACATCTTTCCCTTCAAGAAGCCTTTCGCTAAGGCTGTTCTTGTGGAATTGGCAAAGGGATATTTGGAAGCCCATAGAGGGCTATGGTGAAAAAGGAAATATCTTCCGTTCAAAACTGGAAAGAAGCTTTCTGAGAAACTGCTCTGTGTTCTTTTAATTCATCTCACAGAGTTACATCTTTCCCTTCAAGAAGCCTTTCGCTAAGGCTGTTCTTGTGGAATTGGCAAAGGGATATTTGGAAGCCCATAGAGGGCTATGATGAAAAAGGAAATATCTTCCGCTGAAAACTGGAAAGAAGCTTTCTGAGAAACTGCTCTTTGTTCTTTTAATTCATCTCACAGAGTTACATCTTTCCCTTCAAGAAGCCTTTAGCTAAGGCTGTTCTTGTGGAATTGGCAAAGGGATATTTGGAAGCCCCTAGAGGGCTATGGTGAAAAAGGAAATATCTTCCGTTCAAAACTGGAAAGAAGCTTTCTGAGAAACTGCTCTGGGTTCTGTGAATTCATCTCACAGAGTTACATCTTTCCCTTCAAGAAGCCTTTCGCTAAGGCTGTTCTTGTGGATTTGGCAAAGGGATATTTGGAAGCCCATAGAGGGCTATGGTGAAAAAGGAAATATCTTCCGCTGAAAACTGGAAAGAAGCTTTCTGAGAAACTGCTCTGTGTTCTTTTAATTCATCTCACAGAGTTACATCTTTCCCTTCAAGAAGCCTTTCGCTAAGGCTGTTCTTGTGGAATTGGCAAAGGGATATTTGGAAGCCCATAGAGGGCTATGGTGAAAAAGGAAATATCTTCCGTTCAAAACTGGAAAGAAGCTTTCTGAGAAACTGCTCTGTGTTCTGTTAATTCATCTCACAGAGTTACATCTTTCCCTTCAAGAAGCCTTTCGCTAAGGCTGTTCTTGTGGAATTGGCAAAGGGATATTTGGAAGCCCATAGAGGGCTATGGTGAAAAAGGAAATATCTTCCGCTGAAAACTGGAAAGAAGCTTTCAGAGAAACTGCTCTGTGTTCTGTGAATTCATCTCACAGAGTTACATCTTTCCCTTCAAGAAGCCTTTCGCTAAGGCTGTTCTTGTGGAATTGCAAAGCTTGTTTGGAATCCCTTAGAGGGCTATGGTGAAAAAGGAAATATCTTCCGTTCAAAACTGGAAAGAAGCTTTCTGAGAAACTCCTCAGTGTTCTGTTAATTCATCTCACAGAGTTACATTTTTCCCTTCAAAAAGCCTTTCGCTAAGGCGGTTCTTGTGGAATTGGCAAAGGGATATTTGGAAGCCCATAGAGGGCTATGGTGAAAAAGGAAATATCTTCCGTTCAAAACTGGAAAGAAGCTTTCTGAGAAACTGTTCTGTGTTCTGTGAATTCATCTCACAGAGTTACATCTTTCCCTTCAAGAAGCCTTTCGCTAAGGCTGTTCTTGTGGAATTAGCAAAGGGATATTTGGAAGCCCATAGAGGGCTATGGTGAAAAAGGAAATATCTTTCGCTGAAAACTGGAAAGAAGCTTTCTGAGAAACTGCTCTGTGTTCTTTTAATTCATCTCACAGAGTTACATCTTTCCCTTCAAGAAGCCTTTCGCTAAGGCTGTTCTTGTGGAATTGGCAAAGGGATATTTGGAAGCCCATAGAGGGCTATGGTGAAAAAGGAAATATCTTCCGTTCAAAACTGGAAAGAAGCTTTCTGAGAAACTGCTCTGTGTTCTTTTAATTCATCTCACAGAGTTACATCTTTCCCTTCAAGAAGCCTTTCGCTAAGGCTGTTCTTGTGGAATTGGCAAAGGGATATTTGGAAGCCCATAGAGGGCTATGGTGAAAAAGGAAATATCTTCCGTTCAAAACTAGAAAGAAGCTTTCTGAGAAACTGTTCTGTGTTCTGTGAATTCATCTCACAGAGTTACATCTTTCCCTTCAAGAATCCTTTCGTTATGGCTGTTCTTGTGGAATTGGCAAAGGGATATTTGCAAGCCCATAGAGGGCTATGGTGAAAAAGGAAATATCTTCCGTTCAAAACTGGAAAGAAGCTTTCTGAGAAACTGCTCTGTGTTCTGTGAATTCATCTCACAGAGTTACATCTTTCCCTTCAAGAAGCCTTTCGCTAAGGCTGTTCTTGTGGAATTGGCAAAGGGATATTTGGAAGCCCGTAGAGGGCTATGGTGAAAAAGGAAATATCTTCCGCTGAAAACTGGAAAGAAGCTTTCTGAGAAACTGCTCTGTGTTCTGTGAATTCATCTCACAGAGTTACATCTTTCCCTTCAAGAAGCCTTTCGCTAAGGCTGTTCTTGTGGAATTGGCAAAGGGTATTTGGAAGCCCTTAGAGGGCTATGGTGAAAAAGGAAATATCTTCCGTTCAAAACTGGAAAGAAGCTTTCTGAGAAACTCCTCTGTGTTCTGTTAATTCATCTCACAGAGTTACATTTTTCCCTTCAAGAAGCCATTCGCTAAGGCGGTTCTTGTGGAATTGGCAAAGGGATATTTGGAAGCCCATAGAGGGCTATGGTGAAAAAGGAAATATCTTCCGTTCAAAACTGGAAAGAAGCTTTCTGAGAAACTGTTCTGTGTTCTATGAATTCATCTCACAGAGTTACATCTTTCCCTTCAAGAATCCTTTCGTTAAGGCTGTTCTTGTGGAATTGGCAAAGGGATATTTGCAAGCCCATAGAGGGCTATGGTGAAAAAGGAAATATCTTCCGTTCAAAACTGGAAAGAAGCTTGCTGAGAAATTGCTCTGTGTTCTGTTAATTCATCTCACAGAGTTAAATATTTCACTTCAAGAAGTCTTTCGCTAAGGCTGTTTTTGTGGAATTGGCAAAGGGTTATTTGGAAGCCCATAGAGGGCTATGGTGAAAAAGGAAATATCTTCCGTGCAAAACTGGAAAGAAGCTTTCTGAGAAATTGCTCTGTGTTCTGTGAATTCATCTCACAGAGTTACATCTTTCCCTTCAAGAAGCCTTTCGCTAAGTCTGTTCTTGTGGAATTGGCAAAGGGATATTTGGAAGCCCATAGAGGGCTATGGTGAAAAAGGAATTAACTTCCGCTGAAAACTGGAAAGAAGCTTTCTGAGAAACTGCTCTGTGTTCCGTAAATTAATCTCACAGAGTTACATCTTTCCCTTCAAGAAGCCTTTCCCTAAGGCTGGTGTTGTGGAATTGGCAAAGGGATATTTGGAAGCCCCTAGAGGGCTATGGTGAAAAAGGAAATCTCTTCCGTTCAAAACTGGAAAGAAGCTTTCTGAGAAACTGCTCTGGGTTCTGTTAATTCATCTCACAGAGTTACATCTTTCCCTTCAAGAAGCCTTTCGCTAAGGCTGTTCTTGTGGAATTGGCAAAGGGATATTTGGAAACCCATAGAGGGCTATGGTGAAAAAGGAAATATCTTCCGCTGAAAACTGGAAAGAAGCTTTCTGAGAAACTGCTCTGTGTTCTTTTAATTCATCTCACAGAGTTACATCTTTCCCTTCAAGAAGCATTTCGCTAAGGCTGTTCTTCTGGAATTGGCAAAGGGATATTTGGAAGCTCATAGAGGGCTATGGTGAAAAAGGAAATATCTTCCGTTCAAAACTGGAAAGAAGCTTTCTGAGAAACTGCTCTGTGTTCTGTTAATTCATCTCACAGAGTTACATCTTACCCTTCAAGAAGCCTTTCGCTAAGGCTGTTCTTGTGGAATTGGCAAAGGGATATTTGGAAGCCCATAGAGGGCTATGGTGAAAAAGGAAATATCTTCCGCTGAAAACTGGAAAGAAGCTTTCTGAGAAACTGCTCTGTGTTCTGTGAATTCATCTCACAGAGTTACATCTTTCCCTTCAAGAAGCCTTTCGCTAAGGCTGTTCTTGTGGAATTGGCAAAGGGTATTTGGAAGCCCTTAGAGGGCTATGGTGAAAAGGGAAATATCTTCCGTTCAAAACTGGAAAGAAGCTTTCTGAGAAACTCCTCTGTGTTCTGTTAATTCATCTCACAGAGTTATATTTTTCCCTTCAAGAAGCCTTTCGCTAAGGCGGTTCTTGTGGAATTGGCAAAGGGATATTTGGAAGCCCATAGAGGGCTATGATGAAAAAGGAAATATCTCCCGTTCAAAACTGGAAAGAAGCTTTCTGAGAAACTGTTCTGTGTTCTATGAATTCATCTCACAGAGTTACATCTTTCCCTTCAAGAATCCTTTCGTTAAGGCTGTTCTTGTGGAATTGGCAAAGGGATATTTGCAAGCCCATAGAGGGCTATGCTGAAAAAGGAAATATCTTCCGTTCAAAACTGGAAAGAAGCTTTCTGAGAAACTGCTCTGTGTTCTGTTAATTCATCTCACAGAGTTACATCTTTCCCTTCAAGAAGCCTTTCGCTAAGGCTGTTCTTGTGGAATTGGCAAAGGGATATTTGGAAGCCCATAGAGGGCTATGGTGAAAAAGGAAATATCTTCCGCTGAAAACTGGAAAGAAGCCTTCTGAGAAACTGCTCTGTGTTCTGTGAATTCATCTCACAGAGTTACATCTTTCCCTTCAAGAAGCCTTTCGCTAAGGCTGTTCTTGTGGAATTGGCAAAGGCATATTTGGAAGCCCATAGAGGACTGTGGTTATAAAGGAAATATCTTCCGCTGAAAACTGGAAAGAAGCTTTCTGAGAAACTGCCCTGTGTTCTGTAAATTCATCTCACAGAGTTACATCTTTCCCTTCAAGAAGCCTTTCGCTAAGGCTGTTCTTGTGGAATTGGCAAAGGGATATTTGGAAGCCCATAGAGGGCTATGGTGAAAAAGGAAATATCTTCCGTTCAAAACTGGAAAGAAGCTTTCTGAGAAACTGCTCTGTGTTCTTTTAATTCATCTCACAGAGTTACATCTTTCCCTTCAAGAAGCCTTTCGCTAAGGCTGTTCTTGTGGAATTGGCAAAGGGATATTTGGAAGCCCATAGAGGGCTATGATGAAAAAGGAAATATCTTCCGCTGAAAACTGGAAAGAAGCTTTCTGAGAAACTGCTCTTTGTTCTTTTAATTCATCTCACAGAGTTACATCTTTCCCTTCAAGAAGCCTTTAGCTAAGGCTGTTCTTGTGGAATTGGCAAAGGGATATTTGGAAGCCCCTAGAGGGCTATGGTGAAAAAGGAAATATCTTCCGTTCAAAACTGGAAAGAAGCTTTCTGAGAAACTGCTCTGGGTTCTGTTAATTCATCTCACAGAGTTACATCTTTCCCTTCAAGAAGCCTTTCGCTAAGGCTGTTCTTGTGGATTTGGCAAAGGGATATTTGGAAGCCCATAGAGGGCTATGGTGAAAAAGGAAATATCTTCCGCTGAAAACTGGAAAGAAGCTTTCTGAGAAACTGCTCTGTGTTCTTTTAATTCATCTCACAGAGTTACATCTTTCCCTTCAAGAAGCCTTTCGCTAAGGCTGTTCTTGTGGAATTGGCAAAGGGATATTTGGAAGCCCATAGAGGGCTATGGTGAAAAAGGAAATATCTTCCGTTCAAAACTGGAAAGAAGCTTTCTGAGAAACTGCTCTGTGTTCTGTTATTTCATCTCACAGAGTTACATCTTTCCCTTCAAGAAGCCTTTCGCTAAGGCTGTTCTTGTGGAATTGGCAAAGGGATATTTGGAAGCCCATAGAGGGCTATGGTGAAAAAGGAAATATCTTCCGCTGAAAACTGGAAAGAAGCTTTCAGAGAAACTGCTCTGTGTTCTGTGAATTCATCTCACAGAGTTACATCTTTCCCTTCAAGAAGCCTTTCGCTAAGGCTGTTCTTGTGGAATTGGCAAAGCTTGTTTGGAATCCCTTAGAGGGCTATGGTGAAAAAGGAAATATCTTCCGTTCAAAACTGGAAAGAAGCTTTCTGAGAAACTCCTCAGTGTTCTGTTAATTCATCTCACAGAGTTACATTTTTCCCTTCAAAAAGCCTTTCGCTAAGGCGGTTCTTGTGGAATTGGCAAAGGGATATTTGGAAGCCCATAGAGCGCTATGGTGAAAAAGGAAATATCTTCCGTTCAAAACTGGAAAGAAGCTTTCTGAGAAACTGTTCTGTGTTCTGTGAATTCATCTCACAGAGTTACATCTTTCCCTTCAAGAAGCCTTTCGCTAAGGCTGTTCTTGTGGAATTAGCAAAGGGATATTTGGAAGCCCATAGAGGGCTATGGTGAAAAAGGAAATATCTTTCGCTGAAAACTGGAAAGAAGCTTTCTGAGAAACTGCTCTGTGTTCTTTTAATTCATCTCACAGAGTTACATCTTTCCCTTCAAGAAGCCTTTCGCTAAGGCTGTTCTTGTGGAATTGGCAAAGGGATATTTGGAAGCCCATAGAGGGCTATGGTGAAAAAGGAAATATCTTCCTTTCAAAACTGGAAAGAAGCTTTCTGAGAAACTGCTCTGTGTTCTTTTAATTCATCTCACAGAGTTACATCTTTCCCTTCAAGAAGCCTTTCGCTAAGGCTGTTCTTGTGGAATTGGCAAAGGGATATTTGGAAGCCCATAGAGGGCTATGATGAAAAAGGAAATATCTTCCGCTGAAAACTGGAAAGAAGCTTTCTGAGAAACTGCTCTGTGTTCTTTTAATTCATCTCACAGAGTTACATCTTTCCCTTCAAGAAGCCTTTCGCTAAGGCTGTTCTTGTGGAATTGGCAAAGGGATATTTGGAAGCCCATAGAGGGCTATGATGAAAAAGGAAATATCTTCCGCTGAAAACTGGAAAGAAGCTTTCTGAGAAACTGCTCTTTGTTCTTTTAATTCATCTCACAGAGTTACATCTTTCCCTTCAAGAAGCCTTTAGCTAAGGCTGTTCTTGTGGAATTGGCAAAGGGATATTTGGAAGCCCCTAGAGGGCTATGGTGAAAAAGGAAATATCTTCCGTTCAAAACTGGAAAGAAGCTTTCTGAGAAACTGCTCTGTGTTCTGTTAATTCATCTCACAGAGTTACATCTTTCCCTTCAAGAAGCCTTTCGCTAAGGCTGTTCTTGTGGAATTGGCAAAGGGATATTTGGAAGCCCATAGAGGGCTATGGTGAAAAAGGAAATATCTTCTGCTGAAAACTGGAAAGAAGCTTTCTGAGAAACTGCTCTGTGTTCTTTTAATTCATCTCACAGAATTACATCTTTCCCTTCAAGAAGCCTTTCGCGAAGGCTGTTCTTGTGGAATTGGCAAAGGGATATTTGGAAGCCCCTAGAGGGCTATGGTGGAAAAGGAAATATCTTCCGTTCAAAACTGGAAAGAACCTTCTGAGAAACTCCTCTGTGTTCTGTTAATTCATCTCACAGAGTTACATCTTTCCCTTCAAGAAGCCTTTCGCTTAGGCTGTTCTTGTGGAATTGGCAAAGGGATATTTGGAAGCCCATAGAGGGCTATGGTGAAAAAGGAAATATCTTCCGCTGAAAACTGGAAAGAAGCTTTCTGAGAAACTGCTCTGTGTTCTAGGAATTTATCTCACAGAGTTACATCTTTCCCTTCAAGAAGCCTTTCGCTAAGGCTGTTCTTGTGGAATTGGCAAAGCGTATTTGGAATCCCTTAGAGGGCTATGGTGAAAAAGGAAATATCTTCCGTTCAAAACTGGAAAGAAGCTTTCTGAGAAACTGCTCTGTGTTCTTTTAATTCATCTCACAGAGTTACATCTTTCCCTTCAAGAAGCCTTTCGCTAAGGCTGTTCTTGTGGAATTGGCAAAGGGATATTTGGAAGCCCATAGAGGGCTATGATGAAAAAGGAAATATCTTCCGCTGAAAACTGGAAAGAAGCTTTCTGAGAAACTGCTCTTTGTTCTTTTAATTCATCTCACAGAGTTACATCTTTCCCTTCAAGAGCCTTTAGCTAAGGCTGTTCTTGTGGAATTGGCAAAGGGATATTTGGAAGCCCCTAGAGGGCTATGGTGAAAAAGGAAATATCTTCCGCTGAAAACTGGAAAGAAGCTTTCTGAGAAACTGCTCTGTGTTCTTTTAATTCATCTCACAGAGTTACATCTTTCCCTTCAAGAAGCCTTTCGCTAAGGCTGTTCTTGTGGAATTGGCAAAGGGATATTTGGAAGCCCATAGAGGGCTATGGTGAAAAAGGAAATATCTTCCGTTCAAAACTGGAAAGAAGCTTTCTGAGAAACTGCTCTGTGTTCTGTTAATTCATCTCACAGAGTTACATCTTTCCCTTCAAGAAGCCTTTCGCTAAGGCTGTTCTTGTGGAATTGGCAAAGGGATATTTGGAAGCCCATAGAGGGCTATGGTGAAAAAGGAAATATCTTCCGCTGAAAACTGGAAAGAAGCTTTCAGAGAAACTGCTCTGTGTTCTGTGAATTCATCTCACAGAGTTACATCTTTCCCTTCAAGAAGCCTTTCGCTAAGGCTGTTCTTGTGGAATTGGCAAAGCTTGTTTGGAATCCCTTAGAGGGCTATGGTGAAAAAGGAAATATCTTCCGTTCAAAACTGGAAAGAAGCTTTCTGAGAATCTCCTCAGTGTTCTGTTAATTCATCTCACAGAGTTACATTTTTCCCTTCAAAAAGCCTTTCGCTAAGGCGGTTCTTGTGGAATTGGCAAAGGGATATTTGGAAGCCCATAGAGGGCTATGGTGAAAAAGGAAATATCTTCCGTTCAAAACTGGAAAGAAGCTTTCTGAGAAACTGTTCTGTGTTCTGTGAATTCATCTCACAGAGTTACATCTTTCCCTTCAAGAAGCCTTTCGCTAAGGCTGTTCTTGTGTAATTAGCAAAGGGATATTTGGAAGCCCATAGAGGGCTATGGTGAAAAAGGAAATATCTTTCGCTGAAAACTGGAAAGAAGCTTTCTGAGAAACTGCTCTGTGTTCTTTTAATTCATCTCACAGAGTTACATCTTTCCCTTCAAGAAGCCTCTCGCTAAGGCTGTTCTTGTGGAATTGGCAAAGGGATATTTGGAAGCCCATAGAGGGCTATGGTGAAAAAGGAAATATCTTCCGTTCAAAACTGGAAAGAAGCTTTCTGAGAAACTGCTCTGTGTTCTTTTAATTCATCTCACAGAGTTACATCTTTCCCTTCAAGAAGCCTTTCGCTAAGGCTGTTCTTGTGGAATTGGCAAAGGGATATTTGGAAGCCCATAGAGGGCTATGATGAAAAAGGAAATATCTTCCGCTGAAAACTGGAAAGAAGCTTTCTGAGAAACTGCTCTTTGTTCTTTTAATTCATCTCACAGAGTTACATCTTTCCCTTCAAGAAGCCTTTAGCTAAGGCTGTTCTTGTGGAATTGGCAAAGGGATATTTGGAAGCCCATAGAGGGCTATGGTGAAAAAGGAAATATCTTCCGTTCAAAACTAGAAAGAAGCTTTCTGAGAAACTGTTCTGTGTTCTGTGAATTCATCTCACAGAGTTACATCTTTCCCTTCAAGAATCCTTTCGTTATGGCTGTTCTTGTGGAATTGGCAAAGGGATATTTGCAAGCCCATAGAGGGCTATGGTGAAAAAGGAAATATCTTCCGTTCAAAACTGGAAAGAAGCTTTCTGAGAAACTGCTCTGTGTTCTGTGAATTCATCTCACAGAGTTACATCTTTCCCTTCAAGAAGCCTTTCGCTAAGGCTGTTCTTGTGGAATTGGCAAAGGGATATTTGGAAGCCCATAGAGGGCTATGGTGAAAAAGGAAATATCTTCCGCTGAAAACTGGAAAGAAGCTTTCTGAGAAACTGCTCTGTGTTCTGTGAATTCATCTCACAGAGTTACATCTTTCCCTTCAAGAAGCCTTTCGCTAAGGCTGTTCTTGTGGAATTGGCAAAGGGTATTTGGAAGCCCTTAGAGGGCTATGGTGAAAAAGGAAATATCTTCCGTTCAAAACTGGAAAGAAGCTTTCTGAGAAACTCCTCTGTGTTCTGTTAATTCATCTCACAGAGTTACATTTTTCCCTTCAAGAAGCCATTCGCTAAGGCGGTTCTTGTGGAATTGGCAAAGGGATATTTGGAAGCCCATAGAGGGCTATGGTGAAAAAGGAAATATCTTCCGTTCAAAACTGGAAAGAAGCTTTCTGAGAAACTGTTCTGTGTTCTATGAATTCATCTCACAGAGTTACATCTTTCCCTTCAAGAATCCTTTCGTTAAGGCTGTTCTTGTGGAATTGGCAAAGGGATATTTGCAAGCCCATAGAGGGCTATGGTGAAAAAGGAAATATCTTCCGTTCAAAACTGGAAAGAAGCTTGCTGAGAAATTGCTCTGTGTTCTGTTAATTCATCTCACAGAGTTAAATATTTCACTTCAAGAAGTCTTTCGCTAAGGCTGTTTTTGTGGAATTGGCAAAGGGTTATTTGGAAGCCCATAGAGGGCTATGGTGAAAAAGGAAATATCTTCCGTGCAAAACTGGAAAGAAGCTTTCTGAGAAATTGCTCTGTGTTCTGTGAATTCATCTCACAGAGTTACATCTTTCCCTTCAAGAAGCCTTTCGCTAAGTCTGTTCTTGTGGAATTGGCAAAGGGATATTTGGAAGCCCATAGAGGGCTATGGTGAAAAAGGAATTAACTACCGCTGAAAACTGGAAAGAAGCTTTCTGAGAAACTGCTCTGTGTTCCGTAAATTAATCTCACAGAGTTACATCTTTCCCTTCAAGAAGCCTTTCCCTAAGGCTGGTGTTGTGGAATTGGCAAAGGGATATTTGGAAGCCCCTAGAGGGCTATGGTGAAAAAGGAAATCTCTTCCGTTCAAAACTGGAAAGAAGCTTTCTGAGAAACTGCTCTGGGTTCTGTTAATTCATCTCACAGAGTTACATCTTTCCCTTCAAGAAGCCTTTCGCTAAGGCTGTTCTTGTGGAATTGGCAAAGGGATATTTGGAAGCCCACAGAGGGCTATGGTGAAAAAGGAAATATCTTCCGCTGAAAACTGGAAAGAAGCCTTCTGAGAAACTGCTCTGTGTTCTGTGAATTCATCTCACAGAGTTACATCTTTCCCTTCAAGAAGCCTTTCGCTAAGGCTGTTCTTGTGGAATTGGCAAAGGGATATTTGGAAGCCCATAGAGGACTGTGGTTATAAAGGAAATATCTTCCGCTGAAAACTGGAAAGAAGCTTTCTGAGAAACTGCCCTGTGTTCTGTAAATTCATCTCACAGAGTTACATCTTTCCCTTCAAGAAGCCTTTCGCTAAGGCTGTTCTTGTGGAATTGGCAAAGGGATATTTGGAAGCCCATAGAGGACTATGGTTAAAAAGGAAATATCTTCCGCTGAAAACTGGAAAGAAGCTTTCTGAGAAACTGCTTTGTGTTCCATTAATTAATCTCACAGAGTTACATCTTTCCCTTCAAGAAGCCTTTCGCTAAGGCTGGTGTTGTGGAATTGGCAAAGGGACATTTGGAAGCCCATAGAGGGCTATGGTGAAAAAGGAAATATCTTCCGTTCAAAACTGGAAAGAAGCTTTCTGAGAAATTGCTCTGTGTTCTGTTAATTCATCTCACAGAGTTACATCTTTCCCTTCAAGAAGCCTTTCGCTAAGGCTGTTCTTGTGGAATTAGCAAAGGGATATTTGGAAGCCCATAGAGGGCTATGGTGAAAAAGGAAATATCTTTCGCTGAAAACTGGAAAGAAGCTTTCTGAGAAACTGCTCTGTGTTCTTTTAATTCATCTCACAGAGTTACATCTTTCCCTTCAAGAAGCCTTTCGCTAAGGCTGTTCTTGTGGAATTGGCAAAGGGATATTTGGAAGCCCATAGAGGGCTATGGTGAAAAAGGAAATATCTTCCGTTCAAAACTGGAAAGAAGCTTTCTGAGAAACTGCTCTGTGTTCTTTTAATTCATCTCACAGAGTTACATCTTTCCCTTCAAGAAGCCTTTCGCTAAGGCTGTTCTTGTGGATTTGGCAAAGGGATATTTGGAAGCCCATAGAGGGCTATGGTGAAAAAGGAAATATCTTCCGCTGAAAACTGGAAAGAAGCTTTCTGAGAAACTGCTCTGTGTTCTTTTAATTCATCTCACAGAGTTACATCTTTCCCTTCAAGAAGCCTTTCGCTAAGGCTGTTCTTGTGGAATTGGCAAAGGGATATTTGGAAGCCCATAGAGGGCTATGGTGAAAAAGGAAATATCTTCCGTTCAAAACTGGAAAGAAGCTTTCTGAGAAACTGCTCTGTGTTCTGTTAATTCATCTCACAGAGTTACATCTTTCCCTTCAAGAAGCCTTTAGCTAAGGCTGTTCTTGTGGAATTGGCAAAGGGATATTTGGAAGCCCATAGAGGGCTATGGTGAAAAAGGAAATATCTTCCGCTGAAAACTGGAAAGAAGCTTTCAGAGAAACTGCTCTGTGTTCTGTGAATTCATCTCAAGAGTTACATCTTTCCCTTCAAGAAGCCTTTCGCTAAGGCTGTTCTTGTGGAATTGGCAAAGCTTGTTTGGAATCCCTTAGAGGGCTATGGTGAAAAAGGAAATATCTTCCGTTCAAAACTGGAAAGAAGCTTTCTGAGAAACTCCTCAGTGTTCTGTTAATTCATCTCACAGAGTTACATTTTTCCCTTCAAAAAGCCTTTCGCTAAGGCGGTTCTTGTGGAATTGGCAAAGGGATATTTGGAAGCCCATAGAGCGCTATGGTGAAAAAGGAAATATCTTCCGTTCAAAACTGGAAAGAAGCTTTCTGAGAAACTGTTCTGTGTTCTGTGAATTCATCTCACAGAGTTACATCTTTCCCTTCAAGAAGCCTTTCGCTAAGGCTGTTCTTGTGGAATTAGCAAAGGGATATTTGGAAGCCCATAGAGGGCTATGGTGAAAAAGGAAATATCTTTCGCTGAAAACTGGAAAGAAGCTTTCTGAGAAACTGCTCTGTGTTCTTTTAATTCATCTCACAGAGTTACATCTTTCCCTTCAAGAAGCCTTTCGCTAAGGCTGTTCTTGTGGAATTGGCAAAGGGATATTTGGAAGCCCATAGAGGGCTATGGTGAAAAAGGAAATATCTTCCGTTCAAAACTGGAAAGAAGCTTTCTGAGAAACTGCTCTGTGTTCTTTTAATTCATCTCACAGAGTTACATCTTTCCCTTCAAGAAGCCTTTCGCTAAGGCTGTTCTTGTGGAATTGGCAAAGGGATATTTGGAAGCCCATAGAGGGCTATGATGAAAAAGGAAATATCTTCCGCTGAAAACTGGAAAGAAGCTTTCTGAGAAACTGCTCTGTGTTCTTTTAATTCATCTCACAGAGTTACATCTTTCCCTTCAAGAAGCCTTTCGCTAAGGCTGTTCTTGTGGAATTGGCAAAGGGATATTTGGAAGCCCATAGAGGGCTATGATGAAAAAGGAAATATCTTCCGCTGAAAACTGGAAAGAAGCTTTCTGAGAAACTGCTCTTTGTTCTTTTAATTCATCTCACAGAGTTACATCTTTCCCTTCAAGAAGCCTTTAGCTAAGGCTGTTCTTGTGGAATTGGCAAAGGGATATTTGGAAGCCCCTAGAGGGCTATGGTGAAAAAGGAAATATCTTCCGTTCAAAACTGGAAAGAAGCTTTCTGAGAAACTGCTCTGTGTTCTGTTAATTCATCTCACAGAGTTACATCTTTCCCTTCAAGAAGCCTTTCGCTAAGGCTGTTCTTGTGGAATTGGCAAAGGGATATTTGGAAGCCCATAGAGGGCTATGGTGAAAAAGGAAATATCTTCTGCTGAAAACTGGAAAGAAGCTTTCTGAGAAACTGCTCTGTGTTCTTTTAATTCATCTCACAGAATTACATCTTTCCCTTCAAGAAGCCTTTCGCGAAGGCTGTTCTTGTGGAATTGGCAAAGGGATATTTGGAAGCCCCTAGAGGGCTATGGTGGAAAAGGAAATATCTTCCGTTCAAAACTGGAAAGAACCTTCTGAGAAACTCCTCTGTGTTCTGTTAATTCATCTCACAGAGTTACATCTTTCCCTTCAAGAAGCCTTTCGCTTAGGCTGTTCTTGTGGAATTGGCAAAGGGATATTTGGAAGCCCATAGAGGGCTATGGTGAAAAAGGAAATATCTTCCGCTGAAAACTGGAAAGAAGCTTTCTGAGAAACTGCTCTGTGTTCTAGGAATTTATCTCACAGAGTTACATCTTTCCCTTCAAGAAGCCTTTCGCTAAGGCTGTTCTTGTGGAATTGGCAAAGCGTATTTGGAATCCCTTAGAGGGCTATGGTGAAAAAGGAAATATCTTCCGTTCAAAACTGGAAAGAAGCTTTCTGAGAAACTGCTCTGTGTTCTTTTGATTCATCTCACAGAGTTACATCTTTCCCTTCAAGAAGCCTTTCGCTAAGGCTGTTCTTGTGGAATTGGCAAAGGGATATTTGGAAGCCCATAGAGGGCTATGATGAAAAAGGAAATATCTTCCGCTGAAAACTGGAAAGAAGCTTTCTGAGAAACTGCTCTTTGTTCTTTTAATTCATCTCACAGAGTTACATCTTTCCCTTCAAGAAGCCTTTAGCTAAGGCTGTTCTTGTGGAATTGGCAAAGGGATATTTGGAAGCCCCTAGAGGGCTATGGTGAAAAAGGAAATATCTTCCGTTCAAAACTGGAAAGAAGCTTTCTGAGAAACTGCTCTGGGTTCTGTGAATTCATCTCACAGAGTTACATCTTTCCCTTCAAGAAGCCTTTCGCTAAGGCTGTTCTTGTGGATTTGGCAAAGGGATATTTGGAAGCCCATAGAGGGCTATGGTGAAAAAGGAAATATCTTCCGCTGAAAACTGGAAAGAAGCTTTCTGAGAAACTGCTCTGTGTTCTTTTAATTCATCTCACAGAGTTACATCTTTCCCTTCAAGAAGCCTTTCGCTAAGGCTGTTCTTGTGGAATTGGCAAAGGGATATTTGGAAGCCCATAGAGGGCTATGGTGAAAAAGGAAATATCTTCCGTTCAAAACTGGAAAGAAGCTTTCTGAGAAACTGCTCTGTGTTCTGTTAATTCATCTCACAGAGTTACATCTTTCCCTTCAAGAAGCCTTTCGCTAAGGCTGTTCTTGTGGAATTGGCAAAGGGATATTTGGAAGCCCATAGAGGGCTATGGTGAAAAAGGAAATATCTTCCGCTGAAAACTGGAAAGAAGCCTTCAGAGAAACTGCTCTGTGTTCTGTGAATTCATCTCACAGAGTTACATCTTTCCCTTCAAGAAGCCTTTCGCTAAGGCTGTTCTTGTGGAATTGGCAAAGCTTGTTTGGAATCCCTTAGAGGGCTATGGTGAAAAAGGAAATATCTTCCGTTCAAAACTGGAAAGAAGCTTTCTGAGAAACTCCTCAGTGTTCTGTTAATTCATCTCACAGAGTTACATTTTTCTCTTCAAAAAGCCTTTCGCTAAGGCGGTTCTTGTGGAATTGGCAAAGGGATATTTGGAAGCCCATAGAGGGCTATGGTGAAAAAGGAAATATCTTCCGTTCAAAACTGGAAAGAAGCTTTCTGAGAAACTGTTCTGTGTTCTGTGAATTCATCTCACAGAGTTACATCTTTCCCTTCAAGAATCCTTTCGTTATGGCTGTTCTTGTGGAATTGGCAAAGGGATATTTGCAAGCCCATAGAGGGCTATGGTGAAAAAGGAAATATCTTCCGTTCAAAACTGGAAAGAAGCTTTCTGAGAAACTGCTCTGTGTTCTGTGAATTCATCTCACAGAGTTACATCTTTCCCTTCAAGAAGCCTTTCGCTAAGGCTGTTCTTGTGGAATTGGCAAAGGGATATTTGGAAGCCCATAGAGGGCTATGGTGAAAAAGGAAATATCTTCCGCTGAAAACTGGAAAGAAGCTTTCTGAGAAACTGCTCTGTGTTCTGTGAATTCATCTCACAGAGTTACATCTTTCCCTTCAAGAAGCCTTTCGCTAAGGCTGTTCTTGTGGAATTGGCAAAGGGTATTTGGAAGCCCTTAGAGGGCTATGGTGAAAAAGGAAATATCTTCCGTTCAAAACTGGAAAGAAGCTTTCTGAGAAACTCCTCTGTGTTCTGTTAATTCATCTCACAGAGTTACATTTTTCCCTTCAAGAAGCCATTCGCTAAGGCGGTTCTTGTGGAATTGGCAAAGGGATATTTGGAAGCCCATAGAGGGCTATAGTGAAAAAGGAAATATCTTCCGTTCAAAACTGGAAAGAAGCTTTCTGAGAAACTGTTCTGTGTTCTATGAATTCATCTCACAGAGTTACATCTTTCCCTTCTAGAATCCTTTCGTTAAGGCTGTTCTTGTGGAATTGGCAAAGGGATATTTGCAAACCCATAGAGGGCTATGGTGAAAAAGGAAATATCTTCCGTTCAAAACTGGAAAGAAGCTTGCTGAGAAATTGCTCTGTGTTCTGTTAATTCATCTCACAGAGTTAAATATTTCACTTCAAGAAGTCTTTCGCTAAGGCTGTTTTTGTGGAATTGGCAAAGGGTTATTTGGAAGCCCATAGAGGGCTATGGTGAAAAAGGAAATATCTTCCGTGCAAAACTGGAAAGAAGCTTTCTGAGAAATTGCTCTGTGTTCTGTGAATTCATCTCACAGAGTTACATCTTTCCCTTCAAGAAGCCTTTCGCTAAGTCTGTTCTTGTGGAATTGGCAAAGGGATATTTGGAAGCCCATAGAGGGCTATGGTGAAAAAGGAATTAACTTCCGCTGAAAACTGGAAAGAAGCTTTCTGAGAAACTGCTCTGTGTTCCGTAAATTAATCTCACAGAGTTACATCTTTCCCTTCAAGAAGCCTTTCCCTAAGGCTGGTGTTGTGGAATTGGCAAAGGGATATTTGGAAGCCCCTAGAGGGCTATGGTGAAAAAGGAAATCTCTTCCGTTCAAAACTGGAAAGAAGCTTTCTGAGAAACTGCTCTGGGTTCTGTTAATTCATCTCACAGAGTTACATCTTTCCCTTCAAGAAGCCTTTCGCTAAGGCTGTTCTTGTGGAATTGGCAAAGGGATATTTGGAAACCCATAGAGGGCTATGGTGAAAAAGGAAATATCTTCCGCTGAAAACTGGAAAGAAGCTTTCTGAGAAACTGCTCTGTGTTCTTTTAATTCATCTCACAGAGTTACATCTTTCCCTTCAAGAAGCATTTCGCTAAGGCTGTTCTTCTGGAATTGGCAAAGGGATATTTGGAAGCTCATAGAGGGCTATGGTGAAAAAGGATATATCTTCCGTTCAAAACTGGAAAGAAGCTTTCTGAGAAACTGCTCTGTGTTCTGTTAATTCATCTCACAGAGTTACATCTTACCCTTCAAGAAGCCTTTCGCTAAGGCTGTTCTTGTGGAATTGGCAAAGGGATATTTGGAAGCCCATAGAGGGCTATGGTGAAAAAGGAAATATCTTCCGCTGAAAACTGGAAAGAAGCTTTCTGAGAAACTGCTCTGTGTTCTGTGAATTCATCTCACAGAGTTACATCTTTCCCTTCAAGAAGCCTTTCGCTAAGGCTGTTCTTGTGGAATTGGCAAAGGGTATTTGGAAGCCCTTAGAGGGCTATGGTGAAAAGGGAAATATCTTCCGTTCAAAACTGGAAAGAAGCTTTCTGAGAAACTCCTCTGTGTTCTGTTAATTCATCTCACAGAGTTATATTTTTCCCTTCAAGAAGCCTTTCGCTAAGGCGGTTCTTGTGGAATTGGCAAAGGGATATTTGGAAGCCCATAGAGGGCTATGATGAAAAAGGAAATATCTCCCGTTCAAAACTGGAAAGAAGCTTTCTGAGAAACTGTTCTGTGTTCTATGAATTCATCTCACCGAGTTACATCTTTCCCTTCAAGAATCCTTTCGTTAAGGCTGTTCTTGTGGAATTGGCAAAGGGATATTTGCAAGCCCATAGAGGGCTATGCTGAAAAAGGAAATATCTTCCGTTCAAAACTGGAAAGAAGCTTTCTGAGAAACTGCTCTGTGTTCTGTTAATTCATCTCACAGAGTTACATCTTTCCCTTCAAGAAGCCTTTCGCTAAGGCTGTTCTTGTGGAATTGGCAAAGGGATATTTGGAAGCCCATAGAGGGCTATGGTGAAAAAGGAAATATCTTCCGCTGAAAACTGGAAAGAAGCCTTCTGAGAAACTGCTCTGTGTTCTGTGAATTCATCTCACAGAGTTACATCTTTCCCTTCAAGAAGCCTTTCGCTAAGGCTGTTCTTGTGGAATTGGCAAAGGGATATTTGGAAGCCCATAGAGGACTGTGGTTATAAAGGAAATATCTTCCGCTGAAAACTGGAAAGAAGCTTTCTGAGAAACTGCTTTGTGTTCCGTTAATTAATCTCACAGAGTTACATCTTTCCCTTCAAGAAGCCTTTCGCTAAGGCTGGTGTTGTGGAATTGGCAAAGGGACATTTGGAAGCCCATAGAGGGCTATGGTGAAAAAGGAAATATCTTCCGTTCAAAACTGGAAAGAAGCTTTCTGAGAAATTGCTCTGTGTTCTGTTAATTCATCTCACAGAGTTACATCTTTCCCTTCAAGAAGCCTTTCGCTAAGGCTGTTCTTGTGGAATTAGCAAAGGGATATTTGGAAGCCCATAGAGGGCTATGGTGAAAAAGGAAATATCTTTCGCTGAAAACTGGAAAGAAGCTTTCTGAGAAACTGCTCTGTGTTCTTTTAATTCATCTCACAGAGTTACATCTTTCCCTTCAAGAAGCCTTTCGCTAAGGCTGTTCTTGTGGAATTGGCAAAGGGATATTTGGAAGCCCATAGAGGGCTATGGTGAAAAAGGAAATATCTTCCGTTCAAAACTGGAAAGAAGCTTTCTGAGAAACTGCTCTGTGTTCTTTTAATTCATCTCACAGAGTTACATCTTTCCCTTCAAGAAGCCTTTCGCTAAGGCTGTTCTTGTGGATTTGGCAAAGGGATATTTGGAAGCCCATAGAGGGCTATGGTGAAAAAGGAAATATCTTCCGCTGAAAACTGGAAAGAAGCTTTCTGAGAAACTGCTCTGTGTTCTTTTAATTCATCTCACAGAGTTACATCTTTCCCTTCAAGAAGCCTTTCGCTAAGGCTGTTCTTGTGGAATTGGCAAAGGGATATTTGGAAGCCCATAGAGGGCTATGGTGAAAAAGGAAATATCTTCCGTTCAAAACTGGAAAGAAGCTTTCTGAGAAACTGCTCTGTGTTCTGTTATTTCATCTCACAGAGTTACATCTTTCCCTTCAAGAAGCCTTTCGCTAAGGCTGTTCTTGTGGAATTGGCAAAGGGATATTTGGAAGCCCATAGAGGGCTATGGTGAAAAAGGAAATATCTTCCGCTGAAAACTGGAAAGAAGCTTTCAGAGAAACTGCTCTGTGTTCTGTGAATTCATCTCACAGAGTTACATCTTTCCCTTCAAGAAGCCTTTCGCTAAGGCTGTTCTTGTGGAATTGGCAAAGCTTGTTTGGAATCCCTTAGAGGGCTATGGTGAAAAAGGAAATATCTTCCGTTCAAAACTGGAAAGAAGCTTTCTGAGAAACTCCTCAGTGTTCTGTTAATTCATCTCACAGAGTTACATTTTTCCCTTCAAAAAGCCTTTCGCTAAGGCGGTTCTTGTGGAATTGGCAAAGGGATATTTGGAAGCCCATAGAGCGCTATGGTGAAAAAGGAAATATCTTCCGTTCAAAACTGGAAAGAAGCTTTCTGAGAAACTGCTCTGTGTTCTTTTAATTCATCTCACAGAGTTACATCTTTCCCTTCAAGAAGCCTTTCGCTAAGGCTGTTCTTGTGGAATTGGCAAAGGGATATTTGGAAGCCCATAGAGGGCTATGGTGAAAAAGGAAATATCTTCCGCTGAAAACTGGAAAGAAGCCTTCTGAGAAACTGCTCTGTGTTCTGTGAATTCATCTCACAGAGTTACATCTTTCCCTTCAAGAAGCCTTTCGCTAAGGCTGTTCTTGTGGAATTGGCAAAGGGATATTTGGAAGCCCATAGAGGACTGTGGTTATAAAGGAAATATCTTCCGCTGAAAACTGGAAAGAAGCTTTCTGAGAAACTGCTTTGTGTTCCGTTAATTAATCTCACAGAGTTACATCTTTCCCTTCAAGAAGCCTTTCGCTAAGGCTGGTGTTGTGGAATTGGCAAAGGGACATTTGGAAGCCCATAGAGGGCTATGGTGAAAAAGGAAATATCTTCCGTTCAAAACTGGAAAGAAGCTTTCTGAGAAATTGCTCTGTGTTCTGTTAATTCATCTCACAGAGTTACATCTTTCCCTTCAAGAAGCCTTTCGCTAAGGCTGTTCTTGTGGAATTAGCAAAGGGATATTTGGAAGCCCATAGAGGGCTATGGTGAAAAAGGAAATATCTTTCGCTGAAAACTGGAAAGAAGCTTTCTGAGAAACTGCTCTGTGTTCTTTTAATTCATCTCACAGAGTTACATCTTTCCCTTCAAGAAGCCTTTCGCTAAGGCTGTTCTTGTGGAATTGGCAAAGGGATATTTGGAAGCCCATAGAGGGCTATGGTGAAAAAGGAAATATCTTCCGTTCAAAACTGGAAAGAAGCTTTCTGAGAAACTGCTCTGTGTTCTTTTAATTCATCTCACAGAGTTACATCTTTCCCTTCAAGAAGCCTTTCGCTAAGGCTGTTCTTGTGGATTTGGCAAAGGGATATTTGGAAGCCCATAGAGGGCTATGGTGAAAAAGGAAATATCTTCCGCTGAAAACTGGAAAGAAGCTTTCTGAGAAACTGCTCTGTGTTCTTTTAATTCATCTCACAGAGTTACATCTTTCCCTTCAAGAAGCCTTTCGCTAAGGCTGTACTTGTGGAATTGGCAAAGTGATATTTGGAAGCCCATAGAGGGCTATGGTGAAAAAGGAAATATCTTCCGTTCAAAACTGGAAAGAAGCTTTCTGAGAAACTGCTCTGTGTTCTGTTATTTCATCTCACAGAGTTACATCTTTCCCTTCAAGAAGCCTTTCGCTAAGGCTGTTCTTGTGGAATTGGCAAAGGGATATTTGGAAGCCCATAGAGGGCTATGGTGAAAAAGGAAATATCTTCCGCTGAAAACTGGAAAGAAGCTTTCAGAGAAACTGCTCTGTGTTCTGTGAATTCACCTCACAGAGTTACATCTTTCCCTTCAAGAAGCCTTTCGCTAAGGCTGTTCTTGTGGAATTGGCAAAGCTTGTTTGGAATCCCTTAGAGGGCTATGGTGAAAAAGGAAATATCTTCCGTTCAAAACTGGAAAGAAGCTTTCTGAGAAACTCCTCAGTGTTCTGTTAATTCATCTCACAGAGTTACATTTTTCCCTTCAAAAAGCCTTTCGCTAAGGCGGTTCTTGTGGAATTGGCAAAGGGATATTTGGAAGCCCATAGAGCGCTATGGTGAAAAAGGAAATATCTTCCGTTCAAAACTGGAAAGAAGCTTTCTGAGAAACTGTTCTGTGTTCTGTGAATTCATCTCACAGAGTTACATCTTTCCCTTCAAGAAGCCTTTCGCTAAGGCTGTTCTTGTGGAATTAGCAAAGGGATATTTGGAAGCCCATAGAGGGCTATGGTGAAAAAGGAAATATCTTTCGCTGAAAACTGGAAAGAAGCTTTCTGAGAAACTGCTCTGTGTTCTTTTAATTCATCTCACAGAGTTACATCTTTCCCTTCAAGAAGCCTTTCGCTAAGGCTGTTCTTGTGGAATTGGCAAAGGGATATTTGGAAGCCCATAGAGGGCTATGGTGAAAAAGGAAATATCTTCCGTTCAAAACTGGAAAGAAGCTTTCTGAGAAACTGCTCTGTGCTCTTTTAATTCATCTCACAGAGTTGCATCTTTCCCTTCAAGAAGCCTTTCGCTAAGGCTGTTCTTGTGGAATTGGCAAAGGGATATTTGGAAGCCCATAGAGGGCTATGATGAAAAAGGAAATATCTTCCGCTGAAAACTGGAAAGAAGCTTTCTGAGAAACTGCTCTGTGTTCTTTTAATTCATCTCACAGAGTTACATCTTTCCCTTCAAGAAGCCTTTCGCTAAGGCTGTTCTTGTGGAATTGGCAAAGGGATATTTGGAAGCCCATAGAGGGCTATGATGAAAAAGGAAATATCTTCCGCTGAAAACTGGAAAGAAGCTTTCTGAGAAACTGCTCTTTGTTCTTTTAATTCATCTCACAGAGTTACATCTTTCCCTTCAAGAAGCCTTTAGCTAAGGCTGTTCTTGTGGAATTGGCAAAGGGATATTTGGAAGCCCCTAGAGGGCTATGGTGAAAAAGGAAATATCTTCCGTTCAAAACTGGAAAGAAGCTTTCTGAGAAACTGCTCTGTGTTCTGTTAATTCATCTCACAGAGTTACATCTTTCCCTTCAAGAAGCCTTTCGCTAAGGCTGTTCTTGTGGAATTGGCAAAGGGATATTTGGAAGCCCATAGAGGGCTATGGTGAAAAAGGAAATATCTTCTGCTGAAAACTGGAAAGAAGCTTTCTGAGAAACTGCTCTGTGTTCTTTTAATTCATCTCACAGAATTACATCTTTCCCTTCAAGAAGCCTTTCGCGAAGGCTGTTCTTGTGGAATTGGCAAAGCGTATTTGGAATCCCTTAGAGGGCTATGGTGAAAAAGGAAATATCTTCCGTTCAAAACTGGAAAGAAGCTTTCTGAGAAACTGCTCTGTGTTCTTTTAATTCATCTCACAGAGTTACATCTTTCCCTTCAAGAAGCCTTTCGCTAAGGCTGTTCTTGTGGAATTGGCAAAGGGATATTTGGAAGAACATAGAGGGCTATGATGAAAAAGGAAATATCTTCCGCTGAAAACTGGAAAGAAGCTTTCTGAGAAACTGCTCTTTGTTCTTTTAATTCATCTCACAGAGTTACATCTTTCCCTTCAAGAAGCCTTTAGCTAAGGCTGTTCTTGTGGAATTGGCAAAGGGATATTTGGAAGCCCCTAGAGGGCTATGGTGAAAAAGGAAATATCTTCCGTTCAAAACTGGAAAGAAGCTTTCTGAGAAACTGCTCTGGGTTCTGTGAATTCATCTCACAGAGTTACATCTTTCCCTTCAAGAAGCCTTTCGCTAAGGCTGTTCTTGTGGAATTGGCAAAGGGATATTTGGAAGCCCATAGAGGGCTATGGTGAAAAAGGAAATATCTTCCGCTGAAAACTGGAAAGAAGCTTTCTGAGAAACTGCTCTGTGTTCTTTTAATTCATCTCACAGAGTTACATCTTTCCCTTCAAGAAGCCTTTCGCTAAGGCTGTTCTTGTGGAATTGGCAAAGGGATATTTGGAAGCCCATAGAGGGCTATGGTGAAAAAGGAAATATCTTCCGTTCAAAACTGGAAAGAAGCTTTCTGAGAAACTGCTCTGTGTTCTGTTAATTCATCTCACAGAGTTACATCTTTCCCTTCAAGAAGCCTTTCGCTAAGGCTGTTCTTGTGGAATTGGCAAAGGGATATTTGGAAGCCCATAGAGGGCTATGGTGAAAAAGGAAATATCTTCCGCTGAAAACTGGAAAGAAGCTTTCAGAGAAACTGCTCTGTGTTCTGTGAATTCATCTCACAGAGTTACATCTTTCCCTTCAAGAAGCCTTTCGCTAAGGCTGTTCTTGTGGAATTGGCAAAGCTTGTTTGGAATCCCTTAGAGGGCTATGGTGAAAAAGGAAATATCTTCCGTTCAAAACTGGAAAGAAGCTTTCTGAGAAACTCCTCAGTGTTCTGTTAATTCATCTCACAGAGTTACATTTTTCCCTTCAAAAAGCCTTTCGCTAAGGCGGTTCTTGTGGAATTGGCAAAGGGATATTTGGAAGCCCATAGAGCGCTATGGTGAAAAAGGAAATATCTTCCGTTCAAAACTGGAAAGAAGCTTTCTGAGAAACTGTTCTGTGTTCTGTGAATTCATCTCACAGAGTTACATCTTTCCCTTCAAGAAGCCTTTCGCTAAGGCTGGTGTTGTGGAATTGGCAAAGGGACATTTGGAAGCCCATAGAGGGTTATGGTGAAAAAGGAAATATCTTCCGTTCAAAACTGGAAAGAAGCTTGCTGAGAAATTGCTCTGTGTTCTGTTAATTCATCTCACAGAGTTACATCTTTCACTTCAAGAAGTCTTTCGCTAAGGCTGTTCTTGTGGAATTGGCAAAGGGTTATTTGGAAGCCCATAGAGGGCTGTGGGGAAAAAGGAAATATCTTCCGTTGAAAACTGGAAAGAAGCTTTCTGAGAAATTGCTCTGTGTTCTGTTAATTCATGTCACAGAGTTACATCTTTCCCTTCAAGAAGCCTTTCGCTAAGGCTGTTCTTGTGGAATTGGCAAAGGGATATTTGGAAGCCCATAGAGGGCTATGGTGAAAAAGGAAATATCTTTCGCTGAAAACTGGAAAGAAGCTTTCTGAGAAACTGCTCTGTGTTCTTTTAATTCATCTCACAGAGTTACATCTTTCCCTTCAAGAAGCCTTTCGCTAAGGCTGTTCTTGTGGAATTGGCAAAGGGATATTTGGAAGCCCATAGAGGTCTATGGTGAAAAAGGAAATATCTTCCGTTCAAAACTGGAAAGAAGCTTTCTGAGAAACTGCTCTGTGTTCTTTTAATTCATCTCACAGAGTTACATCTTTCCCTTCAAGAAGCCTTTCGCTAAGGCTGTTCTTGTGGAATTGGCAAAGGGATATTTGGAAGCCCATAGAGGGCTATGCTGAAAAAGGAAATATCTTCCGCTGAAAACTGGAAAGAAGCTTTCTGAGAAACTGCTCTGTGTTCTTTTAATTCATCTCACAGAGTTACATCTTTCCCTTCAAGAAGCCTTTAGCTAAGGCTGTTATTGTGGAATTGGCAAAGGGATATTTGGAAGCCCGTAGAGGGCTATGGTGAAAAAGGAAATATCTTTCGCTGAAAACTGGAAAGAAGCTTTCTGAGAAACTGCTCTGTGTTCTGTTAATTCATCTCACAGAGTTACATCTTTCCCTTCAAGAAGCCTTTCGATAAGGCTGTTCTTGTGGAATTGGCAAAGGGATACTTGGAAGCCCATAGAGGGCTATGGTGAAAAAGGAAATATCTTCTGCTGAAAACTGGAAAGAATCTTTCTGAGAAACTGCTCTGTCTTCTTTTAATTCATCTCACAGAATTACATCTTTCCCTTCAAGAAGCCTTTCGCTAAGGCTGTTCTTGTGGAATTGGCAAAGGGATATTTGGAAGCCCCTAGAGGGCTATGGTGAAAAAGGAAATATCTTCCGTTCAAAAGTGGAAAGAAGCTTTCTGAGAAACTGCTCTGTGTTCTGTTAATTCATCTCACAGAGTTACATCTTTCCCTTCAAGAAGCCTTTCGCTAAGGCTGTTCTTGTGAATTTGGCAAAGGGATATTTGGAAGCCCATAGAGGGCTATTGTGAAAAAGGAAATATCTTCCGCTGAAAACTGGAAAGAAGCTTTGTGAGAAACTGCTCTGTGTTCTTTTAATTCATCTCACAGAGTTACATCTTTCCCTTCAAGAAGTCTTTCGCTAAGGCTGTTCTTGTGGAATTGGCAAAGGGATATTTGGAAGCCCATAGAGGGCTATGGTGAAAAAGGAAATATCTTCCGTTCAAAACTGGAAAGAAGCTTTCTGAGAAACTGCTCTGTGTTCTGTTAATTCATCTCACAGTGTTACATCTTTCCCTTCAAGAAGCCTTTCGCTAAGGGTGTTCTTGTGGAATTGGCAAAGGGATATTTGGAAGCCCATAGAGGGCTATGGTGAAAAAGGAAATATCTTCCGCTGAAAACTGGAAAGAAGCTTTCTGAGAAACTGCTCTGTGTTCTGTGAATTCATCTCAGAGAGTTACATCTTTCCCTTCAAGAAGCCTTTCGCTAAGGCTGTTCTTGTGGCATTGGCAAAGCGTATTTGGAATCCCTTAGAGGGCTACGGTGAAAAAGGAAATATCTTCCGTTCAAAACTGGAAAGAAGCTTTCTGAGAAACTCCTCAGTGTTCTGTTAATTCGTCTCACAGAGTTACATTTTTCCCTTCAAAAAGCCTTTCGATAAGGCGGTTCTTGTGGAATTGGCAAAGGGATATTTGGAAGCCCATAGAGGGCTATGGTGAAAAAGGAATTATCTTCCGTTCAAAACTGGAAAGAAGCTTTCTGAGAAACTGTTCTGTCTTCTGTGAATTCATCTCACAGAGTTACATCTTTCCCTTCAAGAATCCTTTCGTTATGGCTGTTCTTGTGGAATTGGGAAAGGGATATTTGCAAGCCCATAGAGGGCTATGGTGAAAAGGGAAATATCTTCCGGTCAAAACTGGAAAGAAGCTTTCTGAGAAACTGCTCTGTGTTCTGTTAATTCATCTCACAGGGTTACATCTTTCCCTTCAAGAAGCCCTTCGCTAAGGCTGTTCTTGTGGAATTGGGAAAGTGATATTTGGAAGCCCATAGAGGGCTATGGTGAAAAAGGATATATCTTCCGTTCAAAACTGGAAAGAAGCTTTCTGAGAAACTGCTCTCTGTTCTGTGAATTCATCTCACAGAGTTACATCTTTCCCTTCAAGAAGCCTTTCGCTAAGGCTGTTCTTGTGGAATTGGCAAAGGGATATTTGGAAGCCCATAGAGGGCTATGGTGAAAAAGGAAATATCTTCCGCTGAAAACTGGAAAGAAGCTTTCTGAGAAACTGCTCTGTGTTCCGTTAATTAATCTCACAGGGTTACATCTTTCCCTTCAAGAAGCCTTTCGCTAAGGCTGGTGTTGTGGAATTGGCAAAGGGATATTTGGAAGCCCCTAGAGGGCTATGGTGAAAAAGGAAATATCTTCCGTTCAAAACTGGAAAGAAGCTTTCTGAGAAACTGCTCTGTGTTCTGTTAATTCATCTCACAGAGTTACATCTTTCCCTTCAAGAAGCCTTTCGCTAAGGCTGTTCTTGTGGAATTGGCAAAGGGATATTTGGAAGCCCATAGAGGGCTATGGTGAAAAAGGAAATATCTTCCGCTGAAAACTAGAAAGAAGCTTTCTGAGAAACTGCTCTGTGTTCTTTTAATTCATCTCACAGAGTTACATCTTTCCCTTCAAGAAGCCTTTCGCTATGGCCGTTCTTGTGGAATTGGCAAAGGGATATTTGGAAGCCCATAGAGGGCTATGGTGAGAAAGGAAATATCTTCCGCTGAAAACTGGAAAGAAGCTTTCTGAGAAACTGCTCTGTGTTCTGTGAATTCATCTCACAGAGTTACATCTTTCCCTTCAAGAAGCCTTTCGCTAAGGCTGTTCTTGTGGAATTGGCAAAGGGTATTTGGAAGCCCTTAGAGGGCTATGGTGAAAAAGGAAATATCTTCCGTTCAAAACTGGAAAGAAGCTTTCTGAGAAACTCCTCTGTGTTCTGTTAATTCATCTCACAGAGTTACATTTTTCCCTTCAAGAAGCCTTTCGCTAAGGCGGTTCTTGTGGAATTGGCAATGGGATATTTGGAAGCCCACAGAGGGCTATGGTGAAAAAGGAAATATCTTCCGTTCAAAACTGGAAAGAAGCTTTCTGAGAAACTGTTCTGTGTTCTATGAATTCATCTCACCGAGTTACCTCTTTCCCTTCAAGAATCCTTTCGTTAAGGCTGTTCTTGTGGAATTGGCAAAGGGATATTTGCAAGCCCATAGAGGGCTATGGTGAAAAAGGAAACATCTTCCGTTCAAAACTGGAAAGAAGCATGCTGAGAAATTGCTCTGTGTTCTGTTAATTCATCTCACAGAGTTACATATTTCACTTCAAGAAGCCTTTCGCTAAGGCTGTTCTTGTGGAATTGGCAAAGGGATATTTGGAAGCCCATAGAGGGCTATGGTGAAACAGGAAATATCTTCCGTGCAAAACTGGAAAGAAGCTTTCTGAGAAATTGCTCTGTGTTCTGTGAATTCATCTCACAGAGTTACATCTTTCCCTTCAAGAAGCCTTTCGCTAAGGCTGTTCTTGTGGAATTGGCAAAGGGATATTTGGAAGCCCATAGAGGGCTATGGTGAAAAAGGAAATATCTTCCGTTCAAAACTGGAAAGAAACTTTTTGAGAAACTGCTCTGTCTTCTGTGAATTCATGTCACAGAGTTACATCTTTCCCTTCAAGAAGCCTTTCGCTAAGGCTGTTCTTGTGGAATTGGCAAAGGGATATTTGGAAGCCCATAGAGGGCTATGGTGAAAAAGGAAATATCTTCCGCTGAAAACTGGAAAGAAGCTTTTTGAGAAACTGCTCTGTGTTCTGTGAATTCATCTCACAGAGTTACATCTTTCCCTTCAAGAAGCCTTTCGCTAAGGCTGTTCTTGTGGAATTGGCAAAGGGATATTTGGAAGCCCATAGAGGGCTATTGTGAAAAAGGAAATATCTTCCGTTCAAAACTGGAAAGAAGCTTTCTGAGAAACTGCTCTGTGTTCTGTTAATTCATCTCACAGAGTTACATCTTTCCCTTCAAGAAGCCTTTCGCTAAGGCTGTTCTTGAGGAATTGGCAATGGGATATTTGGAAGCCCATAGAGGGCTATGGTGAAAAAGGAAATATCTTCCGCTGAAAACTGGAAAGAAGCCTTCTGAGAAACTGCTCTGTGTTCTGTGAATTCATCTCACAAGGTTACATCTTTCCCTTCAAGAAGCCTTTCGCTAAGGCTGTTCTTGTGGAATTGGCAAAGGGATATTTGGAAGCCCCTAGAGGGCTATGGTGAAAAAGGAAATATCTTCCGCTGAAAACTGGAAAGAAGCTTTCTGAGAAACTGCTCTGTGTTCCGTTAATTAATCTCACAGAGTTACATCTTTCCCTTCAAGAAGCCTTTCGCTAAGGCTGTTCTTGTGGAATTGGCAAAGGGATATTTGGAAGCCCATAGAGGACTATGGTGAAAAAGGAAATATCTTCCGTTCAAAACTGGAAAGAAGCTTTCTGAGAAACTGCTCTGTGTTCTGTTAATTCATCTCACAGAGTTACATCTTTCCGTTCAAGAAGCCTTTCGCTAAGGCTGTTCCTGTGGAATTGGCAAAGGGATATTTGGAAGCCCATAGAGGGCTATGGTGAAAAAGGAAATATCTTCCGCTGAAAACTGGAAAGAAGCTTTCTGAGAAACTGCTCTGTGTTCTTTTAATTCATCTCACAGAGTTACATCTTTCCCTTCAAGAAGCCTTTCGCTAAGGCTGTTCTTGTGGAATTGGCAAAGGGATATTTGGAAGCCCATAGAGGGCTATGGTGAAAAAGGAAATATCTTCCGTTCAAAACTGGAAAGAAGCTTTCTGAGAAACTGCTCTGTGTTCTGTGAATTCATCTCACAGAGTTACATCTTTCCCTTCAAGAAGCCTCTCGCTAAGGCTGTTCTTGTGGAATTGGCAAAGGGATATTTGGAAGCCCATAGAGGGCTATGGTGAAAAAGGAAATATCTTCCGTTCAAAACTGGAAAGAAGCTTTCTGAGAAACAGCTCTGTGTTCTGTTAATTCATCTCACAGAGTTACATCTTTCCCTTCAAGAAGCCTTTCGCTAAGGCTGTTCTTGTGGAATTGGCAAAGGGATATTTGGAAGCCCATAGAGGACTGTGGTTATAAAGGAAATATCTTCCGCTGAAAACTGGAAAGAAGCTTTCTGAGAAACTGCTCTGTGTTCCGTTAATTAATCTCACAGAGTTACATCTTTCCCTTCAAGAAGCCTTTCGCTAAGGCTGGTGTTGTGGAATTGGCAAAGGGACATTTGGAAGCCCATAGAGGGCTATGGTGAAAAAGGAAATATCTTCCGTTCAAAACTGGAAAGAAGCTTGCTGAGAAATTGCTCTGTGTTCTGTTAATTCATCTCACAGAGTTACATCTTTCACTTCAAGAAGTCTTTCGCTAAGGCTGTTCTTGTGGAATTGGCAAAGGGTTATTTGGAAGCCCATAGAGGGCTGTGGTGAAAAAGGAAATATCTTCCGCTGAAAACTGGAAAGAAGCTTTCTGAGAAACTGCTCTGTGTTCCGTTAATTAATCTCACAGAGTTACATCTTTCCCTTCAAGAAGCCTTTCGCTAAGGCTGTTCTTGTGGAATTGGCAAAGGGATATTTGGAAGCCCATAGAGGACTATGGTGAAAAAGGAAATATCTTCCGTTCAAAACTGGAAAGAAGCTTTCTGAGAAACTGCTCTGTGTTCTTTGAATTCATCTCACAGAGTTACATCTTTCCCTTCAAGAAGCCTTTCGCTAAGGCTGTTCTTGTGGAATTGGCAAAGGGATATTTGGAAGCCCATAGAGGGCTATGGTGAAAAAGGAAATATCTTCCGCTGAAAACTGGAAAGAAGCTTTCTGAGAAACTGCTCTGTGTTCTTTTAATTCATCTCACAGAGTTACATCTTTCCCTTCAAGAAGCCTTTCGCTAAGGCTGTTCTTGTGGAATTGGCAAAGGGATATTTGGAAGCCCATAGAGGGCTATGGTGAAAAAGGAAATATCTTCCGTTCACAACTGGAAAAAACTTTCTGAGAAACTGCTCTGTGTTCTGTTAATTCATCTCACAGAGTTACATCTTTCCCTTCAAGAAGCCTTTCGCTAAGGCTGTTCTTGTGGAATTGGCAAAGGGATATTTGGAAGCCCATAGAGGGCTATGGTGAAAAAGGAAATATCTTCCGCTGAAACCTGGAAAGAAGCTTTCTGAGAAACTGCTCTGTGTTCTGTGAATTCATCTCACAGAGTTACATCTTTCCCTTCAAGAAGCCTCTCGCTAAGGCTCTTCTTGTGGAATTGGCAAAGGGATATTTGGAAGCCCATAGAGGGCTATGGTGAAAAAGGAAATATCTTCCGTTCAAAACTGGAAAGAAGCTTTCTGAGAAACAGCTCTGTGTTCTGTTAATTCATCTCACAGAGTTACATCTTTCCCTTCAAGAAGCCTTTCGCTAAGGCTGTTCTTGTGGAATTGGCAAAGGGATATTTGGAAGCCCATAGAGGACTGTGGTTATAAAGGAAATATCTTCCGCTGAAAACTGGAAAGAAGCTTTCTGAGAAACTGCTCTGTGTTCCGTTAATTAATCTCACAGGGTTACATCTTTCCCTTCAAGAAGCCTTTCGCTAAGGCTGGTGTTGTGGAATTGGCAAAGGGATATTTGGAAGCCCCTAGAGGGCTATGGTGAAAAAGGAAATATCTTCCGTTCAAAACTGGAAAGAAGCTTTCTGAGAAACTGCTCTGTGTTCTGTTAATTCATCTCACAGAGTTACATCTTTCCCTTCAAGAAGCCTTTCGCTAAGGCTGTTCTTGTGGAATTGGCAAAGGGATATTTGGAAGCCCATAGAGGGCTATGGTGAAAAAGGAAATATCTTCCGCTGAAAACTAGAAAGAAGCTTTCTGAGAAACTGCTCTGTGTTCTTTTAATTCATCTCACAGAGTTACATCTTTCCCTTCAAGAAGCCTTTCGCTATGGCCGTTCTTGTGGAATTGGCAAAGGGATATTTGGAAGCCCATAGAGGGCTATGGTGAAAAAGGAAATATCTTCTGCTGAAAACTGGAAAGAAGCTTTCTGAGAAACTGCTCTGTGTTCTTTTAATTCATCTCACAGAATTACATCTTTCCCTTCAAGAAGCCTTTCGCTAAGGCTGTTCTTGTGGAATTGGCAAAGGGATATTTGGAAGCCCGTAGAGGGCTATGGTGAAAAAGGAAATATCTTCCACTCAAAACTGGAAAGAAGCTTTCTGAGAAACTCCTCTGTGTTCTGTTAATTCATCTCACAGAGTTACATCTTTCCCTTCAAGAAGCCTTTCGCTAAGGCTGTACTTGTGGAATTGGCAAAGGGATATTTGGAAGCCCATAGAGGGCTATGGTGAAAAAGGAAATATCTTCTGCTGAAAACTGGAAAGAAGCTTTCTGAGAAACTGCTCTGTGTTCTTTTAATTCATCTCACAGAATTACATCTTTCCCTTCAAGAAGCCTTTCGCTAAGGCTGTTCTTGTGGAATTGGCAAAGGGATATTTGGAAGCCCCTAGAGGGCTATGGTGAAAAAGGAAATATCTTCCGTTCAAAACTGGAAAGAAGCTTTCTGAGAAACTGCTCTGGGTTCTGTTAATTCATCTCACAGAGTTACATCTTTCCCTTCAAGAAGCCTTTCGCTAAGGCTGTTCTTGTGGATTTGGCAAAGGGATATTTGGAAGCCCATAGAGGGCTATGGTGAAAAAGGAAATATCTACCGCTGAAAACTGGAAAGAAGCTTTCTGAGAAACTGCTCTGTGTTCTTTTAATTCATCTCACAGAGTTACATCTTTCCCTTCAAGAAGTCTTTCGCTAAGGCTGTTCTTGTGGAATTGGCAAAGGGATATTTGGAAGCCCATAGAGGGCTATGGTGAAAAAGGAAATATCTTCCGTTCAAAACTGGAAAGAAGCTTTCTGAGAAACTGCTCTGTGTTCTGTTAATTAATCTCACAGAGTTACATCTTTCCCTTCAAGAAGCCTTTCGCTAAGGCTGTTCTTGTGGAATTGGCAAAGGGATATTTGGAAGCCCATAGAGGGCTATGGTGAAAAAGGAAATATCTTCCGCTGAAAACTGGAAAGAAGCTTTCTGAGAAACTGCTCTGTGTTCTGTGAAATCTTCTCAGAGAGTTACATCTTTCCCTTCAAGAATCCTTTCGCTAAGGCTGTTCTTGTGGAATTGGCAAAGCGTATTTGGAATCTCTTAGAGGGCTATGGTGAAAAAGGAAATATCTTCCGTTCAAAACTGGAAAGAAGCTTTCTGAGAAACTCCTCAGTGTTCTGTTAATTCATCTCACAGAGTTACATTTTTCCCTTCAAAAAGCCTTTCGCTAAGGCGGTTCTTGTGGAATTGGCAAAGGGATATTTGGAAGCCCATAGAGGGCTATGGTGAAAAAGGAATTATGTTCCGTTCAAAACTGGAAAGAAGCTTTCTGAGAAACTGTTCTGTGTTCTGTGAATTCATCTCACAGAGTTACATCTTTCCCTTCAAGAATCCTTTCGTTATGGCTGTTCTTGTGGAATTGGGAAAGGGATATTTGCAAGCCCATAGAGGGCTATGGTGAAAAAGGAAATATCTTCCGTTCAAAACTGGAAAGAAGCTTTCTGAGAAACTGCTCTGTGTTCTGTTAATTCATCTCACAGGGTTACATCTTTCCCTTCAAGAAGCCCTTCGCTAAGGCCGTTCTTGTGGAATTGGGAAAGTGATATTTGGAAGCCCATAGAGGGCTATGGTGAAAAAGGATATATCTTCCGTTCAAAACTGGAAAGAAGCTTTCTAAGAAACTGCTCTGTGTTCTGTGAATTCATCTCACAGAGTTACATCTTTCCCTTCACGAAGCCTTTCGCTAAGGCTGTTCTTGTGGAATTGGCAAAGGGATATTTGGAAGCCCATAGAGGGCTATGGTGAAAAAGGAAATATCTTCCGTTCAAAACTGGAAAGAAGCTTTCTGAGAAACTGCTCTGTGTTCTGTGAATTCATCTCACAGAGTTACATCTTTCCCTTCAAGAAGCCTTTCGCTAAGGTTGTTCTTGTGGAATTGGCAAAGGGATATTTGGAAGCCCATAGAGGGATATGGTGAAAAAGGAAATATCTTCCGCTGAAAACTGGAAAAAGCTTTCTGAGAAACTGCTCTGTGTTCCGTTAATTAATCTCACAGAGTTACATCTTTCCCTTCAAGAAGCCTTTCGCTAAGGCTGGTGTTGTGGAATTGGCAAAGGGATATTTGGAAGCCCCTAGAGGGCTATGGTGAAAAAGGAAATATCTTCCGTTCAAAACTGGAAAGAAGCTTTCTGAGAAACTGCTCTGTGTTCTGTTAATTCATCTCACAGAGTTACATCTTTCCCTTAAAGAAGCCTTTCGCTAAGGCTGTTCTTGTGGAATTGGCAAAGGGATATTTGGAAGCCCATAGAGGGCTATGGTGAAAAAGGAAATATCTTCCGCTGAAAACTGGAAAGAAGCTTTCTGAGAAACTGCTCTGTGTTCTTTTAATTCATCTCACAGAGTTACATCTTTCCCTTCAAGAAGCCTTTCGCTAAGGCTGTTCTTGTGGAATTGGCAAAGGGATAATTGGAAGCCCTTAGAGGTCTATGGTGAAAAAGGAAATATCTTCCGTTCAAAACTGGAAAGAACCTTCTGAGAAACTCCTCTGTGTTCTGTTAATTCATCTCACAGAGTTACATCTTTCCCTTCCAGAAGCCTTTCGCTAAGGCTGTTCTTGTGCAATTGGCAAAGGGATATTTGGAAGCCCATAGAGGGCTATGGTGAAAAAGGAAATATCTTCTGCTGAAAACTAGAAAGAAGCTTTCTGAGAAACTGCTCTGTGTTCTTTTAATTCATCTCAGAGAGTTACATCTTTCCCTTCAATAAGCCTTTCGCTAAGGCTGTTCTTGTGGAATTGGCAAAGGGATATTTGGAAGCCCTTAGAGGGCTATGGTGAAAAAGGAAATATCTTCCGTTCAAAACTGTAAATAACCTTCTGAGAAACTCCTCTGTGTTCTGTTAATTCATCTCACAGAGTTACATCTTTCCCTTCAAGAAGCCTTTCGCTAAGGCTGTTCTTGTGGAATTGGCAAAGGGATATTTGGAAGCCCTTAGAGGGCTATGGTGAAAAAGGAAATATCTTCCGCTGAAAACTGGAAAGAAGCTTTCTGAGAAACTGCTCTGTGTTCTGTGAATTTATCTCACAGAGTTGCATCTTTCCCTTCAAAAAGCCTTTCGCTAAGGCTGTTCTTGTGGAATTGGCAAAGCGTATTTGGAATCCCTTAGAGGGCTATGGTGAAAAAGGAAATATCTTCCGTTCAAAACTGGAAAGAAGCTTTCTGAGAAACTCCTCAGTGTTCTGTTAATTCATCTCACAGAGTTACATTTTTCCCTTCAAGAAGCCTTTAGCTAAGGCGGTTCTTGTGGAATTGGCAAAGGGATATTTGGAAGCCCATAGAGGGCTATGGTGAAAAAGGAAATATCTTCCGTTCAAAACTAGAAAGAAGTTTTCAGAGAAACTGTTCTGTGTTCTGTGAATTCATCTCACAGAGTTACATCTTTCCCTTCAAGAATCCTTTCGTTATGGCTGTTCTTGTGGAATTGGCAAAGGGATATTTGCAAGCCCATAGAGGGCTATGGTGAAAAAGGAAATATCTTCCGTTCAAAACTGGAAAGAAGCTTTCTGAGAAACTGCTCTGTGTTCTGTGAATTCATCTCACAGAGTTACATCTTTCCCTTCAAGAAGCCTTTCCCTAAGGCTGGTGTTGTGGAATTGGCAAAGGGATATTTGGAAGCCCCTAGAGGGCTATAGTGAAAAAGGAAATATCTTCCGTTCAAAACTGGAAAGAAGCTTTCTGAGAAACTGCTCTGTGTTCTGTGAATTCATGTCACAGAGTTACATCTTTCCCTTCAAGAAGCCTTTCGCTAAGGTTGTTTTTGTGGAATTGGCAAAGGGATATTTGGAAGCCCATAGAGGGCTATGGTGAAAAAGGAAATATCTTCCGTTCAAAACTGGAAAGAAGCTTTCTGAGAAACTGCTCTGTGTTCTGTTAATTCATCTCACAGAGTTACATCTTTCCCTTCAAGAAGCCTTTCGCTAAGGCTGTTCTTGTGGAATTGGCAAAGGGATATTTGGAAGCCCATAGAGGGCTATGGTGAAAAAGGAAATATCTTCCGCTGAAAACTGGAAAGAAGCCTTCTGAGAAACTGCTCTGTGTTCTGTGAATTCATCTCACAGGGTTACATCTTTCCCTTCAAGAAGCCTTTCGCTAAGGCTGTTCTTGTGGAATTGGCAAAGGGATATTTGGAAGCCCATAGAGGGCTATGGTGAAAAAGGAAATATCTTCCGCTGAAAACTGGAAAGAAGCTTTCTGAGAAACTGCTCTGTGTTCCGTTAATTAATCTCACAGAGTTACATCTTTCCCTTCAAGAAGCCTTTCGCTAAGGCTGTTCTTGTGGAATTGGCAAAGGGATATTTGGAAGCCCATAGAGGGCTATGGTGAAAAAGGAAATATCTTCCGTTCAAAACTGGAAAGAAGCTTTCTGAGAAACTGCTCTGTGTTCTGTAAATTCATCTCACAGAGTTACATCTTTCCCTTCAAGAAGCCTTTCGCTAAGGCTGTTCTTGTGGAATTGGCAAAGGGATATTTGGAAGCCCATAGAGGACTATGGTTATAAAGGAAATATCTTCCGCTGAAAACTGGAAAGAAGCTTTCTGAGAAACTGCTCTGTGTTCCGTTAATTAATCTTACAGAGTTACATCTCTCCCTTCAGGAAGCCTTTCGCTAAGGCTGGTGTTGTGGAATTGGCAAAGGGACATTTGGAAGCCCATAGAGGGCTATGGTGAAAAAGGAAATATCTTCCGTTCAAAACTGGAAAGAAGCTTGCTGAGAAATTGCTCTGTGTTCTGTTAATTCATCTCACAGAGTTACATCTTTCACTTCAAGAAGTCTTTCGCTAAGGCTGTTCTTGTGGAATTGGCAAAGGGTTATTTGGAAGCCCATAGAGGGCTGTGGTGAAAAAGGAAATATCTTCCGTTGAAAACTGGAAAGAAGCTTTCTGAGAAATTGCTCTGTGTTCTGTTAATTCATGTCACAGAGTTACATCTTTCCCTTCAAGAAGCCTTTCGCTAAGGCTGTTCTTGTGGAATTGGCAAAGGGATATTTGGAAGCCCATAGAGGGCTATGGTGAAAAAGGAAATATCTTTCGCTGAAAACTGGAAAGAAGCTTTCTGAGAAACTGCTCTGTGTTCTTTTAATTCATCTCACAGAGTTACATCTTTCCCTTCAAGAAGCCTTTCGCTAAGGCTGTTCTTGTGGAATTGGCAAAGGGATATTTGGAAGCCCATAGAGGGCTATGGTGAAAAAGGAAATATCTTCCGTTCAAAACTGGAAAGAAGCTTTCTGAGAAACTGCTCTGTGTTCTTTTAATTCATCTCACAGAGTTACATCTTTCCCTTCAAGAAGCCTTTCGCTAAGGCTGTTCTTGTGGAATTGGCAAAGGGATATTTGGAAGCCCATAGAGGGCTATGCTGAAAAAGGAAATATCTTCCGCTGAAAACTGGAAAGAAGCTTTCTGAGAAACTGCTCTGTGTTCTTTTAATTCATCTCACAGAGTTACATCTTTCCCTTCAAGAAGCCTTTAGCTAAGGCTGTTGTTGTGGAATTGGCAAAGGGATATTTGGAAGCCCGTAGAGGGCTATGGTGAAAAAGGAAATATCTTCCGCTCAAAACTGGAAAGAAGCTTTCTGAGAAACTGCTCTGTGTTCTGTTAATTCATCTCACAGAGTTACATCTTTCCCTTCAAGAAGCCTTTCGATAAGGCTGTTCTTGTGGAATTGGCAAAGGGATATTTGGAAGCCCATAGAGGGCTATGGTGAAAAAGGAAATATCTTCTGCTGAAAACTGGAAAGAATCTTTCTGAGAAACTGCTCTGTGTTCTTTTAATTCATCTCACAGAATTACATCTTTCCCTTCAAGAAGCCTTTCGCTAAGGCTGTTCTTGTGGAATTGGCAAAGGGATATTTGGAAGCCCCTAGAGGGCTATGGTGAAAAAGGAAATATCTTCCGTTCAAAAGTGGAAAGAAGCTTTCTGAGAAACTGCTCTGTGTTCTGTTAATTCATCTCACAGAGTTACATCTTTCCCTTCAAGAAGCCTTTCGCTAAGGCTGTTCTTGTGGATTTGGCAAAGGGATATTTGGAAGCCCATAGAGGTCTATTGTGAAAAAGGAAATATCTTCCGCTGAAAACTGGAAAGAAGCTTTGTGAGAAACTGCTCTGTGTTCTTTTAATTCATCTCACAGAGTTACATCTTTCCCTTCAAGAAGTCTTTCGCTAAGGCTGTTCTTGTGGAATTGGCAAAGGGATATTTGGAAGCCCATAGAGGGCTATGGTGAAAAAGGAAATATCTTCCGTTCAAAACTGGAAAGAAGCTTTCTGAGAAACTGCTCTGTGTTCTGTTAATTCATCTCACAGAGTTACATCTTTCCCTTCAAGAAGCCTTTCGCTAAGGCTGTTCTTGTGGAATTGGCAAAGGGATATTTGGAAGCCCATAGAGGGCTATGGTGAAAAAGGAAATATCTTCCGCTGAAAACTGGAAAGAAGCTTTCTGAGAAACTGCTCTGTGTTCTGTGAATTCAACTCAGAGAGTTACATCTTTCCCTTCAAGAAGCCTTTCGCTAAGGCTGTTCTTGTGGAATTGGCAAAGCGTATTTGGAATCCCTTAGAGGGCTACGGTGAAAAAGGAAATATTTTCCGTTCAAAACTGGAAAGAAGCTTTCTGAGAAACTCCTCAGTGTTCTGTTAATTCGTCTCACAGAGTTACATTTTTCCCTTCAAAAAGCCTTTCGATAAGGCGGTTCTTGTGGAATTGGCAAAGGGATATTTGGAAGCCCATAGAGGGCTATGGTGAAAAAGGAATTATCTTCCGTTCAAAACTGGAAAGAAGCTTTCTGAGAAACTGTTCTGTGTTCTGTGAATTCATCTCACAGAGTTACATCTTTCCCTTCAAGAATCCTTTCGTTATGGCTGTTCTTGTGGAATTGGGAAAGGGATATTTGCAAGCCCATAGAGGGCTATGGTGAAAAGGGAAATATCTTCCGGTCAAAACTGGAAAGAAGCTTTCTGAGAAACTGCTCTGTGTTCTGTTAATTCATCTCACAGGGTTACATCTTTCCCTTCAAGAAGCCCTTCGCTAAGGCTGTTCTTGTGGAATTGGGAAAGTGATATTTGGAAGCCCATAGAGGGCTATGGTGAAAAAGGATATATCTTCCGTTCAAAACTGGAAAGAAGCTTTCTGAGAAACTGCTCTCTGTTCTGTGAATTCATCTCACAGAGTTACATCTTTCCCTTCACGAAGCCTTTCGCTAAGGCTGTTCTTGTGGAATTGGCAAAGGGATATTTGGAAGCCCATAGAGGGCTATGGTGAAAAAGGAAATATCTTCCGTTCAAAACTGGAAAGAAGCTTTCTGAGAAACTGCTCTGTGTTCTGTGAATTCATCTCACAGAGTTACATCTTTCCCTTCAAGAAGCCTTTCGCTAAGGCTGTTCTTGTGGAATTGGCAAAGGGATATTTGGAAGCCCATAGAGGGCTATGGTGAAAAAGGAAATATCTTCCGCTGAAAACTGGAAAGAAGCTTTCTGAGAAACTGCTCTGTGTTCTGTGAATTCATCTCACAGAGTTACATCTTTCCCTTCAAGAAGCCTTTCGCTAAGGCTGTTCTTGTGGAATTGGCAAAGGGTATTTGGAAGCCCTTAGAGGGCTATGGTGAAAAAGGAAATATCTTCCGTTCAAAACTGGAAAGAAGCTTTCTGAGAAACTCCTCTGTGTTCTGTTAATTCATCTCACAGAGTTACATTTTTCCCTTCAAGAAGCCTTTCGCTAAGGCGGTTCTTGTGGAATTGGCAAAGGGATATTTGGAAGCCCACGGAGGGCTATGGTGAAAAAGGAAATATCTTCCGTTCAAAACTGGAAAGAAGCTTTCTGAGAAACTGTTCTGTGTTCTATGAATTCATCTCACCGAGTTACATCTTTCCCTTCAAGAATCCTTTCGTTAATGCTGTTCTTGTGGAATTGGCAAAGGGATATTTGCAAGCCCATAGAGGGCTATGGTGAAAAAGGAAACATCTTCCGTTCAAAACTGGAAAGAAGCTTGCTGAGAAATTGCTCTGTGTTCTGTTAATTCATCTCACAGAGTTACATATTTCACTTCAAGAAGCCTTTCGCTAAGGCTGTTCTTGTGGAATTGGCAAAGGGATATTTGGAAGCCCATAGAGGGCTATGGTGAAAAAGGAAATATCTTCCGTGCAAAACTGGAAAGAAGCTTTCTGAGAAATTGCTCTGTGTTCTGTGAATTCATCTCACAGAGTTACATCTTTCCCTTCAAGAAGCCTTTCGCTAAGGCTGTTCTTGTGGAATTGGCAAAGGGATATTTGGAAGCCCATAGAGGGCTATGGTGAAAAAGGAAATATCTTCCGTTCAAAACTGGAAAGAAACTTTTTGAGAAACTGCTCTGTCTTCTGTGAATTCATGTCACAGAGTTACATCTTTCCCTTCAAGAAGCCTTTCGCTAAGGCTGTTCTTGTGGAATTGGCAAAGGGATATTTGGAAGCCCATAGAGGGCTATGGTGAAAAAGGAAATATCTTCCGCTGAAAACTGGAAAGAAGCTTTTTGAGAAACTGCTCTGTGTTCTGTGAATTCATCTCACAGAGTTACATCTTTCCCTTTAAGAAGCCTTTCGCTAAGGCTGTTCTTGTGGAATTGGCAAAGGGATATTTGGAAGCCCATAGAGGGCTATGGTGAAAAAGGAAATATCTTCCGTTCAAAACTGGAAAGAAGCTTTCTGAGAAACTGCTCTGTGTTCTGTTAATTCATCTCACAGAGTTACATCTTTCCCTTCAAGAAGCCTTTCGCTAAGGCTGTTCTTGAGGAATTGGCAATGGGATATTTGGAAGCCCATAGAGGGCTATGGTGAAAAAGGAAATATCTTCCGCTGAAAAATGGAAAGAAGCCTTCTGAGAAACTGCTCTGTGTTCTGTGAATTCATCTCACAGGGTTACATCTTTCCCTTCAAGAAGCCTTTCGCTAAGGCTGTTCTTGTGGAATTGGCAAAGGGATATTTGGAAGCCCCTAGAGGGCTATGGTGAAAAAGGAAATATCTTCCGCTGAAAACTGGAAAGAAGCTTTCTGAGAAACTGCTCTGTGTTCCGTTAATTAATCTCACAGAGTTACATCTTTCCCTTCAAGAAGCCTTTCGCTAAGGCTGTTCTTGTGGAATTGGCAAAGGGATATTTGGAAGCCCATAGAGGACTATGGTGAAAAAGGAAATATCTTCCGTTCAAAACTGGAAAGAAGCTTTCTGAGAAACTGCTCTGTGTTCTTTTAATTCATCTCACAGAGTTACATCTTTCCGTTCAAGAAGCCTTTCGCTAAGGCTGTTCTTGTGGAATTGGCAAAGGGATATTTGGAAGCCCATAGAGGGCTATGGTGAAAAAGGAAATATCTTCCGCTGAAAACTGGAAAGAAGCTTTCTGAGAAACTGCTCTGTGTTCTTTTAATTCATCTCACAGAGTTACATCTTTCCCTTCAAGAAGCCTTTCGCTAAGGCTGTTCTTGTGGAATTGGCAAAGGGATATTTGGAAGCCCATAGAGGGCTATGGTGAAAAAGGAAATATCTTCCGTTCAAAACTGGAAAGAAGCTTTCTGAGAAACTGCTCTGTGTTCTGTTAATTCATCTCACAGAGTTACATCTTTCCCTTCAAGAAGCCTTTCGCTAAGGCTGTTCTTGTGGAATTGGCAAAGGGATATTTGGAAGCCCATAGAGGGCTATGGTGAAAAAGGAAATATCTTCCGCTGAAACCTGGAAAGAAGCTTTCTGAGAAACTGCTCTGTGTTCTGTGAATTCATCTCACAGAGTTACATCTTTCCCTTCAAGAATCCTCTCGCTAAGGCTGTTCTTGTGGAATTGGCAAAGGGATATTTGGAAGCCCATAGAGGGCTATGGTGAAAAAGGAAATATCTTCCGTTCAAAACTGGAAAGAAGCTTTCTGAGAAACAGCTCTGTGTTCTGTTAATTCATCTCACAGAGTTACATCTTTCCCTTCAAGAAGCCTTTCGCTAAGGCTGTTCTTGTGGAATTGGCAAAGGGATATTTGGAAGCCCATAGAGGACTGTGGTTATAAAGGAAATATCTTCCGCTGAAAACTGGAAAGAAGCTTTCTGAGAAACTGCTCTGTGTTCCGTTAATTAATCTCACAGAGTTACATCTTTCCCTTCAAGAAGCCTTTCACTAAGGCTGGTGTTGTGGAATTGGCAAAGGGACATTTGGAAGCCCATAGAGGGCTATGGTGAAAAAGGAAATATCTTCCGTTCAAAACTGGAAAGAAGCTTGCTGAGAAATTGCTCTGTGTTCTGTTAATTCATCTCACAGAGTTACATCTTTCACTTCAAGAAGTCTTTCGCTAAGGCTGTTCTTGTGGAATTGGCAAAGGGTTATTTGGAAGCCCATAGAGGGCTGTGGTGAAAAAGGAAATATCTTCCGCTGAAAACTGGAAAGAAGCTTTCTGAGAAACTGCTCTGTGTTCCGTTAATTAATCTCACAGAGTTACATCTTTCCCTTCAAGAAGCCTTTCGCTAAGGCTGTTCTTGTGGAATTGGCAAAGGGATATTTGGAAGCCCATAGAGGACTATGGTGAAAAAGGAAATATCTTCCGTTCAAAACTGGAAAGAAGCTTTCTGAGAAACTGCTCTGTGTTCTTTGAATTCATCTCACAGAGTTACATCTTTCCCTTCAAGAAGCCTTTCGCTAAGGCTGTTCTTGTGGAATTGGCAAAGGGATATTTGGAAGCCCAAAGAGGGCTATGGTGAAAAAGGAAATATCTTCCGCTGAAAACTGGAAAGAAGCTTTCTGAGAAACTGCTCTGTGTTCTTTTAATTCATCTCACAGAGTTACATCTTTCCCTTCAAGAAGCCTTTCGCTAAGGCTGTTCTTGTGGAATTGGCAAAGGGATATTTGGAAGCCCATAGAGGGCTATGGTGAAAAAGGAAATATCTTCCGTTCAAAACTGGAAAGAAGCTTTCTGAGAAACTGCTCTGTGTTCTGTTAATTCATCTCACAGAGTTACATCTTTCCCTTCAAGAAGCCTTTCGCTAAGGCTGTTCTTGTGGAATTGGCAAAGGGATATTTGGAAGCCCATAGAGGGCTATGGTGAAAAAGGAAATATCTTCCGCTGAAACCTGGAAAGAAGCTTTCTGAGAAACTGCTCTGTGTTCTGTGAATTCATCTCACAGAGTTACATCTTTCCCTTCAAGAAGCCTCTCGCTAAGGCTGTTCTTGTGGAATTGGCAAAGGGATAGTTGGAAGCCCATAGAGGGCTATGGTGAAAAAGGAAATATCTTCCGTTCAAAACTGGAAAGAAGCTTTCTGAGAAACTGCTCTGTGTTCTTTTAATTCATCTCACAGAGTTACATCTTTCCCTTCAAGAAGCCTTTCGCTATGGCCGTTCTTGTGGAATTGGCAAAGGGATATTTGGAAGCCCATAGAGGGCTATGGTGAGAAAGGAAATATCTTCCGCTGAAAACTGGAAAGAAGCTTTCTGAGAAACTGCTCTGTGTTCTGTGAATTCATCTCACAGAGTTACATCTTTCCCTTCAAGAAGCCTTTCGCTAAGGCTGTTCTTGTGGAATTGGCAAAGGGTATTTGGAAGCCCTTACAGGGCTATGGTGAAAAAGGAAATATCTTCCGTTCAAAACTGGAAAGAAGCTTTCTGAGAAACTCCTCTGTGTTCTGTTAATTCATCTCACAGAGTTACATTTTTCCCTTCAAGAAGCCTTTCGCTAAGGCGGTTCTTGTGGAATTGGCAAAGGGATATTTGGAAGCCCACGGAGGGCTATGGTGAAAAAGGAAATATCTTCCGTTCAAAACTGGAAAGAAGCTTTCTGAGAAACTGTTCTGTGTTCTATGAATTCATCTCACCGAGTTACATCTTTCCCTTCAAGAATCCTTTCGTTAATGCTGTTCTTGTGGAATTGGCAAAGGGATATTTGCAAGCCCATAGAGGGCTATGGTGAAAAAGGAAACATCTTCCGTTCAAAACTGGAAAGAAGCTTGCTGAGAAATTGCTCTGTGTTCTGTTAATTCATCTCACAGAGTTACATATTTCACTTCAAGAAGCCTTTCGCTAAGGCTGTTCTTGTGGAATTGGCAAAGGGATATTTGGAAGCCCATAGAGGGCTATGGTGAAAAAGGAAATATCTTCCGTGCAAAACTGGAAAGAAGCTTTCTGAGAAATTGCTCTGTGTTCTGTGAATTCATCTCACAGAGTTACATCTTTCCCTTCAAGAAGCCTTTCGCTAAGGCTGTTCTTGTGGAATTGGCAAAGGGATATTTGGAAGCCCATAGAGGGCTATGGTGAAAAAGGAAATATCTTCCGTTCAAAACTGGAAAGAAACTTTTTGAGAAACTGCTCTGTCTTCTGTGAATTCATGTCACAGAGTTACATCTTTCCCTTCAAGAAGCCTTTCGCTAAGGCTGTTCTTGTGGAATTGGCAAAGGGATATTTGGAAGCCCATAGAGGGCTATGGTGAAAAAGGAAATATCTTCCGCTGAAAACTGGAAAGAAGCTTTTTGAGAAACTGCTCTGTGTTCTGTGAATTCATCTCACAGAGTTACATCTTTCCCTTTAAGAAGCCTTTCGCTAAGGCTGTTCTTGTGGAATTGGCAAAGGGATATTTGGAAGCCCATAGAGGGCTATGGTGAAAAAGGAAATATCTTCCGTTCAAAACTGGAAAGAAGCTTTCTGAGAAACTGCTCTGTGTTCTGTTAATTCATCTCACAGAGTTACATCTTTCCCTTCAAGAAGCCTTTCGCTAAGGCTGTTCTTGAGGAATTGGCAATGGGATATTTGGAAGCCCATAGAGGGCTATGGTGAAAAAGGAAATATCTTCCGCTGAAAAATGGAAAGAAGCCTTCTGAGAAACTGCTCTGTGTTCTGTGAATTCATCTCACAGGGTTACATCTTTCCCTTCAAGAAGCCTTTCGCTAAGGCTGTTCTTGTGGAATTGGCAAAGGGATATTTGGAAGCCCCTAGAGGGCTATGGTGAAAAAGGAAATATCTTCCGCTGAAAACTGGAAAGAAGCTTTCTGAGAAACTGCTCTGTGTTCCGTTAATTAATCTCACAGAGTTACATCTTTCCCTTCAAGAAGCCTTTCGCTAAGGCTGTTCTTGTGGAATTGGCAAAGGGATATTTGGAAGCCCATAGAGGACTATGGTGAAAAAGGAAATATCTTCCGTTCAAAACTGGAAAGAAGCTTTCTGAGAAACTGCTCTGTGTTCTTTTAATTCATCTCACAGAGTTACATCTTTCCGTTCAAGAAGCCTTTCGCTAAGGCTGTTCTTGTGGAATTGGCAAAGGGATATTTGGAAGCCCATAGAGGGCTATGGTGAAAAAGGAAATATCTTCCGCTGAAAACTGGAAAGAAGCTTTCTGAGAAACTGCTCTGTGTTCTTTTAATTCATCTCACAGAGTTACATCTTTCCCTTCAAGAAGCCTTTCGCTAAGGCTGTTCTTGTGGAATTGGCAAAGGGATATTTGGAAGCCCATAGAGGGCTATGGTGAAAAAGGAAATATCTTCCGTTCAAAACTGGAAAGAAGCTTTCTGAGAAACTGCTCTGTGTTCTGTTAATTCATCTCACAGAGTTACATCTTTCCCTTCAAGAAGCCTTTCGCTAAGGCTGTTCTTGTGGAATTGGCAAAGGGATATTTGGAAGCCCATAGAGGGCTATGGTGAAAAAGGAAATATCTTCCGCTGAAACCTGGAAAGAAGCTTTCTGAGAAACTGCTCTGTGTTCTGTGAATTCATCTCACAGAGTTACATCTTTCCCTTCAAGAATCCTCTCGCTAAGGCTGTTCTTGTGGAATTGGCAAAGGGATATTTGGAAGCCCATAGAGGGCTATGGTGAAAAAGGAAATATCTTCCGTTCAAAACTGGAAAGAAGCTTTCTGAGAAACAGCTCTGTGTTCTGTTAATTCATCTCACAGAGTTACATCTTTCCCTTCAAGAAGCCTTTCGCTAAGGCTGTTCTTGTGGAATTGGCAAAGGGATATTTGGAAGCCCATAGAGGACTGTGGTTATAAAGGAAATATCTTCCGCTGAAAACTGGAAAGAAGCTTTCTGAGAAACTGCTCTGTGTTCCGTTAATTAATCTCACAGAGTTACATCTTTCCCTTCAAGAAGCCTTTCGCTAAGGCTGGTGTTGTGGAATTGGCAAAGGGACATTTGGAAGCCCATAGAGGGCTATGGTGAAAAAGGAAATATCTTCCGTTCAAAACTGGAAAGAAGCTTGCTGAGAAATTGCTCTGTGTTCTGTTAATTCATCTCACAGAGTTACATCTTTCACTTCAAGAAGTCTTTCGCTAAGGCTGTTCTTGTGGAATTGGCAAAGGGTTATTTGGAAGCCCATAGAGGGCTGTGGTGAAAAAGGAAATATCTTCCGCTGAAAACTGGAAAGAAGCTTTCTGAGAAACTGCTCTGTGTTCCGTTAATTAATCTCACAGAGTTACATCTTTCCCTTCAAGAAGCCTTTCGCTAAGGCTGTTCTTGTGGAATTGGGAAAGGGATATTTGCAAGCCCATAGAGGGCTATGGTGAAAAAGGAAATATCTTCCGTTCAAAACTGGAAAGAAGCTTTCTGAGAAACTGCTCTGTGTTCTGTTAATTCATCTCACAGGGTTACATCTTTCCCTTCAAGAAGCCCTTCGCTAAGGCCGTTCTTGTGGAATTGGGAAAGTGATATTTGGAAGCCCATAGAGGGCTATGGTGAAAAAGGATATATCTTCCGTTCAAAACTGGAAAGAAGCTTTCTGAGAAACTGCTCTGTGTTCTGTGAATTCATCTCACAGAGTTACATCTTTCCCTTCACGAAGCCTTTCGCTAAGGCTGTTCTTGTGGAATTGGCAAAGGGATATTTGGAAGCCCATAGAGGGCTATGGTGAAAAAGGAAATATCTTCCGTTCAAAACTGGAAAGAAGCTTTCTGAGAAACTGCTCTGTGTTCTGTGAATTCATCTCACAGAGTTACATCTTTCCCTTCAAGAAGCCTTTCGCTAAGGTTGTTCTTGTGGAATTGGCAAAGGGATATTTGGAAGCCCATAGAGGGATATGGTGAAAAAGGAAATATCTTCGGCTGAAAACTGGAAAAAGCTTTCTGAGAAACTGCTCTGTGTTCCGTTAATTAATCTCACAGAGTTACATCTTTCCCTTCAAGAAGCCTTTCGCTAAGGCTGGTGTTGTGGAATTGGCAAAGGGATATTTGGAAGCCCCTAGAGGGCTATGGTGAAAAAGGAAATATCTTCCGTTCAAAACTGGAAAGAAGCTTTCTGAGAAACTGCTCTGTGTTCTGTTAATTCATCTCACAGAGTTACATCTTTCCCTTCAAGAAGCCTTTCGCTAAGGCTGTTCTTGTGGAATTGGCAAAGGTATATTTGGAAGCCCATAGAGGGCTATGGTGAAAAAGGAAATATCTTCCGCTGAAAACTGGAAAAAGCTTTCTGAGAAACTGCTCTGTGTTCTTTTAATTCATCTCACAGAGTTACATCTTTCCCTTCAAGAAGCCTTTCGCTAAGGCTGTTCTTGTGGAATTGGCAAAGGGATAATTGGAAGCCCTTAGAGGTCTATGGTGAAAAAGGAAATATCTTCCGTTCAAAACTGGAAAGAACCTTCTGAGAAACTCCTCTGTGTTCTGTTAATTCATCTCACAGAGTTACATCTTTCCCTTCCAGAAGCCTTTCGCTAAGGCTGTTCTTGTGCAATTGGCAAAGGGATATTTGGAAGCCCATAGAGGGCTATGGTGAAAAAGGAAATATCTTCTGCTGAAAACTAGAAAGAAGCTTTCTGAGAAACTGCTCTGTGTTCTTTTAATTCATCTCACAGAGTTACATCTTTCCCTTCAAGAAGCCTTTCGCTAAGGCTGTTCTTGTGGAATTGGCAAAGGGATATTTGGAAGCCCTTAGAGGGCTATGGTGAAAAAGGAAATATCTTCCGTTCAAAACTGTAAATAACCTTCTGAGAAACTCCTCTGTGTTCTGTTAATTCATCTCACAGAGTTACATCTTTCCCTTCAAGAAGCCTTTCGCTAAGGCTGTTCTTGTGGAATTGGCAAAGGGATATTTGGAAGCCCTTAGAGGGCTATGGTGAAAAAGGAAATATCTTCCGCTGAAAACTGGAAAGAAGCTTTCTGAGAAACTGCTCTGTGTTCTGTGAATTTATCTCACAGAGTTGCATCTTTCCCTTCAAAAAGCCTTTCGCTAAGGCTGTTCTTGTGGAATTGGCAAAGCGTATTTGGAATCCCTTAGAGGGCTATGGTGAAAAAGGAAATATCTTCCGTTCAAAACTGGAAAGAAGCTTTCTGAGAAACTCCTCAGTGTTCTGTTAATTCATCTCACAGAGTTACATTTTTCCCTTCAAGAAGCCTTTAGCTAAGGCGGTTCTTGTGGAATTGGCAAAGGGATATTTGGAAGCCCATAGAGGGCTATGGTGAAAAAGGAAATATCTTCCGTTCAAAACTAGAAAGAAGCTTTCAGAGAAACTGTTCTGTGTTCTGTGAATTCATCTCACAGAGTTACATCTTTCCCTTCAAGAATCCTTTCGTTATGGCTGTTCTTGTGGAATTGGCAAAGGGATATTTGCAAGCCCATAGAGGGCTATGGTGAAAAAGGAAATATCTTCCGCTCAAAACTGGAAAGTAGCTTTCTGAGAAACTGCTCTGTGTTCTGTTAATTCATCTCACAGAGTTACATCTTTCCCTTGAAGAAGCCTTTCGCTAAGGCTGTTCCTGTGGAATTGGCAAAGGGATATTTGGAAGCCCATAGAGGGCTATGGTGAAAAAGGAAATATCTTCCGCTGAAAACTGGAAAAAGCTTTCTGAGAAACTGCTCTGTGTTCTTTTAATTCATCTCACAGAGTTACATCTTTCCCTTCAAGAAGCCTTTCGCTAAGGCTGTTCTTGTGGAATTGGCAAAGGGATAATTGGAAGCCCTTAGAGGTCTATGGTGAAAAAGGAAATATCTTCCGTTCAAAACTGGAAAGAACCTTCTGAGAAACTCCTCTGTGTTCTGTTAATTCATCTCACAGAGTTACATCTTTCCCTTCCAGAAGCCTTTCGCTAAGGCTGTTCTTGTGCAATTGGCAAAGGGATATTTGGAAGCCCATAGAGGGCTATGGTGAAAAAGGAAATATCTTCTGCTGAAAACTAGAAAGAAGCTTTCTGAGAAACTGCTCTGTGTTCTTTTAATTCATCTCACAGAGTTACATCTTTCCCTTCAATAAGCCTTTCGCTAAGGCTGTTCTTGTGGAATTGGCAAAGGGATATTTGGAAGCCCTTAGAGGGCTATGGTGAAAAAGGAAATATCTTCCGTTCAAAACTGTAAATAACCTTCTGAGAAACTCCTCTGTGTTCTGTTAATTCATCTCACAGAGTTACATCTTTCCCTTCAAGAAGCCTTTCGCTAAGGCTGTTCTTGTGGAATTGGCAAAGGGATATTTGGAAGCCCTTAGAGGGCTATGGTGAAAAAGGAAATATCTTCCGCTGAAAACTGGAAAGAAGCTTTCTGAGAAACTGCTCTGTGTTCTGTGAATTTATCTCACAGAGTTGCATCTTTCCCTTCAAAAAGCCTTTCGCTAAGGCTGTTCTTGTGGAATTGGCAAAGCGTATTTGGAATCCCTTAGAGGGCTATGGTGAAAAAGGAAATATCTTCCGTTCAAAACTGGAAAGAAGCTTTCTGAGAAACTCCTCAGTGTTCTGTTAATTCATCTCACAGAGTTACATTTTTCCCTTCAAGAAGCCTTTAGCTAAGGCGGTTCTTGTGGAATTGGCAAAGGGATATTTGGAAGCCCATAGAGGGCTATGGTGAAAAAGGAAATATCTTCCGTTCAAAACTAGAAAGAAGCTTTCAGAGAAACTGTTCTGTGTTCTGTGAATTCATCTCACAGAGTTACATCTTTCCCTTCAAGAATCCTTTCGTTATGGCTGTTCTTGTGGAATTGGCAAAGGGATATTTGCAAGCCCATAGAGGGCTATGGTGAAAAAGGAAATATCTTCCTTTCAAAACTGGAAAGAAGCTTTCTGAGAAACTGCTCTGTGTTCTGTGAATTCATCTCACAGAGTTACATCTTTCCCTTCAAGAAGCCTTTCGCTAAGGCCGTTCTTGTGGAATTGGCAAAGGGATATTTGGAAGCCCATAGAGGGCTATGGTGAAAAAGGAAATATCTTCCCCTGAAAACTGGAAAGAAGCTTTCTGAGAAACTGCTCTGTGTTCTGTGAATTCATCTCACAGAGTTACATCTTTCCCTTCAAGAAGCCTTTCGCTAAGGCTGTTCTTGTGGAATTGGCAAAGGGTATTTGGAAGCCCTTAGAGGGCTATGGTGAAAAAATAAATATCTTCCGTTCAAAACTGGAAAGAAGCTTTCTGAGAAACTCCTCTGTGTTCTGTTAATTCATCTCACAGAGTTACATTTTTCCCTTCAAGAAGCCTTTCGCTAAGGCGGTTCTTGTGGAATTGGCAAAGGGATATTTGGAAGCCCATAGAGGGCTATGGTGAAAAAGGAAATATCTTCCGTTCAAAACTGGAAAGAAGCTTTCTGAGAAACTGTTCTGTGTTCTATGAATTCATCTCACCGAGTTACATCTTTCCCTTCAAGAATCCTTTCGTTAAGGCTGTTCTTGTGGAATTGGCAAAGGGATATTTGCAAGCCCATAGAGGGCTATGGTGAAAATGGAAATATCTTCCGTTCAAAACTGGAAAGATGCTTGCTGAGAAATTGCTCTGTGTTCTGTTAATTCATCTCACAGAGTTACATATTTCACTTCAAGAAGTCTTTCGCTAAGGCTGTTTTTGTGGAATTGGCAAAGGGTTATTTGGAAGCCCATAGAGGGCTATGGTGAAAAAGGAAATATCTTCCGTGCAAAACTGGAAAGAAGCTTTCTGAGAAATTGCTCTGTGTTCTGTGAATTCATCTCACAGAGTTACATCTTTCCCTTCAAGAAGCCTTTCGCTAAGGCTGTTCTTGTGGAATTGGCAAAGGGATATTTGGAAGCCCATAGAGGGCTATGGTGAAAAAGGAAATATGTTCCGTTCAAAACTGGAAAGAAGCTTTCTGAGAAACTGCTGTGTGTTCTGTTAATTCATCTCACAGAGTTACATCTTTCCCTTCAAGAAGCCTTTCGCTAAGGCTGTTCTTGTGGAATTGGCAAAGGGATATTTGGAAGCCCATAGAGGGCTATGGTGAAAAAGGAAATAACTTCCGCTGAAAACTGGAAAGAAGCTTTCTGAGAAACTGCTCTGTGATCCGTAAATTAATCTCACAGAGATACATCTTTCCCTTCAAGAAGCCTTTCCCTAAGGCTGGTGTTGTGGAATTGGCAAAGGGATATTTGGAAGCCCCTAGAGGGCTATGGTGAAAAAGGAAATATCTTCCGTTCAAAACTGGAAAGAAGCTTTCTGAGAAACTGCTCTGTGTTCTATGAATTCATCTCACACAGTTACATCTTTCCCTTCAAGAAGCCTTTCGCTAAGGCTGTTCTTGTGGAATTGGCAAAGGGATATTTGGAAGCCCCTAGAGGGCTATGGTGAAAAAGGAAATATCTTCCGCTGAAACTGGAAAGAAGCTTTCTGAGAAACTGCTCTGTGTTCTGTGAATTCATCTCACAGAGTTACATCTTTCCCTTCAAGAAGCCTTTCGCTAAGGCTGTTCTTGTGGAATTAGCAAAGGGATATTTGGAAGCCCTTAGAGGGCTATGGTGAAAAAGGAAATATCTTCCGCTCAAACCTGGAAAGTAGCTTTCTGAGAAACTGCTCTGTGTTCTGTTATTTCATCTCACAGAGTTACATCTTTCCCTTCAAGAAGCCTTTCGCTAAGGCTGTTCTTGTGGAATTGGCAAAGGGATATTTGGAAACCCATAGAGGGCTATGGTGAAAAAGGAAATATCTTCCGCTGAAAACTGGAAAGAAGCTTTCTGAGAAACTGCTCTGTGTTCTTTTAATTCATCTTACAGAGTTACATCTTTCCCTTCAAGAAGCCTTTCGCTAAGGCTGTTCTTCTGGAATTGGCAAAGGGATATTTGGAAGCTCATAGAGGGCTATGGTGAAAAAGGAAATATCTTCCGTTCAAAACTGGAAAGAAGCTTTCTGAGAAACTGCTCTGTGTTCTGTTAATTCATCTCACAGAGTTACATCTTACCCTTCAAGAAGCCTTTCGCTAAGGCTGTTCTTGTGGAATTGGCAAAGGGATATTTTGAAGCCCATAGAGGGCTATGGTGAAAAAGGAAATATCTTCCGCTGAAAACTGGAAAGAAGCTTTCTGAGAAACTGCTCTGTGTTCTGTGAATTCGTCTCACAGAGTTACATCTTTCCCTTCAAGAAGCCTTTCGCTAAGGCTCTTCTTGTGGAATTGGCAAAGGGTATTTGGAAGCCCTTAGAGGGCTATGGTGAAAAAGGAAATATCTTCCGTTCAAAACTGGAAAGAAGCTTTCTGAGAAACTCCTCTGTGTTCTGTTAATTCATCTCACAGAGTTACATTTTTCCCTTCAAGAAGCCTTTCGCTAAGGCGGTTCTTGTGGAATTGGCAAAGGGATATTTGGAAGCCCATAGAGGGCTATGGTGAAAAAGGAAATATCTTCCGTTCAAAACTGGAAAGAAGCTTTCTGAGAAACTGCTCTGTGTTCTGTGAATTCATCTCACAGAGTTACATCTTTCCCTTCAAGAATCCTTTCGTTATGGCTGTTCTTGTGGAATTGGCAAAGGGATATTTGCAAGCCCATAGAGGGCTATGGTGAAAAAGGAAATATCTAGCGTTCAAAACTGGAAAGAAGCTTTCTGAGAAACTGCTCTGTGTTCTGTTAATTCATCTCACAGGGTTACATCTTTCCCTTCAAGAAGCCCTTCGCTAAGGCTGTTCTTGTGGAATTGGGAAAGTGATATTTGGAAGCCCATAGAGGGCTATGGTGAAAAAGGATATATCTTCCGTTCAAAACTGGAAAGAAGCTTTCTGAGAAACTGCTCTGTGTTCTGTGAATTCATCTCACAGAGTTACATCTTTCCCTTCACGAAGCCTTTCGCTAAGGTTGTTCTTGTGGAATTGGAAAAGGGATATTTGGAAGCCCATAGAGGGCTATGGTGAAAAAGGAAATATCTTCCGTTCAAAACTGGAAAGAAGCTTTCTGAGAAACTGCTCTGTGTTCTGTGAATTCATCTCACAGAGTTACATCTTTCCCTTCAAGAAGCCTTTCGCTAAGGCTGTTCTTGTGGAATTGGCAAAGGGATATTTGGAAGCCCATAGAGGGCTATGGTGAAAAAGGAAATATCTTCCGCTGAAACCTGGAAAGAAGCTTTCTGAGAAACTGCTCTGTGTTCTGTGAATTCATCTCACAGAGTTACATCTTTCCCTTCAAGAAGCCTCTCGCTAAGGCTGTTCTTGTGGAATTGGCAAAGGGATATTTGGAAGCCCATAGAGGGCTATGGTGAAAAAGGAAATATCTTCCGTTCAAAACTGGAAAGAAGCTTTCTGAGAAACAGCTCTGTGTTCTGTTAATTCATCTCACAGAGTTACATCTTTCCCTTCAAGAAGCCATTCGCTAAGGCTGTTCTTGTGGAATTGGCAAAGGGATATTTGGAAGCCCATAGAGGACTGTGGTTATAAAGGAAATATCTTCGGCTGAAAACTGGAAAGAAGCTTTCTAAGAAACTGCTCTGTGTTCCGTTAATTAATCTCACAGAGTTACATCTTTCCCTTCAAGAAGCCTTTCGCTAAGGCTGGTGTTGTGGAATTGGCAAAGGGACATTTGGAAGCCCCTAGAGGGCTATGGTGAAAAAGGAAATATCTTCCGTTCAAAACTGGAAAGAAGCTTGCTGAGAAATTGCTCTGTGTTCTGTTAATTCATCTCACAGAGTTACATCTTTCACTTCAAGAAGTCTTTCGCTAAGGTTGTTCTTGTGGAATTGGCAAAGGGTTATTTGGAAGCCCATAGAGGGCTGTGGTGAAAAAGGAAATATCTTCCATTCAAAACTGGAAAGAAGCTTTCTGAGAAATTGCTCTGTGTTCTGTTAATTCATGTCACAGAGTTACATCTTTCCCTTCAAGAAGCCTTTCGCTAAGGCTGTTCTTGTGGAATTGGCAAAGGGATATTTGGAAGCCCATAGAGGGCTATGGTGAAAAAGGAAATATCTTTCGCTGCAAACTGGAAAGAAGCTTTCTGAGAAACTGCTCTGTGTTCTTTTAATTCATCTCACAGAGTTACATCTTTCCCTTCAAGAAGCCTTTCGCTAAGGCTGTTCTTGTGGAATTGGCAAAGGGATATTTGGAAGCCCATAGAGGGCTATGGTGAAAAAGGAAATATCTTCCGTTCAAAACTGGAAAGAAGCTTTCTGAGAAACTGCTCTGTGTTCTTTTAATTCATCTCACAGAGTTACATCTTTCCGTTCAAGAAGCCTTTCGCTAAGGCTGTTCTTGTGGAATTGGCAAAGGGATATTTGGAAGCCCATAGAGGGCTATGGTGAAAAAGGAAATATCTTCCGCTGAAAACTGGAAAGAAGCTTTCTGAGAAACTGCTCTTTGTTCTTTTAATTCATCTCACAGAGTTACATCTTTCCCTTCAAGAAGACTTTAGCTAAGGCTGTTCTTGTGGAATTGGCAAAGGGATATTTGGAAGCCCGTAGAGGGCTATGGTGAAAAAGGAAATATCTTCCACTCAAAACTGGAAAGAAGCTTTCTGAGAAACTCCTCTGTGTTCTGTTAATTCATCTCACAGAGTTACATCTTTCCCTTCAAGAAGCCTTTCGCTAAGGCTGTACTTGTGGAATTGGCAAAGGGATATTTGGAAGCCCATAGAGGGCTATGGTGAAAAAGGAAATATCTTCTGCTGAAAACTGGAAAGAAGCTTTCTGAGAAACTGCTCTGTGTTCTTTTAATTCATCTCACAGAATTACATCTTTCCCTTCAAGAAGCCTTTCGCTAAGGCTGTTCTTGTGGAATTGGCAAAGGGATATTTGGAAGCCCCTAGAGGGCTATGGTGAAAAAGGAAATATCTTCCGTTCAAAACTGGAAAGAAGCTTTCTGAGAAACTGCTCTGGGTTCTGTTAATTCATCTCACAGAGTTACATCTTTCCCTTCAAGAAGCCTTTCGCTAAGGCTGTTCTTGTGGATTTGGCAAAGGGATATTTGGAAGCCCATAGAGGGCTATGGTGAAAAAGGAAATATCTTCCGCTGAAAACTGGAAAGAAGCTTTCTGAGAAACTGCTCTGTGTTCTTTTAATTCATCTCACAGAGTTACATCTTTCCCTTCAAGAAGTCTTTCGCTAAGGCTGTTCTTGTGGAATTGGCAAAGGGATATTTGGAAGCCCATAGAGGGCTATGGTGAAAAAGGAAATATCTTCCGTTCAAAACTGGAAAGAAGCTTTCTGAGAAACTGCTCTGTGTTCTGTTAATTCATCTCACAGAGTTACATCTTTCCCTTCAAGAAGCCTTTCGCTAAGGCTGTTCTTGTGGAATTGGCAAAGGGATATTTGGAAGCCCATAGAGGGCTATGGTGAAAAAGGAAATATCTTCCGCTGAAACCTGGAAAGAAGCTTTCTGAGAAACTGCTCTGTGTTCTGTGAATTCATCTCACAGAGTTACATCTTTCCCTTCAAGAATCCTCTCGCTAAGGCTGTTCTTGTGGAATTGGCAAAGGGATATTTGGAAGCCCATAGAGGGCTATGGTGAAAAAGGAAATATCTTCCGTTCAAAACTGGAAAGAAGCTTTCTGAGAAACAGCTCTGTGTTCTGTTAATTCATCTCACAGAGTTACATCTTTCCCTTCAAGAAGCCTTTCGCTAAGGCTGTTCTTGTGGAATTGGCAAAGGGATATTTGGAAGCCCATAGAGGACTGTGGTTATAAAGGAAATATCTTCCGCTGAAAACTGGAAAGAAGCTTTCTGAGAAACTGCTCTGTGTTCCGTTAATTAATCTCACAGAGTTACATCTTTCCCTTCAAGAAGCCTTTCGCTAAGGCTGGTGTTGTGGAATTGGCAAAGGGACATTTGGAAGCCCATAGAGGGCTATGGTGAAAAAGGAAATATCTTCCGTTCAAAACTGGAAAGAAGCTTGCTGAGAAATTGCTCTGTGTTCTGTTAATTCATCTCACAGAGTTACATCTTTCACTTCAAGAAGTCTTTCGCTAAGGCTGTTCTTGTGGAATTGGCAAAGGGTTATTTGGAAGCCCATAGAGGGCTGTGGTGAAAAAGGAAATATCTTCCGCTGAAAACTGGAAAGAAGCTTTCTGAGAAACTGCTCTGTGTTCCGTTAATTAATCTCACAGAGTTACATCTTTCCCTTCAAGAAGCCTTTCGCTAAGGCTGTTCTTGTGGAATTGGGAAAGGGATATTTGCAAGCCCATAGAGGGCTATGGTGAAAAAGGAAATATCTTCCGTTCAAAACTGGAAAGAAGCTTTCTGAGAAACTGCTCTGTGTTCTGTTAATTCATCTCACAGGGTTACATCTTTCCCTTCAAGAAGCCCTTCGCTAAGGCCGTTCTTGTGGAATTGGGAAAGTGATATTTGGAAGCCCATAGAGGGCTATGGTGAAAAAGGATATATCTTCCGTTCAAAACTGGAAAGAAGCTTTCTGAGAAACTGCTCTGTGTTCTGTGAATTCATCTCACAGAGTTACATCTTTCCCTTCACGAAGCCTTTCGCTAAGGCTGTTCTTGTGGAATTGGCAAAGGGATATTTGGAAGCCCATAGAGGGCTATGGTGAAAAAGGAAATATCTTCCGTTCAAAACTGGAAAGAAGCTTTCTGAGAAACTGCTCTGTGTTCTGTGAATTCATCTCACAGAGTTACATCTTTCCCTTCAAGAAGCCTTTCGCTAAGGTTGTTCTTGTGGAATTGGCAAAGGGATATTTGGAAGCCCATAGAGGGATATGGTGAAAAAGGAAATATCTTCGGCTGAAAACTGGAAAAAGCTTTCTGAGAAACTGCTCTGTGTTCCGTTAATTAATCTCACAGAGTTACATCTTTCCCTTCAAGAAGCCTTTCGCTAAGGCTGGTGTTGTGGAATTGGCAAAGGGATATTTGGAAGCCCATAGAGGACTGTGGTTATAAAGGAAATATCTTCGGCTGAAAACTGGAAAGAAGCTTTCTAAGAAACTGCTCTGTGTTCCGTTAATTAATCTCACAGAGTTACATCTTTCCCTTCAAGAAGCCTTTCGCTAAGGCTGGTGTTGTGGAATTGGCAAAGGGACATTTGGAAGCCCCTAGAGGGCTATGGTGAAAAAGGAAATATCTTCCGTTCAAAACTGGAAAGAAGCTTGCTGAGAAATTGCTCTGTGTTCTGTTAATTCATCTCACAGAGTTACATCTTTCACTTCAAGAAGTCTTTCGCTAAGGTTGTTCTTGTGGAATTGGCAAAGGGTTATTTGGAAGCCCATAGAGGGCTGTGGTGAAAAAGGAAATATCTTCCGTTCAAAACTGGAAAGAAGCTTTCTGAGAAATTGCTCTGTGTTCTGTTAATTCATGTCACAGAGTTACATCTTTCCCTTCAAGAAGCCTTTCGCTAAGGCTGTTCTTGTGGAATTGGCAAAGGGATATTTGGAAGCCCATAGAGGGCTATGGTGAAAAAGGAAATATCTTTCGCTGCAAACTGGAAAGAAGCTTTCTGAGAAACTGCTCTGTGTTCTTTTAATTCATCTCACAGAGTTACATCTTTCCCTTCAAGAAGCCTTTCGCTAAGGCTGTTCTTGTGGAATTGGCAAAGGGATATTTGGAAGCCCATAGAGGGCTATGGTGAAAAAGGAAATATCTTCCGTTCAAAACTGGAAAGAAGCTTTCTGAGAAACTGCTCTGTGTTCTTTTAATTCATCTCACAGAGTTACATCTTTCCGTTCAAGAAGCCTTTCGCTAAGGCTGTTCTTGTGGAATTGGCAAAGGGATATTTGGAAGCCCATAGAGGGCTATGGTGAAAAAGGAAATATCTTCCGCTGAAAACTGGAAAGAAGCTTTCTGAGAAACTGCTCTTTGTTCTTTTAATTCATCTCACAGAGTTACATCTTTCCCTTCAAGAAGACTTTAGCTAAGGCTGTTCTTGTGGAATTGGCAAAGGGATATTTGGAAGCCCGTAGAGGGCTATGGTGAAAAAGGAAATATCTTCCACTCAAAACTGGAAAGAAGCTTTCTGAGAAACTCCTCTGTGTTCTGTTAATTCATCTCACAGAGTTACATCTTTCCCTTCAAGAAGCCTTTCGCTAAGGCTGTACTTGTGGAATTGGCAAAGGGATATTTGGAAGCCCATAGAGGGCTATGGTGAAAAAGGAAATATCTTCTGCTGAAAACTGGAAAGAAGCTTTCTGAGAAACTGCTCTGTGTTCTTTTAATTCATCTCACAGAATTACATCTTTCCCTTCAAGAAGCCTTTCGCTAAGGCTGTTCTTGTGGAATTGGCAAAGGGATATTTGGAAGCCCCTAGAGGGCTATGGTGAAAAAGGAAATATCTTCCGTTCAAAACTGGAAAGAAGCTTTCTGAGAAACTGCTCTGGGTTCTGTTAATTCATCTCACAGAGTTACATCTTTCCCTTCAAGAAGCCTTTCGCTAAGGCTGTTCTTGTGGATTTGGCAAAGGGATATTTGGAAGCCCATAGAGGGCTATGGTGAAAAAGGAAATATCTTCCGCTGAAAACTGGAAAGAAGCTTTCTGAGAAACTGCTCTGTGTTCTTTTAATTCATCTCACAGAGTTACATCTTTCCCTTCAAGAAGTCTTTCGCTAAGGCTGTTCTTGTGGAATTGGCAAAGGGATATTTGGAAGCCCATAGAGGGCTATGGTGAAAAAGGAAATATCTTCCGTTCAAAACTGGAAAGAAGCTTTCTGAGAAACTGCTCTGTGTTCTGTTAATTCATCTCACAGAGTTACATCTTTCCCTTCAAGAAGCCTTTCGCTAAGGCTGTTCTTGTGGAATTGGCAAAGGGATATTTGGAAGCCCATAGAGGGCTATGGTGAAAAAGGAAATATCTTCCGCTGAAACCTGGAAAGAAGCTTTCTGAGAAACTGCTCTGTGTTCTGTGAATTCATCTCACAGAGTTACATCTTTCCCTTCAAGAATCCTCTCGCTAAGGCTGTTCTTGTGGAATTGGCAAAGGGATATTTGGAAGCCCATAGAGGGCTATGGTGAAAAAGGAAATATCTTCCGTTCAAAACTGGAAAGAAGCTTTCTGAGAAACAGCTCTGTGTTCTGTTAATTCATCTCACAGAGTTACATCTTTCCCTTCAAGAAGCCTTTCGCTAAGGCTGTTCTTGTGGAATTGGCAAAGGGATATTTGGAAGCCCATAGAGGACTGTGGTTATAAAGGAAATATCTTCCGCTGAAAACTGGAAAGAAGCTTTCTGAGAAACTGCTCTGTGTTCCGTTAATTAATCTCACAGAGTTACATCTTTCCCTTCAAGAAGCCTTTCGCTAAGGCTGGTGTTGTGGAATTGGCAAAGGGACATTTGGAAGCCCATAGAGGGCTATGGTGAAAAAGGAAATATCTTCCGTTCAAAACTGGAAAGAAGCTTGCTGAGAAATTGCTCTGTGTTCTGTTAATTCATCTCACAGAGTTACATCTTTCACTTCAAGAAGTCTTTCGCTAAGGCTGTTCTTGTGGAATTGGCAAAGGGTTATTTGGAAGCCCATAGAGGGCTGTGGTGAAAAAGGAAATATCTTCCGCTGAAAACTGGAAAGAAGCTTTCTGAGAAACTGCTCTGTGTTCCGTTAATTAATCTCACAGAGTTACATCTTTCCCTTCAAGAAGCCTTTCGCTAAGGCTGTTCTTGTGGAATTGGGAAAGGGATATTTGCAAGCCCATAGAGGGCTATGGTGAAAAAGGAAATATCTTCCGTTCAAAACTGGAAAGAAGCTTTCTGAGAAACTGCTCTGTGTTCTGTTAATTCATCTCACAGGGTTACATCTTTCCCTTCAAGAAGCCCTTCGCTAAGGCCGTTCTTGTGGAATTGGGAAAGTGATATTTGGAAGCCCATAGAGGGCTATGGTGAAAAAGGATATATCTTCCGTTCAAAACTGGAAAGAAGCTTTCTGAGAAACTGCTCTGTGTTCTGTGAATTCATCTCACAGAGTTACATCTTTCCCTTCACGAAGCCTTTCGCTAAGGCTGTTCTTGTGGAATTGGCAAAGGGATATTTGGAAGCCCATAGAGGGCTATGGTGAAAAAGGAAATATCTTCCGTTCAAAACTGGAAAGAAGCTTTCTGAGAAACTGCTCTGTGTTCTGTGAATTCATCTCACAGAGTTACATCTTTCCCTTCAAGAAGCCTTTCGCTAAGGTTGTTCTTGTGGAATTGGCAAAGGGATATTTGGAAGCCCATAGAGGGATATGGTGAAAAAGGAAATATCTTCGGCTGAAAACTGGAAAAAGCTTTCTGAGAAACTGCTCTGTGTTCCGTTAATTAATCTCACAGAGTTACATCTTTCCCTTCAAGAAGCCTTTCGCTAAGGCTGGTGTTGTGGAATTGGCAAAGGGATATTTGGAAGCCCCTAGAGGGCTATGGTGAAAAAGGAAATATCTTCCGTTCAAAACTGGAAAGAAGCTTTCTGAGAAACTGCTCTGTGTTCTGTTAATTCATCTCACAGAGTTACATCTTTCCCTTCAAGAAGCCTTTCGCTAAGGCTGTTCTTGTGGAATTGGCAAAGGTATATTTGGAAGCCCATAGAGGGCTATGGTGAAAAAGGAAATATCTTCCGCTGAAAACTGGAAAAAGCTTTCTGAGAAACTGCTCTGTGTTCTTTTAATTCATCTCACAGAGTTACATCTTTCCCTTCAAGAAGCCTTTCGCTAAGGCTGTTCTTGTGGAATTGGCAAAGGGATAATTGGAAGCCCTTAGAGGTCTATGGTGAAAAAGGAAATATCTTCCGTTCAAAACTGGAAAGAACCTTCTGAGAAACTCCTCTGTGTTCTGTTAATTCATCTCACAGAGTTACATCTTTCCCTTCCAGAAGCCTTTCGCTAAGGCTGTTCTTGTGCAATTGGCAAAGGGATATTTGGAAGCCCATAGAGGGCTATGGTGAAAAAGGAAATATCTTCTGCTGAAAACTAGAAAGAAGCTTTCTGAGAAACTGCTCTGTGTTCTTTTAATTCATCTCACAGAGTTACATCTTTCCCTTCAAGAAGCCTTTCGCTAAGGCTGTTCTTGTGGAATTGGCAAAGGGATATTTGGAAGCCCTTAGAGGGCTATGGTGAAAAAGGAAATATCTTCCGTTCAAAACTGTAAATAACCTTCTGAGAAACTCCTCTGTGTTCTGTTAATTCATCTCACAGAGTTACATCTTTCCCTTCAAGAAGCCTTTCGCTAAGGCTGTTCTTGTGGAATTGGCAAAGGGATATTTGGAAGCCCTTAGAGGGCTATGGTGAAAAAGGAAATATCTTCCGCTGAAAACTGGAAAGAAGCTTTCTGAGAAACTGCTCTGTGTTCTGTGAATTTATCTCACAGAGTTGCATCTTTCCCTTCAAAAAGCCTTTCGCTAAGGCTGTTCTTGTGGAATTGGCAAAGCGTATTTGGAATCCCTTAGAGGGCTATGGTGAAAAAGGAAATATCTTCCGTTCAAAACTGGAAAGAAGCTTTCTGAGAAACTCCTCAGTGTTCTGTTAATTCATCTCACAGAGTTACATTTTTCCCTTCAAGAAGCCTTTAGCTAAGGCGGTTCTTGTGGAATTGGCAAAGGGATATTTGGAAGCCCATAGAGGGCTATGGTGAAAAAGGAAATATCTTCCGTTCAAAACTAGAAAGAAGCTTTCAGAGAAACTGTTCTGTGTTCTGTGAATTCATCTCACAGAGTTACATCTTTCCCTTCAAGAATCCTTTCGTTATGGCTGTTCTTGTGGAATTGGCAAAGGGATATTTGCAAGCCCATAGAGGGCTATGGTGAAAAAGGAAATATCTTCCGCTCAAAACTGGAAAGTAGCTTTCTGAGAAACTGCTCTGTGTTCTGTTAATTCATCTCACAGAGTTACATCTTTCCCTTGAAGAAGCCTTTCGCTAAGGCTGTTCCTGTGGAATTGGCAAAGGGATATTTGGAAGCCCATAGAGGGCTATGGTGAAAAAGGAAATATCTTCCGCTGAAAACTGGAAAAAGCTTTCTGAGAAACTGCTCTGTGTTCTTTTAATTCATCTCACAGAGTTACATCTTTCCCTTCAAGAAGCCTTTCGCTAAGGCTGTTCTTGTGGAATTGGCAAAGGGATAATTGGAAGCCCTTAGAGGTCTATGGTGAAAAAGGAAATATCTTCCGTTCAAAACTGGAAAGAACCTTCTGAGAAACTCCTCTGTGTTCTGTTAATTCATCTCACAGAGTTACATCTTTCCCTTCCAGAAGCCTTTCGCTAAGGCTGTTCTTGTGCAATTGGCAAAGGGATATTTGGAAGCCCATAGAGGGCTATGGTGAAAAAGGAAATATCTTCTGCTGAAAACTAGAAAGAAGCTTTCTGAGAAACTGCTCTGTGTTCTTTTAATTCATCTCACAGAGTTACATCTTTCCCTTCAATAAGCCTTTCGCTAAGGCTGTTCTTGTGGAATTGGCAAAGGGATATTTGGAAGCCCATAGAGGGCTATGGTGAAAAAGGAAATATCTTTCGCTGCAAACTGGAAAGAAGCTTTCTGAGAAACTGCTCTGTGTTCTTTTAATTCATCTCACAGAGTTACATCTTTCCCTTCAAGAAGCCTTTCGCTAAGGCTGTTCTTGTGGAATTGGCAAAGGGATATTTGGAAGCCCATAGAGGGCTATGGTGAAAAAGGAAATATCTTCCGTTCAAAACTGGAAAGAAGCTTTCTGAGAAACTGCTCTGTGTTCTTTTAATTCATCTCACAGAGTTACATCTTTCCGTTCAAGAAGCCTTTCGCTAAGGCTGTTCTTGTGGAATTGGCAAAGGGATATTTGGAAGCCCATAGAGGGCTATGGTGAAAAAGGAAATATCTTCCGCTGAAAACTGGAAAGAAGCTTTCTGAGAAACTGCTCTTTGTTCTTTTAATTCATCTCACAGAGTTACATCTTTCCCTTCAAGAAGACTTTAGCTAAGGCTGTTCTTGTGGAATTGGCAAAGGGATATTTGGAAGCCCGTAGAGGGCTATGGTGAAAAAGGAAATATCTTCCACTCAAAACTGGAAAGAAGCTTTCTGAGAAACTCCTCTGTGTTCTGTTAATTCATCTCACAGAGTTACATCTTTCCCTTCAAGAAGCCTTTCGCTAAGGCTGTACTTGTGGAATTGGCAAAGGGATATTTGGAAGCCCATAGAGGGCTATGGTGAAAAAGGAAATATCTTCTGCTGAAAACTGGAAAGAAGCTTTCTGAGAAACTGCTCTGTGTTCTTTTAATTCATCTCACAGAATTACATCTTTCCCTTCAAGAAGCCTTTCGCTAAGGCTGTTCTTGTGGAATTGGCAAAGGGATATTTGGAAGCCCCTAGAGGGCTATGGTGAAAAAGGAAATATCTTCCGTTCAAAACTGGAAAGAAGCTTTCTGAGAAACTGCTCTGGGTTCTGTTAATTCATCTCACAGAGTTACATCTTTCCCTTCAAGAAGCCTTTCGCTAAGGCTGTTCTTGTGGATTTGGCAAAGGGATATTTGGAAGCCCATAGAGGGCTATGGTGAAAAAGGAAATATCTTCCGCTGAAAACTGGAAAGAAGCTTTCTGAGAAACTGCTCTGTGTTCTTTTAATTCATCTCACAGAGTTACATCTTTCCCTTCAAGAAGTCTTTCGCTAAGGCTGTTCTTGTGGAATTGGCAAAGGGATATTTGGAAGCCCATAGAGGGCTATGGTGAAAAAGGAAATATCTTCCGTTCAAAACTGGAAAGAAGCTTTCTGAGAAACTGCTCTGTGTTCTGTTAATTCATCTCACAGAGTTACATCTTTCCCTTCAAGAAGCCTTTCGCTAAGGCTGTTCTTGTGGAATTGGCAAAGGGATATTTGGAAGCCCATAGAGGGCTATGGTGAAAAAGGAAATATCTTCCGCTGAAACCTGGAAAGAAGCTTTCTGAGAAACTGCTCTGTGTTCTGTGAATTCATCTCACAGAGTTACATCTTTCCCTTCAAGAATCCTCTCGCTAAGGCTGTTCTTGTGGAATTGGCAAAGGGATATTTGGAAGCCCATAGAGGGCTATGGTGAAAAAGGAAATATCTTCCGTTCAAAACTGGAAAGAAGCTTTCTGAGAAACAGCTCTGTGTTCTGTTAATTCATCTCACAGAGTTACATCTTTCCCTTCAAGAAGCCTTTCGCTAAGGCTGTTCTTGTGGAATTGGCAAAGGGATATTTGGAAGCCCATAGAGGACTGTGGTTATAAAGGAAATATCTTCCGCTGAAAACTGGAAAGAAGCTTTCTGAGAAACTGCTCTGTGTTCCGTTAATTAATCTCACAGAGTTACATCTTTCCCTTCAAGAAGCCTTTCGCTAAGGCTGGTGTTGTGGAATTGGCAAAGGGACATTTGGAAGCCCATAGAGGGCTATGGTGAAAAAGGAAATATCTTCCGTTCAAAACTGGAAAGAAGCTTGCTGAGAAATTGCTCTGTGTTCTGTTAATTCATCTCACAGAGTTACATCTTTCACTTCAAGAAGTCTTTCGCTAAGGCTGTTCTTGTGGAATTGGCAAAGGGTTATTTGGAAGCCCATAGAGGGCTGTGGTGAAAAAGGAAATATCTTCCGCTGAAAACTGGAAAGAAGCTTTCTGAGAAACTGCTCTGTGTTCCGTTAATTAATCTCACAGAGTTACATCTTTCCCTTCAAGAAGCCTTTCGCTAAGGCTGTTCTTGTGGAATTGGGAAAGGGATATTTGCAAGCCCATAGAGGGCTATGGTGAAAAAGGAAATATCTTCCGTTCAAAACTGGAAAGAAGCTTTCTGAGAAACTGCTCTGTGTTCTGTTAATTCATCTCACAGGGTTACATCTTTCCCTTCAAGAAGCCCTTCGCTAAGGCCGTTCTTGTGGAATTGGGAAAGTGATATTTGGAAGCCCATAGAGGGCTATGGTGAAAAAGGATATATCTTCCGTTCAAAACTGGAAAGAAGCTTTCTGAGAAACTGCTCTGTGTTCTGTGAATTCATCTCACAGAGTTACATCTTTCCCTTCACGAAGCCTTTCGCTAAGGCTGTTCTTGTGGAATTGGCAAAGGGATATTTGGAAGCCCATAGAGGGCTATGGTGAAAAAGGAAATATCTTCCGTTCAAAACTGGAAAGAAGCTTTCTGAGAAACTGCTCTGTGTTCTGTGAATTCATCTCACAGAGTTACATCTTTCCCTTCAAGAAGCCTTTCGCTAAGGTTGTTCTTGTGGAATTGGCAAAGGGATATTTGGAAGCCCATAGAGGGATATGGTGAAAAAGGAAATATCTTCGGCTGAAAACTG